>NC_137085.1:12820298-14020298 GCF_951640355.1 Cnephaeus nilssonii
TCTAGAGAAAGGCTGTGCATAGATTAAATAGGAGTCTAAAGACGAAAGATAATTTTGAAAGGCAATGGGGGTCAGAGGAGCCTAGCTAAAGGAGCTAAGTTCTCTTTGTCTCAGGACCCCTTGCTTTTTATTAACACAAATTGTCCTAAGGCAAGGTGGAGATACACACTTCAAAGGGTAGGGTTTAGTGCAGAAGCATTGTCAGATTGGGGAATATCCTATGGCTGTTCAGGTGTTTGGCCAACAGGAGGCAATAACATGTAGATTAAGATGCCCTGAGCTGTCTGGCAGCAAACAATCATCCTATTCAGGTTTGGGGGAAATGCTTTTAGCCATTCCAACAGGTGACAACATATGTGACTCAGCCCTTGTTGAGTCCCCAAGTTCCATCAACCTTTTGATGAAACTCTTGCAATTATGACATGCTGGAATTGGCTTCCAGCACACTTACATGTGGGATCTTAAATGAACCAAACTCATAGAAACAGAGAATAGAAAAAAGGTTGCCAGGCCTAGGGAGTAGTGGAAATAGAGATAAATTGGTAAAAGGGTACAAACTCTCAGCTATAAGATAAATAAGGTCTGAGGACTTAATGTATAACATGGGGACTATAGTTGATAACACTGTATAATGGCAATTTTGTAAGAGAGTGTAACTTGAATGTTTACACACACAGAGACACACACAAGATAGAGTATATGTACCACAGATTTCTATTTGTGTTGCTTTTGCTTTACTTTGGAAGCTAGGCCACCAGTGGAGGCAACTATCCAGAGCTTTGAAACACAGTCATGCATTTGTACAAAGTCACAAGCCTTATAAAGAGATAATGTTTGTAATTCTTTGCCCATGAACACGGAAATGTTCTTTCTTTCATATAAGTAACTATGAAGCAAACAATTTGGGATTCTCTTCTGCCATCCCTGCAATATACATTTTTTCATGGCTCCCACCTAGTTCCTTTTTGTGAGCCTAATATCTGCTCAATTGCTATTTGCATAATGAACCAATATCTACCAAAACTCATGGACAGAAAGCTGTGTCTATAACACATAGGGTTGCTACGCAATTCATAGGATGTAGCTAAAGAAAAGCAGGTTAAGTATCTATTTCCTTATGATACAAAAACAGAATAAGCAGAAATACACCTCGGTTAGTGATATCACCAGATAGGAGAACTTCAGAGTTGGTTCTCATATCATACCTGCAGTATCTGCTCATATTCTCCATCAGTGACATGCAAAATCTTTTGGGGTGATGGTTTCCCTTGTGCTGGCTGATTCATGATTCCTGCCAGCTCATATTTCCTCTCTCCATCACCCACCACCTGGAACAAACACAGGAGCCTAAGGAAAGAGCTTTGGCTGGTTAGAAGTATGAGGGCAAGATCGCAACCTGAACTATGGGAGCTGTTTTTAATTCCACAAGCTGCTATTGTCTTGGGTACTTCCGATGTGGCCTGGAAAAGACAAATAGTCTCTGGAAATATCTCTACAGAAAGAGCCTTCTCCCCAGTACCTATAAAACATTCATAACACCTTCATTGTGCTGTAAATCCTTAGCAGGAGTTGATAACAGTGTATGAATTTTTAATGTAACATTTATAAATGGTTATTAAAACTATCCTTAAAGTAAAGTGTCAGTTTATTTTTAATTAACTGTTGGCTATTTAAGCTCCCAGATGGCCTGGGGAAAGACCAATAGGCCCAAGTGTCAATTATCTGCCCTCCTTCCCCATCTTTAACCCCTTGTTGCCCTCTGTCAGGAAATCCAATGCAGGTAAGCTCTAAAAACTTAAATCAACTGCAGATTTGTTCTCTGGAACATTGTATTTCTTATAAAGTAGTCCTGGAGTATCTGTCAAGCTCCCGTAAAACTGTGAGGTAAGCAATGCCCATTCTGAATCCTCACAGTCCACACCCACCTCCACACACCTGTAGCAGGCAAGAGAGAAAACTGGGATAAAACAGAGTGACTCGCAGATTCTGGAACACAAGACCTGAGGCATAGGATCCAACTCAGGTGCAGTAACTTGAACCTGTACATGTAGGAGGCTTCTGATGAAAGTTCCAGGAGCAAGGCACTTACATAATATAGTCTATAGTCAGAAAATCTAAGCCCTGGCCACGTAGCTCAGTTGGTTAGAATGTCATTCTGATAAGCCAAGGTTGTGGGTTTGATCTGTAGTCAGGGCACATAGAAGAACCAACCAATGAATACATAAATAAGTGGAACAACACATCTCTCTCTCTCTCTCACTTCATCTCTCTCTTTCCCTAAAAAAAAAAATAAAAAAAAAATCAATCAATAAAAAAGAAAATCCCATGGTCAGCGAGATCAGTTTGATTTTTTTTTTTGGGGGGTGGGGTGGGGAGCAGATTCTCTCATTCACACCAAGATATATGGACTAGACTCTCTTTAGGTTATCCTGGCTCTGACACTTTGCCTATGTTTTATCATATATATAGCAAGAAGCAAAACATCCTACATTTCTTCCTTTCCTTTATTTGCATCCAAATAACATTACTCAGTCCAACATGGGGAATATGAAAATCCAGGATGCATGTGAGGGCATGTGTTTGTGAGCACATGTGTGTTTGTATAAAGATATTCAAGTGTCTAATGTTAGGCTGGAGGTCAAGCTCTTCATGGTCTAGCCCGGGATGCACCTCTGGGTCTTGCTCCCACCACTCCAACTCCCCCACTCTGGTCTCTATGGAGACAAAATTACTTGTTCCTCTTAATAAATCACCTTGTTTTAACCTTCCTAGAACTTGCTAATATTGCCCCTTCTGCTGAGAGGATTCTTCATGTCTTTTGATACCTAGAGAACTTCTAATCATTCTTCAATATTTCACTCAGTTACATTCTCCTAGAAGTCTTCCCCACCTGTGTTACCCATGTGCTCACTTCCCTTATGACGTTTCTCACATTGCATGGAAATTTCTTATGTTTTCGTTTCCTTCATGAGAGTGTGAGCTCTGGAAGAACAGAGTAGTAACTGTCTTGTCGATCAGCCAATTTTAACAGAGTACTAGATGCAGAGGAAACACTCAGTAGTCACTTTTTGAAGAAGAGAGTACAGGTTGCATTTCAATATAGACTTTGCAAGTTCTACATATCATATTTAAAGGCAAAATGGTTAATTCTCTTTTGTATATGCTGTTGAATATTAATCTGAAATTCAGGAAAAACAGGGGTGAATCCTATCCTGAATCTAAAATTTGATTTGGGGCATTAATTTTTACATTTAACTTGTATGGGAGGCAACTGATCAATGTTTCTCTCTCACAACTGATGTTTTTCTCCTTCTCTCTCCCTTCCTCTCTCTCTAAAAATCAACAAAAACATATCTTTGGGTGAGGATTTTAAAAAATGTATTTACCCTAAAATATTAACCAATAGTTTGTTTTGTGGTCAGGAATGATGTTGTATTCATCCTAATTTAGATATAATAAATTCAAGATGCTTGTATAACATATGATTGCTAAATAGAAAAAAATGTGAGTGTGGTGCCACTGGTATGGGCTGGGGTTATACATACAAGGCTTCTCTGACCATAAGGTGACTAAATGTTTGTGTCAAGAGAAACAAATATGGAAGAGAAAACCGTGGAGTTGGAGTTAAACCTAGTAAATGGGACACAGTCTTTTTCCCACTCTTTTTCCAAACCTGGTAACATGATAGTGACCGACCAAAAAACTCTCCCCCCAAAACAAATAAAAAACAAAAAACAACAACACACACACACAACAACAACAACAACAACAACAACAACAACAACTAAATCAACAGAGTAAAAGAGAATGAGATACAAGTTGATAGGTAACAGGAAATACCAATGAATTGTTAAAGGTGAAAGCCTATGATAAGTAGTGACTGACTTAGCCCATCAAAGAAGGCCAAGTGACTGGCATCATGGAAACATGGAGAGAAACAGGAACTGGAGGCAAAGATGCATTTTATGAAGTCAGGGATACTTGTTGGGTCAGAAATAAGAGCTGAAAGTATTTGTAGATGTAGTTAGGTCTTCAGCAAACTCTCTCAAATGCATTCCAATTCTTTCCAAAATAAGACAGAAGACTTAGTTTCTTAAAATGTTGAATCAGATAGGCTCAAATTTCAGGAACAATAGGTGAAATTTAGATTAGACCAGTGGTCGGCAAGCTCATTAGTCAACAGAGCCAAATATCAACAGTACAACGATTGAAATTTCTTTTGAGAGCCAAATTTTTAAAACTTACACTCTTATAACGCCACTTCTTCAAAATAGACTCGCCTAGGCCGTGGTATTTTGTGGAAGAGCCACACTCAAGGGGCCAAAGCGTTGCATGTGTCTCTCGAACCGCAGATTGCCGACCACGGGGCTAGACCAAGGGAATGCATTGAAGACAAATGTATTGACTAGAAGTTGGCTCCTACTTGGCTTCCAGAATGCTGAAAACTAAGATTTTTTTTCTTCTGACATTCATCTCTGGGGCAAGCGACTGGTCCAACAGAAGAACCCTCAGGAAGAATAGAGCTACCAACATAAAGGCCAGGTCCTGGCCAAACCACCTTCTAGTGCAGCTCACCGGTTGACAAGTTGCGCTCTTACATACTGCTCTAAGGACACTTCTCAGTGAGATAAATAGATTAGGTAAATAGATTAGATAGATGTAAGATATACCTATAAAAATAAAGCTCATTGGGAAAAAAGAGAGCAAAACAAATACATGTTATAAAAGGAACTCTGAGAAAATAGAAATAATGTCAAGAGCTAAAGAAATGTCTGGAAAAATATAATTATTCCTTAGAGAGAAAAAAGACATTTAATCAATGAAACAAAACTAAACAAACAAAAAACCTTGTAAAATGTTGTAGAAAAAAGAGAAAAAGAAAGATCTTCAAAATTAAAAACATGATAGCAAAAATTATATATATTAAAGGGATGCAGTGTTAAGGTAAAAAAAAACAAACCTCAGAAAGTAAATGGAAAAATATGTATAAAATAGGAAATAAAAGGTAACATAGATTAATACAGGAAGTCTAATATCTGACTAAAGTAAGATATAGATAAAAGATAAAATGGTAGGAATATATTTACCAAGTAAATAATTTAACAAGGGCTCATACCATACCCAGCATATCAAAGCATAGTATTATAAGATTTCAGAACATGACAAATACATCAAATGTTCTTAAAACTTCCAAGAAATATAAAGCAGATCAGATACAAAGGACTAGGAATCAGAATGGCATTGGGCTTCCTGAAAACCATTTTGGAACCTGCCAGACTGGAACAATAATTTCAAAATTCTGAAAGAAAATTATTTCAAACCTAAAATTCTATATACAGGCCACTATTTAATGTTAATAACAATATGTAGGATACATAGGGAAGGACTCAAAAACTTAACCTCTGTGTACATTTTGTCAGGAGGATGGAGGGTGCATGACACCTAATGAGAGAGTAAAACAAGGAGGAGGAAGATGAGAATCAGGAAATAGGCCACCCAACATGAAAGAGGCGAAGGCCAATCCCAGTCTAATGGCTGAGCAGAGTCTAGGTCAAAAGCTGTGAGTCACCTATGGACCAACAGTGCTGATGAGAAGAGATGGAGGGGTCCTGGCAGGTGGCTCCAAGCAAACTAAAGGAAAAGGAACCAATGCTTTAGTGTTACCTAGTGCATTTCTGCACATTAAGAAAAATGTGTGGTGCTGGCCAGTGTGGCTCAGTGGTTGAGCATCAACTTATAAACCAAGAAGTCATGGGCACATGCCAGTCTGTGGGCTTGATTCCCAGTAGGGGGGATGCAGGAGGTAGCCAATCAATGATTCTCTCTCATCATTGATGTTTCTCTCTCTCTCCCTCTCCCTTCCTTTCTGGAATCAATAAAAAAGAAAAAGAAAAAAAAAAAAGGTGGGGGTTTGGGGAAACACCACATCTTGAAGGAGCTACCATAAGATTGAAAAAGGATCATAATCAAACATTCTTAATGCTAAGATGGGAGAGGATGGAATTATAAAAAAAATGGTAGGGGGACAATGAAATTCAACAGTGAGAAATGCTTCAGAGACCCAAGTAGAGGTAAAGAGTTAGTAAACATCATTGAATTTGGCCACTAAAGGGCCATTGAAAGTCATCAAGAGGGCTGTTTCAGAAAGTCACCTGGGGCTGCTTCAGATTTTGGCTGGTAAAGGTTTTCAGATCAATCAAGGATGCAACCTCTCCCAGCTCAGACCCTTCTGCTAGGGCCGTGGTTGGCAAACTGCGGCTCGCGAGCCACATGCGGCTCTCTGGCCCCTTGAGTGTGGCTCTTCTACAAAATACCATGGCCTGGGCGAGTCTATTTTGAAGAAGTGGCGTTAGAAGAAGTTTAAGTTTAAAAAATTTGTCTCTCAAAAGAAATTTCAGTCATTGTACTGTTGGTATTTGGCTCTGTTGACTAATGAGTTTGCTGACCACTGTGCTAGGGGATCACTATTTATCTGATCAGTTCAGCCATGGCCACTCTCCCCTGAGAATTTTTAGATCTTGTAGGTAAACAAAAAGGAAGATAAGAATCCTTCCCACTCAGACCAGGAAATACTGTTTCTCCCAGGGGTCATCCCATCAACAAGTGTTTGTTCAGCTTTTTCTGTGCTTTGCATACTGGCTGAAAAAACAACAGCACACAAAACAAACAAACAAAAAATAGACAACACTGCTTCCCTCTCATGGGTCATAGGCTCTATTTAAAGCACAGAGACTCCCTCAGATAAAAATAAAAGAACTATAGATGGGCATGAAGGGTAGAGTGACAGAGTGCATAATTCAGATTTGTACTATAATAAAGGCTCATGAGAGCTAAAGTAGGGGGGAAGCCTTCTAAAGGAGGTCTAGGCCTAAACTGAAATGTGAGCATATTATGGAGTGACAGGAGGGAAAAGGTGAGGAAGGTAGGGGGAGAAGTGCTGTGAGAGATAAGGTTGGACGTGCTTCGCCAGAGACATACTCCAGTATTCCGAAAAGCAATGCCCCTTTGTGGGTGAACGTGAACTTCTTTTGCCTCAGCTCTGGGCACTAACAGTAAGTAGGATGAGTTTGGGCATAGCTAGCTTCCCTAGGTCTACATGGCAATAACTGCCTTCAACGATGGCACTGAAGACTGCATCCTATAGGCACAGGGGGCTTTTGAATTATAAAGTGGAGAGCCTAAGTAAGCAGTGACAGGCCTTGGGTGATAGACTTTGTCATTCAGTACTCACTCAACTAAACTGATTCACTCAATGCATGTGCCTTAGGTATTCAGGTTTTAGAGGGGAATATGACAGACCTCGTACCAAGTAAGACAGACATTATGCAACTAATTGCACAATCAATTGTTCCACTCCTTAACATGGCCCACTAGGGTTTGCGTTATCTGATTTCCATCTACGTCAGCCTTCCATGCCCAGACCTCTTGGGGAGGCATCTCGCAGACCCCCTTTCGTTCCACGGACATGCTCTGCTTCTTCCCAGCTCGGAGACTGTGCACTTCTCTCCCTCTCCCCAAACCCTTCACTCCCCCTCCTTCTCCTTCAGATTTCTTGACATCTAGTTGGGGTCAATTCACCCTGCTCTGAGCATCTTATGACACTCTGTTGTAGCAGTAACCAAAAATGGAGATACCCATTAAGCATGTAATTTGTTTAAATGTTGTGGTTCCTTGCTAGAATATACGCCCCAAGAGCAGAAACCTTTTCTTCGGACCATTGTAACCTTCAGACTTAGCCTGGTGCCTGTCCATCATGAGCCAGCCATCAACATACATTTTCTAAAGGACTGGTCAGCGGTACGTAAAAGCTATTTTCAGAATGTCGGTCATGGGCAGCAATTTATTCTCATGAATCTCTAAGTTTCTGTAACAACCTGTTACAGGTCTGTCTTCTTCAGGTTTCTCTTGCCATCGCTGATTCTATTTTTATATACTTGCAAGTTCTTTAAGTTATCTCATCAACGTCAGACCACAAACCAACTGACATCATCTCTGTCCACTGTCACCAGGAATCAAAGGCTTTTCTTTTTTTCTTTATATTTTAGTTTACGTATAAAATCAGGGGATGAACAGGAAGGCACTTTAATAGGGGCGTTAATTGCAGTACAGAAATAACTGGCAATTATGCTCTCTAAGTGAACTTGACTCTGGCTGGTGTCAGGTTTCTCTAAGTGCCCTGGGCCCAACTGAGACTAATTAGGCCTGCATTAAATATTAAAGCTTTCTGACACCCAGGTTTGGACAGTGACAGAAGAGAAGAAATCCTGTAACTTAATCTGTACCCAACAGGAGTAATTTATGTTCACTTCTTATAACAAAAGAAAATCCAATTATGTAGCTGGCTGGAAGATATATTTAAGGAGAAGTTAATGCAAAAAAATTACATAAACACATACACACATAGTACATAAAATAACAAAAATGTCAACAGATAATTCCTATTTGCCAGCAACTACATCAAATGCCTGCTGATTGTTCTCCAGTAAACTGTGTTTGCATGGGAAATCGCTTTTTGGCTATAAATGGGTTTCAGATAGTGTAGGGGCACAGAGTCAGCATGGGCCTCTGGATGGTAAAACTATAGCAATGCCATTTACACATAGGAAAGAACTATTGTATGTAGACCTCTCTTACAATCCCTCACAGGACCACCACTTTGTGTTTCTTGAATTACTCAACTTGTAAAGGGGCAACTTGCTTTTTCTCACAGTTAAGAGGCAGCTCAAGGTTAAGATGTCTGGTCTACATCCCCACTCTGTCTCTAGCTGGATGTGTGGTCTCAGATAAGTTACAGAGTTTCCTGGGCCCTTCTGTTCTCTTTTCCATAAAACGCAGCATGCGCATCTCTGAGAGTGCTGGACTTTTGTACAAAGGTAGAAGAGCTGGGATAACATATCCCAAGACACCCATCACCAGATTCAGTCACTGGTAACTTGTGACAGCTCTGTTTCATCTCTCCTCCTCCAGACACTCATTTTTTTAAAGCAGTTTCCCCTCCCTAGACCATTTCATCCATAAACATTTCATATGTACATTGAAAATATGAGTTCGCCTTAAAAATAGTGACATCAAAATAAACATTAACATTGATTTCTAAATAAAAATTGGATTATTTTGATGAACAAAATATATAGGAATAAGAGATTTTAAAGGTCATTTCTGTTGGGTCAACCTCAGAATCTTATTTTCTTTATTATATTTTTATGGTAGAATATAATATCCTGATTGCATAGGAAAGTGTTTTCACATACTAACAGCCATTCACCAATGCACCTGGCAATATGCAGAATGTTTATCACGTAATCAGGATTGGCAAAAGAACTTCATGCTGCCCATTTCACTAAAACAAGTTAATTTAGCAGCTAAAGTTAAGAATTGTAGTTTTCTCATTTTGTTAATGTAGGAAGGGGCAAAAGTAGGTTTACAGTATGGAAAATAATACAATAATGAATAAATAAAAATACAATAATAAACTCTATGCTTTGCATACTCACAACAGTAAACCTATTTTTACCCCACCTGTATACGGTTTATAACACTTGGGGATGCATGTTATTTATTACTTTTGTCATTATTATTATAGTTTTCAATAGATCATTGAGGTTCCCCCAAAGGCCTACTATAGGATTCTTTACAGAATGTATCCTCAATAAGTACTTATTGAATAAAAAATGAATAAATAAAAATTACATATAAGCAAATATTTGTGAAACTGAAACATCTATTGAAAACTTTTGGAAAGCAGTTCTGAAAAACAATGGAATCCATGGAAAAAATCTTAGAACAATGAAATAAATAAATCTAATGTATATCATTATTGTCATTTTATTACTCTCAATTAAAGCTAGGTTACTGGATGTACACACATCCCCTTTTTCTAAGAAGATAAAGAGAAGCTGTAAAAGAAGCAGCAAATGAGATTGTCCAGGAGAACAAGTATAAGATTATACTGCAAATAAGAGACCTGGGTTCCAGACCCTCCTTGGCCATCCTTGACCTTAGTAACCTTAGTTTGTCATTTCCATCCGTGGGACCCAGGAAGACAAAGTAACTAAGGATTGAATAAGATAATAGTCCCGCCTCTTTCAGTTCTCCATTCTGTGAGTCTCAGTAGATGGGTGGTGGGAACTAACTAAATAGGCTTAAAGAAGGTACCTTATTGGCTACAATAACTTTTCAGTAACATCCTAAGGACCTGTCTGAAAACTTGGGCACAACTTAGGGTTGGTGTCAGCCTGTGTCTCCAAATTGGGCTGCTGCACTTGTATTAAAAGTAATTAGAATGGAGGTAGTCCTAGAGCTCCTTTAGGCAGTACAGTGATTTCTGAGTTTGCTGGAAGCGAGCGATTTCCCCATGAAAGGGCAGAGTAATCAACTCGGAGACCATTACCACCCTTCTTCCCCGGTGTGAGTGTGCCAGCCTTCCCAGCCACACTTATTTATTTTCTGATTTTCTTCCCCCACCCCCTCCACTGAAGCACAATATGAAATTATAGAAAAGCCATTTTCTTTTCTATCCAATGGCAGCTGGTTGCTACGGGTTACAAGAGTCTTATCTGTCCCCAGGGCGATTTTACTGACTGAAACCATTCCAGGAGGGAGGAGCCAAAGAAAAGTGGGAGAGGGAGGCTGGGGGGACCAAGCCTCCCCCACCCCAAAACCTCCCTCTTCTTCTCTAGAAATGGGGCTCCAGGATGTGTTAGGATGTACTTCTGAGGCCTGGCCTGGAATATGAACTTGTCCTGAGGCTAGGTAGTTGGGGAAGGTTGGGGAAGGAAGTGGTCTATAAGGTCCCTGGAGAGATATTTCAGAAGAAGAGATGACTAAAAAGGTCACAGCATGTTGGAAGGTGAAAAGCACTTCATTAAAGAAGGAAGCTCTCCCTCTCTCTCTCTGTCGGCCTTTCTCTCCCTCTTTCTTTCCTCTTCCCACTATACTAATATTTTTAAATAATAGTAAATAAGATTGAAAATCAGTGTAGTTTTCGATTTAATGTTGAATTTCTCTCACATTCTCCTACACCCCATAAAGCTCATCCAATGTGTTTAAATTCCTAGACTGATAGGGACCTCATTTTCTCCTAAGCACACTCATTCTATTGTAAAGTTATTTGCATCAACATTGAAAATGAAGTCTAATATTTACTGGATAATTGCAACATATTAGGCTTTAGACTAATTGTGTTCATTTTATCCTCACAACTAATTAATGAAATTGATATACGTGATTCGCAGATGAGAAAAGTAAGGCACAGGGTCATATATCAGGAAACTAGAGGGGCTTGAATTTAAATCAATGTTTGAAGGATTCCTAAGCTTTGCTCTTTCAACTGTGCTATTCTGCCTATTGCATGCTGTCTATTTCTCCTCTCTTGTTAAGGTATATATCTGTTACTCCCGTTTTATGTTTTCATTCCCCAAGCTTCCTGGTGACCTCTTATGTTTTCTCCCTTTGTAAATGTCTTCCTTAAATTATCATTTCCTGATAGTCTAGATCCGTGGTCGGCAAACTGAGGCTCATGAGCCACATGCGGCTCTTTGGCCCCTTGAGTGTGGCTCTTCCACAAAATACCACGGCCTGGGTGAGTCTATTTTGAAGAAGTGGTGTTAGAAGAAGTTTAAGTTTAAAAAATTTGGCTCTCAAAAGAAATTTCAATCATTGTACTGTTGATATTTGGCTCTGTTGACTAATGAGTTTGCCGACCACTGGTCTAGGTTATCTAAATCCCTAAAGCAGGGGTGGGGAACGGCTGGCCCACTAAATCATTTGGTCTGGCCCTGCCAAGGCATTAGGGTGAGTTAATTAACTCTTGACCAAATATAGCAGGCTAATTTTTAAGTAGATAATTCGGTATGTCCTGCAATTGATGTTATAAATATCCAAATGGCCCTTGAAAGAAAAAAGGTTCCCCAACTCTGCCCTAAAGGAACAGTCTCTTTTCAATTCTACTTCTATTAATTCATTCCAAAGCAAATATATTTTTTCTAGTTTCCACATACTGTATATTATTTTCCAGAGACGTGTTGAGCCAGCTGAAAGCCAAGTCTATTTTGTCCATGCTGAGTTTTGTCCAGCCTCTATATCTTTTAAGTGAATAGTGACAGGTGTTTACATTTCTTCATATGAAATTTCATCTAATTGGTTAGTTTTGTCATTCCAGGTTATGAAAACCTCTTTAGGTACTTGACCCATGTCATGAGTTAAAATATAATGGTAATTATAAATAATGTAAACAAGGATACAGTCTCTTATATAGAAATCTAGAACTGACATGAGTCATACATTTCTCCTTCCAGATTAACTAATCAATGGATATTGGAACAGGGCACAGAAGGAAGATGTATTTTGAGAAGAAGATTGGCTAAATATACAATCAGTTTCCAGCTGCACAGGTGCTGGGCTCTGAACCCAAGCTGCCAACATCAGAGCCTCTACTGATGCTGACTCTGTTTATGTAGTGGTAAGTATGTTTTTAAGTACTTTAAAAATCAGAAAAACATTCATTCAACTAGAAGATAATTAATAGCACCTACCAGGTAGATGTCAAGAAATTTTTTTTAAAAAAAAACCCAATATATTTCATAAATTTGTATTGTTGTTGTTGCCCTGACCTCATCGAATTTACAGTGTAATGAGGAGATAAAAGTAAATCCACAAATTGAATGTGATAAGTAGTACAGAAAAGCATAATTGGGTTTTAAGATGGAGAAGAGTAGATGAAATAATTTAGATTAATAATTACAGAATGTTTTTCTGAAGGGATACGTTTTGAAGTGAGACCTGAAGGATATGCAGTCTTATTTGGGCAAAGAATGGGGGGGGGGAAATTGCTTCTGGTAGAATACTTTGAGAAAAAACAGGGGGGGGGGAGGTAAATTTAAGGAACTATATAAGAGGACAGAAAGGGTGAAGGGCCCTGAGGAGGGAGGTGAGATTTAAGGTGTGAAATGCAAACAGGGCCAGGTTACATAGGGCTGGGGGTAATGCATTTGTATAGTAGTATAAGATTAATGAAAATCTATAGAAAGGTTTAGGAAAAAAGATCTGACTTAATTAGATTCCTATTTAAAGAAGATAGTTTTGGCTGTGATGTAGAAAGATAGTTTTGGCTCTATGTGCCCTGCTCAGGGATCCATCCCACAACTTTGGCATATCTGGACAACACTCCAACAAACTGAGAATGTAAGGAGACCCATTAATAGGTATTGCAGGGTCAGAGATCAAGGGAGAGATGGTGAAGACTTACATTTGAATAGTACAGTTGAAAAGTGGGCAATATTGGGAGCTACTTTACAGGTAGGATCTACAAAACTTGGTTCAAGATTGCACGTAGATGGTGGGTGAGGAACATGTCAAAAATTATAAAAACCTAATAGTCAGTTATTTTTTACCTTAAAGAAGGTATCTGGCCTTAGCAGTGAGATAATATACACACAAATAAGAGAGATATAAATCTAATAAGATTTGGGAAGCTCAGAAGGAGCCTAGTTTGTACTGGAGGATATGAGGACGGCTTTACAGAGGTGGTGGTATTTGAAGCAAGTCTTAATGTATAGGATATTGTAGGATACAGAGATAGAAGAGTGAGCACAATTATAACTATACAGACATATAAGTACTTCCACCTCTATAGATTTTTATGTAGTCATGTTTTTGGCACAATAAAATAATGCCTAAAATATGTCAATAATTTTATACTTTTTGATGCTACATTTAATGTGTAAGTAGATATTCATATTTACATATTTTATAGAAAGATAAAGTTATAACCTTTAAGTACTCAGTACTGTGCAACCTTGATAAATAATTGAACCCATCTTGAAGAATCAACCAGTGAATGCATAAAAGTGTGGAACAACAAATCAATGATTCTCTCTCTCAAAAAGAGAAAATCAAATTCATAATTGCAGCATCTGTCCCCAGCATTCTATGGATTATTTTTCTTTATACTATCTCATGTAATGTATATTATTTCTTTGCTACAATTTATCTCTGACACTAGAATCCTAAACCCTCTGAAGGCCAAAATTTCCATGGTTTGTTTTTCTTTATACTATCTAACATAGTACATATTGTTTCTTTGCTTTTATTTGTCTCTACCATGAGAATTCTAAACCCTCTAAAGGCCCAAATTTCTTTGTTTTATTCCCCACTGGACCCTGAGCACCTGCGTAGGAGTCTGTATTCAGAGTCACTCAATGGGAGGAATGAATCTGAAAAATAGATGATTCTAAACCCATGTTCCTCCCACTAACCAAGGTCTATCAGTTATTAATATTATTGATCTAGTTTTATCAGCTCAATCCATATTTGATATTATCCTGTTTTCTTTTTATTACCCACCAGTCACTCAAAAATAATTTATTGACCCATGTGCTAGGCTCCACAGAGACTGAGAAGACATACAAGACAGACTGTGCCCTCGGGAGCAAATGATATATCTGAAGACACATGGCATAATTTTTTGAAAGGTTAAGTAATACTAACACAGTGACATAATCAATATCACAAGACTTCATTAAGACAAAATTGAAGTGCCAAAGAGAACAATAAAGATAATAAATATTATGGGAGATAAGAAGACATTATTGAGGATTGAATTGATCTATTTTAGTTTGATAAAGGAAAAGAACTTTGACCAACATAGTGAAGATAGGTAAGGTTTTCTTAGGTAGAGAGAAGACATAAAGATAAGCCAGGCAAGAGAGAAGTAGCAGCAGAAGCACATGACTGAACCAAAATAAACTGGAGGGACAATGTATAGAAAGGACTGGCTGGATCAGGGAAGAGAAGAGGGGTGGGTGGGCATGCGTTTCTGGGATACCATGCTCCACCTGTGAGAACTGGGATGTATAAAATGAGGTTTGCAAAATCATCTGGATATTAAGTGCTGACATGGGATGACCTACAATGTTTACTTTTGAGCTACTGAATTATGGCAAGCTAGGTGAAGACGGATACCCAAACATTAGACATTAAGGGACAAGGGGCAGTTATTTTATTGGGGAGACTTATAAGCCAAAGGTCAGAAAAATTCCCTGTCAACAAGGGTCTGGGGCCTGAACGATTTACTGGAAGCATAATTGGTTTAAGTCTCAGGGAAAGATCTTGTTCCCTTGCTACTCTAAAGTGCAAGTGTGGGGACAACTTGGAAAGAGGTTTCCTCAGCAGGAATATTCTTGTTTGTTTGTTTTTTAAACAGTGCTATAAAATGTAAAAATCATTTTTAGTTCACGGACCCTATTAAAGCAGGTCATGGGCCAGATCTGACCCAACAGTCATAGTTTGCTGATCCCTCAAATACACCATCGTTGAATTAATGGTTACTATGAATATATACTATATAATGTCTTTTTATTATTTTGAAATGATGCTGTTGCTATTGTCATCATCAACATCATCATAATTATCACTGAAGCAGGGGATAGGTTTTCAAATATCAGGGCAGCAAGGCTTGGGGAATTTAGACAATGGTATCATTTCATATGTTGAATTATTTGTTACTGTGTGACTGGTGTTTTTCCAGCCACCAGAAATTCTGGGTCATATTCTGAGATAGATTGCCTCAACCATAGTTTGGAAATAAGATATATAAAGAGAATTCATTTCTGTTTCATGCATCATCTGACATTTTATGCGTTGTTCCATTGTATTGGTTCACCGAGTAACTTCATCTAAAAGGGAATGGCATTCTGCAAATGCTGTCTGTATTGTCAAAAAATAATTTTTAAATTCTCTGATTATTACTTTGGCTGAGAGGTTCTTCTCTTCTGTCTTTGTTTGCCATTTCCCAGGGTGCCCTCTTTGCACTCACTATTTCCTGCTAAAAGAAAGGTCCATTTTCCACTTTGCTCAGGTGAAAGGGGAAATCACCATGGATTAGACTCCAGCCTGTTTCACTCTTATAATTCCCGGTGCTGGAATTGGTGCAATGGGAATTGCAATTATTTACCTCAAGGCTCACAAAAATTAGCATTGATAATGAAGAGGGAGAAAAGGACAGGTCTTTGAGATTTGGGAACTGCTCAAAATTTTGGCGCGGGACTCTTTGCAATATTGACTAATGAGCAAAAACTGGGAAAATAATTTTAAAGATTTAAACCACTTGTTTTTTTAATTCATGTGAGTGTCGGTCTCATTTCATTCTTCAATAGTTGCCCTCCTTCCCAGAAGCAAGGTTTGCTTAAGGAGTGGACAAATTGTGTAGCATTTGTCTAAAATGATAGGTCTAATTATCGCTCCAAAGTCATGAAGTATTTTTGAAATCCCACTAAAATGTTAAATGCAAAAAATTCACAATGGTTTTAAAATTGATTTGAGGTCCCATTTTTCTATACTGTGCCTCGGAGTCAAAGGATCAAAAACTAACCAAAAAGGAAAAGCAGGGCACAACCTGAGCCTTTTGGTAGTTGGACAAGTGAGTTTGAGAGATAAAGAATGCAGCATACTAGAAGGCTTTCAGTAAAACGGACAAAATAACACCAAACAAACACACAAGCACACACAGGAAATGGGTCAGACGAATTCTGATGAAGCAAAAAATATATAGGCAGAGCCTAAAAATGTGTGTCTAGAATCTTTATATTTTGTAAATGTCGTTTAAAAATATATTCAATGTAGGTGGGCTACTCTTAACCTTAAACACCTGCTTCTGTAGAAAAGAGAGTAAGCATGGTTTTTTAAATGTCACATCACATGTTCACTGCATCAAGCATATATTGATACCTAGTTGGTGATACTTTTTGTAAAGCAAATGAATATTTTAAAGTGTCCAGAACCAGCTATATAATTTATGTGATCTATAAGGATGGCTTTCAGTGAAGAAAAGGTTGCTCAGCTTAAGAAATAGCTGAGCAGTTATCACTGATGACCAAGTAGCTAATGTCAGCATGGGGAAGAATTGGCCTGGGCATGGAGCTGTGTGGAGGATGGTGCCTTAACCCTTTGCATTTGCTTGCTTTTTTCTCGATTCCTTTATTCTAATGCTAACGGTGTCGAGTCACACTCGACATCCGAGTGCAAAAGGTTAAAACACAAGCAGTTGAGAGCAAGGAGGCTTTCTTGAATCTGTCTTTACACAGGCTCTTTCCTCTAGCTGAAATCTCTATTTTGTCTCTGTTCCCCCAATTTGTAATGTTCAACCTAAACACATCCTTTAACACTTATCTCAAGCAATACTTCCCTTGCAAACCATTTCCTCCAGGTTGATTTATGGGTTTCTTCCTTCTTTTATGTTCTATTAACAACCAGTCCATGATTCTATCATGCCTGTACTGTGTCTGTTGATTTCCTCATCTATTTCCTCCTCCAGTCTGCTTCCATGATTTTTAACCAAATGTGTTATGTTAATTTTCACTGAAGAGATGAATGAATGTAACATTGGATGATGAAGGAATTCCTCAGGTAGTAGTCTGAATACAAGTAATATAAAAAAAATTCCTACTAATGTGTGTGTGTGTGTGTGTGTGTGTGTGTATACACACATATTAACCCATGCTAATATATATATATTTGGAAAAGTCCACATTTTATCTATTCCCAGGGGAATTAAAAACCATAGCTCTAAAGTTGTGTTTTGATAAACTGAACAGTGATATAAGCAGAGTTTGTACTCATCACTTCTCTTTATAATCCCTTTTTAGTTTCTCCATAAAGTTTCTTAGCACTCAGATCTTCTTTACCCAATCCATGTCTACTTCTCCAGTCTCCCAGGAGAGTTTGTTTATGTGATTGAATATAATAATGTTGTATATCCATTTACAAAGTTGAGGTCACTAGAGTCCAATGACCCCCTGAAGCCCATTTGCAGTTCTAGATGTCCAATAAAAAACACTATAATATATATTTTTAAATTTTAAGATTTCTTTCTACTGAGATTTTTTAAAACTATAGATATATAAGTAAAGATGTACTATATAAAATATATTTATGTATAAACATATATACCATATTCTATATATATGCATATATAAGAAATATATTTAAACTATATATATACACACACACACATATATATGTATGTGTATATATATATATATGTATATATATATGTACTGATATTTCATGATCAGAGAAGATTAGTACCTATTTGGTGAGATAAAAGTATAGCAACAATTATCTAGCAGTAGAAGATGATGAAGTCAATTTTAGAGATAACTGAAATGTCAAAGCTAGGCTGATCACATAATTAAAATAATCCTGGAGGCTGGTGAGAGAGGATTCAAATAGCAGGGCACCTAAAGGCATTTTTTGAATTCTTCTCCTCTAAAAAGAAAGGTAATAATAATGATGATAATAATAATAAAGCATGTGTTTTTACAAGTTTAGATTTATGAATATTGGATGGCAGGAGAGTGCTCTTTAAAAAAATACAATTTATTACTAACATTACCTTGTCTCCACTGAGCCTCATTCTGTTATGTACAAAAGAAGAATGAAATGTTATTGTTTTTTTGCCTTGAATACCTAATAAACCTATGATGAAATCATTTTGTAAACTGCTAGGTGGTACCAAGACTGGTAACATTACTAACTTAAGTTCCTGCTCTCTGCCAAGAAAACAATAACTGAGATTGCATTCATGTAATAATAGATGTCTAGTGTGTTCATGTAATAATATATGCCAGGGATCTCACAAACAGTATTATTCCCGACTCTGGAGAAGTCCTACAGGGCACATCTGGATAAAAGTAATTAATAGATCAGCAATATGGAACGCAAGGCTTGGGGAGGTAAAGATAGAGACACACTAAAGGATCTGCTTCTTGTTATTTTGATGGTGTAGATGGAGAGCAGAGGGATTAAGTCTGGGTCTTGTCTTTAAGAGACACTGAGCAGCTTTGAGTGTGCAGTTTCCACAGCAGGACAAAGTCAAACTGAAAAACCTGGGGAAAATCTTCCAAGTTTTCATTCTCTAAATTTGGAAAGTAGGAGGAAGTCAGAGGATGCCACTGAGATTCCGATTAAAGTTATGAATCATTTTCATCCTCTATAAGGTTTCTGCACCCAATTCCACTGTTGGAGGGATCCCCACACAAATGCTCTGATACCAATTGGGTGTCCTACATTTCATCTCAATTCTGACACTGTCTATCTGGAGATGGAGTCAGATCTCATGGGTTAAGGGCTCAGTCTCCCTCTCCCTACACTTCATGTATCCATGTTGTCACATGGGCTCTTTTGACCAACTGGCTATATAGAGCAGAGGTTACACGAACCCCCAACTTGTGTTAAATTAATTTGGGGGAGCAGCTCACAGAACACAGAAAAACATTTTACTTAGTAAATCACTAGTTTATTCTGAAAGGATCTGCCTCAGAAACAGCCAGATGGAAGAGATGGATAGGGCAAGGTACAGGGAGAGGGCCCAGAGCTTACATGCCCTCTCCCTATACACTTATTCGCCAACCCAGAGGCTCCCCAATCTCATCCTTTGGGTTTTTATGAAGACTTCATTACACTGGCATGATTGATTACATCATTGACAATTGGTGATTAATTCAGCTGCAGACCCTCTCCCCTCCCTCAAGGTCAAGGGGTGAGGTTGAAAGTTGCAATTATCTGATCACCTGGCTGGTTGCCCTGGCTCCTTAGGTGCTTTCCAAAAGTCACCTCATTAACATAACAAAAGACACCTTGCTCAACCTGAGCACTTAGGAAATTCCAAGGGTTTTTGTCTGTGTCAGAAATAGGAAAGACAAAATATACATTTCTTATTATGCATCACAATATCACACCCTTGAAAATAATCATCATATGAACCAAATGTGTCATATGTTTTCAAGGCATTTGTAAATTTTGTAGGGTTTTTGGAACCCAGCTTAATAATCCCTTTGTTCTATCATAACCAGAATTTTCACTTAAGATGAATGGAAGCCGAATATTTATTGAGTGCTTCTATACTATACTATTTCCCATGTATTATATCGCATAAGTCTCACAATAGCTCTAACAGGCAGGTCCTATTATTTCCCCCAATTGCATTTGAGGGAACAGGTTCAAAGCAGTATGATGATTTATCCAAGATCACACAGTTAGAAGGCTGGGAACTGAACCAGAATTCATGTTGCTACTGGACAGAGTGGCCATAAGTGTCTCTCCCCTGGGGAATGAACAGTGTGAGATGTTGCTCTGGGCCCATAGATATTAGAGCCCATGGCACTGCACATCCATGTTGCCCACAATAACACCCCCAGTGACTGAGGGCCCAGCCCTGCCCTTGCTCAGGGTTCCCTCAGCTCTGGAAAGAGGTCAAGAATGCAACTGGCTTCATTAGCTGTGTCTCTCTGGGGATGTGTGACAGCCCATAGGATTGTGGCTGTGAGTAGGGAGTAATAAAGCAGTGGACCCCTGGATGTGGAGGGGGCATCCCCCGTGTCTCTGAAGGGCCTGCAGGTTGCAGGTGGCACTAATTTCACAGGAAAGCAAGGTGTTCGCCAAAGGAAGGACAGATGGTTCCAGTCACCAGTTATTTATTTCTATAATTAGCTGCATGCTGTGATCTCAGATCATGGAGGAAGTACTGCTTCCTGTGGAATTCCTCCATCATTAGGGAAGAAATGGGAATTGCAAGCCAAGGAGAGGATATGTGCTGAATGGTAACTCCCCAAATCTCTGGGCTTAAAGCCGTGCTGGGAAGGAGGGCATGGTCGGGCATAACTTGAATCAGCCAAAAGGACTGAGTTTTAAATCCAACTCTGCCATAGCCATGTGTTTTCATATAGAATCTTCTCTTTCTGGGTTATATGTTCTTCATCTA
The DNA here is from genome assembly GCF_951640355.1 of Cnephaeus nilssonii. Lineage (NCBI taxonomy): Eukaryota > Metazoa > Chordata > Mammalia > Chiroptera > Vespertilionidae > Cnephaeus > Cnephaeus nilssonii. The sequence goes on from NC_137085.1 coordinate 12,841,057, forward strand.
ATAGAGAAGAATAATTTGAGAAGGATGTTTGACCATGGATGTTGGCTACATGTGCTTAGGTCAATAAGACATTTTGAGAAAAAAATATGATGATACCAGAATACAGTATATTAGACAAATAGATGTGAGCTCTGAACATGTGACTTTAAATCTCAGACCACCACCTTCTCTGTCTATAAAATGGAAAAAGGGAGTGTGAGAATTGAATTAGGATATACATGCAATATTCCTAGACCAGTGGTTGGCATAAAGCAGGCCCTCAATGATTGAGCATTAATTTTATTTTTTTTTTAATTTAGTAGAGAAGACAATTAAAAACAAAATATTTATCTACTGTGTCATAGAGTAGGTCTAGTGCTAAAACTGATGTAGGGGCAATTCATTGAAGATTCTTGAGGAGAGAGGGAATAATTAATATTGGCAGCATTCTCTGGTCCACTTTTGAAAATAGGCACTTTTTCTCTACAAATCATCTTGTAATGATGCAGATTTCCATGACTAGCCTTGTGGATTGCTACTTATGCCCAAACCATCCTCCCTTTCTGCATTCTCTGACCCTGTGTTCTGCTTTAGAAGTGGGATTAGAATTTAGAATACATTAATGCATATATTTCTGATATATTCCTTGGAATTAGCACCTCACACATCTTGCATCAAACAACAGGGAATGTACATGTGGAGATAAACTGAATAAAAAGGAACCATCCTTTTTATGCAAACCAAGAAAAGCAAACAGACTCACAATTCAGCAAGAGTCTGTCTGCCGCATTTATCTTAATGGATATTTTTAAGGCAGTTATCCTCTAAACAGCTCTGGGCACTCTGCATGTATTTGTTGTAAAACCTCCCAATGATTCTGTACATTGCAAGAAAAAGAAAACAGTCCTAGTAATAGCACCTTAGTACATACTAGAGGCCAGATGCTCGAAACTCATGCAAGAGTAGGCCTTCCTTCCCCAGGCTGCTGGCACCAGCTTCCCTCTGGCACCCGGGACCTGAGCTTCCCTCGCAGTCCCTGCTTCATCCGGAAGGTCCTCTGGAAGGACATCTGGTCTAATTAGCATATTATGCTTTTATTATTATAGATGGTAAGCCTCCATGTCACTGTATTTCCTTCTTTAAACCACAACCCACCAAAGTGGGTGAAGGTAGAGTAAGAAGAAAATTACTGATGACCCTTACTTCAGTTAATGGCACCCACATCTATCCTGTTGAACAAGCAACACATTTAGAGTCATCTTTGATACCTATCTTCCCATCTACACTCACTCAGGATAGCTTGCACAATGCATTAGAGGGGGAACAAAGTAAATGGCGTGGGTGGGGGCTGATAAAATAGAAGGATATTGCAAAGGTCCAAACAAAACGTAACAATAGCTTGGCTTGAGGGCATTAGTGATGGAGATGAAGAGAAAAAGAAAGAATTGGTAGATAATCACAAAGTGTAAATAGTGTCTCACAAGGTCCCAAAGCGAGGGTATGACAGAACTGGGAATGTAACTGGAGTCTTTGAACAGAATTCCAGTACAATTTCTTCTCCATTGCCAGGCTAAGGCATGTCTTTTAAATGGAGGCATACATTAACAGGAGATGTTGATTGTTAGATTTTTTTAATATGAAAAATTGAGCTAATAATGGTAGCTACCTCATATGGTTATTGGGATGATTGAATTAGAAAACATATAAAACAAGTTTAGTTCTTTGCTAGATACATAATGAAAGCTCAATAAAAGTATGCATAAAAATGTATGTTTTCATGTCTTATAATAATTATGAATATAGGTTCAAAAGGCAAAGCACGGGGGGGTGGGGGACAATTTAGAACTGCAAGATTCCTACTACCCTCTGCATCTGCTTCATGTTCTCTCTCATTTTATCGAAGTCAGAACCCAGACAATGTGAGTCTTCGGTCTCGTTCCTACCTCCCAGCTTACACAGATGATGGGAGGTTATAAAAGGGCTTCCATTCTGCCTCATCCTCTAGCATGCACGTGTGTGTGTGTGTGTGTGTGTGTGTGTGTGTGTGTGTGTCTATGTGTGTTTCAGATGAATTTTGTGTGACAAGAGGAAGATGCTGCCTTGAATTGTCCTTGGAAAGAGCCCTGCTTTCCTTGATTGAAGGTATATTTTTCAGCCTAAGTATCTTACTTAGCTGTGACTGTCCATGAATCTTCTTTTCTTTTTTACCCCATACTTTTCCCTCTCTCTGGTCAAGTTCTGTCTCCTCATATTACTTAGGTCTGTATCTGCCTATCCCTGCCTCTTGCCAACCTGCCCAAACCTTCTCTGCCTCTCTTCCCTGCATCTTTGATTCTTCTCCTGTTGAATGTAGAATCTGGTGCTGACTTTGCTCTCAGTCCTTGACCTCCTAAGTCCTTGTCTCTAACTTCAGGATGTGAGTACTGGCTGGGAGAATTAGGGAAGTGGTGAAACTGTGGGGACTAAAAGCCTAGAACACTTTACCAATGTGTCATATTACTTTAATTGAATAGTATTTAACTTAACACATGTACATGCTTTAAGAAAAAAGGAATAAATTCAAGTAAAATGCCAGGCCTACTCTTTATCAGTTTTGTGACCTTGAGATATTTCTTACCCATGCAATTGCAATACCTTATTCTGCAAAATGTGCCTTAGAAGTAAATCAAATAAATGTGTGAAGCACCCATTACACTGCCAAGCACAGAGACTTGCTTAATAAGCACTGCATTTTATTTTTACTTAAAATAACTAAATCCAAGTTATAGATGAGTAAACTGATATTCAGAGACTAAATTACTTGCCTTAAATCAAAACTGACAAGTGACAGACCTGGTACGTAAGCATCATCTGGGAACTGGTTGCTCTAACAACCAGACCATGATCCAGGCCACTGGCCATGTCAGTACCATGGACAGCCCCAAAGTCCTGTGACACCAGGAAGTTGGCCATGGGTATGACCTCTGCCTGATGTGTACATGCCCCAGAACTTTGCAAGGCTGACTTTCTGATGTTAGAGCCTCAGCTTAAAGGGAATCTGTCCACAACCACACAGTGAAGAGTGGGCACGGAATCTCTTCACTTAATCTCCCAATGTATTTTACCAAACACAGATTATTGCCTGGTACTACATCTCGTTTTTTTTGTGTGTGTTTTTTTTCCAATTGATTTTTGTCTCCTCCCTCCACCCCTCACGTGTAATCACCTTGACAAGCTTATCTGCCTAATTCACAGGTGTACTGCCAGTATCTTAAATAGGAGGCATCAATGTGTATTTATTGAATGGATGAAAGAATAAATACAAGAAAAAAATAAATGAAGAACTGTCCCCGTTTCTCAGGTCCTCTGCTCCTCATGCTGTTTGCATGGGCTGCAGGGAGGAGAAAAGCAATCACCAAAGAGCACGCTTGCTCCTGAGAAAAAGCACACTTTGAGAAATGAAGTGTTCCCTGTCATTAGCTTTCAGTCAAGCATCACATCAGGAAACCGGTGCATCAGGTGCTGTGATTGGACCTTGAGGAGGGACGCCTGTGATGCAGACCGGCCCTCCTGTGAGCTGGAACAGATGGTGCCTTCACACACATCTAAATAAAGCTGTAATGGCGTTGGCCCGCAAACACAGCGCCGGTGAACCTTTCTTTACAAACGACGACGTGTTCCTGAGATGTTCTGTGAAAATCAATATCTACAGTGCCACTAATTTTCATTTTAGACACAATTTATCTTCTTTTAGGGCATCTCATCAATGGACTGCCATTCTTTCTCGTCTAGTCTAATACCAGCAGCATGCTCCCAGAACAGCCCCCTCCCCTCCTGCCACCAGGATATCCTGGCACACTCTATCAGGGTTATCGCCCCTAGAGCATCACTCCCATAATGCACCCCTTTCCCTCAATAACTGAGTGATGAGTTGCCTTTGATTATCTGATCAAGATAGACAATCACACACCACATGCCTATAATTAGGGTGTGCTCTGATTAACCAATCGATGGAATAACCACCATGGAGGCTTTACAGCACAGGAAAACATTTTGGAGAGTTAAGTCTGTGGATCATTTAGAAAGAAAACCTAGCATGATAGCCACAAGGATTATACATTAAAAAAAAAAAAAAAGATGGCAGGGCATGAGAGAAGATACTACAATGTATGAAAACAAAGGAGGGAGGGTTTTTCTCTCTCCCATCCACTTAAGTTGTGGGAATTCAGAGGACTGATTTGCAGTGTCCCCAGGAACCAAGAACAAAGGTGAGGCTGTGTTAGCTTTTTTAATGTCCTTTCTTCCTTACTGGACTCAAGTTTCAGGAGCACTGGGACCATGTCTGTACTCATCACTATTATATCCCCATCACGAAGCACAGCGTATAGGGCTTAACAAAGGTTTTTAATGAATGACGGAGGTGATGCTCAAGTGAGCCTTTAGAGTTGATAAGAGATCACTAACACTGTGTCAAGGAGCACAACACAGAGGACTCAGGGGAAGAAGCAGCTGGGGATGCCCACCTTTCTCAGAACTGAGAATGCCATGAAGGTCTTCCAGAGGTGAGACTTGGGGGACACAAATAATTTTAGCTTTTATGTTACACTAGTTGGAAATGCCCTTTTTGTATTTTTTGGTTGTTTGTTGTGGGCTAGGCTTTTTAAAATACCTTGATGATTCTCTGTGTTTACAGTTCCATAGGTGTTACTAAGTACCTACTATATGCTGGGCCCTGAAGGATGGGTCACATCCAGCAATCTCACACAATTCTCACAGCAAATTTGTGAAGTAGGATTGTTGTGTGCCTATTTAAATTTAAATGAATAAAAATTAACATTAAAACATCCAGTTCTTCAATCACACTAGCTATATGTCAAGTGTTCAATAGCCAGTGGCTAGTGCCCATCATATTGGATGGCGCAGACAGACAAAAATCCCATCAGTGCAGTTGTATTGGCAGTGCTGCTTTACACAAGGACATATCAGTGATACTCCAGGACATGAAAGTTCTTTGTATTGATACTTTTCCTTTCCAGTATTAGTTAAGCATTGTGCTGGATGTGTAGCATGGAGGCAGGAAGATTTTTGGTTCTACTTCGCCCTTGCTCATTCTCAACGTAATAACATACAGTGAAACTTAAGAAGCCCTGAATAAATATTTATCTTGTATATCAATCTTAAAAATAATGTCCTCGTTCTGATCATTATGTAGTTCCAGATGAATGACATTGTTGATTAGAGTTTTACTTCAAATACCATTAACTAATTATTTCTATGAATGATCAATAAATTCCCTTAAACTTACAAAACATTGTAAATGAACTCATTATCCAAAGTCTTTAGGGTACCACCAAAGACCCATCTCTTACTAAACTAATTATAAGTTCATCTCATTTTTCTAGTAATGTGCTGATCTAGAAAGACATTTCATTTTATTTTTTTGAGAACTTGTACTGTGAAATACTATGGCCAAATTATCCTCTCATCCAAATCTCATTTATATTTTCACCCTGGGCCATTTCTCACTCCACTGGCCTCATTTAGAATGGTCTCCCATTTTTCAGGAAAGGTCACTCATCGTGATGCTGGAAATTGGTTTTGGCAAACATATTCTAGACACCATACTTGATCAACAGTCAAAGATTCTTCATTTAATATTTATTTTCCTTTTCTCTATGCAGATTACAGCAGATGAGAACAAAATGTCAGCACTCTACGTTACCCATAAAAGGTTTTACCAATAGATCATCTTTCCAGTTTTCTCTATACTATCCTCACCCACCTATTCACATACCCATCTATTTACCTACCTACCTGTATGAATGTGTTTATAAGATCACATAGAGGTTCCAAAAAATGGCTAAAAGTGAGCTTTGTTTTGTTTGTTTCTTTGTTTGTTTGTTTTTAAGTATTCTAGGGCCCAAAGTAACTTAAAAAGGTACTAAACCAATTGCACCTAAGGTCTCTTCTTCCAGCTTTAGCTGAGTGGATATAGTTGATCTCCCCTTCTCTTTTCAGTTCCGTGGAATCATGTGGTTTAAAATCCACAAAGCAAGCTCTTTTTAAGCTGCCTTTTAGCATCTAGCAGTTACTCCATCAGCCTCATGTCTGAACTTGGCTACCACCGCCCGAGCTCTGCTCAGCTCAGTCAGCTCCAGAGGATATGCTTTCCTCCCAGGCCAAACAGTACAGGTGGAGTCTTATACCTGCATCCCCTTTTTTGGACATTGGGGCTCCTGCTTGGCCACTGGGCATGGCATCAAAGTTACTAAAGCCAGCGGATACTCCTCTAATGAGTAGTTCATCCGAGCGTGATTCAGGAACCAATAAAAGATGACGGCAAATCACTTTATGGAAATTAGTTTTTAATTATTCATTGGCAATTTGACTGCAATCCAGCAGGTGTCCTAATAGGATGAGGATGACTCCATAAGTGGATTTTTTTTTCTGTCTGTAAAACATATTCAACATGTCCCAAAATCCACATGAAATTTCCCAACTTGAAGAGGCCAGGGGGAAAGAACTAGTCCATCACCTCCAGAATGAGTCCTCTCAGTAAAGATGTCCTTATTCATTTATTCATTTGTTGAATGATTCCTATCTTTTTTGAATGAATTATTTATGTAAGAGATAAGAAAAAGGACTGATTAAAAAGATAAAAATATATAATCATTTAACATGAGACCATATTTCTACCTTTCCTCCTCCACCCATTTCCTGAAAGGCAGGCAGTGTGATATTATGTGTGTGTGTGTGGGTGGGCAGGGAATAATTTTGAGCAGAGAGACCTGGGTTCCATCTAAAATGCCACCAGTTATTGGCTATACAACCCTAGCAAATCAATCAACCTCTCTGAACCTCTATTTCCTCATATGCAGATATGGGAATATTAAAAACTTGAATGAAGAATAAAAATACAATGTGTGTGCCTGGAAAATTGTTAGATTTTGGAAGTGACAATGGATACAATCATTATGCGGTGAAGTGTTTTTTGAAGTGTCTTGGAAGGCTAATCTCCAGCTAGCTGAGGCCTTGAGGGCATGTGGCAGTTTACAAAGTCCACAGGCCAATTTACATATAATTTCATCTGGGAGGTTTGGAGTACAGGTTTCCCTGGCTATCTAAAAGCAGAGCCCTCCTGTGAAAACTTTCTTAAGCAGAAATGGTGTAAAGTGAAGAAGCAATTACCATGCATTTGAATGTCTTTATTTCGTTCACCATGAAACACTTATGTCTAGTTTTATGCTAAATGTTAGCACCCTTATGAATCCTCTTAGGCTTTTCTGTTACCTTAGGACACATCTTGCTAACGGATGCGCAGAATAAATCGAGATAAAGCACAGACACAGTTCAAAACCATAGCGGGTTGATGCAGAGGATGGTTCTCCAGGAAGGAGCTTGGCAGGGCCACCTGCTACTCAGGGTGGGTGGGAGCTGCAAAACAAATGCAGAACCCTATTTTTGCTTTTAGCCTTTTTTTCGAAAAGTGAAAATCCTCTTTGGATTTCTTGTTGGTTAAGTGCTAGTATTGGTCTTTCCTAAAAGCAAATGTGAACTTTGGAATGTATGGGATACCTGTACTAAATTTAGGAACTGCTCCATCATCTTACCAATGTCTCCTTAGTACCAAAAGGCCTCTTCAATGAGTGGCCTGCTGACTGAAGCTTGGAGATAGACCAGAACCTTCCCCTTTAATGTTATCACTAGGACCATGGCCATGAGTAAATAAAATAGGGTATGTGAGAAACCTTTCCTAAGCTCTAAATTGTTCTTCAGATCTGATTATGAGAATGATGTCATCCCAGCATTTTAGACTTGAAAAGATCTGGTTATTGCTAATTATTGCTAATTATTGAGTGTTCATACATCAGATTTTTAAAGTCAATAATAATTTAACCCTTAGCTTGACATATTATTATCAGTTTAGTCCATAATTTACCTTTTTTAAAAAAATCCTTACCCAAGGATATTTTTCCATTGATTTTTTTTTTTTTTTTTTTTTTTTTAGAGAGAGAGTGGAAGAGAGAGAAAGACAGAAAGACAGAGAGAAACATCAATGTGAGAGAAACACATCAATTGGTTGCCTCCTGCACACACCCCGACCAGGGCCCTGGCTGGGGAGAAGCCTGCAACTGAGGTACATGCCCTTGACCAGAATTGAACCTGGGACCCTTCAGTCCACAGGCCAATGCTCTATCCACTGAGCCAAACCAGCTAGGACCATAATTTACCTCTTCAAGTTCCACTAGCAAAAACCCAATGACCACTCTATTTTTTTCCTCTCTCCTTTTCCTGTAGTGTCCTTTCCTTCCTCATATCCTCTCAATATTCTTTTTTCTTTTTGGTATAGTTGAAATTGTTTTGTTAAAATCTAAAAGACTAGAAAAAATAATTCAATGATCTTGGTTTCTAAAACATTTCACACTCATTTTTGTTCATGATCTAACTCCTTACCTTTCTAGTCTAATCTTTCACCATTTTTGCATTCAGACCATATAATTTTTAAGGATAGAAGGGTCCCTATTCTATTAAAGGTACATTAGTATAATAGATCTTTCCCCAAGCCCTTTTTAAAGTGTTTTATTATTACTGATTTGAAAGAGAGAGAGAGGAAGGGTGGCGAGAGAGAGAGATGATCACGCCATTGATCACTTATTTATGCATTCATTGGTAGTCTCCTTATGTACCCTGACCAAGGATCAAACCCACAACCTCAGCATATTGGGATGATGCTCCAACCAACTGAGCTAATTGGCCAGGATTCTCCCAAACTCTTAAAAACAGACAAACAACAAAGTCCATTCGGGTTCCTTGTGTGAAGCACAAAATTCAAAGGGAGAGGGATCTAAGGACCAGACATCTGAGAGAGGAGAAAATACAACATCTATTTGCAAGGCAGGGAGAATCTGTGAGGAATATGCATCGTTTTGTAGAGCAGATGCTCCTACATACCCCACATGGAGAATGAGGATTGGAGCTGACAATCTGTGCTTTCCCACTGCTCTTTCCATATCCAAGAAACCAATCCCATCTTTCTATTTGAGAAAATAAAAATATATGAGATTTTAATAAGAGGATTGACAAGAGAGAAATAGAGAGAGAGAGAGAGAGAAGGAGAAAGAGAGAGAGAACTAACTGAGAGGCATAGAAAGAATAGTTTAAATCCTGGGCCAGATTGTGAGTGCTATAGTGAAGGATCAATAGAAAATAATACTGTGTCAAAGTTAACACGAGATTAAACTTAAAAATTTTTGAAGGAAATCATGGTAAAATTAAATCTAATGGAATAGAAAGAGGGAGACGCACCACATAGCTGTGGTCTGGGGCAGAGGGCAATGGGGAATCGAGAGAGGGAAAATCAGCAAAGGCACAAGCATGCACTTAAAAACTAGATAAGAGAAGTGCCTGAGAGCTCTGGCCCTGTTTGGGTCTAAGACCTGGGAAGCATCATGAAGAGGAAGTAAAGTCAAATGCTCTCCCTGGAGGACCCTGGGGCTAGAACCTACAGCATAGGGTTAGGAGAAGGGAGATGTGGACTCCAAAGTCAGTCTCTCATGCTTGAAGAGTGTTACCTGTGTGAGTTACACTGAGTACCTCAGTTCTTTCTTCTGTGAAGCATGAGGAGTGGCCTAGGTAAACTGTGAGGCCACTGCTAACTCTGAGATGGTATTGAAACCTCAAAGCCGAGTCCAATGGTTCAAGATGTGTGGAAACTCAGGCTGAGCATGGGAGGCATGATAAAATGAGCTCAGACAAGAGCCCTACTGTGTGGAAATTCCACATGACAAAGGGCCTCAGCTATGAGCTGACACGGAGGTGTGGAAAGAATGCTGGATATCTGCTTTGGTTGCTGCCAGAAACTCACTGTGTGACCAACAGCAGTCCATTGACTTGCCTTGGCCTGTTTTCTAACACAAAGAAATGTTCATTCAGGTTCAGTGATGGGGAGAGATGGGGAGATGGCAGGTAGATGGCTTGCGACACATCCTAAGCAGCCTCCTCAAAGCAGCCAGGAGGGAGACCAAGTGGAGACTGGAGAACCAGCGGTATCACACCTGCCTGAATGTAGATGGTTGGTGCTTGAGTTCAACAAATTGCATGAATGAGAATGCATGCAAACCTTTTAATGTTTTCAAGAGAAGTTTGAACTCCTGACTTGTATGCAACATGCAATGGCCAAACAAGGGGTGAGGATTTCAGCCAAACAATAGGGAACAGAGTAACCGGGTTGCAGCATGCAACGTCTGGGACAGATGCTCTTTGGAAAGGGCCAGTCCATGCTCTCCAATGCTGTTGTTGTGTAATATAAGGAATGGAGAGTTCTTAGATATGACTATGACAACCAAGGGTGAATGACTGAGAGAGGATTAGGAAAGATGTGTACCTCTATTTTCTCTTCTCTTAGCTTTTGTTCCCCTCTTTGATTGGTTTAGTCCTCCCACTATCAGACTATAGCTACCAGAAGCAGTGTCTCTTTAATGCTACTCACATCTTATTTTCTCTTCTATCCTTGTCTTCGTCCTTTCCTTCTCACAGCCTCTCCAGACTGCATTTTAAAATCCGCCCCTGTTTCTCATTCCTGGTCTTTATCTCTTTGCTGCCTCCATGCCCCTGCTCTCTGTCCTTGCTCCCTATGACTCAGATCCCTGGGTAGCACCAGCCCTGGTGTCTGAAGGCAAGTGAAATTCCACTATGTGAGAGGCTAAAAGTATTTCTGTTTTGGGATATTTAATCATTTGAATCCTTGATAGGAAGAGTTCTTTTTATGTCTTCCAGCAATAAATCTAGGCTGTATCTAATCTCTGATCTCAGAGAGAAGAGAATTAACCAGCTGAGAGTGTGACTAGAAAGGAAACACAGAGAAAAGGGAGTGAAAAAGAGACCACTTTATGTGTGCATACAGCATAGCAACATGGAATCAGTGAGCAAGAGAGAAGAGAGCTATTCTTGCTACTTCTAAGAAGCCCCTTGATTATTACCCTCAACTTAGATAGATCTCCTTAGTCATTCCATTCCTAGTTTGCTCTTTCTAGTTTCTGCTGCTTTTCAAATGGTATTGTTGTTCTTTGTTTCTTCATGAGATCACAAACAGTAATGTGTATCCTTTACCACTATATCTTCTTTGTTTGCTGCATTTCTGGCATAAAGTGGGTACTTATTAGTCTGCCTGAATTAATTCATTCTCATATTCTCTCTCTCTCTCTCTCTCTCTCTCTCTCTCTCTCTCTCTCTCTCTCTCACACACACACACACACACACACACACACACACACACACACACACAGTAGGGACATTGATGTTCTTTTCATTTCACTCCCTTGGGTGGTCTTTACAACTTACCAAGATCATAAGCCTGCCTGCCTGCCTTCCTTCCTTCCTTCCTTCCTTCCTTCCTTCCTTCCTTCCTTCCTTCCTTCCTTCCTTCCTTCCTTCCTTTTTTTCTCTATTTCTTTCTTTTGCATTTTTTCTTTACTCTGGTCTCTACAACTTCTTCCTTTTTATCTTCTATCTTCTTTTCTCTATATGAACTATTTTCTCTATGGAATTTAATTCTTCTAAATTGTTTAATGTTCACAGTTTGGTCACATTTCAAAAATGTGTTACTTTTGTAATTTGTTTAGTTTTTACACAGTGCTTCCTCTAGATCATATATCTAGGTTGCCTGGCTCACCTCTACTAACGAAGCACTTTGAGGGTAGAAGCCAAGCTCTGTATTTTCTGCTTCACTGGAACAGTCCTCAATTCACAGCAGAGACTCAGTTTTACACATTTCTTGGGAGTAAATGGATTTGACTTCTAACTCAGTCTGTGCCTCTCATCATCTATGTGAGCATGGTCAGTGTATCTGAATTCTCTATGACTCAGCTTTCCCGTTTCTAAGATGAAGATTGCATGGCCTCTCAAGTCTATTAGAGTCTTTATTTGAATATAATGTGATTTCAACTTTTTAATGACATTTGAATATTTTTGTCTGAATTCCTGATAATTACTTTGAATAAATAAAAGCAACAGGAACATAATGGCTCTGCTCCATCTGTTCAAGAGGCCATCCTACTTAAGTCCAGGAGGAAAGGGTGAAACACAGGGCAATGTAAAATTAATAAAGCAACAGCAACCCCTTATGTATAAATCTCACTGGGAAGACAACTGCCCCAAACAGCAGAGCAATTGAAACTGTGGAGGAATGGGGGGGGGGTGTGGGGAGGAGATCCGAGACCTTGTCTGCATCCTCTCTCAGCAAGCCACATTCCTTTTGTGGGGCTCTGTTTTCTCCAGTGTAAAAGGAAGGCTTAGAATAATTAATCTTTAAATTTCCCTCTGGGCTCGGACATTCTAGGATTGGGCAAGAACAGCTTAAGACTGGATAGTATGAGCCCAAATTGGAAAAGAATAAAAGTACACTAATTCGGTATGTATTTTGGGCTCTTTCCTCCAAAGAGCCTCTCTGCCTACTGCCACCTTCATCTCCAGTCTGATCCTAGACTCACATTCCCCAGGAAAGAAGCCAGGGGTTTTGCTAGCCTAGGAAATGCTATTTTCTCTATGGAATTTAATTCTTCTAAATTGTTTAATGTTCACAGTTTGGTCACATTTCAAAAATGTGTTACTTTTGTAATTTGTTTAGTTTTTCCCCATCATAAAGCAAGCCACATTGCAAAGGAGGCTGCAAATGGGGGTTTCAGCCTATACCATCCATCACAGGAGTGACTCCCTGCCCCCATCTGATCTTTAATCCTATAAAACTTTTTCTTCCATATATATATATATATATATATATATATATATATATATATATAGGCTTTTCTTGTTCTCCTTATGTCTTGCAGAGATTCTGACATCTTGTTTATTTCTACTTGAAATAAAGAGTTATTTCAGATGCACATTCTCTTTGACTGTCAACACACTTAAAAGAACATGTTCGATACATCAAAGGCACCAACTAATTTCAAAAAGTACACACACAAAATAGACAAAGGTATCATTCCAAACATAGTTGTTTTGCTCTGATTAGAAGAAAAAAAATGCGCAAGAAAGAATGCATTGATTCTAAGACCCCTGTCTCCATTTGTTCTCTGTTTTCCCAATTAACATAATCTCTAGCCTCATAAGCCTGCCTGCCTGCCTTCCTTCCTTTCTTCCTTCCTTCCTTCCTTCCTTCCTTCCTTCCTTCCTTCCTTCCTGCCTGCCTGCCTGCCTGCCTGCCTGCCTGCCTGCCTGCCTTCCTTTTTTTCTCTATTTCTTTCTTTTGCATTTTTTCTTTACTCTGGTCTCTACATCTTCTTCCTTTTTCTCTTCTATCTTCTTTTCTCTATATGAACTACACCTCTCTGTCTCCTCACAGAATACATAAAGAGAATATATTTAATATAGACATATTTTAGTGAGGTTAACTTTATAGCCTCAACTTAGCTGTGCCTCAATGAGAGTGACAATCTATAGCAATGTTGAAAAAGATGTTAAAAATTGGTCACTCCTGCTATCTGTGAAATGACTATATGCATATCCCTAGGACCCAACAATTCCATACTTGGGTACATCCCCAACATAAATGCACCCACCAATGACATGCCATTGAAGGTTCATAGTGACACTACTGTGATAGCCAACAACTGGAATCCATCCAAATGCTGCTGGAAAGTAGGGTGAAAAGTAAATTGTTGCCGGCCATACAATAGATTATGATATAGCAATCAGAAAGAACAGTAAACGATAAATAATAAACACTACTTTGATTTAAGCACTGCAAGAATGCCTGAGGTTTTACTATGTTTACTATTTTACTGCTCTGCCACCCCTTCCCAGTTGGCACTCCCAGACCCTGTGGGGGAAAACCAGCCTAGCATTTGGGCACGTCTAGATTCTAAGCCCTCCTGTGAGCTCACCTGGAGGTCAGAGGTTTCACTGTTTTATCTTTTCCTCCAAAGAGCCTCTCTGCCTACTGCCACCTTCATCTCCAGTCTGATCCTAGACTCACATTCCCCAGGAAAGAAGCCAGGGGTTTTGCTAGCCTAGGAAATGCTATTTTCTCTATGGAATTTAATTTTTCTAAATTGTTTAATGTTCACAGTTTGGTCACATTTCAAAAATGTGTTACTTTTGTAATTTGTTTAGTTTTTTCCCCTAGTAGTTCCAACACAGGCAATAGTTTGCTGCTACCTTCTGCTCCCAAACCAGAAGGAGTCAGCTTCTCAGGTCTGAGTTTTAGTTCTTTTACTAGCTAGCTCTGTAAACTTAGGCAAAATCTATGACTTGGTTCCTCATCTAAAAAACTGAGATGATAATAGATTTTCTCCACAGGACTAGTGGGAAGACTTAATATGATAATACATGTCATATGCTCTAAATGAGGCATATAAGAATTTTTAAAAATGGCATCTACAGACATATCTAAATTGTGTTGGTACTAATAACTATAGATTTGGGGGTTAGGCTGGTTTAAAACAGGGGGAAAATTACAAACGCAAAATAAAGATTTAAAAATATGTTGTTAGAAAAGTTAGGAAATCAAGCTCAAATTTTTAAAGTCCCCAACATCCAAAGACAATGTAATTTTTAACAAAATAATTAAAGTTCTGACATACATCTGTAATAATTTTTTCTTATATTCTTTTCTTTTTGCTTCATTTGATTATATCTTTCTATGACAACACTTTGCAATCTTATATTACAACTCCTCCCAAAAATTAACATAAAAACAAAGAAAGGACAATTTATTAGATTACTACCTGTTGCCAAACTCTCTCTGTTCATTATTTCAGAGAGCCTCGTAATTAATTTTATAAATTAACAATTTTAATTTACACATGAGAAAATAGTGTTGGGTTAAGAATCTAGCTTAAGATTGCACAACAAATAAAAGATAAAACTGAACCTTTCCTTGGGTCCTGGGCCACATCCCCAACTCTACCATTTTCCTTTGTGTTGGAGTAGGTTTAGGACTGGTATGACTGTAGGCCATGCAGTAGCTGTAGTAGACAGGAGAGGCTGCCCCCCAGAGCCCCAGAACAGGCCCTGATGGATCTAGGTTTTGGTGGTGGTGGCCAGGTAGACAGGAGGAAGACAGGTCATCTTAGAACTTTAATAATACTGACATCTTCTTAGCTTTCTGTGATGTTTTACAATTTATAAAGTATGATTTCTCCGATATTTTAACAGTGGATCCTTAACGTCACTTCTCTGATGTAGGGATTACTGGCACATTCCTTTTATTACTGGAAAAAGAGGCTCAGGGTTCTATATTATATGCTCAATCACTGAATTCTAGTAGAGAATGGAAACTTAAATCTACTAAGTCAGCGATTTTCAACTGATGTGTCATAAGAATTTTTAAAACATGCAACACATGACTCTTTAGTCAGGGGCATTGACCTCTTTTCCCTTAGATTGTAAAAACAAAAAAAATGACAATAGCCAACACAACAACATCCATCTGGTGTGAATGAATAAAAATTATACCTATTTTTTTGTCAGATCGGCAAAAAATACATTTTTTGGTGTGCTGCATAATTTTAGTAATTAGTTTGTGTGTGGCATGAGTTAAAAAATTTGAACATTGCTGTACTAAGTGTTGTTCAGCACTTTTTTTTTTTTGCTTGATTAAATTTGAAATGTTCTGCAAGATCTCAATGACCCACTAGGATTTTCTGGAGTAGAGTTTGGAAACAATCACAATAGATTTCGTAGCCTCTTTACTACATATCACAGGAAGTGTCCTTGAATAGGTTGGAACATTATCAAGGGAAAACCTAAGAACTGCAATTCAATTAATGCTCTACAAAGAAATTGTATAATTACTGAAGAGTAATCTGAAAACTTCAAACCAACCATTCTTTGGTTACCTACTCAGAAGGAGAATGTAGGGTGGAATAAAATATGTGATTTACCCATAGGGTCTTTAAGATCATGTCTTGATGTCTTCTTATCAAAACTTTTAAGAATTATAGACCGAAAGGGATTTATAAAAGATATATAGTTGGTTGGCAATCTTCCTCAGGTTTGGCTTTCATGGCAAACAGTGGAATTAAAAGTATACAAGATTAAAAGCCTGAAGACCAGATGTATGTTCTGTATCTAAAATATTCTAGCTAATTGAATTAGGGCAACTTGCTCAGCCTTTCTGACATTAAACAAATAATCTCTCTCTCCCCTTACCCCACACACACCTGTGCTTCAGGCTTTATCTATTGGAATGTGAAAGGGAAGAGTATTATATTATAACCTCTAAAGAACAACATAAATGTGATGTATCTTTGCTCTCTCTATTCCTCCTTTCCATCTTCTGTTTCTCTCTTTGACACTAACTTAAGTCCACACGGTCAGGAGGGTGGGTTGCCTAGAGGCAAAAAGCTCTGGTTACAAGGGGCTTTCACAAGACCTATCTATATTTGACACAAGTTGCCTTGAACAGTAAGTTTGGGAGTGACCAATGCAGTATATAGCACAGCAAGCCCATAAGTAGGTTAAAAAACAAACAAAACAAAAAACAGAGATTGCTCCTCCTGCACCACCTGCCTATTATTTAAACAGTTTTGATGTTTGCTAGGTTATGCAGGGAAATATGAAATTGCTGAAATACGTGAGGCACTGATAGATTGAGAGTGGGGTGTGTGTGTGTGTGTGTGTGTGTGTGTGTGTGCTTCTACAAGAGGGGGCATTGTGGTTCCTTTGTTCTAAAGGGCAGTTTTCCTTAGAAGTGGCCCATCAGTCACTGCCACTGTGTGAGGAGGAGGTGGGGGAGGCAGCGTTGGGGTGGGGACAAGCCAAGTTTGCCCAGCGTACTCATTGCGCAAGCCGATCCCCACAGCTGTTGCGCACCCAATGTAAATACGGACAGCCCCATTCATCACAGGACTCCCTTCCGCAGCACACGTCCAACGCGCAGCAATGATTTAGTGCCTGCAGCTGGAACTGCACCACGTTCCTCCAGAACAGCGGCATTTAAAAATGAGGAGGTGGAAATGGAGAGGAGGCAGGGGTAACGGGGAGGTAAGAACTCATCTCAGGTTTCTGAGAAGAGGAGAGAAGGGTAACAAAGGTGAGCTAGCGCACTAAGCCACCTGCTTGCTTTCACTTCAGTTTTCTGCAGAAACTCATTGGCTTTGATGTAACTCAAGGTAAAACTTTTGAACCACAGTTGCATCGGCTTTCCTGCCTGCTGATGGCCCTGAGGACTGTGCACTGTGGGTCTCAGGGCCTGCTTTTAAAGCAGTATTGATCCAGGTCTCCTGGAAACTCCTCTGTGGACAAACAATGTACAAATCCAGCAGGACGAGAAAACCAGCAGCTTGATTTTCTATGAGATATACGTATTTATCATCCAGCCAGCCATGCATTCGTTCTGTGAATAGCTTGTAGCATCTACTACGTGCCAGGTTCCCTGGAGTAGGGCAGCTACAAAAAATAAACATAAATAAAAGCTGCTCATGGGACATTTGTCGTTTAGTATGGGCAACAGACTCACAAATTAAAATATAAAAATTTTAATGTCTGACACATAATAGATGCTCAGTGATGCTGAAAGCCAGAAGAGAATGCTATCAAGTTTTGTGGGGAAAGATATTTTTCTTTACAGATGGAATAAAGCCTTCTAGAAGAGTCTGTGAGTGGAGAAGGAGCAAGCTGTATTTCAGATTGCCCCACGTGAAATGTGTCAATATAGGGCATGAACCACAGAAATTTTGAAAGGTTTTCAAGAAGGTTGTAATATGAGGATGGTGGATGGTTAGAAAAGTAACTAGAGTATAGTGTGAGGGATGGATTCCAGGGAAGAGATAGAGACACGAGCTAGCAGCCTATTGGGACAATCTGGACCAGACAAGAAGAGAACCTGCCCCAGGATGTGGTAACAGGATACAATTTGGGGGACTTGGTAATCATTTGGATGTGAAAGTTACTGTCTCTGAGTTCCAAATCCATCTTTTATTCCTATGTTTTGATGCTGAGACTGGACTTCTAAAATTGCACATTTTTTTTTTGCTGGTACCCAGCTTCCTGGAAGGCTCTGTCACTGAGGACCCCTGGAAGAAGGCACGGGACAAGCAGAAGGGACTTGATCCTTCTTATCTTGCTTCCTGTTTTTGTCAGCAGTGATCCATAAATGCCAGTCTACCCTGGTAGCATAATGGGTGCCAAACTCTGGCTTCTACCAGCATTCACACTGCACCTTCTCAGAGGTACCAGTCAGAGCTTGTCCTGTGGGGCATCTTCCAATTGAGGGTCTAGATGACAATCATTCCAACCTCTTCTCTTTGGTCACCTAATCCTAGGAAAACAGCTGATTCCTTGAGTCCTACAACCATTAATTTTAATATTCATTCTCTCTCTCTCTCTCTCTCTCTCTCTCTCTCTCTCTCTCTCTCTCTCTCTCTCTCTCTCCCCCATCCTTCCCTCCCTGCCTCCCTCCCTCCCTCTTACTCCCCAACACCTGCAGAATCAATGCCTTATATTAAAGCTCTCTTAAAAATACCTGGTGTGGTATGTTTTCCTGCCCAAACCCTGACTTGCAGGAGTCATCTATGATTCCAAGGAGTCTGGTTCAGGGGGTGTATGAAATGTGAAGACTGTTGAAAGGATGACACAGAAGAGCAGTTTTGTCAAGGCAAAGCAGTGCATTTAGTTTGAACATAGCCCTTGTGATGCACAAATTGAAACATGTGTCTGAAATGGAAGAGAGGTAATATAGTTGGAGAGGACAATACAGAAGTGATAAAAAAAGTAAATAAATAAAAACAATAATCAAAACTTTAGAATAAAGGAGGGTGCTCTGAAAGACACATTATTTGATGGTTATCACAGAAATGTGAGATAAATATTGAAAATGCCTCGATTAATGTGGTGCGTTGACTCTCCCACCTGTGACTTAGACAGGTGCAACAATATCACAATGTGGAGATGTGCAATTTGCCCTCCTATATTAGAGAGTGTGTTTTGAAAGCTTCTTACTTTATATATAAACATAATTAATCCCTCATATACTCCTTTACTCATGTTAGTCCTGCAGGCATCCTAGCTAGGAAAGTTTTGTGAGTGTCACCTTCTTTTGATTCTTGAAAAACTGGTGCCCTAGCAAATACTGTACAGTAGCCAAACTCCAGATCACATCACCTATATTTGAATCAAAATAATATATATGTTCCTGATAGAGTAGAGGAATCAATATTCTGGAGTGAATTATCTGGAGTACAAAAGACTTTGGGTCACATGAAAAGATAAGTAGGATGGGGATCGAACATGGAGAGATTTAAAATCTCACCTGGAAGTGGTGGATCTACAAAGCCTTATTGACTACATATTGGGAACAGCACTCTGGAAAGATTAATGTGGCTGTGAGGGAGATTAGAATGATTGTGCATAGTGCCAGGTACTTGAGATTGTTGCAGTTACTTCAGCATCCAATAAGGTGCTTCTCTCAATTAGGATAATAAAAGTAGGAATTGAAATAGAAAAGAAGATGTACATGAAATTGTAAAAAAAAGAAAGAAAAAGGAAGGGAGAAAGGAAGAAAACCACCAAGAAGTACGTATTGGGATGGCTAGGTAAATACGTGTATGCACATTTAAGAGAGAGAGAGAGAGAGAGAGAGAGAGAGAGAGAGAGAGAGAGAGAGAAGAAATCGGTCAAATGTAACATTAAGGTTTTAATGCTGGCTAACCAGGGAGATAAAAAAAAAATAACAACTACCTTTCGCCAAGCCTGGAGCTGGTCTGTGGAGAAGCTGGTTTGACAGAGAGAGAAGCTGAGTTCAAGTATGCAGATGTTAATTTTGCTTTGATAAACTGATAGAAAGTACAGTGGCAAAGTTTAATCTGTAATTGGAAGTGTGTGAATCCATTTTTTTTAAGGAAGAAATAAATTTGCTTTGTCCCAAACCCTTGCTGGAGATCACTGAGGAGTATGTGTGTAATATCCTTAATCTTCCCCTTTTATAATTGAGATTTACAGAGGAAAGGAGAGGAAGAGAAGGAAGAGGGGAGGGATAGAAAGGAAGGAAGAGAGATCCTACTTTTAGAAGTGTAAGAAATGAGTTGTTTTAAAGCTTCTCTTTTTATCCGTAAATAAAATCTATTAGGCATTCACTGAGTATGACACCAACGCAGAGCTGTTCTGATAGAAGTGGACACAGTCTCCCTGAATCCCTTTTTGAGCAGCATTCTTGCTACTTTGGCTACTGCAAGGTGCCATCTGAGACCACATGATGGAACCTGAGTCTCCCCAGAAAACCACTGAGCTAAGTCCTGTTTTACAGGAAGTAGAAGTCCAGGGCGATGAAGGCACTGCCAGTCATCCTAGTGAATCCATAACATCTGAGCAGTCTTCAAGGGAGATCCAACATTTTCTGAATCCAGTGCCATCGCTTCCTACCATCTAAGATCACACATTTATATATTGAGTTGAGACAAAGTGCGCTTTTCTATGTCAGGTGTGTACTATCGAGACACAAGTTACCCTTCCATGTACAGAAACGTGGTTCTGACGCCTGAAGGCCAATTTATTCCAAGCACCATTGCCTCACCAGCATTTCCTTCAATGGTCATGCATTGCCTAAAACAGTACTGATGATTTAAGCCTCACTGGTAAGGACTGCTTCTCTGGGAAGAGTGTTGACTGTGTCAGATGACTAATGAGGAAAATCTGGAAAAACTATTTGGTTGACTGTGGGCCAGATGTTTCCACATGTGGCAGCAGAGCTGAGGCAGCAGAAAGGGATGAAGGCAAATACACAGAACCGGAAGCTGTGGGACCTGGATTCAATCCCAGCTCTGACTTTACCATATAAAAAACTCGTTAAGTAATTAGCTCTTAGGTTGTACATGGAGACTTGCACATATGGAGGTGAATATTAAGATAAATGATCACACAATACATTTTGTCACCCAAAACATTTTGAATTGATGTCAAACATTGTATCTTTTTTTTTAATAGCATAATATGAGACTAGATACTGATATTGGCCCTGGGAGCAACCTAAATGGTCATGTGATATCATCTCTTAATTTGAAATGCTCAGACAGTAATGGACTGAGGAGGTAAGGTTTTGGTTTATTAAAAGAGTCACAACTAACATTTGTTTCTTGTTTGACTTTTCATTCTGGTGCTTGAACCAGAAATAAAGAGCCAATGTCTGTATCAATGCTTTTGAGATCACTCTTTAAAATTTTTTTTTAAATTTTTATTGATTTTTAGAGAGAGAGGAAGGGAGAGGAATAGAGAGATAAACATCATCAATTAGCTGCCTCTTGCATGCCTGCTAATGGGGATCAAGCCTACAACCCAGGCATGTTGAAAAGGGAATCATTAGTTTTCATTTATTGTTATCCTCTGAAATCTTCCCATTTATTTAAACCTAGAATTTAGGTCAGAGGTGTTTTCAACTGTTCCTCAATTTTTCTTTAAAAAAGAACATGGAAAATTAGTCTGCACAAGTAACAACTGAGAACATCAGCATAATAAAACAATCCCTATTTGCAAAAGCCACATTTACAAAACTATTTGAATATAAAAGTTCTTATCTACCCACCTAGAGCAATGCCAGAGAAAAATAAAGACAAAAGCAGGGCTGTCCGTAAAACTATAAAGGAGTAAGAAGAACGTAATCTATTTAGCAGAAAGTGCCTTTCCAACAAGAGTACTAGGTGGTGGACCCACAGCAGTGTTGAAACACACGATGGAAATACTATGAAAATCACCTGTGGTGACTCTGGAGGAAATGTGAGTAGTTGGTATTGGACATGTAGCCTCAGACTTGAATTAAAATAAGATGAATGGATAAATAAGAGAGATGCTGCTCATATAATCGAAGAGCTAAAATTTGGAGAGAACGGGTGTGTAAGTGGAGCTCCCAGTCTGGACATTCTGATACAAAAACGGTTTTCTTAGCGTAATGAACCTACCTCCATCTTCTGTCTCTAATCCAGTTTATACTTTTGAAGAATCTGCCTTCCTTCCCGAACTTTAAGAACTCAAATAATATAGTTCTTAAATAACTTTCTGGTCTCATTTCCACTGCTCTGCTCCAGGGATGCTAAATTCCTACAACATTTTGCATTTTCACTCACTTTGTTTTGCTCATTTCACCTCGTGAATGGAAATACTTTTATATTTTAGAGCTGTGATATTGTGATATATGTACTTGGTCTCTATATATATGAGGCTGGTAAAAGTAGGTTTACAACTTTTCATATGGCAAAAATAATGCAGGTTCTGATTTTTACAATAGCTTTATTAACTGAAAAGAAGGTTAAAAATGCAAACCTACTTTTGCCCACCCCTATATATAGTTCTATAAATTTCTATATATTGATGGTCTTTGTCCTGATTTCTGGCAGGGAGCTCCTAAGATCTTTGGAATTTCCTAAGTAAAAAGAGCAATAAAGGTTTCTTTTGTTATGCTAATGAGATGACTTTTGGAAAGCACCTAAGGATGTGGGCTGGTTATCAGGGGACCCAAGCTTGTGATTAGAAGGTTGAAACTTTCAGTCCCTTGCCCTGATCACCAAGGAGGGGATAGGAGCTAAAGGTTGGTTCAGTTGTCACTGGCCAATGATTTAATCAATCATGCCTAGGTAATGAAGCCTTCATAAAAACCTAAAAGAATGGTGTTCGGAGACCTTTTGGGTTGGCGAACACGCGGAGGTTATGGGAGAGTCATGCAGCTGAAGAGGGCATGGGAAGTGTGCCCTTTGCCACCCATTAATCTATACATCTCTTTAGTGTGGCTGTTCCTGAGTTACGTCTTTTTATAATAAACAGGTAATCTAGTAAGTGAAATGTTTCTCTGAGTTCTGTGAGCTGCTCTAGCAAATTAATTAGGAATTAATTAATCAGGGATCATGGCTATCAACTGAAGTGGGGGGTGAGGAGATCAATAGGGACAAGTCTTACAAGACTGAGCCCTCAACCTGTGGAATTTGATGCTGTCTCTGTAGATATTATGTGAATTGAGTTGAATTATAGGACGCCCAACTGGTGTCTGGAGAATTACTTGGTGTTGCATGGGGAACACACTCCACCCCCTATTGGAATTGGTCTCAGAACATAAGGACTCTATTGTTTCATCCATCAAGTTATTTCCTTGATTCATAGCAACTTATATATATATAATTAATTTATTTCTGGACTTCCAATGAACTTTAGGCTACCTGAGTTAGGGACTGGGGAGAATACTGGAAAGCCAGGCTTAGACTTGTATTCAGATTTTATATTCTCTGGCTATGTAACTTTGGGCTACTTTCTATTCCTTTTGAAAAATGGGGTGATATCAGACTTTCAGAGATGTATAGAAAGTACATATATGATTGTATGGTTTTCAATAAATTTGTATATAAATGGAACAATGAAAATTATTTTTAATTCTTGTATCAATCTTTTAAAATTTTTTATTTATTTATTTTTAAATCTTTATCGTTGAAAGTATTACATATGTCCCACTTTTTCCCCCATTGACCTCTTCTAGCCTGTTTCCATCCCCTGCCCCAGGCCTTCACCACCTCCTGTCTGTATCCATGGGTTATGCATATATGCATACAAGTTATTTATTCCCTCTGAGATTCCACACTCTGTTCCATGCTTCTGTGTCTCTGGATCTATTTGGTTCAACAGTTTATTTTGTCCATTAGATTCCACATATGAGTGAGATCATGTGATACTTGTCTTTTTAAAAAATATATTTTTATTGATTTTAGAGAGAGAGGAAGGGAGAGATAGAAACATGTATAGTCTGTACAACCCCTACTGGGGATCTAGCCCTGACCAGGAATCAAAGGGAATCAAACCTCAAACAGGCAACCTCTTGGTTCATGGGTTGATACTCAACTGCTGAGCCAACCTGGCCCGGCTCTTGTATCTATCTTAATCAGGTCTCTTGGTTGAAGGACAGAGGAAAAGGATCAACTAGCTTAAGGAAAACCAATGCCTCTCAGAATCATAGGGAGTTTTAAATAACAAAGATGTTGAAAGGGGAAAAAATGTAGATGAGCCTCAGATACAATGGGGAGCAGGAATGTGAATTCCACCAGAAATCTCAGTGGCCTGACTCATGTTAAGTGCTCAGTGTTGACCACCAATAACAGCCTTTGGCAGGTGGAGTCAAAACATAGCAGAACATAGTACCCTCTTCTCTTCTCCTATGGAACGAGGGCACTTTCCAGTAGAAGGGAGTTTCTGAGCAAATAATACCATAGATGGCCACTAGAATATCCATAGACTCATGGTCTATCCAATAAATGCTAAAAGAATGCAAAGCAGGCAAAATATTTTTGTGTGGTTTTGGTTTTAAATTCTGAAAGAGAAAGTATCCATAGAAAATAGAAGCCATGTGGACTTTTTAAAACCCTGAAGATAGTTGCATAGGTAGTGTTCAGATTCATTAAAGAAAGCTTTCTTTTAAAAAAAACACAAACGTGGTGGTCAAGGAGTACAAAGTTTCTGTTATGCAAGATAAGTAAGTTAGGAAGATCTAATGTACAATAATATGACTAGAGTTAACAACACTATAGTGTATACTTGGAATTTACTAAGAGGGTAAATCTTTTCTTTTTTAAAAGAAATGTATTATATTGATTTTTACAGAGAGGCAGGGAGAGGGCTAGAGAGTTAGAAACATTGATGAGAGAGAAACATCGATCAGCTGCCTCCTGCACAACCCCTACTGGGGATGTGCCCGCAATCAAGGTACATGCCCTTGACCAGAATCGAACCCGGGACCCTTCAGTCTGCAGGCTGACACTCTATCCACTGAGCCAAACCAGTTAGGGCTAAGAGGGTCAATCTTAAATATTCTTACAAAAAATTTAAAAAATGGTAACTATGTGAGGTTTCTGATACAGTACTTAGATTAATTGTGGTGATTGTTTTACAATGCATAAATATGTCAAATCATCTATTTGTACATCTTAAACATGTACAATTTTAAATTATGAATTATGCCTCAATAAATTTGGGGAAACAAGAGCTCATGCAAGTGCTTAATTATCTTCAGAAGTTCTTTGCTTATACCATGTCTCTGCATGAGCCATTCATTCCCCTCAGTGCCTCTGTCACTCAACATTACCTGCCAGGCTGCCCTACAAACAGATTGACTTTGATGCAGCATCTTCTCCAATATGTAGTCAATGTGATTTTGTTAAATTGCCTATAGTATTCTCTTATCCACATTTATAGTCTCTACAGGTCCCACCCATTGCTTCATTGTTAATTCTACAATCAAATATAGTTCTGATGGGGATGACTGAATCACTGTTATGTAATAAATAGTACAAACATGGGTTCTAGTTTTGCTTTGTCATTGATCCGCTGTGTGGTTTTAGACTCTTTGTTTATGTCTCTAAAATTCGGAGTCCAATTGATAAAATGATCCTGGATGATTTTAGAGGCTTTTTCTGCTTGGGCATTCAAGAGTTCTGTGGCGTCTTGGTGTACTCCTTGGTTTCTAGACTATATCCTCTTAGAGGGAGGTATTATTATACACATACACATTTTAAACATCAATTGAGCATCTATCTTTCAAAAACTTTGAGGCTTTAGAAATAGAGAGAGAAATAAAGGAAGGTTTAGTTTCAAACAGGCTCTACATTTTCCTTCTCTTTCTCTCCTTAACAGCTGGGTTTACTCAGGGGTTTGAGGAAAACATCTGGATTATAAGGTAACAAAACATCCTTGCCTTCACTGAGCACAAACCCTGGGCATAAACCCAGTGGATCGCTCTATTTCTTTTCATCTGTGTTTTCTCCATCTGTTCTAATTACATTCCCTTTTTGGGAGTAAGAGAACTACTGTCTGTTGCCATGTAAGGGTGAGAAAGGTTAATTAACATGGAAGACAGATCCCAATCGCCCTACATCATACCCCTGTCCATATGCATTAGACTGCAAGAGGGAGCCCTCCTTTCTGTGACCCAGTGCTGTTCATGACTTCTCTGCCTGAGCCTCACAGCTTCTTGCATGTCTCCCCTCTTTACTGAGTTACTTCCAGAGCACTGCATCCAAAGGTACTCACCCATACTAATGTGGCAAATCATCTTAGCCATAGGGAGGGGAGCATGGTATGTCACAGGGAAGAAAAGCCACGCAGAACTGCCTTTAGCACTCTCGGATTCAACCAGTATTAAGGTTAGGGTTATTTATCCACACAATGGCTTGGAAAGATAGGCAATGCTAGAATCACTTTGCAGACTGAGGGTAAGGGACTCAGGGAGATACAGTAATTTACCTACGGCCATACAACAAGTAAGAGCCAGGGTTCAAATTGAAGTCCTGCGCCTTTTCCATTACATGCTGCTTTTTATCTTCTTCAAATTCCCATTTGTTTCCTGCCCATCTTGTTCATCCCTTTTGCCTTTTCTCATTGCTTCTACTTTTCCACTAACTTCAATTATTAAATACCCTATGTTCAGGTCTCATAGGCCCTGTTCTTTTCCCTTGTCATATCTTTAAACTTTATGTAATTAAAAATTGTCTAATGTTAAAAAAATACCTAAATAATGAATACTGTGAAAGCAGGGAATTTATTATGGTTCACCACTGAATTCACAGCACCTAGCAGGTGCATAATTAACAATTATTCATTGAATGACTTCAGAGAAGGCCAACTCTTGTCTGTTTTTATTGATATGAAATATTTATTGAGTATATACAGAACACTCTAAGGTAAAGTGAGAATTATAGGAGGAGAAGATATTACTAAAGGTTTTTTAAAATCAATTTAAGAAGATAGACCAAATATAAAATTTAACATTCAATTATTCATTTATTCATCAAATATACTTTAATTATCTACTCTATGCTAAAATGTGTATTTATTGCTGCACCTGAAATGATAAACAAGTCCATGTTCTTAATCCACAAAAATTGCTTGTAGAGATAGACAACTAAACATAGTATTATATTTTCAATGAATGAATGCTAAAGAGGAATGTGTAAAAGGGGTTATGGAAGCAGAAAGGATTGGTACCTAATCCACTTGTCAAAATCAGAGAAGGCATCCTGGAGAAAGCAGTGTCTAAGAAGATTCTATATAAGTCAGAGGCAAAGAAGGCTAAGGATACAAATCATTTTAAGAAGAAAAAACATACACCCAGAAATAAAAGAGAAAGAATACAAATTATTTAAAATATGGATAGAGGAGAGGGTTTGAAGGGAGAAATCCTGAGAGGTGAAGATAGGCAGGTAAGCAGTGATCACTCAAGATTAGCTTCCTATGTGGTCGGTTCAAGGACAAGAGTATTAGCATCACCTGGGAGCTTGACACATGCAACTTTTAAGGCACATAATTGAAGGAGGCACACACTCTCAGGCTCCTTCAAAGTATAGGACTGGTGAGAGCACTGCCCTGACATCGAGTGCCTCCTCAAGTTGTTCCCCTGGGGTGTCTCACTCAACGGACCTTAGTCTAGGCCCTGCACCCCAGACACACTGGATCAGAACTTATAGTTTAACAAGATGCGCAGGTGATGCGTATGCACATTATATTTAAGAGCTGTTCTAAATAGTTTGTAAACTATGCTTGAGTTTGGGAACTGTCTTGGGAACAATGGTTGTTACTTATAGGCACTAGGCAGGAGTAGGCTCCTTGCTTTATTTATAAAAGTCTCTGTGGTAATGTGGGGAACGTGCTGGAGAGGGCCATGTCAGGAGCTAGTGAAGCCAGGTAGGAGACTGTTAGAGAGATTCTTTAAACATTCTTTAAATTCTTTTAAGATTCTATTAAGATTCTTTTAAATACTATTACAGTGACCCAGGACTGGACGAATAGTCTGATTTGAGGGATGTTTGACTAGATTTAGTTGACAGTGGGACTTACAGGGTAAGGAAGAAGGAGAAATCAAGAACACCTGGCTCATGGCTGCAGTAAGCAGGTGCCACTCATAGATATAAGGAAAGAAAGAACACACATACCAGTATGGAGAGAAAATGACAAGCAAATATCTGGAGATGTTAAATTTGATAAATTTTATATTACAAAACATGATAGATGGATGCCAGTATCATGAAGAGAGATGTACAGTACAGAGATGGATTTCCCAACTATCATCTCTAAAAATGACAAATCAGGCTGTGAGAAGAAATGGGGAGTTTTTAGAGGCTATAGAACAAGAAGAGCTAAAACCTTTAGAAATCAAGGAATGCCAACACTTAAGTAATATCTGAATAATTATTTTAATTTTCCCAATTATTTTCACATCCAATATATCATTTGAACTACAAACACTTTTTTATGTAGGCAGGGCAATATTATTATCCTCATTTCACAGACAAAGAAACTGGGACTTGTAATTTTTAAGTTGTTTTGGCTAGTAAATCATCTAGCTGAATACACACTTGGAGCAGTTCCAGTTGTATTGCAAGGCATGCAATTAAGAGGGAAACCAATTAGAATGCACTGTAGGTTTAACAGGAAAAGAGAAATGATGTGGACCACAGTGGTTAGCAAAGCCTTCACTGAAGAAGTTCCCATTATTCCACCAACTGCTAAGAGTCTTGAGGGAGACACAGCTTTTGTATTGATATTTATGGTTTAATATTTTAACAATTAGTATTTTGCTAAGAGTTTGAGAGTTCTGAATAATTATTGGTAAAATAAAAATAAGTGCTCCTTTGTCTAATCCAGTATTATTAAAGATTTTACAATGACCTGGGCAAGATAGAAAGAATTGGTTACTTTTCAATCTGGAATGACAAAATCATGACAGAAACCCCTTCATCATCCTATCACTTCAAGACTGACTAGTTATAATGGCACAAATGTGTACTTTGAGGCAGAACAGCAGCTAATAAGTCTACCTATATTAAGCAGTTATTGGGACAGGAGAAAAATGCAATAACTGATTTATAATGTGAGCCACAATTAAGAGGAAACTTTTGACTGTATTAATCTTACAATTGTTAACCTTTGATGACATGGAATCAATTATAACAACATTCTGAATTCTTATAAACAGTTTTCATGTTAGTCACAGAGAATTTATAGCCACAACCTCAAATCTTTTCCAAGTGACCTAAGGTTCTGAGACATGTAAGAATCACTATTAATAATTTTATGGTTTGTTATATTTTTAAAATACTCTAATATGTAATATTTTATTGGATAATTACTAAAGTCTCATGAGGAGGGTAAAATGGTAATTTTATTTAAAAAGATGGAAAAAATAAAGTTTATGGAGGATGAGACTTGCTCTGGTTAAAACAGTTAATTAATAACAATAGTTTTAATATAAATAATTTATTAGGAACATAGGATATGCCAGGAATTGAGCCAAATCCTTTGCAATCATTATTTCACTTAATCCTCACCATGAGCTAAGTATTATTATCCTCATTTTACAGATAATGAACCTAAACCTTGAACAAGTCAAGAAAGTTGTGCCCTTATAAAAGTCAGGAAAAGAGCTTGCTTCATCTCTCTGCTTTCCACCATGTGAAGCTACAATGAGAAGCCAGCAAACTGGGTTGCAGACTCTGAGAAATGTCTGTTGTTTATAAGCCACCCACCCTAGGGTACTTTGTTACAGCCACCCAAACTGATAAGATGGAGTCTGAAAGAGAAGATGAGGGACTGGTTTTCTGTAAAACGGTCAGGACCAGGACAGGGAGGGCCTGGCTTACGAAAGTGGAGTGAGCAGAGGGGAGATAACACTTTTAAAAAACCTGAATGCACAGACTTGGGTGACACTTGGCCAGCCTTCTCACAAGCCCCAGTAAAACGAATTCCTCTACTTTTATGCTCCCAAACCTATTTCATTCTTGTTGATGCTTTCCTGAATATTGAAGCCTTTTGGGATAGATCTCTCAACAGGATTTCACTTCTCATTCTGTTAAGTCCTATGCTTTGCAAGGACTCATTAATTTCAAAGTTACTTGTGCCCACACACAGCTCACCATGACTGGTCTATAAATGTCCAGAGAGGAATATCAGTGTCTGACTCATCTTAAATCCATCACAAACCTAGTGCAATATCTGAAACATAGTTAAATATTAAATACTGGCTGGAAAATGAATTATTATGCATTTCTTACTGATTCCCTTTATTAATGACACATGCAAACTTAATAGGAAACTTAATTCATGGCTAGATGCATCTGCTATCCACTTCTATAACATTTCATAACCCCAGTCATAATATTCATCGAGTATTAAAATTCACTTCTAGACTCTGTTAATGCTATAATTATATTTGCTGTAACTTTTGTAATATTTGAAATTCCATACTTATCCAACTATTGAATAAATAAATAAGCCATTATTTATTTGTCTCATGTGTTATGTATTTTGACTCCCAGATCCTTCCTTTGTCCTCTATGCAAATATATATGTTTTAACTGGCCCAGTAACTTCAGCTCCTTAGTGCACATTCAAAAATCACGAAGACACTGACCTCTATGCAGTCAAAATGAACATTAAACCATTTATTTTAACCTCTTCTTGGGCTATATTGTGAATCCCAAAAACAAAGTTTCCAAAGTTGGCATTTCCATCATAACGAACACATTTGGCCAGAGAATCTTGCCACATAGGGGTACCACATTCCACAGCAGGATGGACTAAAGTCTCATGGCCTCTTACCACTTTCCCCTCAAATTTATATGCTGTGCTTAGAATGACCAGTGAAGTTCAAGGGATATTTACTAGAAAAGCTAAGGAAAAACTCCCTGCTCTTCAGCCCTTTTAAGTTAAAAACACAGTGGACTATTGCATAATTTTGTGGTGGTATCAACAGATTAACACATATAGGCACCAAAGTTACTTATGGAATTGGGAAAATTACTTTATTTGAGCAAGGATGTTTCCATAACAGCCTAAATACAGTTACGATGTCTTTTGGTGCTCCTCATTCACTTCACCATCTCAATCACAAACTTCTGTGCTAATTCCACCACCTAAGTGTCTCTCTTACATGATATTGTCCCAACTGTTGCCGTCCTGATTCAGAGTGTCCCCTTTCACCTACATTGTTCCAATGACATCCCTACTTATTCTGAGGTTAGATTTTTGTTCTTTCATTAGGAACACGGGTTTCTTCATTTTGTGTGACTCCCCTGTGTTGGTTTCAAGGCCTTAGATAAAAGAGCCACCTCTGCTAGTCTTGAAGGAGAGGCGTTGTGGCGGGGATGAACCTAACAGTTCAACGCTGCCCTAGCTCTTGGTTGTCTCTTAAATCTTTGTGATTATCCAAGCAGCCTATTTACTTTTAATGGCTCCCAGTGGCTGAGGGTGTGACCAGACTTGTCAGTGTCCCAAACAGGGGAATCTCAGTCAGCACTCAGTATCAGGCCGATCGGGAGCCAGAGCCCCAGGCGGCAGCCAACCAAGTAGGCATGTGTATACATTTATATAGTCCTGTGGGATCCCCAGCCTAAGCCCCTCTGGCCACCAGTGCCAAGTGGACCAGAGGCACCCCCCTGGACAGCAGGCTCAAAACTTGAGACTCCAGACTAGTGTGTAAGCTCCTGCCCGGGAGATGCTGGAAAGCTGGGGGGACCAAGGGGAGGATGCAGAAATGGCATCCACCAGCTCACTGTCTGTAGGCCTCGAGGTCAGCGATTTTCAACGCGCACACCACAAGAATTTTTAAAACATGCAATACCTGACTATTTTAGTCAGGGACGCTGACCTCTTTTACTGTCCAATTAAAAAAAAAAAAAAAAAAAAGACAACAGCCAATATAACAACAGCCCTCCGGTGTGAATGAAGCAAAATTATATCCTTTTTTTCTTTCTTCCTTTTTTTTTTTTTTTGGTCAGACTGGCAAAAGAGATATTTTTTGGTGTGCCACAGAATGAGGTGAAAAGGGTTGAAAATCGCTGCTCTAGGTGTATGCCAAGCCTGAAGCCTGTCCCTCAGGCTGCAAACAGGCCTCCTGCCCAGAAAGCCTGGGGCTGTGTTTCCCTCGGCTGCCCCTGCAGTGCCTGGGGGAGGCGGCTGGCCGAAAACCCTCTCTATCTCTCGAGGGTTCCAGTCCCCTGGGACTCCAGGACGCCAGGCAATCAAGGGGCATCCCCTGGGCAGCAGCCGCAAAGCCAGCACCAGGTGCACCACAAGCCGCCCTCCCACAGCCACCTGCGCTCTCGTGCGCAGCCCAGGCAGAGCAAAAAGCTGGGCCCGGTCCTCAGAGGCCTGAGGCAAGGACTTCAGTCAGCCCTTAGATGCTCGTTTAATGAGAAGCCTGCCCCTCTGGCTGGGCTATGACCCTAAGCCAGTGGTCGGCAAACTGCGGCTCGAGAGCCACATGCGGCTCTTTGGCCCCTTGAGTGTGGCTCTTCCAGAAAATACCACGTGCGGGCGCGCACGTACAGTGTGATTGAAACTTCGTGGCCCATGCGCAGAAGTCGGTTTTCGGCCTGGGCGAATCTATTTTGAAGAAGTGGCGTTAGAAGAAGTTTAAGTTTAAAAAAAATGGCTTTCAAAAGAAATTTCAATCGTTGTACTGTTGATATTTGGCTCTGTTGACTAATGAGTTTGCCGACCATGGCCCTAAGCGAACAGTCCACTTTGACAGAAAGACCCAGCTCTTGGGTCCCTTACCTTTCACTGCGCCCAGGAGGTGGCAGCCGGTCACAAACTCCGTTATGGCCCTCGGGCCACCTGAGCCAGGAGCCTAGAGGCGTCCACTGGCGGCAGCTGCGAAGACCTGAGGCCCAGGCGTAAAAAACGTAAAACGGAGCGAGAGACGTAAAACGGAGCCCAGACGTAAAACCCGGGACCAGATATAAAACAGGGGCTGCAGACGTAAATGCAGTTGCGTGTGAAAGCTCCCTTCTGGGAGATACTGGCGCTCTGGAAACTGCTTGAGGGAGAGTGTAGAGACAGCACCCACCGGGAAAGAATAAAGAATAATGAAGGGAGGAGAAAAGAAGAAGAAAAAGAAAAGCCTAGAGGTCTACAAAATTAAGAAGGAAAAATAAAAGTGGCGGCAGAGCAAAGGTGGTGCCGGGGAAACAGCCCAGCAGGCCTCCAAATGTGCTTCAAATGAGAGGCCTGGCCCTCGGGCCACAAGCCAACGCGCCTTCCTGCGGAAAGTCGGGGAGTCCCTGGGCCCCGAGGCAGGTGAGGCCAAGAAGGGGCTCTTTGAGAGCCATTTCCCAAGTTGCTTTAAGCCCTTTGGGCGTCATGGAAACAAGTCCCATTAGTTTTCAAAGCTAAATGTTTTGGGAACTCATCTCTTAGGGCTTAAAAGAGGTTGCCTAATGTGGGGTTCAAACTCGGCCCTCCATCCTCAGGGAGAAGCTGCGAGTTTGGAGTTTCCTCCCCCGACCTAGGGTCCCTGCTCTGGGGCTAGGGTTATGGCAAGACTGTTGCCAGCTTCTGATATTTGCTTTAATGTGAGCCTTCTCTTTGCAGATCCCTACAAGTTACTGAGCCACTTTTTAATTCCGCATCCCCCCCCCCCCCCCCGCCCCCGCCTTTTTTTTTTTTCAGAGAAAGATGTTCCAAGCTGTAGATTTCGTGTGTCTGAGAAGGTGAGTTCAGAAACCTCATGTCTCCAACTTGAACTAGAACTTGACAATTCTTTATTACAGTCTCCACACAATTTTCAGAACGACATTTCTACTAATTGCATCCAATTAAGCCATGCACCCGCTCAATATTTGATAATAGTTCCTCTAGACCAGTGGTCGGCAAACTGTGGCTCTCAAGCCACATGTGGCTCTGTTGACTAATGAGTTTGCCGACCACTGCCTTAGGGAAAAACACTTAAAAAACATTTTAATAATGTACTAATGTCTTTAACCTGAAGTCAAAACTTCTGGATAAGAGTAATGCCTTATGCAGTGGTTGGCAAACTCATTAGTCAACAGAGCCAAATATCAACATTACAACGATTGAAATTTCTTTTGAGAGCCAAATTTTTTAAACTTAAACTTCTTCTAACACTACTTCTTCCAAATAGACTCGCCCAGGCCGTGGTATTTTGTGGAAGAGCCACACTCAAGAGGCCAAAGAGCCGCATGTGGCTCGCGAGCCGCAGTTTGCCGACCACGGCCCTAGACTGTAGCTATAATAATGATAATAATAATAATAATAATTTTGCATTGCAAATAATGCTCCCCCAGCCTGGAATGACCTTTCCCTCTGTTTACACTCATAAACCCCACTCATCCTTCAAGTCTCTACTCAGATATGGTCTCTTCTGTAATCACCTCATACAACGAGACGGTTGGACCTGCTTTCAATTATATTGGCCAGACAGGATTGTTTATATCTCTAGATCCCCACCAGATACTACGGCACTTGTGTGGAGGGGACCCTGTCTTTTCAACTCTTTATCCTCTGTGCTCAGATGCAAGTGTGAATCCAGTGAAAAATTAACTATCTGATAAGAGATCCTACTCACATCACTACGGTGAATGTGTCTTACTTGCAGATATGGTCCCGGTAACTTGCCTCTGGGCCAAGGGTCTTCATCTCCAATATGACAAGCCCTGAGCATCCATTATTCTGTAACTCCTGGGTGGCTCCCATATTTCAGCTGATACAAAGTCAACCTTCGTGTAGATGGCCCCTCTGCTCTGGTGTGATCACCAAGAAGCCATAAAGAGGCATTAGTCAGCTTAGGTAGATAATGGATGGATGTCAAGTGTACCTTTATAGAAAGGACTTTTGCTCCTAGACTGATTGCCTAATGGCTCATGAGACTCCCTGAAAGACAGCCTGGATGCCTTCTTATTTCCTCTGAATATGTGCATTTTCTTCCAGAATTAAGGCACCAAGGACAAGTTTGATGGCCTCGGGGCTAGTGTATTTAATGAGAAATCTTTTCAAGGGTCATCTGATAACTTGTGCTAAGCATGCCTGGCTTTGAGGTGATGGGGTTGCTGTGTACCTACTTACATTAAAAAAAAAAGTCTTATGATTTACTAGTTTTATAGGTTTTTGACAACTTGATTTGCTCCCTCTTAATTAGATAATGGTTGGTTCAGGCTATGAAAGCCTCCAGCAAGGCTTATAGCTTATACTCGAAGCTTATGGCCTTGAAATATAGGCTCTAAATGCAGAGTAGTTAGGAAAAGCATAAATAGGGATGCATAATGAAGGTCCCTTCCCTCCTCCCTCATTCATACAAATAACTCTAGAGGTATTTTTTTTCTACCACACTCTAAAAGTAAAAGAATCAGAAGTGGCTTGTTCAAATTTATGAGTAGTGTTTATTGTAGAGTTAGGATGACAACTCCTGTGACTCGCAGTTCAAAGTTCATCTCACAGAATACTTGCAAAATTCATCTGTTATAAGTTATGCGGGGAGAAAAGCCCAAAGGCTGAACTTGTTGATTAATATTGCTGAATGCAGCTACGCACCCACTTACACCATCCCAGCCCACTCATCAGCACTTTCCTTTTGTGCAGCCTCCATAGCCTAAGAATCAATACATCATTAGCCTGCAGAATGTAGCTTTCTGGGTATCAGGCAAACTCCTTGGAGAGTTATTTGAGTCATGACGACAGGGGTTGGGCTATAATGAAGGTCCTGAATTATGCCACAGTAAGACTCTTTCCCACCCCCCACCCCTGCCCCATGAAGTTGGTAAGCTTCTCAAACATTCCCTTGTGTGGCTTCAGACACAGCCATCAAATATTTAGCATAGGTTTTGGCTAATGCATCTCACTTATCTCCAAGATATTCTTCTAAAGCTGGGAGCTGGTATTACTCCCCTTTAAGAGGTGAAGAAAGAAAGAAGCAATTATCTGGACAAGACATGCATTCTGGAGCAGCCAAATCAATTTCTTAGATCCCTTTACAATAGCCACTCCCTGCTTCCTTTGGCTTCTAGAACAGTTGGGATTTAGACAATTCTCTTCACATACTATCTCCAGCTGCTCCATCCCTCGCCTGCGAGTTCATGACCACTGCCTGGTATTAAACGCCATCATTCTCTTCTCTTCACTACTGTTCCTGAGTCTACCTCTTCCCAAAGCCCAGAAGTCCCCTCTCAGCCTCCCCCACTCCTTACCACCCTCCTTTCCTTTCCCTGAATGACTCATTTTGTTTACTGAGTAGAGAAGCTAATAGAAAGCAGCAGAATTTAAGCTTCCTTGGGACTTGCTTTACAAGCTGGCAAAATCATTCTTTTCTCTCTCTGTTAAATATTCATGGCTCTCAGATTTTTAGATACAAAGGTACATTTTGTTTTAAAATGTGCTGATCCAAGACCTACTGGCTTGCATTGATTTCCTCTTCTTTGCATTTCTATTGCATTGGAAATAAAGAGGTCCTCATTCACTTCTGAAATATGGACTTGAATTTATCTTTTTTTTAAAAAAAAATTTGGTTGCTGTTTGCCAAAAGGTCTGATGTTGGTAGACATTTTACAAGATTGTGTGTTTTTCTCTTTTGATATTGGGTGCGCGTGTGTGTGCGCGCACACACACACACACACACACACACACACACTTAGGCACACATGCACCTAGAGAGAGAGAAATCACATAATCTTTTCCAGGCATATCA
This sequence comes from Cnephaeus nilssonii, assembly GCF_951640355.1. NCBI lineage: Eukaryota > Metazoa > Chordata > Mammalia > Chiroptera > Vespertilionidae > Cnephaeus > Cnephaeus nilssonii. The sequence continues at coordinate 12,877,451 of NC_137085.1, forward strand.
GTCTAATGTTTATATAATTTGAAAGGAATTTTTAACAAAGGTTTACTTTATTATAGGTTTCATATAGTACATGTGGGACAAAAATAAAATAGAGATAGGTTTACATAGATGAAGATGTTCACTGTTAAACAGTTGGGAAAGAAGACTCCTAGACAATGAAACAGGGTCAGAAGTTCCTCCATTTTTAAAAGAGAAGGAGCAAGAGAAATGACATGGCATATAATTATGGAACGAGAATAAACAGGCGTGCAAGGGAGGAGGGATAGACATCCTGATTAATTCAGGTCACTTGATCAACTTTTACAATATATTATGCAAATGAACGAAAGTAATAGGACTTTCAGATTCTACATGGGATTATTATTATTTTTTTTTGCCTAAGCTGGTCTTGAATGTATTGCCACATGAAATTAAAAGAGAAAATAACTTGCTGATAAGAAAAAGCTGAGTTTTTCTTACTTTGGTAAGGGAATGTACTACCATGGCAGACTCTTAGTAAAGTCTTGGCATGTAGAGGATAAAGTTAGTATTTTAATGAGGTATTGGGAGTCTATTAGCAAAGCAATTTGACTAGAATTGGGTAAGGATTCTCACATAATTGTTTAGCACTGGAGAACATTTTGGTTGGGGAGTTAATTATTATTTGATGCTCATGTTGATATAGACATTAAGCTATGTGGGTATAGATGATTTGCGACCTTGATTATAAACTCACCTAATTAGGAAACACCTAAATATTTATCTAGCCTGGTCTCAACCTGATTCTTGAATTCCCTTATGACATGTGTTCATTCTGTCCCTCAGAGATAGAAATCAATGCAAAGTTCTAAAGATTCTGGCAGCCAGCACTGGTAGATATTTACTCAAGTTTTTAAATATTAACATACTTGAGATTTTTCTGGATCTCTACTTCTCTTTCCCATTTGTTAGTACTAAAGACTGGCTTCATTGTCCTTCACTTTATCTTTTCTCTCATAGTATTTTCTTACTCATAGCACCTGCATCCTCATCACATGACTTTCTCAGAATCTCCCAGGGTCCTTCCCACTCTACCTCATGGTCTCTATTAAGACTTCCATCTCAGCCCACGGTGGCTGGTGTGGCTCAGTAGTTGAGCATCGACCTATGAACCATGAGGTCATGGTTTGATTCTCCATCAGGGCATATGCCCAGGTTGCTGGCTCGATCCCCAGTAGGGAGTGTGCAGGAGACAGCCAATCAAGTGTCTCTCTCTCTCTCTCTCTCTCTCTCTCTCTCTCTCTCTCTCCCTCTCCCCCTCTTTCCCTCCCTCCCTCTCTGATATCAATAAAATATTTTAAAAAGGACTTCCATCTCAGCTTTCCCACATCTATCAACATCATTCTCTTGAGTGTTTGCTGGTTCACATTTCTTAGAGTGGAAATCTAATTGTCTAGCTTATGTTTTACATTAGACTGGTTCACGAGATGCTGAGCAGTCTGTGCATTGGCTGTTTGGAGGGATAACTGCCTAACCCTGATCAATCAAATGTAGCCCTGATGAGGCAAGGTTCTGCAATAAGAGAACAGTGTGGTATCTTCTCAAAAGGACTATTTAAAGTTATTTCTGTAAGGAATATTGTGAATGGGAAGATCTTATAATTTTGTTTAGAAGAAAATGATAAGGACATCAGTATCACAGTATTTTACATCAGAAGAAATTTACTACTTTGACTGTCATGGACATTGGTCTTGGGAGACCACATGTTTTCAAAGCTCCTGCCATTGCTTTAGATGAGATATTCTTTATTTTAAATTGAAGGACTTGGATGCATTTTGGAAGTCTATGAAGAAACATTAGGACATTTTGTGTGTGTCTATTAACAGCAGTTAGAAATGGACCCCGAATCTCTGAACACCTTTTTCTTTATAATTTTTATTTTTAGTTTCTCCTCATATTCTTTCAAAGAAAATTTATGCCATCCTTCATAGCATTTATGAAAATCAATTATGATTAGGGGTTTCCTCCCAATTTTATCTGTATCCCCCATTAATATTAAGTGCCACGAGGACAGGGAACTTTACTGTCTCGTTCACCACTTAATTCCTAGTGTAAGGATACCTTTTAAATAGGACAAAGTAGGGTCAAAGAGAGAGGACTGAGGGGGAAAAAGATAAATGAATATATACACAGTAGGACTTCATTATTCACATAAGGTGACCAGAAATACTCTGTTACCAAATCTATAAAGTGGTATGTGCAGATACGACTACTTTTTATTCTGGCAACTTTTCTTCTTCAGGGTTCAGTGTTGGATTCTTTCCAAAATTGCCTGCACCATTGTGAAAACACAGGTCATGATAGGAAACTTACGGATGAAGAAAATAAATAATGACACAAATTCCCTACCTACTTATTGATTTCAGAAAAACCCTCTCCCAGGGTAATAGTATAAGCATGGTTTTCATTTGGATATAAAATGTTACTACAAATACTCCATGGAAAGTAGAATCTAACCTACTGATAAGGTGCTTAGATTTTGGAAATAGTTGTGCTTTCTAATCATGGCTCTGCCATTTAATATTGTTACAGAACCCCAGTAATTAAGTTTGTCTGCCTGAGCACTGTGACCCAAAAAAATGCAGGAGCTGGAATTTGCAGTGAATAGAGGAAGTCGTTTGTTAGAATTGGGCAGTCCAGAGATGGTTAAGTTTGTGCTCTGAAAGACCCAACTTCCCCATGGTGTGTCGGTTACAGATTATATAGGGCAAAGTCACAAGATACTGTGGGTTAAGTGTTAGGAGTTCAGGGTCCTGTTAGGAGCTGGTTGGTTAGAGGTGAGGGTTAAGGATAATAAATCATTTCTGCAGCACTTGAGGACAACTACTGAGCTCCATTGTTCAGAACAGGTTTCAAGGAGAGGTAGCCAAGGGGGTTGTCTTGTCTTAGGGCTCAGGAACTGAAACCTAACTTACATTAAGATGCTATTTTTAGCCTGGCAGGGGGCTTAAACCCTGTGACCTGGTCAGAACCTGACTGCTACCTTCTGCTACCTCAGCAGTCAGTGACCATCATCATGACGAGAGACTAATGTCAGGTCAGTGAAGTGTGCTGAGAGAGAAGAAGAATGATTGTATAAAACTACAGTTTAAATCAGGTCAGAAAGACAGGGACCCTAGGTTTTACTATTTGTGAGGTTGCAAACAGCTTAACCACTCTGGGCCTCAGCTTCTTCATCTGTAAAATGGGAATCCTGCTGACATTTCTAAGAGAGGTAAATGACATAAGGCAATGTCTGATATATGGTAGCAAATAATAACTCTAATTTTATTGTATAGGGTGGGACAAAAGTAGATTTACCATTGTGAGTACAAGGAACACAGAACTTATTCTTGTATCATTATTTATTAATCACTAGAGGCTCAGTGCATAAAATTAGTGCACTTAGGAGAGGGGTCCCTCAGCCTGGCCTGTGCCCTCTTGCAGTCCGGGAGCCCTCGGGGGATGTCTGACTGATGGCTTAGGCCCACTCACCCTGGGGAATGGGCCTAAGCAAGCAGTCGGACATCCTTAGCACTGTCGCGGAGGCAGGAGAGGCTCCCACCACCGCCACTGCACTCACCAGCCATGAGCCAGGCTTCTGGCTGAGCGGTGCTCTCCCTGTGGGAGTGCACTGACCACCAGGAGGCAGCTCCTGCGTTGAGTTTCTGCCACCTGGTGGTCAATGCGTGTCATAGCGACTGATCATTCCACAGTTTGGTCAATTTGCATATTAGCCTTTTATCATATAGGATTGTATTATATTCCTATGAACAACTGTAAACCTATTTTTGCCCAACCCTGTATATTCTGTTAGTTAATCTTTGGCTCATTACTCATTAACAGGGACATTGGAAATATTACTCCCATTTTTTTATGTGAAAAAAATGAGATTTGGAGAGTTCAAGCAACTTGCCTGAATGATACATCTTGGAAAAGACAATTGTGATGCTATCATTTATAAGAAATATATATATATGGTCATTTCACAGTTCCTGGCTCACACTCCTAAACCCTTGACATTTCCTGTGCACAATGAGATCATCTTTTGTTGTAATATTTGGTCTCTTGTCCTCAGTTCCTGAAATACACTCAAAGACATAAAAATGTGAAATGGTATCTTGTCATTAATTGCAAGCTCCTTTTCACCACAGCTGGGCTTATGTTAATGAGGATACTTTTGGAAAGCACCTAATGATGGTGGCTGGTTGCCAGGGGAACCAATCATGATTAGAGGGTTGGAACTTTCAGTCCCACCCCTTGCTTTCTGAGGTGAGGAGAGAGGCTGGAAGTTGAATCAATCAGCAATAACCAATGATTTAAACAATTACGCCTATGTAATGAAGCTCTCATAAAATAAACAAACAAACAAACAACAACAACAACAACCCAAAGATCAGGGTTTGGAGAGCTTCCAGGTTGGTGAGCTAGAATGCTTCCACAGGCTATCATGCTGGGCCCCAAGCTCCATGAGGACATCTTTTAATATCCTTTGCAACAAATTGGTAATCTAGTGAGTCAGTGGGTTTCCTGAGTTCTGAGAGCTGCTCTAGCAAATTAATGAAACCCAAGGAGGGGTTGTGGGAACCTCAGATTTACAGATAGTTGGTCTGAAGCACATGTAACAGCCTGAATTTGGAACATGCATATGAAGTGAAGAGCAGTCTTGCAGGACTGAGCCCTTGCCCATAGATAGTGTCAGAATTGAATTGAATTTCAGTTATCCAGTTGATGTTTCAGAATTGGTTGGTGGTTCCCCACCCACACTGAATTCTCAAGGATGGGATTTGGACTCAGTTATTCACAGGGGTAAGGGGAGGGTATAAAGCTCAGTGATTCTGCAGGTTTCAATAAATAAGAATTATTCTTGCAACAAATACAGATATTCATGCCATCACATAAAAATCTCTAAATCTACATTTTCATAAAACATCTGAGTGATTCATATAGTTAACATGTATTTAGGACTTATCCTACCAGGTGCTGATCTAAGTGGTTAAGTAATTTGTTCACTGTCTTGGTAGGTGGCCAAGGTAGGTTCCAACTCTAGAGACCATTATCATAACTACTTACTATGCTTGAGTGGCTATCCAGTTGTACATCACATTTTGAGAAATATGGGAATAAATAACTACAGGATATGGAAGCTTGGGGACTGCTTGCTAAGTGTGGTGCCTGGGACAGATCAATGGGCAGAATCTGTCTAAAATTAGCAGGGAAGTTGGTCATGATTAATGAAATCCAAAGCATAAATTTTTATCTGGTACAAAGTGCTCCATACATATTCTTTGAATAAATAAATACTGATGAGGACAATAAGTTTTCAGTCTTAGGAAAGAAATACAGAACATTTATTTAGCCATGAAATCTTTGAAACTCAGAATTAGAATAAACTTTACAAGTCATCAAGACCAAGTTCCCTATGGAGGCAACAACTCCCTCACAATATTTCAGACCTGTGGTAAGTCAGTTAAAGAAGAAAGCAGCCTCTGCCTTGCAGTGAGGAAACAAGAGGAAATACTGGAAATCTGACCCACAGAGAATTAAGAGAGCTTTACATGCTAGAGTCAAATAGACTCTGGATTCTAGACAGATATTTGATGGACAAGAGGGAGAGAGATAAATACTGCCTACAATCACAGAAGCGAGTCTCCAATAGCAAAAAGATGCTCTTGGACATACGGGGCCAATGTGAGGCTATTGATTTTTCTCACAATTCCTTTTTATTGCTCATCTTTTCCTGTTAGCTCATGCAGCCAGTGTCTCAGGGACTGCAGATCCTCGTGGACCTGCCAATCTGATTGCTGTTGAACAACCGTGAAATACCAAGGTCCATGAGCCCTCTAATTGGACAAGTCCTAGCTAATAATGCAGTAGCCATGCTGACAGTTGGAGTAGGGAGGAGGAAGAGAGAAAGGCAATATGAGAAAAAGGAAGAATCCATGAAAGTTGTCTTCATAGAGAGAGAAGAAACAAATAGAAAGAGTCACTACACAAAATTTAGCCCAAACAACACTAATAGAGGAGTAGGAACATGCTAGTCACTTGGTTAAGTAAATAAACTTTTCTAGTCTTCTGAGATCTAAATGATCTGAGCTCCGGGATTCCTGCTCAGTGTGTAGCAACCTTAAGAGGGGTTTGTTATGAACTGAATGTTTCCGACTCCCTGAAATCCATGTGTTGAAGCCCAAATCCCCAAGGTGACAGCATTGGAGTTGGGCCCTTTGGAAGGTAATTACATTTAGATGAGGTCAGAAGGGTGGGCCTCCCTGGTGGGATTAGGGTCCTTGTAAGAAGATGAAGAGACCCGAGCTCATTTGTGTTCTGTCACTCGAGGCTACAGTAAAGGGCTGGGAATATATAAGCCAGGAAGAGGGCTCTCATCAAAACCCAACCATGCCAGCACACTGATCTCAGTTGGACCTCCAGCCTCTGGAACTGTGAGATACTAAAGTTTATTTTTTTAAGCTACTCAGTTGGTGGTATTCGTTATAGTATCTTGAGCCGCAAAAGACAGGTACAATGGAAAAATAGAGATGCTGGAGTAGTGATCACAAACCAAAACATAAAATTCTTTGTAAGGCCTGTTGAGTACAATCTTTACACAAACAGAATTAGCAGATCTTTGCAGATGTGTGGGTTCAGAATGTGCCACCCCAAGGTATGCCTCAGTAATATGCACATTATACATATTACATTGAGCTAAAGGCAAATTTAGCTTCAGGATTAAAGGAAATTTCAGCCCCTCCCTTTACTATCTATAGGGCAGGTCGAACTTCTATTTACTAAATGTCTGTTCATCTTATCCTGCAATGACTCTTTGAAGCTCATTACCTCACCACTAGCTTAGGATGTCTTATATATCTGATCCCCCTTTCTATCTCTGAACATCTCATGCATGTGGGGTCTCTGACCCTGTTATGTATGCGGGATTCCCATACATATGTGTGTATTAAATCTGATTCTTTTCTCTTGCTAATTTGTCTCCTGTCTACTTGATTATTAGAGCAGTCAGAAGAATGCTGAGGGTAGAAGAAAATTTGTTCCCCCCACCTGCCTCAGGTTATTGAAGCTCACTTTCAATGCTAACTGCTGGGATGGCTTCTCCCCTCTTCTATAGAAACCCTGCGTGGGACCTAGGAACCTGTCCTGTCCTCCAAATCCCCATTCTGGTAACTGAGATTCTACCTTGAGCTGAGCAAAGTTAACACTACCCTGTGTGGTTTACAGCATGCAGGCCTTGATTATCAGTGTTTCTGTCCCAGCTAAAAGCAAATTCCAAGCATCCACAGTCTCATCTGAGATGAGGGTTTTACCTTTCTATTTCTGGACCTAGCAGAACCAGAACCCTATTCCCGAACCTGGGGTCCTACTGGAGTTTTTCACCTCTGTGTGATCATCGCCCACAGGGCCTCTATCTCTCACTAACTCACCTCCTGATACTGCTGTCTGAACCACTCGTTAACACCTAGTGGGCAGCCCAGTATTAACCATGTTGCTTCCTTTTGCCTCCAGTACCTGCAGCTGAATCCAACTCTGTAGGCCATCTGAATGCCATGTCTAGTCTGTTTACTGTGCCTAGTTTACTGTGCTTGTTGTTTCTAAATAATTGTAATCTTTATGAACCCCCATAAGCATTGCTAAAATATTGTCTGAAACAGTGGTCAAATACCAAACAGGCAAATACGAAACAAAACAAACAAACAAAAAACTAGAGCAGAGTAGACTAGGTTTTTGTAATTCATAATATTTGCAAATAAGAGAAGGAAGGGGGTTTGGTATGGTCTAGCAGAGAAATAAAGTTAGGTTAGTTCTTTCATTTATTTAATCATCAGACATTTAGAAAACAACTACATTGTGCCTGAAACTACTTTAGGCTCAGATTTTGGTTGCAAATAAGATAAACTTTCCTGGAGATTCTAGTCTAGAGGAGAAGGACACTTTAAGGTTTAAATTATCATCTAGGATGGAATAAGAGTGTTTTCGTGTGGGATGGAGGCATTGTAGTGCCTGACCACAGAAGCTGGCTTTTGTGAAGCAATCATTAAAACATGGTTCACAAGTGATTTTGAGGTTTCGAGGACCCCCACAACACTTTTTCTAACACCCCATTCTGCTCCGTAAAATATTTTTCATGCTGGGTTCCCTTTGCCTGGAATCTTAAGGCAGAAGGTAGAGGGTACAGAGAAAATACCTCACAAGAATTGTTCAAGGTGCTTGCTGAAAAATACAGTGCCACAGGGAGAACTAGCAATGGAGAGGGAGATGGATGTGGCAGGAGTGTTTCCACTTTATCTGTTGTTCTGTTTGTTGACATCACATCCCTCACAGACTGTTTTTCCTGAACATTTTCCTTCTGCATACACGGAGTAGAGATATTATTTGATCAGTGAGAAATGCGTGGGGAGATAAAGAAAGGAGTTTGCCTCTCAGTGACATTGCATAAGGATTTATTTCCTTTATCAGAGAATTTGGATTCTGGTGAATGGATCCCATAATGCCTATCTGTTATCTGCATAGGAAACATAGGCATGTCCCACTGCCTGGCTAGCCAGCCACCTGGGCCTCTCTCCTGTGGATCAGGATACTGTCCTCCCTTTCCTCCTAAGCCATGTGTTAGTCTAAAAAGAGAGAAGAGGTCCCAGGGGCTGCCAAAATGATTTCTCTCCCAGAACATCAGTTGAGCCTGTATCCTCAGGCTGCTCTGTCTTTTCCTGATACCCTTTCAAATCAACACCCTTCCTCCTCACTTGAATCTAAGAAAAGATCTTCACGTGTTTATCAAAATAATGTTATCTCCAGGTAACGAGATGGCAGGTAATTTTTATTTCTCTTTTGTTTATCACTAAATTCTAAACGATCTATGTTCAGCAAGCAGTTCTTTTTAAAAATGTACTTTTCTAAATTGGTAACAGTGTGGGAGGGTAGATTAGTATGAACTTCTTGCAGATCGATTTCAAAACATTCTTAACAATTAAAATATAGATTGCAATTTTCTTTCAAGAATATATTATTAAAAAAAAGACTTAGAACTGTGCAAAGAGATACAAGAATATCCATGGCAGTACTTACAAAGCAGAACTGGAAGTAGCCTAAATGTATATCAATAGCCAGTTCATTAAATGAATGACAGCTCTTTCATACATTCAAATACTCTACAACTATTACAAGAAAATGGTAGATCTATATATGCTGAAATGGAGCAATCACCAAGTTGCTTTATAAAATAAAAACTCAAGGTGAAGAAGGGAACTTCTGAAATCTGTTTTACTCTATTTCTTGGTCTGAGCTCAGCTAGTTACATCTGAGCATCAGCTTATAAAAATATCAAGCAGTTATAACTTAAAATGAATGCATTGTACTTCAAGAAAAATGTTAAAGAAACAATGTACAGAGTATTAGATGTAATGCCATTTATGATTTTAAAATACTAAATATTTATACTAAATTACTTTGACATTTATACAAATTCTAGGATAGATGAGATACTATAAACAATAATTACCTCTGGAATGAAGAAAGGAAGTTAAGATTTTTTATTTTTGGCTTTATATCTTTTACACTTTTTTTTTAATCTTTTACACTTTTTGATCCGTGCTTCATTTTTTAATTTACTGAATTGAGAGAGAGAGAGGGAGAATTGTTGTTCCGCTTACTTATTATGCATTTATTGGTTGATTCTTGTATGTGCCCTTACCAGGTATCAAACCTTGGCATAATGGGATGATGCTCTAACCAATGGAGCTACCCAGCCAGGGCTTGATTTGTGCATCATTCTTAAGTAAGGGAAAAGAAGTAGTTAAATTTATTTTAAATACCTGTACACATTTCTGAAAAAAAGTAAAATAGCTTCTCTGTCTTCATCATGTGGAGTCAACCATCAGCTCTTCGGTGGCTTTCCCTTGCTGGAGCAGTATTCTCCAGCTCTGGGACTCATTACAATATATCTGCATTGCTCTGCTCTCTCCTCTTGGCCTACCAAACGCTCTCCACCTCTTTCAAGGCCTCCCTTCCAAGTCTAAGTGGGTGAGCATCTGTTAAACAGCTGCCACTTCCAAATTGAGGAAGGGCCACGTCGCAAGCAAGAGGCCAGATCGAGAATCATTCTGAGTGGAAAATGGCTTGGCAGGATCCACTGCTCTGGGACCCATCTGAGAGGAAAGATCATTAATGTTAATCTAACTGGGCTAAGGGTGGGAGGAAGCGAAGCTGTGGTTTCTGGAAGAAACGGCTTGAACGAAGGGCTGGTTTGATTTGACAGAGACAATGAAGAATCACTTGCCTGAGCCAAGTGGAGACATGATTATCCACAAATGATGCATGATTGTCAGCTGCCTTCTCTGTTCCGGTGCAGAGGGGTCATGAAGCCCCACAATGCCCAAGGCTGTGCTCAGGTTGGGATTTCAATTCTGGGTTGAGGAAATATAGGGTTGCTTACATGGAGCTGTTTGCATTTAGGTTTTTTAGGTAATCCTAAAATCACCTCTGCTAAAAGTAGCAAACCTGAAGCTGTCCTACTTCAGGCATAGTTTGAGAAGGCATGGTTCTTTGGAAAAGACAGTAATGCTGAGAAAAATAGAAGGCAGCAGGAAAAGAGAAAGACCAAATACAAGATGGATTGACTCCATAGAAGAAGCCACAGGCATGAGATGAGCAGGGTTGTTGAGGACAGGACATAACCCCTCTGTAGGGTCTCCGAGAGTTGGAGCTAACTCAACAGCACCTAACACACACAAATACCAAAGATCCCATTCAACTGTAGCCTTATGGCTAAGCACAAAGGCTTGGGAATCAGGCTGACCTTTGCATAAATCCTGATTTTAACGCTAAGTGGCTTTGTGACCTTAAGTGAGCACCTAAGCTTCAGTGTCTTCATCAATAAAAGGGGAACAATGATAATATTTATCTAATAAAGTTCTTTGTTATGGTTATTGACATTGATAAGAGATACTTACAGAGTGCTTATCACCTGCCACAGTAGATAAAATTATAACCATTTCTTATGAGAGAAAATGGAAACTATAAGGATATGGCTAGGATAGAGGAGAGATGACATTGAAACACAAATCTGTCTGATACAGAACCCAGTGTACTTTGAACCCCATTTTGTGCTGAGACTGTGTAGTCTAGTTTTCTCAAAATGACTGTTCTGCTGAGATCTCTTGTATGAAATCAGCCCCCCTGTCTAGCACCTACTCAGGATCTCCAATAGGTCAAAACACTAATAAAATTATCAAAGACCAAAAACATTAAAATTGGTTCACCACTTACTCTCACATTATTAGTACAGGGTCACCCTGCTGGGAGCTGGTGACACAGCTATCCAGTGCTACCTGGAGCTTTCAGAAATGCAAGGTACTGCCCCACCTCAGACCCATGTGATTAGAATCCACTTTGGAAGTTAGAAAACAGGAATGTTTTCACAAACTCTCCAGGTGATTCTTCTGCAAACTAAAGTTTGGGAAGCCCTGGGCTTTGGCCAAACTGTTAGGACAAATAATTCCCTGTAAAAAGCAAAGCAAGGGAGGTGAGGTCTGTATCCACATTACAAGAGAGATAGAGATAGATAGAGAGAGAGAGAGAGAGAGAGAGAGAGAGAGAGAGAGAGAGAGAGAGAGAGATCTTCTTCCTAAGGAACACTGTGGCCCTTTTCTCCAGCTAATTTCAGCCTTAAATTATATTTATTTTATATGTTTGGGGAGTAGAGGGAGGATTTGTGTAGGCAGGAGGAAGGAAAATGCCAGTTAACTGCTTCCTAAAATCTGAAGGGATTGTTCAAACAACAGTAAGGCTTCAGATAACCTGAAAAATATTTTCTTGGTTTGCTTGTTTGTTTGTTTTTATACTTTCTGGGAGTGTTCAGTATAGACAAATATGTGCTCTGGATGTGGAGTCAAGCAAGAATCTATGTGAGTTCTAATTAACATACATTCTTTTTCCTGCTCCATCTTGTTTATAATCTCAGACCATTTTCCTCTCCTCTCTCTACCTCCTCCTTCTCTTCCTTAATTGTCTTTAAGGAGTGGCCTGTCTGGGGAATTAATTGTGAATAAAGTACACACTGCCACTACCCTCAGAGAGAATACAGACAAGTGAGGAGATAATAGGTAACAAATGGGCAAATGCAAGTTAGTGTCCTCCTTGGAGTGGTCAGGGAAACTCTTCCCAGAGGAAGGACCTGATAGGATGAGACTTGGGTAGGCAAGAATTTTTGGAGTGGGGCTGAGAATTGGAGGAAGTTTGCTTAAAAAATTTAAGGCTTCTCAGCTTGAGCAGAGAAAAATGGGGGAGGGTGGCTGGATCTGGCACTGAGAAACCACCTGAGTTGGGAGAGAAGGGCCTAGATCAATCAAGAAAGCAGTCACTCTTCCAGAAGTAGGCACAGCTGAGGGGTTGGGTGGAGAGGAAGGCTACTGTCTATTCTCACTCCTGTCTTCACTAACTAGGATTTATCACGGGAACTCAGTAACTAGGTTTCTGATCTGTAGCACCCCTTGTTGACAGAGGAATGTACCTGTATGAAATTCAATGAATTTGAAACTGATTTCACATAGCACCTTGTCCTTTCACAAGCCTGGGGTCCTAGGGCAGTACTGCTTAGTGGTTTCAAATAGGATCTTTGGAGTTAGCCAGACAGGGATACATAGCTTCAAATGCCCATGCTGCCTGTCATTGCCATTGTGTCCTTTATGCAAGGTGATTATAGTTCTCTGCATTTCCATGTCCTTATCTATATACTACAAATAATATCAGCCTACTTCTAAGTGTGTTGCAAAGATTAAATTAGATAATATATTCTTGGCACAGTGTCTGGGTACATAGTAAGTCCTCAAGGGTTCTAATCAAAACACGCCCTGTCCTTTCATTCATTTGACTGATCCACAAGCACTTACATTCTCTCTAGTTCATAGGAGTAAGATGATCCCTTTTCTTTGCTCTTAGGGCCATTGGGTAGGAAGAAAATGATAAATTCTGATAAGTGTGACAGACAGTGTTTTATGAGAATTTAGCGTTGAGAAGGTTAAGTACTGGCTTAATGAATGGACTATGGCAGTGGTTGGCAAACTCATTAGTCAACAGAGCCAAATATCAACAGTACAACGATTGAAATTTCTTTTGAGAGCCAAATTTTAAACTTAAACTATATAGGTAGGTACATTGTTATTAACTTAATTAGGGTACTCCTAAGCTGGCCTTTGCTAAAAACTCAAGGGGCCAAAGAGCCGCATGTGGCTCGCGAGCCACAGTTTACCGACCACTGTTCTAGGTAATTAACTATACCCCCATTTTATTGCAAATTATCTTAAAAATGTAAATGATGGACTTGGCTAGAGCATAAGGGGCTCGGAGGGGATTATTTGGAGAAACTATCCCAGAGAAAAGGAATTGATGAAGTCTTTTTTGGGGTGCATAAGAGAGGAGCAAAGATTTCTGAGAAGAGAAACATTTAGAAGTAATAATTCCATGTGGTAGAAATAAGCCCTCTTGTGCCCTTATTTCATTGCCTCACAGTTTCACGAACTGAAATGTATTCCGCTCACACAAACCACTTCAACATCTTTTGTTTTTAATCTTTCTGACATATGAGAACAAATTTAACAATGAGATTCTGTTTCTGTTCTGTACATGTGGAATAATTAAATTTGCATCCCACTTCTGCGTTGGATCTGCTATTTGAAGGGGAATGTATCAATTGGACACATGCCCCATGATTTCTAGTCTGCAAATAAGGCATTTGGAGGAGGAGGGAGGAAAGGCAATATCTTTCTCCCTGGCAATAATCACAGTAAAATCTTCACTTAGTGACAGCTTGTTTGAGGCTGGATCAGTTTCCATTTGCAAGGGGCCAAGGGTCGAAATTACAGGGAGGAACCTGGAGAGAGGCAGAGCATAATCAAGGAAAGGCCCAAGGGTACTCTGAAAGACATTTGCAAGAGAACTGAACTGGCAAATACCTGAAAGGGACCTTGGTCAGGAAGCCTTGGGGACCTCTTTGAGCCTCTGGGTTATTTCCTGTGTCCTAATATCCTTTTTCATATGAAACCTAGGAGGTTGGCCTGATTAATCATCAGTACTAATGTTGTAGAATGCAGTTAATTGATGCATGGGTTTGGGAGTGAGGAGATGGAATTGGGTTTATATCTCAGTCCTGCCACTCTGGGTATCCTTGCTGTCTATGTGATGCTTTCTTTGCCTGTGAAAAAAAAGTGCAGGATAGTGATTTCTACTTCCTATTGAACATTAAAAAAAACACACCTAATAACACTTAAAAGATCTTGACACACATTAGGTACTCAATAAATATTTTCCTAGTTTGTCTTTCAGGGTCATTCCTACATTTTTATTCCTTGATAGTACTATTCAATTTGTTTAAATAAAATCTACTTCCAGCAGTAGAGGAGGTGGGGGAGAAATTGATGTAGGAGGAGACACTACTCATTTAAATGACAATAGTCTAGGGCAGTGGTCAGCAAACCACTGCTTGCGAGCCACATGCAACTCTTTGGACCCTTGAGTTTTTAGCAAAGGCCAGCTTAGGAGTACACTAATTAAGTTAATAACAGTGTACCTACCTATATAGTTTAAGTTTAAAAAATTTAGCTCTCAAAAGAAATTTCAATTGTTGTACTGTTGATATTTGCCTCTGTTGACTAATGAGTTTGCCGGCCACTGGTCTAGGGCATTTATTGGGATAATTTCACTAGGAACTAAGGATATTGTAAAACACACACACACACACACACACACACACACACACACACAAACAAAACAAAAAAAACAACACACAAAACAAACAAACAAAAAAAACCTCTTACCCAGTGACTCCCTATAGTCCTTTACTAACCTCAACATATCTTTCTTTCCTCTGACACTTTCTACTGCTCTAAGAAGCTTGAATGTGTAAACTTTTTCTTAAAATTGAAGTTGAAGTTGAATATTGTAAACTTTAACCATTTTTATTCCCCACTAGCCTGTAATCCCACATGCGATCAGAAATGGTCTCACCTGTTAATGCCTCCATCACGGATCCTTAGACTATTAACTAGAATACATATTTAAAAAGCATATGTAGGATGAATGATAAACTAAGTGACTGCTCATCAGAACTTTCTTAATTTGCTCTCCTTCTGCAGGGCATGTCTGAAAAATGGATTCCAATATAGAGATTTAAAATAAGAGGGAGGTTCGAGGCCTGGTTTATCTTCATATTTATGTAATAATTTTTACTTCGCTATTTGCCAGAGCCCTATGAAAAGAAATCTGGACATTCACCCAGTGATTTATAAGTAGGTGTTTTGCTTACTATTTGGTTAATTTTATTTTAATATCTATGGCTTTGTTCAAAACTGCCAAAGGCAGACTGGCCAGTAGTAGTACAATTTCCCCTAACAAGCATGAAACAGTATTTTCTATCTTTCACAAGTGAACCTCATTGAGGACACTTTCCAATCTACACAAATTTATATTGATTTCCTTCCTCTGTTCTCTTTATACTTGCAGCATATAACCATAGGCATAAGTGCTAAATTATTGTCTGCCTCAAATATGATAGTAATTGTTGTTGTTTTTGTTCCCTAACTAAATCATAGCATCTTTGAAGGTAGAACTAGTTATTATATTTGAATACCTTTTTTGTTATAGGCACCTAGTGGGTATACATGAAGCTAGCAATCTATATATATAAAAAGCCAGAGACCTTAACACTGTCACGACCATAATGACCTAATGACCAGTTGCTATGACACCCACTGCAGCCAGCAAACTGGCCTGATCTGGGCAGGATCGCCCCAAACACCCTGATTAGGGCGGGGCCAGCCAGCCAACCACCTTGGCTGGCAGAAATTTGGGGTCCTGGGACCTTGGAGTTGCTCGATCTCAGTCGGGCAGCTGCGTGGGCAAAGCTGTCCTTTGGCGGAAGTGGACCGGAGATCAGGGCACTGGAGTTAGGGTTGGGTGGGGAGGCTTTCCTGGTGGCCACAGCAGTCCCTGCGGGCTGCGCACAGCACCTGGGTGTCTGGCTCTGGTTGGAACAGCAGCAGGAATAGGGGCTGCGGGGCGCAGGGGGCAGCAGCATACAGGAGCCAGGAAGTGTGAGGCCCGACAGCAGCACCAGCAGGTGGGCCATGATGTACAGCGAGGTGCTGGGCCACAGAAGGGAGGGGATGCTAGCCAGAAAGGCAAGGCCCCGCGCCAGACAGAGCCCCAAGCGGCATGGGTGGGGCTGGAGCTGGAAACCCTGGCAGGGTGGGTGGGGATGCAGCCCCACACCTTTTCGGCCTTGGCCTTGGAATTCAGAGGTCAGCCCCACTTCAAGAGAGAGGATGGGCAAAAAGTGGCAAGGCCACAGGAAGGATAGGAAATGTTGTGGCCATCTTCGTGAAACACGGTCTTCAGTAACTATGAACATATAATCTTTGGTCTCAGTTCTACAGAAGAGGAAGCTGAAACTAAAAGAAGGGAGCCTTCTGCAATACCTCACCCACTTCTCAGACTTGATCCCGTGCAGCATTGTTTTTATTGAAAGTAGAGGAGCCACAACTAAATTCTAGGACACTCTGGCACAGCTGTGACCTGGGGATCAGGAAACTGCTGCCTCCGCAAGTATCCTCCAGCTTCCACAAAACAGGTCACTGGGCGCTGCCTCTGCCACAACTGCCTGTGCACAGCCTGGATTCCTCTGCAGAAAACCTCTACATCTCTGCAAACATGACACCAGCAGCAAATAGCCCCAACTGCGGGAAGATGCCTCTACCCCACTTCTGTCTTCAAAAGATTGCAAGCACATCCAATTGGCAGAAACGAATTCATATCCAGAAACCTAGCTGCAAAGGAGTTTGGGCAATTTCAGACTTTCATCTAGGAGTGAGATCTTGCCAATGTACCTCATGTGCCTGGTATTGATAAAAATGGGGCCCGGCTGGTGGGGCTCAGTGGTTGAGCATCAATCTATGAACCAGGATGTCACGATATGATTCCTGGCTAAATTTCGGGCTTGATCCTCAGTAGGGGCATGCAGGAGGCAGCTGATCAATGATTCTCATCATTGATGTTTCTATCTATCTCTCCTTCTCACTTCCTCTGAAATCAAAATTTTTTAAAAATAGGGTCATGCAGTACATACGTGTTATAATGAGTTTTTCACTTCATAGATCACTAATGTCTTTCCTGTTAAAACCATACTTAGAGAACTTTATCTATCATTTATTTTAATTGATCTCAGAGAGAAGAAGGGAGAGAGAGAAAAACATTGTTCTGTTATTTCCTACACTCACTGGACTGGGTATTGAATCTGCAACCTGGGCATGTGCCCTGACTGGCAATTGATCCACCACTTTCTGGTATATGGGACGATGCTATGTTGGTACCCTGACCCCAAATTCCAGGCTCCAGAACTGTGAGAAAAATACATTTCTGTTGTTTAAGCCATACAAATTTATGATATTTTGTTATGGCTGTCTGAGCTGACTAATCTATAGTAATAAAAGGGTAATATGCTAACTAGACTGGGTTGACCAGACATCTTCTAGTCGTCCTTCTGGACAAAGCCACGGTGGTGGGGGCCAAGGCAGAGGCAGTTAGGGGTGATCAGGCCAGTAGGGGGCAGTTAGGGGCAATCAGGTAGGCAGGCAGAGTGGTTAGGGGCAATCAGGCAGGCAGGCAGGTGAGCAGTTAGGAGCTAGCGGTCCTGAATTGCGAGAGGGATGTCTGACTGCCAGTTTAGACCCCTGCGGAATTAGGCCTAAACCGGCAGTCGGACATCCCCCAAAGGGTCCCAGATTGGAGAGGGTGCAGTCTGGGCTGAGGAACCCCCCACCCGTGCACAAATTTCATGCACCGGGCCTCTTGTCTACTATAAAGACCACAGGACATCTTGATATTATATTTTAAAAATCACCATCAGTGTTTAAACTTTACTTTTCCTTTTTTAATGTAAATTCTGCCCACATATATAAAAGCATACAATGGTACATGTGAGGCGTCAATAAAATACCTAGTGTGGGGCATTTTAACTCTATCAAACTTAAGATAGGTTTTGCATATTTAATTTGAAAAACGACTCTGCCTCCAAAAATCTAAAGAGGATTATTATTTTCTTGTTCTAAGGCAGACAAGGCCATCTCCTCCAGCTCTTGCCCGTATTTTCTAAAATAACTCACCCCCTGTGTTTCTATTCCTTCACTGACCTGCTCTACTCTCACCATTCCCTTTGCTTTCCTTACCTGAATTACATGCCAAGGCAGAACATGCAACATATTCCCAGTTCAAGAAATACAGTCCTTCAACATTTCTTATATATTGCACCAAAATTAATCCATTTTAACTGGGGAAGTAGATACATCAATGTAAGTGGACTATTTTTGACAGTTTAATTCAATTTAAGTCCACTTTGTTCAATTAGAAGGGATCCGAGAGGGGATGTAGGAGGATGGTGGGGGTGATAAACATGTCCTATTAGAGGAAAACAAATGCACTCCTCCACATTAAACCTGTCTGTGGAGATTTTTACTTTAAAAAGGCGACATCATAACAAGTTGTTAATTTATGTTCCCTCAACAAATGGTGGATTACTCACTTCATTTTATATTGCTCTTTCTTTGCTTTTGGCTGGATCCTGACAGTGCTGAGGGATTGCAGGGAGAGGGAGACAGGGACAGACTCTTTTCCCAACTTTCGAGTTGGCTACATTACGTCGGCCATGATTCATTGAATGAAGCTTTTGCTAAAAGGCTTGATCAATGCATAATGACATTGACATTTTCAGGCTAGAGTGTGGATTTGAGATGATAAAGCCTGCACCATGCAGCACTTCTGAGCATCTCGCAGAGTTTTGGTCTCCAGTAGTGTTTGTTGTGGTCGGACTTGTGCAAATGAACCTGGCACGCTACAAATCTCTGCAGGAAAATTCTAAGGCAGCAATCAGAAATAATATTGCCTGCAAAACATTAGAAAATGAAGTCACTGAGGTGAACAGACTGGAGGAAGGCAACAGGGAGTGTTAGGGACCGGGTAAAGCTGAAGAGCATGTATTCTAAAAGGAAAAATGAATGTCTACTTAGCTCTCAGTCATTGTTGTCATGGGGCAAGTGCAAGTATAGTTTTATTGAATTTTCCTGTGTGTTTTTTTTTTCATGAGAATATTAAAAAATCCAGATGCATAGGTAAAATCTTCCAACTTTTCAATGGGGCTGACTTTCATCCATGTACCTCCATGATGTGCTACTGTCATAGAGCACAATACAGAGCTAGCAAGTGCATGCTCTGCTTGACACCACTTCTCTCTCCCGTGTCCATGGCAGATGCTGCTCCTTGGTCACAGGCTCCTTCCCCACAGAACCTAGAAATGAACTTAAAATTATTCCCAACTGGAACTGCAAGCAGCACTACCAATCATTCAGAGTTGGTGCTCAAGAAAACATCCCAGACAAAGACTTAGTCATTGTATTTAAAGAATCTACCATGCATGGTAGATTTTAAAACTTGAAAAAAGAATTGTCAGACACCAAATTACAATAATTATACCTCATTATTTGATTGTCTCTTTCAACTTATAAATCATGTTCAAATATATTTTTTCTAATCAGTCACTAAGATCCTTATGAGGTAGGGCAGAAATTGTGTCTAGATTAAAATGGAGAAAACAAACCTTCAGAGAAGTTAAGTGAGTTGCCAAAGATCACACATCTAGTACTTAGAGGTGTAAAAAAAAATAGTAGCTTAGGGAACTGGAGAGCAATACAGAGAAAATCATGGAGAGAAATCCACAGGGAAAGAAAACCAAGCTTGCAGTAATGAAGCAAAAGGAAGCCGTTTCACGTTTCCGCTGAGGAGTCAGTTAACCTACGTACATCATCTTTAATTACCAAGTACAGCTGGGGAACCAAATGCCTGGGCTTGCCAAGTCAACCCACATTATTAGAGCAAAGTGACCATTCCTTATATTCATAGTGACCTTTCTCGTATGCTCTCTGTTGGCATTAACCAGAGATTTGGTGGGTAGAGAGAGAGAAAGCAAGCCATACTGACACATTCAGGGCAGAGAAGGCAACACTTTTATTCTTTTTTCTAATCTTTATTTTCTACCTGGGTAAGTGCATCACCTGTCCACCATGGTGACAATTCGAGTGTTTTTCTTGTGGGATTTTCTAAAATAACTGGTGACCCGGTGCACGAAATTCACGCACATTAAAAGGGAATTAATTAGAGCAAATATTTTAATATTGCTATTTGCCCATTCTCTATAATAGAAGTGTCAGAAATGAAAGAAAATTAGTAAAATGTATATGAAAATCTTCCTTCTGTCAGAGTCTGGGGCTCACCACGGGAACCAGAGTCAAGTCCCCGCCCACCCATGTGTACCTCGAAATCACGCGAGACCCAGACCCGGCCGACCCCACCCCCACTGGGCTAGATCCAGACCAAGCCGGCCCCACGCCTATCAAGCCCTGCTGGGTGGGGCGGAGGGGCGCACCTTGAGGTCCCCTGGCCTGGTGCCAGAGTGGGGGACACAGCCTGAGGTCCCCTGTCAAGCCCCATCAGGAGGGGGAGGGCGCAGCCTCAGGTCCCTGCTGATTGTTTGTTAAGGTTGGTTACAGGAACTCAGCCTCTGCTGTGGGTGCAGCCATCTTGTGTTATGGAATCCCCACCTCTGCTGTGGGTGCAGCCATCTTGTTACAGCATGACAGTCAATTTGCATATTCCCTCTTTGTTAGATAGGATTAGCCTGATTCCTTCTCATATGTGTGTAAGAGAGAATCATTTGATGGGGGTAATAACTGACACTGGTGCTTCCACAAAAAAAGAGTTGATTAACCCCTGTCACCATTCTCCAGTTACAGTGCTGCAGTGATGATGATGAATGGTTATATTTGTAATTTTTCCTATTAGTACATTTTTAATGAACTATAACATGCTTTTACACATTGCTTTATGTTTTATTGTCACAAAAATCCTGCTAGGTAAACAGAGCAGGTAGTGTGAGTGGTAGAAAAATCGATGCTTGCAATCTTTTCCAATTAAATGTTAAAATCAAATCAACTAAAAGCAATAGCAAAGGCTAACATTTGCAATGCAGGAACACAGAGCAGGAGATCTTAAGACAAATACTGGTAGCCACAGTAGAATTGTACAATGATTTCATAGTTGTTGGGACCCCAAACACATACTCACTCACTTCAGCTTAGTAATTCTTGGCTTTTGGAGCTAATTCATAGATTAATAATTCTTACGGTTAACAAAAGTGATTATATTAGGACTAGAGAATGTGGAGCACAGGATAGGTCTGGATAGGTAAAATATTGCTCTCATAACCCAACTTTTATAACATCTTTGGAATATATTTTTTGCATGTGGCGGCATTCTTCAATAGTACTATAGTCCTGAATGTTCATTGTCAGAAAAAATGGAATTTGTTTGGCTTAGTTCTCTAATTACTACTCATACAAATAGTTTTGCTAATAAAAATTAGTCTTGGTTACTTTCAGCAATTCCATTAATTTCTACCATATTTACACAGACATTCTGGCATTACTTATGCCAGTGATGGCGAACCTATGACACGCATGTCAGCACTGACACGCGTAGCCATTTCTGATGACACGCGGCCGCTGAGGTTTATTAAATACAATTATATATAACAATTATACATTTATGTTATTTAAACTATAAATATCGCGAAATAATGTTTTTTCCTCAAAGTGACACACTACCCGCGTTATGCTCAGTTTTTTGGCGAAATTTGACACACCACGCTCAAAAGGTTGCCCATCACTGACTTATGCTAACACCAAAGTCCCATTTTATTGAAAACTGTTCTATTTAATATTTTGACCTTATATCTTAATATTCTTTTGATGAACTTATATCAAGTGTGCTTATCATGTTAGCCTACATCACAACTATTTTAATAGTTTCTTATGTAAAAAAGTATAAGTTTTTATCCTGAAATTAACATTATTTTTTAATAACTTGAGATCATCTAACCCTTTATAATTATTTGACCTACCAATTTATTTATACTATCAGCTATGCATACATATACCCACCCTTGTATCTATTCAATCATGTTATCACTCAAAAATGTTCATTAAATGTTCGCTATCAGCTAGAACTTGGTGAATAAGACATAGTCCCTGCCTTTGGGGGCTTATTGTCTAGTACAAATCTCCACAAAAGTCATGTATGTTGAAGAACATAAGGATTTTTAAAAACATGGACACAAATTCTGGATTAGTTTATTTTAATGTATGGCTCAGGCATTTGAACTTCAAAACAAGCAAACAATCAGATGATTTTGAGGGATGGTACAAAATAATCATTGGATTCTTAATCTCATATCAGTAACGTGTATTAGTATTTCTTATTTTTTCTGTGATAGCTGAGATCTGGGATGGCTTAATAAAGTTTCCAGGGTCACATGCTGGAAAAAAAACAACATTATTTTCCCACCTACAATACTGTTTTCACATGATTCACTCTATCAAAGTACTGCTTTCTAATCTTGACATAAAAAAAAAAAACAAGCTTGAACCTGATCAGTCTATGAATTTATACAGTATATAAAAACATAGAGAAATGGTGAAGAACATCACCAAATACAATAAGCAAATAGATTATGGGAAATGATACAGAACAAATAATGTTATTTTTTTAAAGCAATACATAGCATAAAAATATGGAGGGGCATCTTATGGACTAAAAGATATTTAAGAGACTCATCTACCATTTACAATGTATGGACCTTATTTGGATCCTAAACGAACTATGAAAATATGAAGCAATTGGAAAACTTTGAACATTATCTGATGTTATTAAAGAATTTTTATTAATTTATTTTATGTTTAAAATATTTTGTTTTTTAAAACATCATTATTTCATTAGGGAGGCCTAATGAAATATTTATAGAAGATAGGATATCATGTCAGGGATTTACTTTAAATAATCTGAGTGGAGATGGTTGTGGGTATATATAAAAATAAGGTTGGCTGTGGGTTTCATTTTAGAAGCTAGAGGATTAATATTTGTGGGTTTCTTTCTACTTTTGTATGTATTTGATGATTTCCATAATAAAACCCTTTTTTAAAAATGATGTATGCTGCCTGCAAGAAGAGTAAACTTCCCTTGAATCTGACACCATGGACAGTGCTTAGCCCCAGAGATTCACACAGAATTTGAAATTTCATGTTTCTAGAATGGTACAGATGGCAAGTGCAGCCAAGTCTGAATCCTTGCCTCTCCTCCTGTCCTTTCCACTTCTATCTCCAAGTAGCTCAAGCCAGAAATGTGTTTCATTTATGATATGCCACGCCATCTCCATCAATCCCACTTCTTTCACTTCCAGTCAGTTTTGAATTCCTTTCAACTGCATCTCCAAATAGGCAAAAGGGATAAGAATGGGCTTGCAAAATGGGCAGTTTACAGGCAATGCAGGCTGGGGTTATGCAAAGGGCTGGGGGTTTGCAGAGGCCTGGGGTTTGCAAAAGGCTGGCGCCTCTGGTTTCTGCAACATGGTTGTTAATCTTTTCATGATAACAGGCAGCTCCTGGATGTGGAGGATGGGCTGAACTTCCAGGTGAGCTCCCAGGTCCTGTGTACAGCTCCCAGCCAGGTTGGAATGTGCTTTCTTTAATCAAAGTCATCATAGTTAACAGAGCATGATTAATATTTCTTATAATTATAGCTGGTCCCCAATAATAGAGTCCATCTCATAAATTGAGAATTAAATGACTCAACATATAAATGTGCTCAGTGCTTGACACATACCTGAGTGTCTGCAGTTATTATTAGATTATCCTTTTCCGGGAAATCTTTCCTACCCTTTGCATGGTCCCTTATAGGGACAACTTTTATTCTTTCATAGCACTTGTTCCCCCTCCACCCCCCACTTCCCATTACACTATTATGGGGGTGGGGGCAAACATAGCAGCCTATTTTTTTATTTTTTTATTATTGATTTCAGAGAGGAAGGGAGAGGGAGAGAGAGAAACATAAATGATGAAAGAGAATCATCTATCGGCTGTCTCCTGCATGCCCCCTGCTGGAGATTGAGCCCGCAACCTGGCATATGCCCTTGACCAGAATCAAACCTGGGACCCTTCAGTCTGCAGGCGGATGCTCCATCCACTGAGCCAAACCAGCCAGGGCATAGCAGCCTATGTTTTATACCAAAAACTTAACATGGTACTGGTCACATAACTGGGACTAGTCATTTTGTGGATGGATGAATACATAAGTGGAACCATAAAATTGGGTGAGATCTTGAAGGTCACCTCCTCTAATCTAGTTCACTTCTGGACATTATCCCTACATACCTTATCTTAAGCATGAACACCTCTTATGACTGAGAGTTCAGTGCCTGCCAGATATATCCGTGAACAGGTCCAATTTCTAGAAGAGTTCATATTGAAGCCACTTTTTCTGTATGTATGTGACTTCGCACTGTTGGATTAGATCTGCTATCTTCCACCACACAGATTGTCTTCAACATAACATCTCCTCAGGGTTCTGATAGCATATATTGTTTTAGCAAAGCCTTTCCTTTGGCAGATTAGCCACCCAAAATTTCTTCTGTCACATGTTATCCTACAACAGCTTAAAACTTAAGATTATCACATATTTTCTCCATAGGCAGCTCATTATTGATTTCAATAATGTATAGACAAGTATAAGGAACACTTCCCAAAGTACAATCTAGGGAATGCTATCCCCACAGATGTTAGAAGATATAGACAAAAATAAATTTAAAAAGTTACAATAATTTTGGGAAATGGTGTGGTAAACACTATTAAATTGTTTTCCCTAAGATGCATTAGCCTTTTTAATATTCTAATGTGCTTTATGAATCTCTAAAGGCTCTTGCAGTCTGCTGCCTGTCTCAAAATTATTTGACCAAAGAAATGATTTGTTGTTTCCCAAGGGCATTTTACATGACTACTGTTCCATGGAAAACACAGTTAGAGATGCTGAACCAATATTGGTATAAACTCTTGATTAGATTTTCTAATATCTTGTTTTCCCCAAATCCGTCCTTTACTTGTTATTTTAAAATAAACTTTTAATTTTAGGTTTACAGAATTATTTTGAAGATAGTACAGAGAGCTCCTGTGTAGTGCACACCTAGTTTCTCCTGTTAAGAATATATTGCACCAGTATGGCATATGTCACAATTAGCAAACCAATACTGCTATGTTCTTGTTAATTAAATATTCTTTATTCAGGTTTCCCCGGTTTTCCCTGGTGTCTTTTTCCTGTTCCAGGATCGCATCCAGGTTATCACATTATGTTTAGTCCTCATGGCTCCTCAGGCTCCTCTTAGTTGTGACGGTGTCTCCAATTTCCCTTGTTTGTGATCAACCTGACAGTTTTTGTGGAGTGCTGGCCAGGTAGTTTGTCGAATGTGTCTCAGTTGGGGTGTATTCGATTTATCTGATGCTTTTTCTCATATTAGACTGGGGCGAAGCATTTTTAGAGAAAGAACATAGAGGGAAAGTGTCATTCTCATCACATCATATCAAGGGTATATCCTATCAATGTCATCGCTTTGAGCACCTGGCTTGAGGTACCGTTTGTCGGGTTTTACCACTGTACAGTTCCTTTTATCCCCTTCCTTTCCACACTTAAGGCCTGAGGCATTATGTTCCATTGCAGTAAAGGCAGTTTATTATGTAAAAGTATTTGTAATTCTTCTGTCTTGGAAATTTGTTTAGTAGGGCTGAAATATTTGCTTATTCAATTATTTATTTATATCAGTGTAGACTCATGCATAGTTATCTTATTCCTTAGATTAAAACCCAATACTCCTTTATTTAATTTTATTCAGATGCCCTAGCTTTGGTCATGGGAAGCTCTTGCAGCTGGGTCCTCTATCCCTTAGATACAACCCTGCCTTTGTGTGTGGTATGTGTGGTGTGTGCTTTAGCACTTTTCTTGTTTTCCAGCACTACAGAACCCTACAGGACCACCTTGTATTAGTATACTTCTCTGCTGGTTGTATTCCTTGCTACTGAGGTATTTTTGGTTCATCTTCTGCATTCTCTGCCCTTATTCTAGAACAGTGATGGGCAACCTTTTGAGCTTGGTGTGTCAAACTTCGCCAAAAAACTGAGCATAACTCGGGTAGTGTGTCACTTTGAGGAAAAAACTAACTCCAAGGCTCTAGTCACAAATGTTTCATCCTCAGGAGCAGCAAATGTTTCATCCTCGGCATGCGGCCGCGTGTCATCAGAAATGGTTACGCGTGTCAGTGCTGACACGCGTGTCATAGGTTCACCATCACTGTCCTAGAATCAGCCATTTCTCTGAGGAGTCCTGGTTTCTTTTATTAGAGAACTAGTGGCCCAGTACATGAATTTGTGCACATTGAAAGGAAATTAATTAGAAGAAATATATTTTTGTAAATATATTTTATTGATTTTTTTTTACAGAGAAGAAGGGAGAGGGATAGAGAGCTAGAAACATCAATGAGAGAGAAACATCCACCAGCTGCCTCCTGCACACCCCCTACTGGGGATGTGCCCGCAACCAATGTACATGCTCTTGACCGGAATCGAACCTGGGACCTTTCAGTCCACAGACTGACGCTCTATCCACTGAGCCAAACCGGTTTCGGCAGAAGAAATATTTTAATATCACTATTCACCCTTTCTCTGTAATAGAAGTGTCAACTAAATTCATGATCGACAATGACAGATGGAAACACACACGTGCGATTGGCGCCAGTGAGAGCTTTATATGTATTACACATGTGTGAGTCAACTTAGCCTTTTATATATATAGAATAAACTTGCTTAAAATTAAACCTGCTTTCTGATTTAGCTAAACTTTTTCCAGCCCAGTGAAGCACCACAACTTCTCTTTCAGGTAATTGTCAGCAACACAGCAGTAAATATCAACATGAAGCAGATTATTATTGTAGATCACACAGGGAGAACAAAGGGTAAAATATTGAACTGAAGCAATGTTTGACTATATTCTGCACAGTGAGAAAACCTGAAGTCATTTTCAAGGTCTACCATTTCTTACTTCTTTTCAGTCAGGTCAAGTTTCTCAGCTTTCTAAATCTCTTTTCTGGCTAATCAAAAGAAAATAGGATTCCATAGAGTCTCCTATCTACCTACTCCAGGACTTCTGTGAGGATTAAATGAGATGAGACATGGGAAACCACAGACGTTTGGTTAGAGTGTAAATGTTTCCACCTGGGTATAAAGCTAGTCATGTTCCTGGGCTGAAGAAGCCCTAGTCACTAGGGAAAGGAAGCTGGGCATTGCTATGTGACATCATTACTCTACGCCCACAGCCACCGTTTCAGGGCTGGCCATGGGGTCTCGGCAGCATTTGCTGTGATTTGGTGGGTTGTCTCTCCTGGGTGGTGGTGGAGCCTGTGTCCCACTTGGAGGAAGCCAAGTATTGCTTTGTTGGCCAGGTCCGTGCTGCTGTTTCTCTGTAAATGGCAAGTGTGCATCATGGCAGCTCCTGTGTTGAGCATCTGCTTCCTGGTGGTCAGTGCACATCATAGTGACCAGTCGGACAATAGGAAGGACACTTAGCATATTAGCCTTTTATATATATATATATATATATATATATATATATATATATATATATATATTATCAGAAACCAAGATCTGGTTGATGTGCTTGTTACACCTGGGATGTAATTGCTTCTAGGCCTTCTCAGCTGACAGAGCAAGAAAATATATCCTAATATATAAAAACCCTGGGTCCATCACATCCGCAACGACCAGAGACTGGACCTAATGCCCAGGCTGCACGCAGCAGGCTCTGGTGGGTGGGGACTTGTGGAAGCCAAGATGGGGAGGGGGAGGCAGGGCTGGCACTCACACTCATTCACATCTGCACACACGCACAGACACACACAGCACCCACCAGCTCACAGCCTTTTCTCCCTTTCTTTCCCTTCCTCCCAGCTTGCTCTCAGAGCCTCTCTCAGAATGAGGAAACAAAACATACTGGGCCTGAAGAGGCCTGGATGGAAGGGAGGGCTGGCAGAGGGTATTGTAGCCCCCCCTGGCCCCAACCCCTCCTAGCTGGGAGAGAGGAAGAGGGACACAGGGAGGTAGGGAGGCCCGGAGGACTGCTGAGAAAAACAAAGAGAGACAGAGACTGGGCGAGATCAGGCTGGCAGGGGAGGGCAGTTGGGGGCAACCAGGCCGGCAGGGGAGGGAAATTGGGGGTGAGATCAAGCCGGCAGGGTAGGGCAGTTAGGGGTGATCAGGCAGGCAGAGGCAGTTGGGGGCGAGGTCAGGCCGGCAGGGGAGAGAAGTTGGGGGTGAGATTAGGCCAGCAGGGAAGGGCAGTTAGGGGCAATCAGGCAGGCAGAGGCAGTTAGGGGTGATCAGGCAGGCAGGTAGGTGAGCATTTAGGAGCCAGCGGTCCCAGATTGCGAGCGGGCCTAAACCAGCAGTCGGACATCCCCCAAGGGGTCCCTGATTGGAGAGGGTGCAGGCTGGGCTGAGGGAACCCCCTCCCCCATGCATGAATTTTGTGCACTGGGCCACTAGTGTATATATACTGACCTATGCAGATACACATATCTATAAATATTTCTCTTTATAGGTTGTATGTCAATGATATTAAGCTAAATATGAGTCCATACTGCTGTCTCCAATTCTAATCTATTACTACCCAAAGCATTATAGCCTCCTCTCCTTGCTTATCTGTAACTTTCTACCCTGGCTCTAACCATTTGTCATCCATAAACATAATTGTTCCATCCCAGTAGATATGTGTAGGTGTTTTCAGAACTGTTAACCTCTAGCCCCATGGGCATCAACTTGATCAAATAGAGCAGTAGTCGGCAAACTGGGGCTCGCGAGCCACATGCTGCTCTTTGGCGCCTTGAATTTTTAGCAAAGGCCAGCTTAGGAGTACCCCAATTAAGTTAATAACAATGTACCTACCTATATAGTTCAAGTTTAAAAAATTTGGCTCTCAAAAGAAATTTCAATCGTTGTACTGTTGATATTTGGCTCTGTTGACTAATGAGTTTGCCGACCACTGTACTAGAGTACAGGGCTCAGTAGAGCTCATTTGCCTTTAGTCTTTCAGGTTCCACTCATTTCCAGAGTTACTTAGATCAGCAAACTGTCCATCACCTCTTCAGGGATATTGATGAGTAGTTATTGCTAAATGCTATTGAGCCCAAATTACACTACTTATTTTAAATATTTTTATTTTTTAGTTAAAACAATTCTTCCCTTTCATGTAAACACAATTGAAACTTTCTATAAAATCACTATTGGATTAAAGTTTCTCATGTTTCAAATTTTCCTCCGCTTCAAACTATTAGAAAAGATCTGGCTCTGAAGAGGTGAGATTTAGGACCACAGGCATAACAAAATTAGCAGGCTTATCTTCATTTATGTCAACATGTTGTTGAGACTTAGCACTTCGTGAAAGACTAGACTTTATTGAAGGATAAAGTAAGGGGTTCTGATAGGTAATCTGAGGGATGCTGTGAAGGCCTCATTTGATACAGAATCTTGTTTACTGACCTGTATTTCTTGTAATGTTGCCTCCATTCTGATTTGAAGTTTTCTCCCTCATAATTACTTTCCTGACACAGACTAACTTGGAGTCCAATACCTCTACATGTATATGGAATAAGTTACCTTTTTCAAAAAGAATTCTTGTTTATTGAACACATTCTCAGTGACAACATCTTGTTAGGTAGTTTGCTTTAATTAACATAAGCAATATTCAAACTAGTCTATGAGAAATAAAACCTTGCCATACTCATTTGCAAATGAAGATTTATAGGTTTAGAAACATTAAGTAACTTGCTCAAACTTACACAGCTACAGAGTAGCGAAGAACCTACTCAGTCTCCCTCTCATTTAACTTTACATAGACCAGCGGTCAGATGAAAATACCTGCCAGAATCCATTTAGACCAAAAGACTACATGTCTATATCGTTATGTTGTCATATGGGATCTCTCTTGAGAGTTTTTTTTTAGCATATAAATTGTTTTATTCACAGTTTATTTTATTATTGACTAGAGGCCCAGTGCACAAAATACATGCATGGAAGGGGGGTCTCGGCCTGCACGCTCTCGCAATCCGGGACTGCTGGCTCCTAACTGTTCGCCTCCCTGCCTGCCTGACTGCCCCAGCCACTCCGCCTGCCTGATCACCCGTAACTGCTCGCCTGCCTGCCTAATCGCCCCTAACCCCTCTGCCTGCCTGCCTGCCTGATTGCCCCTAACTGCTCACCTGCCTGCCAGATCACCCCTAAACGCCTCTACCTCAGCCCCCGCCACCACAGCTTCATCAAGAAGGATGTCCGGAATGATGTCCGGAAGGAGGTTCAGCTTTCCGGTCTAATTAGCATATTATGCTTTTATTATTATAGATTTGAGAGAGAGAGAGAAAAGGAAAAGAGAGAAACATTATTTGTTGGTCCAAATATGAATGCACATATTTACACATTCATTCCTTGCTTCTTGTATGTGCCCTGATGGGATGTTGAACCTGCAACCTTGATGTATTAGGACAATACTGTAATCAACTGAGCTATTCACAGTTTATATCCCCAGTACCTAGTGCATGATCAATAATGTAGATATTTTAGAAACTCAGTAGATAGATATATATTGTAGATGTATGAGTATCAAGCTCATATAATTATTTAGACTTCCCTCATAAAACTTTCTTTGCTCTAGCCATCTTGGCCTTCTTGATATCCTTGAAATAAAGCAAGCTGGCAACTTCTGCAGAACCATTGCATATTTTGCCCTCTCTGATTAGAATGTGCTTCCTTAGCTGTCCCATGACTTGCTTACAACATTCAAGTTCTACTAAAAATGGCCACCTCAGAGAGTTGGTGTGTGTGTGTGTGTGTGTGTGTGTGTGTGTACGCAAGTGTGGCTATGCTATGTAAATAGCACCCCTTCTAGCATTCTTCATTTCTTTACTCTAATTTTTGTTTTAATCCTCATCCGAGGATATCTTTTATTGATTTTAGAAAGATGAAGGGAGAGAGAGAGAGAGCCAGCGAAGGAGAGAGAGAGAGACAGCTGATTTGTTAGATGGTTTATATTATCTCAGGCTTAGGACTGACCATGAGAAGCCCGTGAAAGCTTGGAAAGTTGAGGGTTAGTTGGTCTTTGTCTTATTAATGACATATTTATCTGGCGCTCTGCTGGCCTGTCTGACCACTATACTTATCAAATGTCTCTATCAGTTCCCCATTTTATTCCCACCCTAAGTAAGATGTCATCCCTGAGTTTTTTATTAGTTCTCTTGTTTGCTCAATCCACATATCAGTACTTCCAAAATATTCCTCAGTTTCTTTCCTTTTCCACCTCCTTCTGTTGCTCACATCTGCATCCTCTGGTGTGCTAATCTTATATGCCCCTGCTTTTCTTACTCTGGCATTGATATTGTCAGTTAGAGATGGGAACTTAGCCAGGGCTCGGGAATCCTCACTCCCCACCTGCTTTAGATGCAGCTGTTAAGTGTGCTTGCTCCCCTGTGAGGGCACAGAGTTCCCTGCAGCCTATCTTCTCCCTCAGTGAGTGCAAAAGCCGTCCTTGGTTTCCAATCCCCTGGGCAGTTTCAGCCACAGGTATTCGAACACCCTTTGCCAGAACTCTGAGGCATCTCTCTGGCTTTAGACTTAGCAGCCGGAGCAAACTTCTGAATGTCAGACACTCAAGGGAAACCCAGCCAATGAATATGTTCTCAAGGAGATTCCATGTTCACAAGTTATTCATGAAGCCCCCCAGAAGAGATAGAAACGCTAAGCTTTTTTTCTGGATGAATATTTGATAAAAAATAATTATAAAGGTGTTGAAAAATTTAGCATGAAAAAGAAAAAAAATTTTTTTCTCACCTACAAGGTGTCACTTCAGTTGTCTTGACAGCACTGACTGAATAATTTGAGCTGAAGGGATGAAGTGGGAGGGGCAGCTTTGCTTAATACAATTCTCTCCCCCGTTTCCCACCTCAGAGACAGCACATTAATCAGCTTCAGCTGACTATCTCATTTCTCTCTTAAATAATACCTGTACCAAAAATGTGAGGTGATGCATGTGTTTAATTCCTAGAAGAGATGGCTAGAGATACAGAGTTCACGGGGGAAAGGATGCAATTAGAGAAGTGTGGTTGAAGCAGGCGGAGGTGGGTGTGAGGGTGCTAGAGTTTTATTTCTTTAGTTTTAACTGATGTCTTGGATATCTTGGAACATCAATTCTCAACTAACAGAGCTGGAATAGTCCTTATAGAAAACTTAGTCTAAACCCCTGATTTTCAAATGAGAAACTGAGGCCCAGAGAGGTAAAGTAATAGTATCAGCATAATCAGATCTTCTGATTATTATCCCAGCAAATTATTTGTCATTTGCATTGAAATCATAGTATCCTCCTTCAGGTCTGTTTTCTAATCACATAGTATTTGCTCAATTCCTTGCCAGTTGGCCACTACTTTATTCAAAACTAGTGACCCAGTGCACGGATTCATGCATATTGAAAGGAAATTAATTAGAAGGAGGCCAGCGGAGCAGGACGGGTAAGATGGGCCAGACATGCCTTGGAGCCAACCTCCTGTGGAGTGAGTGGGATCCCTCTGGCAGGTGGGGTCCCTTAGCCTGGCCTACAAGGATCCAGCCAAAACCAGCTCTCTAGCATCCCCTGAGTGGTCCTGGATTGCAGGAGGGCATAGACCAGGCCTATGGACCCCACTGGTGCAGGCCGGGGAGGGACCACAGGAGGGCTCCAGGAGAGTCCAGCCAATCTCGCCCAATCCCGATTAGCCAGACCCCAGCGACAAGCTAACCTACCAGTTGGAGCATCTGCCCCCTGGTGGTCAGTGCACGTCATAGCGACAGGTCGAAAGGTCAAACAAAAGGTTGGATTCTTAGCATATTAGGCTTTATTATACAGGATGCTCTCAGGTTAATGACAAATTCAGAGCACCAAAGTCGCTCATACTTTTTGACCATCCTGAGCAGTTTACACAGAGGACACACATTTTTCATGAGTTTCTTCTGTGACAACTTACTACCTTAGACATTTTTAAATTATTTGGTAGCTGGCTCTACTTAGCGTTCCTGACATCTGTATTCAGTAGTGTGTCAGTAAATGTTTAACTACTAGTTCTTTGGGGAGGTCGAGGAAGAAGAACTGATTTGTAGTGTTTGCTCATGTTCATGGCTTAAATACTCCCAATACAGCCTCATTCAAGCTACCAGCATAAGTCAGGAAGTATAAAGTTAGAAAGAAATATTGATTTCTTATTTCCCCTCCTCTTCACAAATGCATCCATTGATTTTATTTAAATGTCTGCCACCTATTTTACTTCGGTTCAGAATTTCTTTTTAGTTTTCTATGCAGCACTTCCATCCACTATCTGCTGTATACCTTGTATTTGCATGTAGCTCAAATTATTATTTTAAATAGTTTTTATTGATTTCTGAAAGGAAGGGAGAGGGAGAGAGAGATAGAAACATCAACAACGAAAAAGAATGATTGATCAGCTGCCTCCTGCACACCCCACACTGCGGATCGAACCTGCAACCTGGCATATGCCCTGACCGGGAATTGAACTGTGACTTCCTGGTTCATAGGTCAATGCTCAACCCCTGGGCCACACTAACAGGGCTGTGGCTCAAATTATTAGCCCTCCCACTTCAGTCTTGCCCCTTCTAATTTATCATTTTCAGTATCACAAACTTTCTGATAGAGTTCAAAATGCCACACCCTTCACTCTTGACTTATTATTCATCCTTGCCCCTACTTCTAACTTGTACCTGAGACCTATTAAATCTATAGACACATAAACTGCTGCATTCAAACTCTCATTTCCTGGAGTTATGAGCCCCAGACTATTTGTGCCACTGAAATGGAACCTAAAGTATTCTCCTGCCACAAATATCTCCTTTGACATATGTGCCATTCATATTGTTATTATGATTCAGTTTTTCTAAAGGGAAGAACATTTCATTCTTCACCACTAAAATACCGCCCAGGGAGAGCATCCTTTCCAATGTGTAAAGGACTCACTCCTATAGGTCAGAAGTCTGACACATTGTGGCTGGGCTCTCTGCCCAGGTGATCATAAGGCTCATGTCAAGGTGTCACCCAGACTGAGAGCTATTCTGTAACCTCTGGGGAAAAACAAACAAAACAAACCCTCTCCCATGCTCAGTCTTGTTGCGAGAAATCATGTTCCTTATGTTTATAGAATTCAGGTTTCTATTTACTTTCTGGTGGTCAAGTGTGGCTCTTAGCTTTTAGATGCCACCTGCATTCCTGGCCACATGGTCACCTCCATCTTTATGCCAACAGCAGCACACCCAATCATTCTCAGGCTGCAAAATCACCAACTTCCACTTCTCCCACCAGCCATTTCTCTTAAAGGGCTCAATGTGATCAAGTCAGTCCCCTCTGGGTAATCTCTCTGCCTTCAGGTCCATTGATTTGGAACTTTAATTACATCTGCAACATCCCTTCTCTGCAGTACCTAGATTGGTGTTGATTGAACAACCAGGCAAAGGTGTGTATGTATGCCAGAGGCCAGGAATTTGGGGAGACTCTCTCAGATTTCTACCTGTCACAGTATCTGTTGATCGTTTGTCTGGAAAGCTTTTGTTTTCCTCACTCTTCCTTGATATTTGCTAGGTCAGAGCTTCAGTGTGCGCCACCTGGAGACTCTCTCATCACAATCGGAAAATTCTACGTGCCCTTGCTTTCCAACATTGTTTCGATTAGCTCCGTGATGGTTTTCTTTACTGTAATTATCCATTGTCATTCCATTTGTTTGCTTGTTCCTTCTCTGTCATTTTTTTCTCCCCACTAGATGTAACATCTGCGAAGGCAAAGAGATATTTCTGTCTTGCCCAGCAATGTATCATTAGCACCTCTAGTGTAAACCTTTATTAAATGTTTAAGCTCTTATTAATATACTTAATAATTAATTTATTTTGTAATAAGTACATTAATTGAGTCATTTAAGGCTTGATGATGACATAAAGGTCTGAGAAGATGTTGGAAGGACACTCGCACTCATAGAAAGTTCTTCCATATTGTCCTCTGAAATTGACTATAGTCAGAGTAGGGGTTAATTACCTTTTCATCCTTCCCCCACTATTTTTATTATGGAAATTTTCAAATATAAACCAAAGTACAGATAGTAGTATAATCAACATTAATAAACCCATAATTCACTTTCAAATATTTCTACTAATATTTGCCAATCTTATAACATTTAGATTCTCAACTCCTTTTCCTAGAATATTTTAAACCAAATCCCAGACATCAACTCATTTCTTTTATAAATAATTTGCTATCCTATATAATAAAGCTCTAATATGCAAATCGACCAAATGGTGGAAAGACTGTGGAACGACCAGTCTCTATGACTTGCACTGACCACCAGGGAGCAGATGCTCAACGCAGGAGCGGCCCCCTGGTGGTCAGTGCGCTCCTACAAGGGGGAGCGCTGCTCAGCCAGAAGCTGATCTCATGGCTGGCAAGTGCAGCTGTGGTGGCAGGAGCCTCTTCTGCCTCCACTGCTGGCGAGCAGTAAGGAGAGAAGGGGAACTGCGAAAGCCCCGGACTGCAAGAGGGCGCAGGCCAAGCTGAGGTACCCCTCCAGTGCACACATTTCATGCACTGGGCCTCTAGTATTTTTATAAATAACAAAGATAGGTATTTTCTTAATATTATGAAGTATTACCTAATACCCAATACATACTCAAATTTTCTACCTTTTATGTTTGACTCAGAATATAAATAAGGTCTACATATTGCATATTATGTCTTTTAAATTTCTTTTATTCTATAATTAAGATTTGTATTTCAAAAATGGCATTGGTTTATTCTATATAGTAGTACAGCTTCCAGATTTCACTGACTATTAATTCTACCTTATTTATCTTGGTTCTCTCTTTGTTGTCATTGCTCCTATGCTTTTAAATAAAAGTAAGTATTGCTTAAGAAAAAAAGTATTATGAATTCATATGATATTTCCAATTCAAATTTTAAATTGAGGGTTTTTATGTTACCTTTTTGATTTTATACTTATATATATTATGCTGACAATCTTCATTCTTAATCAACAAAACTTCCATTATCACTTATCTGCATACATGTATGCATATGTACATATTATTACTTTAAAAAACAGTATCAATATTAATGCTAATAACACTAGTGAATGTGGTTTAAAGGTTACTTTGCAGATTTTGTCCTTAGAATATGTGCCATCATGGATAAAATATATCAACATTCTGTGTTATAAAATCATGAAGGTAAAGTTTATTTCTCTGTTGCAAGGCAACCAACTTGATAAATAATTTGGTTCATTTGTTAAAGTATGTTTTTCTTTCCTTTATTTTTAAATTCATTTTTGTTTTTAATTTGTAAAACATTTATTTACATGGTTCCAACTTTTAAAAACTATAAAATAAGATACATTTATAAAAGTATTATTTTTGTGTGTACCTTCCTCCACCCTATTCCCTCCCTACTACTCTAGATAACCGTTTTTATTAGATTTATTTTTCCATCATTTGTGTGTGTGTGTGTGTGTGTGTGTATACACAAGTCTGTGTGTGTTTTCCTCATAGCTATACAAAAGTTAGCACACTTTAAATTCTAGTCTTCCCCTTTACTTAGGAATGTATTTTAGAAGTATTTCATAATCTCTATGAAGCGACCTTATTTATTCTTTCTTACAATCTATGCTAGTCCATTGTGGAAACATATCACAGTTTATTATTGAAAAACAAGGATATTCATCATTACAAAAAGTAAGTTGTGCACATATCATTTTATAATTTGACAGTTTAACTTTTGACAAAGCTAGTATGAATGGCAGCAAAACTCACTGAATCTTCTCTCCCCTTGCCTTTCCGAATATACATCCCTCTCCAGGGAAGTCTATTTACTAGCTATGCTGTGTGAGCTCTATGTAAAGCCCCACTTCAGAACTTTAATACCTACTGAAATTACTTTCTCTCACACCTCCATCTAGCCATATTTTATTCATTATGCAGGTCACATATTGAACTCCAGCTTTTCCACATATTGTCCCATGACCAATTCATCTACTGTTGCATTCACTCTGCTTTGAAATTGTATAACAGGATTACTCCTCTTGGAACATAATCAGTAACCATCTGTAGTTTTATTGAGATGTGGCAAATGTCAGTATCATATTATTACAATGAAATATTATATTTCTGCAAGGCAGAAACCGTCACATTTTTTTCAGTATCTTTCATAGATTCTATCATTGGATTGATTACAAGATAAGCATGCAGTAAAAGTACTTACTGAATTGAATTAAATCTACTAGTAATTAAATCTCTTGGATTATCGGTGCTTTCTGGGGCATGATCCAGAGTTATTCTACTAGGAGCAAACATACGTTTCTGAAGCACAAAGTAGAGTGGAGCTTTTCTTTAAAAAAATGATTTTAAGAATATCTTATACAGCAAAGAAAAACAGTGTTCATATAAACAGAAAGATGGGTTACAGCACACCAGAGAGGGATATTACTATGGGTCCGATT
The DNA here is from genome assembly GCF_951640355.1 of Cnephaeus nilssonii. Taxonomy (NCBI): domain Eukaryota; kingdom Metazoa; phylum Chordata; class Mammalia; order Chiroptera; family Vespertilionidae; genus Cnephaeus; species Cnephaeus nilssonii. The sequence goes on from NC_137085.1 coordinate 12,914,979, forward strand.
TAAAGGTCCTGACCCTACATTGCTCGGGTAATATAATAAAATAAACCCATATTTAGAAATTTCTGGAAAACAGATTGTGTCCATAAACAAAATTCCTCACTGAGCAGAATCATTGTATAATAGCAAAAGAGAAACATAAGATTTTTGACTAGTAGAACTGGCTCTAAATCATAGTTTTGTCACTTTCCAGTTATGTTACATTGGACAAATTACTGAACCTCATTGAGACAAAGAGAATAGTAATAAGAGTACCAAACTGGATAAGAGGATTGAATATCACAAAATATTTAAAGGTGGTTATTGACTAAGTATTGCGTGTTGTAATTGCACATATAAAGGATTAAAACCAAAATGGTGAAATAATCCCCATGAAAATCATACAAAATATTGGTGACAGTTTTTTTTTTTTATCCTCACGTGAGATTAATTTTATTGATTTTTTAGAGAGAGAGAGAGAGAGAGAGAGAGAGAGAGAGAGAGAGAGAGATTGATTGCCTCTCATATGCACCGTAACTGAGAATGGAACCCGCAACCTAGGTATGTGCCCTGACTAGGAATCAAACCTGCAACCTTTTTGGTGTTTGGGACAATGCTCCACCAATTGAGCAACCAGGCCTGGCAAATTGATGACGGTTTTTGAACTTGACCTCTATATATTTATTTTAGATCCAGTTGTACTTTTACCAAGCCTTCAGTATTTCACTATGCTGCTTTCTAACATTAATGAGGTACCCTTGGGTTGCCTTCTTCTACTAGCTTCAATAAAGCAAAAAAACTGACTTCCTATATCTAATCACTGTGGACTTGTCTGCTACATTTTCACCTGGAATTAGCATATCTTTGTTTTTGAGCTACTCAATGTGGATTTTTTTTTTCCTATTAGAACCTGGGACTTGGCCTGCCAATTCATTGCATTTGGACCTCAAATTACTACTTCCAAGACTCATGATTTGCAATCACTTTAAGCTGTCAACCCACAAGGGAAAAGTTCTGAATCTCATAACTTAGAGTCAAGTGGTCTTTGCAAATCAAATTTTTTATTATGTTTAAGAAAACCGGTATAGCATTCTTTAGCTCCTCAGGCTTCCAAGTCTCCAATGTCAGCTCCTGAAGTAACTAGAAAACCAGCCAAATCTGACCTTTTTTAAACAACATATCTCTCTTTTTTCCAGAGGAAAACTGTAAAGATCAAGTCACAGCTGCACAAAGTACCTAATTAAACAAGTGTAAGAAAGCAGAGAAAGGTCAGGTTGTCAAAAATCATTGCTGTATCTTTACCGGGTTGCATTTAAAACTGATTGCAGCAAAGAAAATAACTCAATAAGGTCTATGAGACTGGAATAACAAATGATCTCAAGAGGCAGACTTCTACCTGGCATATAACAATAGATTTTTGTGATAAAAACCTAGGAAACAAAACAAGGGAAATGAAAGGAAGAGAGTATGTGGAAAGTAAAACAAACAGCTGATATTAACATAGAAAAGAGGTTCCATAGGCCAAGTTCAAAGAGGAAACAGGACAAAATTACAGATGACTGATCATCTACTTAAATTTTTTTCTTCTTAAACCAAAGAGTGAAAATAATAGGTGTGTGAGAGATGGTACAAAAAGGGGCAACTGCAATCACACGATCAAAACAAAATAGAAAAAGGGGAAATTAAGTGCTTTAAATCACTAAAACACATTTAGTCATGTGTGGAGAATATTTTTAATTACGTGTAATGAGCCAGAGCTTGCTGGGTTGCATTTTGTTTATCTGAGGAGTCTCATAGGCATTTGTTTCTCTCTTATGCTTCCTTTCAGTGTGAGCTGAAGTCAGAGAGGCCTCTAAAGGGCTCACCCCAAGGAAACCAAAATACATGAGCATTGCTCCAAATGAGCAGCTTCTGCCTTGAGAAAGGAAGAAGGGAGACATGTTTTTTTTAATTTTTCCTCAAGTCTATTTTATTTTTGAAATATTGTAGACATAGGCCCATGGGAAATCCTGTGGGGTACACTATAGTTAGCAACTGAGTGTAATTTTCAGTTCAGTACACTTTGATCTGTTTTTCAGCTCTCTCCTGAATCTCGGAGGATGTGTAATCTGAAGGATAGACTTTGTGACCTCTGGGAATGAAGTACTTGTATTTTTGTAATTGAGCTGGAGAATACATTCTGCATGTTGTTTGAGGAGACTTATCATTTCAAGGGAGAAAGTACACAATAGCATTCACTACCTAAAGCAAATAAAAGTGTGTGCAGGTATGTTGTGTGTGTGTGTGTGTGTCTGTGTGTGTGTATGTGTGTGTGTAAATATTTCTTCATTCTGTCAGAGCTCCTTAAGTCTTTTTTCTCAATGACATTATTTAAATATTTATGAATTAAGCTATAATAGAATCTATAATTTGCAGAGACAGGATAAAGTATATGTTGATTGCTGTGAAAGATGAGAATTCTGCCTTTTTCTTGATCTCTCAGAATGGCACGGGTGCCATCTTGCCTTGAGTAACTGACAATCACTCAAATAGTTCACCATTGCAAGTATAATTGCAATTTGTTGTAATTTCTGCTTAAATTCCTTCCCGACACAGTTGATTTATTTTGCAAATCAGTGCATCTAGAGGGTGTACTGTGTCGCATTATGGACTTTTGATATAGAACCTTTGTTTTATAACAGGGAAAATAATTAGCTTTTGGATAAGCTTGAGTTGTGATGCCAGGCGCTATCCGCGGTGCTGAAAGAAGTTATTAGCGCTGAGCTAATGAAGGCGCTCAGCCAGGCTCTGCCACCTTACTAATTTGTCTCTTTGGGATTTTAGTAAAATTAAAAATAAGATAAGCACAACAATGAAATAAATTTTGTAGGAAAAATAGTAAACATGTTGATATAATCTATAGAGACCCCTGATAAAGCTAAATATAGGGGACATGTACAGTTACCTAATAGTTAGTTGCCTTCCAAACATTATTTCCCTTAGTGTTGTTGATGGAATCATTTAGGCACATTTTATTTAACTTTTATATAGGTTTCTCTGTCTGGGATCTCAAATATTTTTGAAAAAGATTAGTAAATTGCAATATCAATGTCAGCATTCATCCCTGCCATGTAAGGGTCTTGTTTCAGGGTAGCCTCTGCCAGACTACAAAATAGATTTTCAATAAAGGTAAATATTGTAGAAGAGGTGGAAGTAAATGAGTGATAGTTGGTTTTGAAAAGTAATATTTCACCAAAGAATAACTTATGCTTGTGTGCTTCCTTCTATTCGAATTGCTAAAATAAAATCTAATTGTTGAGTGCCTCATGCTTCGTTTGATTTTTGATGAGTTGGAACTTGTTTTCACTGCAACCAGTAGCATGTGTAACTTGATACTGGTTAGGGTATACTCAGGCTCAGCTCTAAGCAAAATAATCACCAGCTAGTTATTTTATTCTCTTATTAGATTATAAAATAGCACTCAGGTATACAACAGTAATCACAAAACTACGATGCTGAGGAAAAAATAATCACATTAAATTGACCTTCATGAATAACAAGTGAGGTTCCATTTCACTTCACTTTGGTTCATTTTAAAAACAACATTAGCTTTTCTGGCACACAATTTTTCATTGTTTGCTGAACATAGCTCTGTTAGAATGATTCACTATCTTTAATATTAGTGATTATGCTCCATTTCAATTACACAGTATGTTATATAGTTTGTTGTATTATTCTCCATATCTCTGCTATTTGACTCTGCTGGGAATGATTAAGTGTAGCAGAGGAGATAAGTTGGGGTTCTGTGGGTAGGATGGAAGTCCTATAAACATTTATATGGTAATGTGGATAAACTTTAAGTAAGCTGTTGAAAATTTCAAGGTATGTAGATGAGAATGTCATCTTATATCATTTGACCCTAATATATTATCTCTATCTTAAATATAAATGTTTTTTCAAGTGTTACATAGAATTTATGGAGATATAATTTATATACAATAACACTATTCATTTATATGTACACTTTGAAGAGTTTGATAAAAAATATACAGCCATAAAAACATCCTACCAACTGAATACAATACTCCCATCACCCCAATATATTTCCTTACGTAGCTTTCCAGTCAACCTGCTCAACCACTCATTATTATAATGCATTAATTTTGATATTTCTATACATTTACTTAAATGAAATAATAGAGAATGTACCCTTTTGTGTCTTGCATAATTGTGAGACTCACATTGTTGAAGTTTTGAGTAATTTGTTTTATAGCTTAGCTATTGTATATGTATGACATAAATACCCTAATTTGGTTGTGCATTCATGGATGATAGACATCTGTTTGTTTCCACTTTCTGGCTACTTTGAATTAAGTGGCTATGAACATTTCTGTACTTTTTATGTGGACATATATTTTCACGTGTTGGGGGTAAATATCTAGGATTGCAATTGCTAAGTCATCTGGCAATAGTATGCTTAACTTTCTGAGAAATGACTAAGTGTTCTCCGAAGTACCATTTTAAATCTTATCAGCTAGTATTGTCAGACTTTTAATTTTAGTTACTGCAGGATATGTTGGTACTTTCTTTTGATTTAAAATAATTTCCCTAATAATGAATGTGGTTCAAATTTATTTTCATGTGCTTATTAGCCATTATGTCATATTCTTTTTAAAAAGTGTAAGTTTACATCATTTTCCCACTTTGTGGGATTGTTTTACTGTTATTACTGAATTGTAAAAATGTCTATAATATATCCAGCTAAAAAATTAGCTATTTGCAATATTTTCTCAAAGTAACCAGGTTTATAAAAATGTTATTTACAATGTCTTTAGATGAAGTCTGTTTAAAATTTTATCATTTACTGTTAATTCTTATTGTGTTCTAATAAATCTTTGCCTATTCCAAAGTTGCAAAGAATCTTTTCTTATCCTAAGTTTTGTCAAATGTTTACACCCATGAAACCATTACTACAATCAAGGTAGTGAACATACCCATTGCTGCCCAAATTTCCTCCTGCCTTTTTGTATTCTCTTGCTTTTGCCCCTCCTGAAACCCACTTGGCTATTTGCAGACAACCAACATTATGCTTATTATCACTATGGATTAGTTTGCATTTTCTAGAAATTTATATGAAAGGAATTAATTATACAGCAAGTATTATTTCTGACTGATTTTTTTACTCACTGTAATCATTTGTGACTCATTCATGGTGATGTGTGTACTGAGAATTTATTTTGCAGAGTAATTTACTTTATTGCTGAGTAGTATTTTATTGTATGAATGAAGCACATTTTGTTTATCTATTCACCTATTGATGAATATTTGGGCTATTTCTCACTTATACCTATTACAAATAAAGGGGCAAGTGTTTACATATTTTTGGTAGCCAAAACTTTTTTGCTCCCTGGGTAAACCATACAGAAGTTTGGTCATATGGTAGTTATATACTTAACAATTTTTTAAAAAACTGTCCAAGCCGATTTGGCTCAGTGTATAGATCCTCGGCCTGAGGACTAAAGGGTCCCAGGTTTGATTCCTGGTCAGGGCACATGCCCAGATTGTGGGCTCCAATCCCCAGTAGGGGGCGTGCAGGAGGCAGCCAATCAATGGTTCAACCCTTTTAATTATATTGAGTCTTTTTTTTAAAATATATTGTATTGATTTTTTACAGAGAGGAAGGTAGAGGGATAGAGAGCTAGAAACATCAATGAGAGAGAACCATCGACTAGCTGCCTCCTGCACACACCCCACCGGGGATGTGCCCGCAACCAATGTACATGCCCTTGACCGGAATCAAACCTGGGACCTTTCAGTCCCCAGACCGACGCTCTATCCGCTGAGCCAAACCGGTTTTGGCAATTGAATCTTTTTAAAAATATATTTTATTGATTTTTTTTACAGAGAGGAAGGGAGAGGGATAGAGAGTTAGAAACATCGATGAGAGAGAAACCTTGATCAGCTGTCTCCTGCACACCCCCTACTGGGGATGTGCCCACAACCAAGGTACATGGCCTTGACCGGAATCAAACCTGGGACCTTTCAGTCCATAGGCCGACGCTCTATCCACTGAGCCAAACTGGTTAGAGCAGTATATTGAGTCTTATTTAATGAGTCAGATTATGACCTGTTTACTTAAATTTTCCATGTTTATGTACAAAAATCTGTATCTGCAATTTTGTGTGAAGTTCTATTTTTATCAAGTAGATGATTTGTTTTATGATATTATTTAAATATTCTATATTTTCCCCTGATTTTAAAGCTATTATTCCATGAATTACTGAGAAAAGAATTCCAAAACCTGGTAATACAATTGTAGATTTGTTTATTTTCTCTATTAGTTTTATTCATTTTTTTGTTTGATATTTATAGGAGAGCCATTGTAAGGAGTATGTTATGTTGTCTTGATGAATTGACTCTTTGAATATTATGAAATGCCCTTCATCTCTGATAATATTCCTTGATATGCAGTCTCTTTTGTCACATGTTTATATATCCAGTCCAGCTTCTTTATAATGTTTGCATGATATATCTTTTTATATAATTTTATTTTAAATTGTCAGTGTATTATTTTGTGTGTTCAGTAGAAAGCATGTAATTGAGTATTTCTTATCATGTCTGGTTTTTAATTAGTGCTTTAACTCATTTATATTTAATGCTATTAATGATATTATTAGATTTAAATCTGTCATCTTGCTATTTTTTTCTAGATGTACTATCTGTTCTTTCTTCCTTTCCCTCTATTTTCCTGCCTTCTCTTGTATTGAGTGTTTCCTTTAATATTTTTATTTCATCTATTAACTTATTTGATATAAATAAGCCAATAAAGAACTTAATGTACCTCCTTGTTTAATTATTTTTTAGTTGCTCTAGGATTTAAAATATGTATTTTTTCTCTATCACAATGTAATTTCCTTTCTTAAAGATTTATTGATTAATTTTAGAGAGATAAGAAGGGAGAGAGAGAGAAACAAAAAAACATTGACTGATTCTGGTAAGTGCCCTGAGGGGTGATCATACCCACACTCTTGGTGTATTGGGACAATGTTCTCACCAACTAAGCTACTTGGCCAGGGCTGTCACAATATACTTTCAAACAATGTTATGTCAATAATAGATTAAAATCTTAAAGTAGCATACATTCCTTTATTTCTTACTGTTTTTTATGCTATTATTTTTGTATATTTACCTTTTATTGGTGATAAATCATAATACCTTATATTTGCTTTATGTAATTAATTCTTTTAAATATATCAAAATAATTTTATCTTCACTGAGTTATTTATTATATATGGAGCTGTTTATTCTTTTGTTTAAATCTGTATTTCTACCTGCCATGCTTTTTTTTTTTTGATTTTTTTCCTGAAGGAGGATTTATTTTATATATTTGTACTTCAGTCTATTGGGAAAAAAATTCTCTCAGCTTTTGTTTGTCAGAAAAATGTCTTAGAAAAATGTTTTAGAAAGTAATACTTTGAAGAATACTTTGAAGGCAATAATTTTAAGCTGTATTTTTGAAGGTATTTTTTATCCCTTCAACATTTTAAAGATATCGCTTCATTATTTTTGGCCTTCCATCTTTCAATACTTCTACTTCTACTCTTTTGGATATGACAGTGTTGCAAATTAGCTTTACCTGGTACATGATCATTGATCTTATATAAACTGAATGTAGTACATAAAATAATTACCAGTATTTAACTGCTGGATGGCAATGCTGAAGATAAATTAAGAAGAAAAAAAGCAGAAAATATTTTTCATGCTCTTAAAATCACATAAGTAATTAACTTTAATTATGTGTACACAGATTTAGACATATTGCTTTATAGATAATTAAATTTAGAAAGTTACTGTTATATAACTGAGGCCACCTATTTTATCTTTCAGATGAAGAAACAGTGCTAGAATAGATTTACTTTGTCCAAGATTCATAAAGCTGGTGAGTAATATATTATTGGTCTCTTTTTAATATCCTGTGTATCTTTCTCCAATGTTCTTTCGGTTCAGTAAGACACATTAACTTATGTAAACTTGCAAGTGCCTTTTTTTTTTTTTTTTTGGTTTCTGCAAACTGGCAGTAGCAACGTGAAATCATAAAGTTTTTATAATCAATTTTGTTTTTTAAACTAAGTGACCATTAAGCGACCGAAGACATGCAAATTTAACTGATTTTGAGCGTGTGAGTTGTTAAGAAGTCCAAAAGATTGCACAAACCTTATCCTAGCCTTTTGGTGTGTGAACCTTGATGTTAAATCTTACTAGAACAAATTGCCTCTTGAGCTTTCTGCTAGGTTCCATTTCCATCTGTGTTAAAATTCAGTAACAACATTTCTTGGGATAAGTTAGTCTTATCCCATTAAGAAGGTGAAGTTAGTAGCCAGATTTAGAATGAGAAGTGAAATCATACAAAATGCAAATACTTAATTGACATCTCTCTCTCTCTCTCTCTCTCTCACACACACACACACACACCATGGCCTCTCCCAATATTTGCTAATCAAATTGAGATAATTTCATCTTTTTTTATTTTTATTGATTTCAAAGAGGAAGGAAGAGGGAGAGAGAGATAGAAACATCAATGATGATAGAGAATCATAGGTCAGCTGCCTCCTGCATGTCCCCAATAAGGAATTGAGCCCACAACCCGGGCATGTGCCCTGACTGGGAATCTGATGGTGACCTCCTGATCGATATTCAACCACAGCAGGGCGATCATTTTATCTTTCTAAAAAATGTAATCTTGTTTTTATTAGTCTTCATAGACCCCAATATTGGGAATGAGTTAATGTTGGGGAAAAGTGAAACATTATTTCTCATTTTTAACATGACCAGCTAAATAATAATAGGACTGCCAATATGGCACCTATAAATTAGAGCCAGCAAACCATCACATACATTATTGTATTACATGGTCACCATGTACATCAGATGACAGAGTCACTTCCTTTTTGATCCTTCATTTCCCTTTTCAACAATCTTAAGTGAATATATTTGTCCTCATCTTACAAGCTAGTTATATTAAAGATAGGCAGATACTCTGGTTTCTTTTCAGATTATGTATATCTTTCACCTATTTTTTTCATTTTATTTTTAAATTTGTGATTAAACTATTATTGAAATTTATTTTTATTGTTAACATTATTACAGATGTCTCCTATTTTCCCTCCCCACCTCCATTATCCTTCCATTCCTCTCTTACCCCACCCTAGGCATTTACCACACTATTGCCTGCCTCCTTGGGCTGTGCATATATGCCTATAAGTTAATCTTTTAAAGATAATTGGCTGGGTAAAGTTATATCACTGTGAATGACTGAAACTGAGATGGGCACTCAGTATTCTGATGGCAAGGTTATTGACTTTATACATGTATTATAACTTGCTATTTTAGTTTTGAAAACTGGGAAAGTACATCAGAATTAATGAGTCGAGTCCCTGGATGTTCAATGGTTTCCTTATTTTGATGCATTTTACACCTTCAAATGAACTGGCTGGGGATTGCAGTGGTATTGGGGTCTGATAGACTTTGATTTTGAATAAGTCGTTTTACTTCCACTGATGGTGTTTAGGGTAGGCCTAGATTGCTACTGAATGATGGATTGCTATGAAACCAGGAAACAGTTGCATCTTATTTTATTTATCCATTAGTTGTTCAAAGGATTCCCCCAAATATATACATACTAGTAGCCCATTTGCAGGAAGAATCCTGCAAGCGGCCGCTGCGGCCGCGTGCGTGGCCGCTGCTGCCACCATTTCGGCCCTAGCGCCTGCACTCATGCACCACTGCCGCCCTCCACGGTCCACCCCTCCCTGCCCCGCCCACCCCGCCGGGGCTTTCCCTCTGGCAGCCACCTTGCTTTCCACTTTTCCTCCCTCTTCCTTCTAAGTTGTCTTCAGTCTTCACTCCTCCCTCCCTCAGCATATGCAAATTAACCGCCATCTTCGTCGTGTAATTTGCATACTCGCCCTGATTGGCTGGTGGGCGTGGCTTTGGCTGGCAGGCGTGGCTTGGGCGTAGCGAAGGTGCGGTCAATTTGCATATTTGTCTATTATTAGGTAGGATACTAGTAAGAGATAATGGCAAGTGGAAATAAATAAATTTTAATCGTTTGCTAAACTTCTACCTAAAATGTCATAGAAAATTATTATAGCAATCTGTGGACTGGCATTTGGAACTAAATGCCTAAGATTTGAAATGCAGCTGACTTGGGGGTCTCTCACTTCCCTTAAGTTAAAATCCAGATATACATCTCTGAAAAATCTGTCAACTGCTGGTATAGAGGAGCCAAAACAAAAGGAGCATGAACACATAGATAAGATGTTAGAAAAGTAATGTAGGACCTGTAAGGAAAAAGAAAGACCCTGTGCCATTTTACATATTTTACTGGACACACAGAATAATAAGTAAAAGACTATTTATGAATGTCTTATGAATGATATTTAATTAAAGTGTGACCTTTCTCTTCATTAAATATGGCTGACTTTTGGATTATGATAAAAACATACTAACAGTTTTCCTTCCTATATTAGGGAAGGAAGACAAATTAGGGATTTGACTGATGCTTAGAAAACTTGAATCTATTTCTTCTTCTATATGCTTTTAGGGTTGGATTTTAAAAGCATAAGCTAATGAAAATAACGGCACTCCCACAGGGAATTCATAGAATTCACAAATTATAAATAACTCTGAGTAATCAAAGATAACATATACCAACTAGATAGTCTATTTAGATTATGATTGAACAGTAGATCAAAATATGAATAAATCATCATCTGTCAAATATATATATATATATATATATATATATATATATATTACATGAAATGTAATTAGTAACTGCATTTTTACTTCATTTTATTTATGGGAAAATCTACTTTATATGTATTATAATTTAAATTATATAGCATATATTTATATAACAAATATATAAACAAAAGTATAATAATAAATATATCTGTGTGTGTGTGTGTGTGTGTGTGTGTGTGTGTGTGACTGTATCATGCTGATGTATTAGGAAAGATAGAGAGTGCCATGGACTTATTGTGAGGGGATACACTTGACTATTTGGAATCTCCACTAACTTTTTTTTCATGTAAATAGTTTTCTGATTCTTTTATTTCAAATTTCCACAAATAGGACTAAATTTTTATTCTGATTATCAAAATACATAATGCATACATAATACATGTTGAATAATTTTACCAGTTAAATAAAGATGGTACAAACACGTTGACACTATGATGATGTCAAAATAACAATGAAGAAGTTGGTGATGTGAAATAAAGAATAAAATGGGATGTCTGGCTGTTTTGTGGAGATCTCCTGGGATCCTCTGTACAGGTTCTGTGTGCTCTGTCATGGCATCTGGGTGGTTGTTTCTAGCAGAGGGCACCTGTGACTCACCTTGGAGGAGTGTGTGAGGGGTTGGGGGGCAGGGGGGTCTTGGGTTATGGCAGCATTTGGCTGGAAAGTACAGACACTCAGAAGGGCTCCAGAGTTTCCATCTGCCTGCAATGGCTCTTAGCCAATGACTCCTCCAGGAGTTTCAAAGCCCAGCTCCTTGGTTACAGTACACACATTCAGATAATAAATTATACTATAGTTTCCTCCCTACATTCTTCCTTGAAATTGCTCCATTGTTTGACATCCTTCCCTCTCTATCTTAAACTCTCACTACCTTACTAGGTTTTGCTGGGAGTATTTCCTCAGAAAATCACTTGTGCAGAGAGAGTTACCTCAGAGTCTTCGTCTGGGAAGCCCAACTAAGACAGATGATGCCCCTCCTATTATACAACACTTTATGGTTTTCCTTATTATATTACTTTATCTTCGTCTTCTGAGGCCTACATTTCAAAAAATGAAATAAGTGAACCTTTAAAGGTTAGATAATTAATCTGAAATTATACAGAAATTCAAATACAAGGTCAGAACTGAATCTTTAATATATCTCAGGTTATTAGAGGACATTGTTTGGCATGATTCACATTGAAGTCATATGGAAACACTTCGGTTGTCTAGTTGGTTCCTTTTGTTTGGGGAAAATTGGCGTATTTGCAGACACCAATGAGAGAGATGAAAAATCATGTTAGAGAAAGATAAGCTTATTTGTCTGTAATTTTTTGCAGACATAACAATCCCTGGAAAATTTTTAAAATCTGACTTGTTACTGGTAGTGTTAATTTGAATAAACCCAAATAAAAGAAAATAAATGAATGTATTGATGGTCAAAGTAAAACAGAGAAATTTTATCTCTATTCTCAAGGAGACTATAGAGAAGGACATTCATTTAAACCACCCTGGTGATTGTATTTGAAAGCAAAATAATTGCACATGTTAACCTTTTACAAGCTTTCAAATAATAAACTGAAAAGATGAATACATTGGTTAAATAAACAGACTAATTGATTGCAAAAATAAATGTTAAGATAGATGTTTTTCAGAATTTTGATGTAAACTAACTGCTTATTGAAAAAGTCACCACTTGTACTTTGTAGGATTGTTCCCTGAATTATACCTGGGGAGGAAGAGGATCTCAATATTTGAGCATTTTCTGTTTTGCTAAGGATTATGGGACTCTTATGTAATACTAAGAGGTAAAGGAATCCAGGCCACTCTGCCAATTGGTTAAGCCCCACATTAACCTGAAGAAAATATTCAAGACAAATGTATAACCTTAAGAAAAATATACTGGTGACTCTGCTCCTACACACTGCAGTGCAACTGGCACTGGACTGCTAAGCCTCCCATAGCAAAAATGGAAAACTGGACAACATGTATGAAAGAACTTTTTTCAGACATTAGACAACCAAAGGTGCAGAATTCTGATCTCTTGAGAGAATGTCAACTAAGCTAAATGACTGCTCTTGATAGTTTTTAAATCTAAAGTCATTTAACCAACTCCAGTGTATGCAAGGCACACCCAATAGGATATAACATGGTAGTCTTGTTATATCAAGACTAAATCTGAATTTGGGGAAGCTGAAGAGCCTGGAATCTGTGGGGCAAAATATCAAAGTAGAGAGTGCTCAAACACTTGCATTAACATTTCTTAAATCTGGCCCAGTTGGCGTGGCTCAGTGGTTGAGTGTTGACCTATGAACGAGGAGGTCATGGTTCGATTCCTGGTCAGGGCACATGCCTGTGTTGCAGGCTTGATCTCCAGTGTGGGGTGTGCAGGAGGCAGCCGATCAATGACTCTCTCTCATCATTGTTGTTTCTATCTCTCTCTCCCATTTCCTTCCTCTCTGAAATCAATAAAAATTCATTTTAAAAAATTTCTTAAATCTGTCTAAACACCAAACTGCATGTATAGGGTTAGAATATAGTGTCAAAGAACACTGATTTGTGGTAGGACAGCTATTTGTGGGTTGAACAACTGGAGTTCACAAACGTTTGGAAGACAAGATCTAGTCAGATAAAAAGGAGGGAACTTTTTGAACACCTGGAGCATTCCAAAGGTATCCAGAAAGAGTAAAACTTTGGAGAGGGGGTAAACTACCCTGGAATAAAGGCTACTTTAGTTAAACATGTCTAGCAAAAATCAAAGCCAAGCATAAGAGATCAAGGGCATTTAAAATTAAATTACACAGCACTTTCAAAATCAAAATGTCTTAGAACAGTGGTCGGCAAACTCATTAGTCAACAGAGCCAAATATCAACAGTATAACGATTAAAATGTCTTTTGAGAGCCAAATTTTTAAAACTTCTTCTAATGCCACTTCTTCAAAATAGACTCGCCCAGGCAGGCAGTGGTATTTTGTGGAAGAGCCACACTCAAGGGGCCAAAGAGCCAGCCGCATGTGGCTTGCGAGCCGCTGTTTGCCAACCACTGTCTTAGAAGAAAACAACAAGCCCTAGCCGGTTTGGCTTAGTGGATACAGCGTTGGCCTGCGGACTGAAGGGTCCTGGGTTCAATTCTGGTCAAGGGCACTTACTGAGGTTGCAGGCTCCTCCCTGGCTCAGGCCCTGGTCAGAACGCGTGCAGGAGACAACCAATGGATGTGTCTCTCTCACGTTGATGTTTCTGTCTTTCCCTCTCTCTTCCACTCTCTCTAAAAATAAATGGATAAATACCCCCCTGTGAGGATTAAAAAAAAAACACAACAAAATCCAGCAAATATCCATCTGCAAAAACATAAGGAGAAATATTGGGGATGATGAGATTCACAACAAGGCCTTTAAAACAGGTATTAAAATATATTTAAGAACTTAAAGGAAAAAAATAAACTCAATGAAAAATAAAAACTTTTTTAACTTAAATTTTATTCTTAAATTACACTTTTCATTCAATATTATTTTGTATTAGTTTCAGGTGTACACATAGTGGTTAGATAATCATTTACTTTAAAAAGTGTTTCCCTGATAGTTTCAGTACTCACCTGACACCATACATAGTTATTACTATACTAGAGGGCTGGTGCATGGATTCATGCACTGGTGGGGTCCCTCAGCCTGGCATGTGACTTCTCGCAATCTGGGACCCCTTCGGGGTTGTCAGACTGCTGGTTTTGGCCCAATCCCCACAGGCCAGGCCGAGGGACCCCACAGGCCAGGCCTCTAGTATGCATATAAGATCCTTGGTTAATCTCTTCCCACCCTTCCCCCTCCTTCTTCCCTCTGAGATTCATCAGTCTGTTCCATGTTTTCATGCCTGTGCTTGAGCATCTGCCCTCTGGTGGTCAGTGCACGTCATAGCTACCAGTAAAATGTTCGAATGGTTGAACAGTCGCTTAGGCTTTTATATATATAGATTATTGACTATATTCCCTATGCTGTATTTTACATCCTCATGGCAGCCATCAATCTTTTCTCTGTATCAATGAGTCTGTTTCTGTTTTGCTTAATCATTTTTATTTTGTTCCTTAAATTCCACATATAGGAAAAATCATATGGTATTTACCTATTTTTGGTATTTACCTATTTTTGTCTGCCATAATACCCTCTAGGTCCATCCATGCTGTCACAATGGTAAAATTTCATTTTGTATGGCTGAGTAATATTGCATTGTATATATGTACCAAGCTTTTTTACCCACATGTCATTTGATAGGCACTTGGGTTGCTTCCATATTTTGGCTATTATAAATAATGCTTCAATGAACATAGGGGTGCATATATTCTTTTGAGTTAGTGTTTGGGGTTTCTTTGGTTATACACCCAGAAGTGGAATTAATAGTTCATAAGGAAGTTCCACATTTAAAGATTTTCAGGAACCGCCATACTGTTTTGTGTATTGGCTGCATCAATCTGCATTCCCACCAACACTTAGTATTTGTTGATTTATCAATGATAGCTATTCTGACAGGTATGAGGTGATATCTCATTGTCATTTTAATTTGCATTTCTCTGATGATTAGTGACTTTGAGGGAACATCTTTTCATTTGTCCATTGGCCCTCTGTATGTCCTCTTTTGTGAAATGTCTATTCAGGTTCTCTGCCCATTTTTAAATTGGCTTGATTTTTGTTCCTTTGTTGTTTTTTTTTTGTTTTGTTTTGTTTTTTGTTTTTTGGTGTTGAGTTGTATTACGTGAGAACTATTTGTAAAAGACCAAAGTAATATCTTCTGGAGTTGATACATATACCTGAAATATAAAATCTTCTGGAATTGATACATATACCTGAAATATAAAAATTCACTCAATGAGCTTAATAGTAGGTTGGACATTGCAGAAGAAAAGATGAGTAAAAATAAAGATGTTACCATTAAAACCACACAAAATATAAAGAGAAAAATGACTGAAATAAATCAACAGACCCTCTGGGACAACACCAAGAAGTTTAACAATGGTATAACTGGAATACCAGGAGAAGATGGGAGCAAAGGGGAAAAAACAACAACCAAGAATTTCAAAATGAAATAAGAAATATAAAACCACATATTCAAGTAGACCAACAGACCCGAAGGAGGGGAAATGCAAAGATAGTTACACCAAATAACACAAATTGCTGAACACAAATCATAAAGAGAAAAGTTTAAATAGTCAGCAGAAAGCTAAATTCTAAGAGCTTAAAGTGTCAGGAGGCAGAGCCTGAGATGAATAAGATTATCTAGAAGCAAGGAAACCACAGAGAGGGTGAGCTTCCCTGAATAAAATATTTTTCCCAAACACATTGCCAACCATCAAATAATTCAGGTACAAGTGAGGATCCTAGAGACTCAGGAAAAAAAGTAGCAGTTGGAAGCCATATGAACTTAGGCATGCTACTTAGGTTCTCTGAACCTCAGTGGTCTCATTTGAAAATGGGGATAATAATAGGTACATTCAACATATACAACTGGCTATAACATATTCAATAACATAATGGATGCAAAATGCTCAGTGAATTGTAGACACCATACAGCAGCTCTCTTCACTTCATTGGCTCTCAGATTTCCCATGAGCAATGGAGTACTGCTAGTGGATATCAGAGTTAATTTTCAGCTATTGCTCCAGTGAAGATGTTGAGTCGATGAGCTTGGATAAGGGAAAAGGAGGGAGGGAAATGGGCAATTCAGGCAAGAAAATGCAAAGGCTATTCACAAGCAGTATAAATAGAATGTTCCCTAACACAAATAATACCCAATTCATGTTTTTCTTTGGGAAAGTACCTAGAATACAGAGATAGAGAATTATAGGTGATTCTTGTTTCAAGAGTTGCTTAAACACATTGTATGTTCCCTACAATATTCAAGGCATGGGGTGGTGGTGGGTGCTATAGCAATCAGCATATTTGACAATGTTTCAACCAACATGGAGATTTTGTGCCAGTGGAAGTATATAGGGGCTACATATACATGCACCAAACACACATACACACACCAGGTAATTAAAAAGTTCTGAGATATAATACTAAAGAGATGCTGAGTTATAGCAGGATAGGAGATCTGAAATAGATTGACTATCCAATGAAGGTTTCTATAAGGGGGTGACATTTAAGCAGACACTTTTAAATTAAGTCACTCATGTGAAGAACTTTATATTAGTAATCCTAGTTGCTGTAACAAATGAATGCTAACATTTCAGTGGTTTAATGAAATAGAAATTCATCTCTTTTATGTTAAAATCCAATACAGTTATTCTTGATTAGCATTCCTCTTGGTTAGCTTTCCTGTGTTGATTTTGGCATCCAAGCTCCTTCTATCTTTTGGCTACACCACCCCATAGGACCTCATAACACTCTAATTGCAGGAGATTAAAAAGGAAAAGAAACAGTAAAATAAAACTTTTTCTCCCTTATATTTCCTGGCCAAAAGTGACACCTCACTTCTGCTCACATTCCACTCAAGTAACTATCGGTTAGTGAATAATTCTATTGGCTCTCTTTTGAACCACCCAGTTGCTTTGGGTTAGAGGATGAAGAAATGCTGGAACAGAGCTGTTGGCAACAGAAAAATCTCACATCCCTCACCAACTTCCATCCACCAACCCACTTTGCTCACAAATAAGTGATGAGGATGGACTGCCAGAACCATCCAACTATTTAAGAAATGCACTTAACTTGTTTATGAAGAGTAAAATATATAGACCTGTTCAGATGACAGTACTTTTCACTGAGTGATGAGCAATAGGAAGGAAGAGGAACAATGAAACTCCTGAAGAAAAGCTACAGCCTAGAAAAGCAGAAGCAGCAAGTGAAAAGTATTATTAATTAGAGGCACTACATGAGTTTCCTGGTTATTTCCGTGCCTGCTATCATGGAAGACAAACCTCTAGTTATGAATAAAAATATTCACTCTTGTTTCTACCCAGAGTAAAATTCCAGTTTCACACATTAGACCCTTTTTCTGCCATCCTGCCTGGTAAGTTGCCAAACCAACCAGCGTATATGCAATTACCAGAGAGGTTTCCAGTACAAGGAGAGCTTTGTTCTCATGGGAGACTATCCCTGTGTTCTCATCTCTTACAGTGGTTTCTCTTTAACCAGAATCATCTACCAAAAACAAATAAAACAAATAAGCAAATGGGAAGAGGTTGGGAATACAAACACTGTCTCTGATTGAAATCTATTTTCATCTCATGAAAAATATCTTAATTTTCACTTATATTCCAGGCCCATAGCTGAGGGCCATTAAACTAATAAAACTAAATCATTTGTGACAGATCTTAGAAAACAGTTTCTGCAATCCACCGAGCTCTCAAATGCTCATTAGAAATAGTGGCTTTCTTTTCAGCAGAGTGCTCGCGGAATGCTTAAAACACATTCCCTCCAACTTTTGACAAGTCGAACTGGCAATGGAGTGTTTGAAGCAGAGGCCTGACATTAAAAAGATGCTGTGCAGTTATATCAAATATGACCGGAACAATGCATCAAAGCAGAGAGCATCCGGATGCAAGGCAGATGGAAGAGAGAGAATCAACACATTTGTTTCTGTTTTCTGCATTTTCTGGCATCAGAATAAAGAAGAAATTTGCATTAAGTGTAGGCAGAACGTTCAGCAAGATTTTAAAAATCCTGTCTCTTTCCTTAGGAGTCAAAGACCCTTGGCTAAATATCACATAAGCCCTTGAACATATTGTCATATTCACCTGTAAAATGGCAACAATGACAAGAACCATACTAATTCTAATGATAATACTTCTCTGTGCCACCTACTTTTCATGAGTGTTATAAAAGCAAATGTATGGTAAGGGACTTTTAGAGAGTTTAATGATTAAAGAGGTACTAATGTTTATTATTGGTAAAGATAATAGCTATCATTATGGAGCTCTTACTAGGTGTAGTACATTTTATATTTATCATTTCTTTTTCCATATTGGGTCCTTATGTAGGTAAAATTGCCTCCAGGTTACAGTATTGGGTACTAAGAATTAGGAATTATTATATTTAAGCTAACTAATATTTAATGATACTAAGATATTATTACTATTACCAAAGAAGCAGTATATGATACACACAGAAAAAGAGGGTAAGGTTATGAGTTCATTACAAGGCCTATACCAGTCAGAGCTCAATCAGAGAAGCAGAATGAATATAAAGGAATTTGTTTACAGGGATGTGACCTTATGTGATTGAGGGAGCACTTAAGAACTTTCTCAATAACCCTGTTGTCTTTACATCTGATGCCAGAACGTAACGTCTGCAAGGAGGGCAGTTAGGAAGGAAGGATGTAGTTGGGGAGAGCAGGTCAAGCTGGAAGCTGCCAACATGAGCTAGAACTGCAAACTCAAGCTGGAACCCCTAGCATGAGCTGGGAACTGAGCACTTGCTGGAAGCTGTTGTCAGTTCTCACTGCCTCCAACCTTGATAAAGTGGGTGCTCTGCTCTGCAGAAGAAACGGCACCATCATCATGGTCCTAAATAATGCTACTGGCCCAGAGCAGCTGGAACAGAATCCGGGAGAAAGTGGAGCAGGTCCAGACCCACCTGCCGCCCTGCCGGTGGCACAAGCTAACAGATAAGCAACAAGGTGTGCAAACGACAAAAGCACCTGCTCCAACCTTCTATTGTAAAATATAAAATGGCTACTGCTGCTCACTTCTGCCCTCCAAATCTTCAAGAGGTGTCTCTTCTGGCTCCTTCTAACTGGAAGAATACAAAGGAGGACTTTCTGGAAAACACATCTGCCTAGAAAAGTTAGCTCATCACAAAGCTACTACAGCCACTTTTTCCAAATTAGGAAATTTGCAGTCCTGTTGCTTTACATTCTATTACATTATATTACTCTAGGCAACTATTCTCTATGTTCACCTTTGTTATCCCTTTCCCCCAAAGAGGATACAAACCCCCCTTTGGGTGATGTTCACTGTTCTAGCTGATTCACACTCTCCCTTTGATATCCTGTAACTTAAAGTTTGAGATATAACATATTTTATGTTACAAAGATATACAGTCATATCAAACTCAAGATATAATATTCATAGCTATTAGAGTCTTTATCTTTGTAACTGGTACCGTGATCATATCTGGTGTTTATAACTACCTTCTTCCACTCCCCACTCCATATTTCCTCTGTCTCCAGGGAACACCTCAATTTGTTGTGGTTCCTTAGCTAGTGGAGGGATTCACACCTTCGCTCATCAAGTGTCAGGGCCTCTGATAGTCCTGCCTGGATTGCATTGTTATAGATTTTACTTGACTTTATTCACATACCTGGGATGATAAAGAGGTAGCCCAGGGTTCTCCTGCATTCCAAACATATTCCTTCTTATACCCTTTATGTAATATCAAGCTGCTTTCTTCTTGATTGTCAGGATTAATCACTCCATCTGCTATAGTTACCCAATTCTTTGCTTGTTGATTCACTGGCATGAGAATCCCAAAGTGGCCAGATAGTCTCAGTTTCTAGGTCAATGGAATCATTGTTCACAAGAGCAGTGATCTGGTGTGCATCATACCTGTTCTCAGGTCCTACTTTGCTTTTCAATCCATGAGGCCTGATGGAACTTGAGTATATTTATAGATTTAGAAGCAGAGGTGATGAGGATAGATAGTTCCTGACAAGGATCAGCAGTCCTCTGCAGACCATTACCACTTCTCCAGGCAAGGTGAAGCTCATCTCTTCAGGCAGGAGTGGGAGTGCTTCTACTGTCAAAGGCTTCACAGAATTTAGGAGTCTAAAATTTCCAGGTTTATAGGAATATATCCATTGCAAATATCCCATTTCAGGCTCTTGTTTCCTCCCAGTGAATGCCCAACCTTTAATAATAGAGATCTCCAGGAGTTTGGGCACTCAAATACCATTGCCATTCAGCCCTTGCAGGATTAGACTTTGGGTTTGGTTTTCAGAAATACAGTCCCTGTGGTCACAAGAGATAATGGATTTTTTAAGGACATACAGGGACAATTTCAGGTCTGTTATGCAGACCTTAGCTGGTAAGTTAAAGCCTTATGTTCATCATTTTCTTCCCCATGTTTCCAGTAAATTTAGAACCAGCCCCAGTTACATGCCTTATTTTGAATAAAACATTATAGGGCAGCACCTACTTAGTCACTCAGAGGCTTGTTTTCTGTAGGCATTTGATTACAGGTGTCTGCAGGTGATAATTTGCATAACACTTTTGCTGCTACCTGACATGGACTACTAGTGTCTCTTTAGCACTAGAAATGGGAGTGAGTGATTGGGACCTTTAAGTCTAATCATAACAAACCAGACAACCCATGACAGTCCAGAAAACCCATCCTAAGATATCATTCCTCTAAAAGCTCTCTCAGTGACAAATTATGTATCAGGTAGGATTCAACCAAGGAAGCTGAACATTTGTTATAGGGATTTGATTTTGCCCAATGGTGGCACTGGTTAAATAGTCTCTATAAGGCTGCGTTCTGAGGAAGATAAAAATATTAAGGGAGGAAAACAAGGATGAGCTAGATAGAATTTAGGAGATGGAATCCTCAGGTCAGTTTTCAATGCCACCAACCATGATAAGTGTGTGTCCTGCAGGAAATGCTAATGTCCTTCATCCCAGAGCTAAGCACACACCTGGCCCTAAAGTGGGAGAAGCTATAGAAGGATCCAGGAAAAGGTGGAATAGGTGCAGGCCTGGCTGCTGCTTCTCACCGACAAGGTAAACCAACAGATTAGTAACAACCTGTTTGAGCTACTGAAGCACCTGTTCAGACCTTTGTTGGAGCATAAAACCAAAATGGCTACTGCTTCACTTCTGCTCACCAAATCTCATGTGACAATGTCCTCTGTGGTACAAGCTCACCTGAGACACAGAGGAAATGGAATTCTGGGTAAAGTAGTTCAGCCTGGCCAAGGTGACACATTTCAAAGCCCCTTTTTCTAGATGACCCCAACATCTAGAACTTCTACTTTGTTCAAATGTTTGCACCATTTTTGCTGTTAATAACCCTTGGCCAGGGACCATTGTGACATCTACATTTCGATGGGCAATGGTACTAGGAAGTAGAGGCATAATACATTAAGGCTGAGAGGTTCATGAATAGATTAGGTGGAGAAATGTTAATTTGGGGCCTGAATTACGAGGCCTAAATAAAAGAGCATATATTTGTCCAATGAAATATGTCCTCATAAAATATTAGTTTATTTTCATATTGCTAAAAATGTGTGCCCTGGCTCTTTTACTTTTAACTTCAAGTAGTATGTTAATTCATGGATCTTATTTACAACTTGATTTTCTTACCCATTTTATGGGTCTCTGGTGACCTCTCTGGATTCATATAAAAACAACACAAAATAATTTATTTGAAAGGATACTGTGAAATAAATAACACTTTGGAAAAGTGTGATAATTATCATATTGTACCTATTTCAAATTTAATTTCACAAACATTTGAAACCCACTTGCATATGCTTGGTAGAGAGGCATTTCCTATTTTAATCTGTTGGGATGACCCTGAAAGGATGCAGGACGGTGGTTCTCACTCTTACCAATGTCAGGGGAACTGGGAACACACAGAAGATCCACAAAAGCTTGGCTATGTGAGGAAGTAGATGGAAATTGACACCTAACACTTCTTTAATGTTTGAAAGAGAAATAGAGGCCATGAGAACTAAAATTGCATTATGTTTCTATGGAACTCTGTGGTGTTGATTTTATTTTTAAGGTGTGAATGCAGGTGAAGTTGCCATCTGCTAGGTGCCCTAAAAGCACTGTTTCTTCTTGATGCACCAGGAAAACAGTGTTCAAGTTACATCATCCTGGCCTGAAATACCTGACTCACCAGAGTGTCCTGGGAGGGGTTTAGAGAGAGAATCTGATCATCAGCCCTGCCATCCTATGAAAATCAGCATTTGAAAAGATATAGGCTTCTATCTGCACATCTGGTAGGATGAGTGGCTCAGGCAGGCAGTCATGATATGACAGTGTATTGGAAGGAAAACCATGCCCAATATATATTTAAAAAACAAAAAAACAAAACCCACACACACTAAAACAGGTTGTTGAAGAATAATGCCTTATTCAATACCAAGTTAGCACTAGAGGAGATAAAAAACAGAGATGTGCTCTCTTTTCAAAAGGTTTACAATCTATATAGGAGATGCGTTGTATTCTCCAGGAAAAACAAAAGCATAAATCAAAAAAATCATGTTCAGGCTCAAGATTCTATGTGGTAAGTATATAATCCCCAATTGCCTAACTTTAAAACAGCGGTAATCAGCTCTATATCACAAAGTTTTTGTCATTATATGAGAAAATAGATTTGACATTTGTATTTATAGGCCACTTATCACTTTATAAGACAATTTTAAAACCTTTATTTCTGTGATTTCCCAGAAAAGTTGGTACACAAAAACCACTGGAGAAAGAGTAGTTACGACTTACGGCCCCAACGGTTTGTGCGGGGAGTTGGCTTGTGCGGGGAGTTGGTGGCACGCTGCAGCTCTTAGGAACTGATGGCTGGGGCGCTGGACTGGTATCTGGGGATTGTGACTTGCAGGGTCCGCCTTGGAGCCAGAGCAGATGCTAGAGGGACAGACACAGGTTGCAGAAAATCCTCATTTCAAGTACGGTCTCACAGATAACATTGAGAGGATAGCAGAAAATGAGAAGATTAATGCAGAAAAGTCATCAAAACAGAAAGTGGATCTACGGTCTTTGCCAACTCGTGCCTACCTGGATCAGACAGTTGTGCCTATCTTATTACAGGGGCTTGCTGTGCTTGCAAAGGAAAGACCACCAAATCCCATTGAATTTCTAGCATCGAATCTTTTAAAAAACAAGGCACAGTTTGAAGATCGAAACTGATTGGGAAGAACAGAAAAATTTGGTTTCTACTATATATTTACATGATTAAGAGGCAGCTTTAATTGCCATGATTTTGCCCCACTTCTTTTTGGAAATATAAGAACCTTCAGGACAACAACTTGTTCTTGGAGTTGCAGAAGAAAACGTATTTCCCTTATTTTGATTTAATCACCATACTGATTTAAAGAGTGTATTATGTACAATTATTTTCTCAGATTGTCTTTAACTTTGTTTTTTAAAATGACCTTCAAACTAAACTGTTTTAAAAAAAGAGTAGTTACATACACACGAATCCTGTGTCATGATATTGAATGTATTTAAAATCTTGACATTACCTTCACAGAATGTAAGACATTTCTATGTTCATCCAATGGGAGAAGTGTGACTTAACAAACGGTAGGAAACATCTCATTTATTCATTCAAAATAACCCTGTGAATCATGCTTTGATAAACTAGTCTTCTCATTTCACTGATGAAACTATTAAGGTGCAGAATTTATGCCAACCAGGGGGTTTACTAGTATTTCCAAGCCAAACTTCCCACACCTGTTGCATAGGCATCAGCAGAAACCTAGACAAGATTTCGGTGTACGGAAGGCAATAAATAAGGGCATTTGTGGATGTTAGGAAAGGTTGGAAAGTGAGAATTCATCTGGCTTATTCTTATGCAAAAGTGGAAGAAGCATTGATGCATTTAATGTGTGGTTTTGTTGTTCTGTTTTATTTTCATCTGTTTTTAGTTGGATGGAAATTTAGAGAGACTTCTGAAAATGTATGCAAAGCCAGACACTAGGAGAGTTTGGAGTTCCAAATAGAGAAGAAATCCAATCCCTGTCTTCTCAACCTTTCACAGAAATTCATGGTTCAGCAAAGTACCATAACAAGTATAAAGAATCAGGAAATTTTGTAGTGCCTCAATGATCACAGAACCTTGAGCCATATGCAGGCTGGCCGTAGAGAGAATAAATCATTCAAGGGAAACTTGATTACTTTTCTGATAGAATTAGAAGAATCATTGTTACTAGAAATGGTATTGATGTGATATATCTTGATTTTTAAGAAACCATGTCTGTTGGGAGAATTTTACATAAAAATTGATTTCAGTTGGATTGAATATAAAGGCACAACAAACTGGTAAACCACAAATTATATGTGATAAAACGTAGAAAATGGAAAGATGGAGAATGGAGAGGATGGAAAGAAAATGAGAGGATAGGATGGAAGGGAAAAGAGAGAGGAAAAAAGAAGAAATGGAGAGGGAAAGAGAAAGAAAATCAGGAATGTGTTCAAGAATAAGGATTTTTTTTTTCAGACAAAGACAAAGGCAGTGTATATTCTGGTGCTCAAAGTCTTATTTACATCTTTCATCAAAAATTGGGGTCCTTGAAGATTCAAGATTTAAAAACATATGTTTGAGCATTTATGTCAGAGAGATAGAGACTTGCATAGATCATTACTACTAAATCTGGAACTTCAGTTGACTATTCGACCATGCAGGTTAAGTTGACAAGTGTTCTTTAGGCAATCTCCAGAGAAACAGGTAAAAGTGTAGCCAGTGGGGCTATGAACAGATGTTGAACCAGGATAACCCAGATTCAAATAAAGATTTATGCACTTGCTCTTTAACTCTTCACTCAGTAAGTGGTTGAGTCTAATTTGCTTCCATTGAATTTTTGGCTGGCCTTCGTGACTTGCTTCTAACAAATAAAGTGAGGTAGAAGTGACACCGCAACTTCTGAGCCCAGACCATAGACTGTGATATATCTTCCATGTGTTTCGGTGTGGTGACTCCCATGTGGGTTGCATGGCTACCCTGAAGCTCCCATGCTGGAGAAACTACATAAAAAGAGAGAAAGATGCCCTAGGAGTCCCATCTCTTCTGGCCCTTGGCTTATTGATCCCCCCCAGCACAATGGCCTGCCATGTGAGTGAAGAAGCCTTACAGATGGTTCCAGCCTCAGCCAATGTCCAACTTTGCATGGAAAACCCAGGGTGAGAACCACCCAGCTGAGCCCAGTCAGTCACCAATGTCGGGAGAGAATAAATGTTCTGGTAATATACCACTAGGTATTTGGGGTGATCAGCTATGTAGCAAAGATAAGCAAGTGTGTGGGTCAGGAGAATTTTCATAAGCATCAATTTTTTTATAATAATATTCAACCCATGAACTATTGTAAGTATAATTTTAGATAATCTTAGAATAGTGCCTACCTAATTGTTCTGAACATTTGTAGTTCATAAAATATTAATCCTGGCCATATTAATAAAGGTAGCATTGAAGTAAAGACAGTAGTATGGTAATAAACATCACCTTTAAAGGTTAGATAACATTTCAGGGTTCCCAGAGAAACAGAATAAGTGGGGGTTGGTGGAGGGATAGAAATGTATTGTGAGCAATTGGCTCCTGCAATTGTGGAGGATGGGAAAGTCCACAGTCTTCTGTCTCCAGTCTGGAGACCCAGGAAAGCCAGTGGTGTAATTCAGTACAACTCTGAAAGCCTAAGAACCAGGTTACCTGATGGTGTAAATCCCAGTGAAAGAGCAAGGAACGATGCGAGATGGTCCAGCTCAGCAGCGAGGCAGGGAAAAAGAAAACGCCCCCTTCTTCTACCTTCTTTTCCATCCAGGTCCTCAATGGAATGAAGGACGTCCACCCACATGGAGGAGGACAGTCTGCTTTACTGAGTCTATCCATTCAAATGCTAATCTCATCCTGAAACACCTGCACAGACATAGGCAGAAGTAATGTTCAATTTGGGCACCCCGTGGCCAGTGAAGTTGACACATAGAATTAACCATCAGACCACACACGGGTTACTGCACACGATAAGAAAGACTTGTAAATAGCCAAACCCAATCTGACATGCCTAAAACTATCTCATTGCAGGTGCTTCCAATTTGAATTAATGTCTCACCCCCACTTTCCTACAGAATGTTCTTTGTACTTGGTCATAAGACTTGCCAACTTTGATCTCAGAGAAAAAAATACAGGGTAAGATCCTATAATGGGGAAATATAATCAGAGATTCAGAAATGTCAAGTCATACCCTGTTAACCCTTCATATGACAGAAGAGGTAATACAAAAGTAAATAAAAATTTACACAATTAATGTCTTTAGAGGTGCCTAATTATCACTCTCTAATTCTGCCCCAAATCAAATCAAATAAGGGCCTCATAGGAATGCCATGCTCAGTCATGCCTGTGGGAAAAGAAACCCTTTGAATCCACATACACAGCTAGTTGCTTATCAAGAAAGGGAAGATGTGAGATGAGCAGTATGCCCCTGAGCCTGACTATACCAAAGGCTGAACAGAGATGCCATAAAGGAAACTGGGATTCTCTGTTTAAGAAAGAACAAACCTGTCTGAAAAGAGAGAACACCCAGTGTCTCTTCTGGGCTCATAGGAAAAGCAATACCTCATGAAGAGAGCTGAGCTGGGGGAGCCAGGAGCAGGGCCTGGCCTGGGAAGAGGAGGCAGAATGTTCACTCTTAGGAAACAGAACCAGGTGATTCTCTGAAACATGTCGGAGAGGCCTATGCAGTTTGCATTGGACGAAATCAACTCTGGTGTCTATTTACAGATTAACTGTCCAAGGTAACAACTCCAGTGAGATTCAGGCTGTGCATGAAAGAGGAAAGGACATCTGGGGTTACTTGTCATGGAATTGTGCCCAGTGGAGACCCTACCTGTTAGATGGGGCAAACGCATCTAAGGTGCCACTAAGTGTAGAGGGAAAAAGTGGGCCCTTTAAGCCCAGGCTCCAAATAGTGAGTTATTTCTCCTGCTTCCCATAATGTTTACTGCAATGCCTAGACTTGGACCCAGGATGCATATCAGATAGTACCTGGAACTGTATCATGGGTGTGTCACACTTTTGTTTTGTCTGTATCTAAAAAAACCAAAACAAACAACTTTATAATATCATACACAAAGGTCTTTTAGAGTGTCTTGGTTTTGTTTTGTCTTTTTTTTTTTTAATGCTCTGTAAAACATAGTATTAAACTTAGTGCCTCACATAATATATATTTTATAAATTGGTTTGCAGTCCTCTTCTTCATTCCCCATTCATATGTATATATATGGTTTAATGTTTTTATTGATTTTAGAGAGAGAGGAAGGGAGAAGAAATTAGAGAGAGAAACATCAAGGTGAAAGAGAAACATGGATCAACTGTCTCCTGCATGCCCTCCAAAGAGGGCTGAGCTGAAACTGGGGCATGTGTCCTGACAGGGAATCGAACCAGCAACCCTTTGGTGCATGGGATGATGCTCAACCAACTGAGCCACACCACCCAGGGCTCCTTTATTTATTTTTATATCCATGAAATTAGAGACAAATACGTCTTAAATCTCTCTCATAGGTAGAATCTAACATTTCTTTAGCTTTTTTGTTTAAAAAAATATTTTGTTCTTGTCCTTCAAGTCACCCATACTCTTCTTTTAACTTTCTCCAGTGAGTCCCCATCCACCTAAGAATGCAGTAATAAAATCTTTATATAATTATTTAATAATCTGACAGAGTCCAAACAAATGACAAGGGTCATTTCCTTATGCTTAAATGCCATAATTCTTTTTTTGTATATATTTTAGTATATTTTAAACCTCTAAACTATTTTTAATCAAAGTAGTATTATATTATAAGTTCTGTTGTAACGTAGCTTTCTAAAAAAATGATGTGAGAGCTTTCAATGAATACAGTGCTCTCTGAATATGTAGTCCACCATATCTACTTCTATGGAAGTTAAGTGAATAGATTCTTATTCAAGACCCACACATAGAGCCAGAGATACATTCTCCCTTTTGACAGAGTGTTTTAAAATAGGTCACTCTTCAGGAGAACTTTTCTGGTCATGCTGCTCTAACCTTTGGAGACTTATGAGTGAGGTCAGATACCTTTGGAGAATATAAATGCTGTAAATCTAGTCAAGACCAATTCTACATTGTGACCTTGAAAATAATGTCTCCTACTTGTAAAAGAACATTGTAGAGGTTTAAATTTATAGAATTGGAACCAACCTATGCAGCTGTCATTCTTAAAATGAATGCCCTAATCCAGCAAGCTAGCACTTTAATAGAAACTAGAGAAACGTAGATGTGAGGTCTTATGGGAGATCACAGATGAGGATCCTGTTACACAGGACCTGAGAAAACTGTGAACACACAGCCTTCAAGAGATGAGGAAGCACAATAGCAAGGAAGTTAAGTAACATTGGAAATTCGTGGCACAGCTGGGGCTACAATTAATATTTGTCTCAAGTCTGGCGTTCCTTCTTCCATTTTCATTGCTTGTGCAATCCTTAGGGAATCCAGGGAGACCTCAAAAGGAATCCGACTACCTCTCCTGGTCCTAGTTGTCATCTCTGGTTGGACATCTGACTTCATGGCTTTTCTCTACTGGAGAAGTCATCTCCTCAGGGCTTAGGAGGGCATCAGTACTTTTCACCTGTTCTCTGCAACCCTGCCTTTGTACTTCCAGGGAATGAGGTCAGCCTCTCCAGGCACCTATGTACATTATGCTTTTCCGGAGACCTTCTACAACTTTGGTTTCCATTTCTGGATAAATTAGCCTAAACAAATTCTGCTTAAAAAGCACCTTCTCCCCATTATCCTCTTGCCTCATCTTCTCTTTCAGCATCTAGGCCTTATCTCTTCGTATTTTAAAGACAATGGACAGAGTTGTTTAGTGAATCTGCATAAGAAGAGTGGGGACTGATGTATCACTCACACAAACACAGGCCACTGATATAGGCTGCAATAGAGCAGACTTCCCAGGATAACACATTTTCATTTCTGCCTCTCCGCATATTTCCCCTGGGGCCAGCGGGAAAGCTCTGCTGTCTTTCGATATATGATAGACCTGGATTCTATTTCGGGTGCATAAAAATAAGAAATACTCTCCTGGGATTCGTTTATGTCATTACTGTGCCAAATTCTAAAGGGGAAATGGCACTTGCTTTCCATCCCTTACAGACATCAGGGGATTTATTTTTCAGGGGCAAACACCCTGGCTATGGGAAGTGATTATATCTAGATACAAGTACTGTTAAAAGGACATTTATCTAGTAGATTACCTACCAAAACTCTTTCCCAGGCTTCCTGTTCCCTCTCCAGAAATGTTTTAACAGGGAGTGTGGTCTGTGAGTAGCACTGTCTCCTGTAGCTGCCATCTAGGTACTCTATCTCCTAGCTGGGCCCATACACTAGCCCCGTGCCTGCTCAGTTTTCATGGTCACTCCATTCCGCGGATGATTTGTTCACGTAAAATGGAAAATTGAAATGGGACTGTTGCTGGCTACAACATCGGCCACTTTTTCTATTTTGTCAAAATGCCATGGCTGCTCATTTTTTTCATGGCCATGAGTTGAAATAAATTAAACTTCCCAGCGGCAAAAGTTCTCTGAGATCAGATTGGGAGACATTGATTAGCTCTTTGAGGCCTGATGGATGGGAGGTCGTTGCTTTATAAACACATTTACAAACTCGCCCTAAGAAACAGTTGCTTAGCACCAGGTAGACTGATTGTGTTTATTTAAAACTGCAGGGAAGGGTGTTTCTGCAATCCCGGATTTTAACCTATCAATGTTTTCATCCCTGATCGATTGCATTTGCTCCTTTTAGTGACTTCTCAGACCAGCTCAAGGCTGGCTTGCCTAGTGACATGTCAAATAAAACAGCAAAGTCTCAGTCAAGTCTTCACTTGACATAGAATACTAGAATGTTAGAGCTGGGAAGGGCTTAAGACATCGACTTTTTCAGCACAGGGAAACAATTTCTCTAAAGGCTTAGCGTATTCAGTTTAGAACATGGGTATCGTAAGAGACGGTTTTAGAGTTAGAAAGGGATTTTGGCAATTTACTATTCCATGGCTTAAAACAGGCAAATAACTGCGGTCTCCAAGTATACAACCTAAGTGAGTGAAATGGGCAGCATTGAGTGGAGGACATGGCTACTTTAATGGGGCGACAGTTCTTCTACTCACGGTGATTATTTTCATGGAAGAATGTTGGCTCAGTGTTGCTAAATAGACAGGTTTTCTTAAAGAACCCACATATATGCATATTATATGAGTAATTACATTTCATTACAAAACAAAACAACAAAAACCCAAAAATCTCAACAGGCAAAGAAAACACATTTGCAAACTAAATTTAGTCCACGAGCCACCAGAATATAATCTCTGATTTACTTATGATCATCTCATGCTGGTGACAAAGAATTGTCCATTCCCAGAGGTAGAATGTAATGTAATCCAACTCCAAACTTTACTTTCAAGGCTGAGAACCCAGTCTCTGAATTGGCTTTTCCAAGGTCACAGTGAAAGTGCGGAAAGCAAACACCTATATGGTCTGGTCTGGTGCTATTTACACTATGTGTCTTTCAAGGAAACTGGGTTTTATGATCTTTTGAGACTCTTCAAACCCTGAATAAAGCCACAGTATTTAGAATGACTTCAAAACCCTGAAAATCTTCATATATTAAGCAGGGCATTTTCAAGCTAGTTCTACTTAGAAAGGCATGGTAATTGTAATAGAAATACTTTATTATAATTAATAAAACAAATCAAACTTGGCTCAAATAAGCTAGACTTTTTATTAAGTTATTTTCCAGGACATTGGCAGTTGTCGACACTGGCCCAGTATCACAACAATATCTAGGTTGGTGTCTCTGATAATCGTGGTCTTTCCCTTGTGGTCACTGATGGGCATTGTAGCTCTAGGTATCAGAGTACACTCAAATTAGTAAAGGGTGATGCCTTCCTAGTTGTCCTCCTTCTTTTATCCGAAAGCAAACACTTTCCAGGAAACTTAGTTCCAGAAGTTCATGTGAACTTCTCTCAGGCCTTACCTGCGCACGACCACCTCTAGTAGAAAAGGAGAGTGGAGAAGCATGTTGGCCTCTATTAGAGTCTGGAATTGACATGAAGCTTCAGGAAACGTATGAGGTAAATCAAACTGAAGTACCTTGCTTAGGAAGGAACCCAAAAGTTTAGGATAACTTATAGTCAGCTTTGAACTAAAGGTCTGGGGGTTCACTTCACATTATAGCCCGAAGGCTCCATTCCTGCAAGGTAGACGGCACAGCCTCCAGTGCTTTGGTCTGTGTCCTCACGCTATCATGTGACTACTTGCTAGATCATCTCTGCCTCTGCCCTAAGGAGCTGCTTCCTCCCTTCATTGGAATGTGTCCCTTCTAAGGGCTTGGAGATGGTTATTGGATTCGCAGAAGCGAGAGTTATGGAGCACATCGGGAACACTAGGGGAAAGGCGATGCAATTCTGCTCAGAATCTATTAGAGGAGAA
Source organism: Cnephaeus nilssonii (assembly GCF_951640355.1). Taxonomy (NCBI): domain Eukaryota; kingdom Metazoa; phylum Chordata; class Mammalia; order Chiroptera; family Vespertilionidae; genus Cnephaeus; species Cnephaeus nilssonii. The sequence goes on from NC_137085.1 coordinate 12,946,869, forward strand.
AACACACTGGATATCAAAGGGAAATTTATGTAATGTATTCCAGCATTCTTTGGAGTAGAGCATGAGCATCATGTTTTATGCAGGCAGAGGTGGGAGGGGCATTCTGTGTGCAAACTCAGCTACAGGCTCTGAAACAAGCAATAAAGCAGTGAATGGGTAATGGGCAGAAAATAAACCAGGCGTCCACAATCCTCATTGTATATCAAGACTTCCCAGTCTATCTCAGAAAGAGAGTTTTCTTAAAACTCTGTAAGAAATCTTTTTTTGTTGTTTACTTTGATGGATTCTAAGCGAATAAGGACTAGCTCTGTTAAGAATCAAGCCTGTATGATTTAAGCGAAATGGTAGCCTTGAATAAATAAATGAGAAGAGTGACTCAGAGTTGTCTGGGATTGAGTCCGGGGAACTAAAGGCAGGCAGGGAAATGTCATTCTTTGGAGGCTCAAGAAAGTTGTAAATAGTTATTAACACCTGAGGCTGCCAGAGGAAACTAGCCTGAGAGGAGCTAGCAAGGCCAAGGCTTTCTTCAGAGGACCTTTCTAGAGGGTGGTGTGCATGCTGCTGTAATGACACACGCTTTCAGAGTTTTGATCTTTCCTGGTTTATCTGTTGCTTTTCTTCACACAGTGTGATTTGTGTGAACTCCTCAGAGTAGCGCACTCAGATTTGAAGAGGAGGCATTAGGGCATATGTTAAGGGAGACATACTCAGATATTAAAAGAAGGTAAAACATACATAATGCATGCTCCATTGCTTCTTCGCAAGGGTGATGATAACAACTGGCCTTTATCTGTATGTGCATCCCTGACTTTTGGACCAACCAGTCTACCCATAAATTCAACCAATTAGAAATCACAGATGCCCAAATCCACCTGGGTCTTATAAAAGAGTATTATATTTACATAGCTGATTAGAAATGCTGGACAAACTAATAATAGTGCTTAATGTGGCCAATATGGAGCAACGTAGATCAATAAAGCTTGAAAGGATGGCTTGATTGATAATACAAATATAATCTTGTATATTATACTCATTAATTATTACTACAAAGAGAAACAAACAAGGAAAGAAATGTTAGTAGCTACCTATGACTCTAACACTTTTCTAAGTAGAAATATCTATGACTTATTTAATCCTCACAAAAACGCCATATAGTGGATACTATTAGTATCCATGTATTACTGGTACAGATAAGGAATATGAGAAGAGGAGATTATGTATCTTGCTCAAGTTCATAGAGATTATAAGTTCTGAAGTTAGTTCTAGATCCAGGTTTTGTGACCTCAGACTGTATGCTCCTATGATCTGCCATGACCAATAAGGATTTAAGAATATTGCACCAGCATATTTCCAAAGACAAATGTATATGGTTTTAATGGAATTTAACTTGCTGTATGTGTAACTTTCATATACAGTCTGGCCTGTTCTAAATTCATCTCTTATAGCAGATAAATACAAGTAAGGACACAAGAAGCCCACATGCTTTGAAGTAGTTTAGAAATAGTGTTAATAATAATAAGAATGGTTGCTGGTAATTGAGTGTTTAGTGTGTACTCTGTATTAACCTTCTTTATTATACTTTATTTAATTCTCAGTATATATCACCTGTTTATCTGCATGATACACATAAGAAGAATAGGGACAGATAAACAAAAATATCTAGAGTCATCGGGTTGATAATTGGTGGACTTGGAATTTAATTCATGTCTACCTGATTCCCAAGTCACTAAGTTTTGGTCACTATCTATGTACAAGACACTGTGTTTAGTACTTTACTTGCATTGTTAGATTGAACACTCTGAATCCCATTAGGGAATATGTATAGTAATTCTTTATTTAACAGATAAACACCTTAAGATAGTAGGTCAAAGAAAAGGGGGAAAATAAATTTTAAAGAAATCTATAAATTAATTAAGCTGGTAGAAAAGTGTAGATGTCGTATTTAACTTTATTAACTATGCTTTTCTCCCCTTTCTAATTGGGAAGTATTTCTGAATTTCTGTCATGTATTAAACAACAATTAAAAAATACTGATGTGTTTTCATTTGACATTTTTATGAAGAGATTTGTTTTGGGACTTTCACCCCAAGATTACTTCCCAGCTTCTATCCAAGAGAGGAAGTATTATCAGTCTTATTAAAATGTCCAGGAATTTGAATGGCCACTAGTTATTAGTGGAGGGTTATACTGAACCTATTCAAGTTCCCACTCTTTTCTGTTTTATGCTTACTCATCCCTGAGTGCAGTCTTCATCTTTGGACCTGTCGTGGGTAGGTTTACTCTTGCCATGCCTGCAGCTGGTGTCACAGAACAGAGAGAGTTTGCCCACCCAGGACTAGCAGAACCAAACACTGAGCATTGAGGACATTGGTAATTTTATTGTAGAATTGTGCCATCCAGGAGAACACAAAGCTAATGCCCAAAAGCCTGAACTGCTCGATGGCATGTAAGTTACAGATTATATAGAGCAAAGTCACCAAACACCAGGGTGTAGGGGCTCATGGTCATGCAGGGAGCTGATTGGTCGGAGGTGGGGTAAGCATGATTAATTATTTCATTATGTCTGCAGTATAGCTCTGCCGTGTGTTCTGGTGTTCCTCTGTATAGTTTCATGGAAAAGTAGCCAGGGTGTCGTCATCCTAGGGCTCAGGAACAGAAACATAACTTAAGTCAATATGTTATCTTTAGCCTGTTAGCATGCCTGACAGTGTGACCATTATTCAGGTCCAGACTACTGTCTTCTCCTGCCTGGGGGGTTGCTGATTATTCGGGGGGAAGTCTAGGTCTCAGGGGTGTGCCAAAAAAATATGTGCACACTTTGTACCATTATTAATTACAATGGGTTAAATCTGAAAAGAAACATCAATTGGTCTGCCAGCTGTTAAAGTGTGTATACATTTTTTGGGATACCCTGTATACACTCAGACACACACAAACTAAATTTCAACAAAGTCGTAAGGACCCTTGGTTGAAAGTTAGACAAGCTCTAGCTCTGGTAGAACTAAGAGTCTTACGTTCAGTGAGGAGGATGCAGAAAGCTTCACGGAGACCCGAAGCCTGGGCTGCATTTTCGAAAGTGTCTTTAGCCAGAGAACTCTCAGTAGGGGTGGGGAGTGCTTATTCAGCTTATTAACAAATGAGGCATTTTCATCATCATGTTGCTTAGTTTCTTGCATTAGCTCTCAGTTCAGAATCCCACTAACGGGTTCTTCTTGTCATGATGATAACAAATTCCCAACAATGACAGTGAGCATTAAGAAGGGCTTTATTCCGTTGTCCATATGTTCAATGAGTCTATCAGTACTCTTTAATCTCACATCACAGGGTTTTGTTGAGGCAGCTTTAATAGAGGAAGCAAGGGTACCTAGCTTGTAACCTCTAAACTTGGTAAGGAAGAGTACTGTGAAGAAATGTAAAATTTTTAAAGCTTTTTTGTCTCCTTGTTTTGTTGTTGTTGCTATAAAGTCCCATTAGGGTAAGTGTAGAACCTTTACAGAAGGAAACGAACCATTTTATGAGGGAATGAATTCAGATTTTGCAATATATAAATGTATCAAATCAACATGTTGTACATCTTAAACTTAGACAATGTTATGTGTCAATTATATCTCAATAAAGTGGGGCAAAAAAGGTATCATAATTCCCTTTCCCCCACAAATGAGATTCTAGAAGCCCTTCAATGGAGTTGCAAGAACAAAGGAGAGGTAGCTGAGTCCTGGATGTCAGGAACCTTGCCCTGTTATGTTATAACCTGAAAAGGATGGATATGTGTCTTAAAGGAACATCAGAGCAGATGCAGAAGTCTTTCCTGGGGTGAATGGTAACCAGGAATTTCCTTTTTGAGGGACAAGTATGACTCATCAACTTCTGGTAGAAAGGGTTGGCTTATCTCCTTTCTCTTGCTGGCCTCCACATGCCAATTCCCTCTATTTCTTTCAATTTTTGCAAACCAAGTAGTTTGAGACATACTTAACCTCCTCTTGACCAAACATTTCTTCTCCCTTCATCTGCCTGAAAATAGTCTCAAAAATCTCCATAGTTAACACTTCATTGGAGACCTGTTTGTGGCCCTTCTTAAAATGCAAAGAGACTCCCAAGTGGAACACTTATAAAATCATCATTATTCATTCACACCTTGGTGTGAATTAGCTCATCGGAGCCATTACCTAGCAACACTAGGATAGCCTGGTGATTTATCATCTGAGATGAAGGAGAACTTTGTATTGATTAATGGTAATGGCCTGGAGAATGGAAGAATGGTGAGAAGGGCATTGAACCCCTCACAGAGCAAGGACAAAGCAAAGGAAACAATTTTACAGCAGTGCCTGAGAACAAGGGCTCTCTAGCCAGTCTACCTGGATATGCATTTTGGTTTCACTGTTTATCTTATATGGTCACTATATGCAATGAACTTTTTGTTATTGCAATTGTGATGGTCATTGACATTGTTAGTTTAGTATTATGTGAGCAACCTGCAAATTATAAAGATTCATTTTGTTGCAGAAGACCAAAGAAAGCCAAGGACGCTTCAAAGAAATGGAGGGACACTGTTTAATACACCGGCGGACTTAGGGAACAGCCTTCCAAATCTGAGTGAAGGAACACACATGGGGCTTTCCTTTATATGTCCCTGTGGTCTTTGTCAAGCAAATATGGATTATGCTTCTGGTCCTTTTCGTGGGCCTTGCAAGAAAGCCCCCAGGTGTTGGGAGTCTCCAAGCCATATCTGATGGTCTGGCCTGGCACCAGCATTAATAACCCTCCCTCTGGGGCAGTGCACTATCCACAGCCCCATGGCCTCTGTATCCGGTTCTGCAAGACCAGTATCTGGGAAGGAGACAGTGATTTAATTATATGTTACACTGAGTTTGCTGGCATGGGTTCAGATCACTAGCCTCAAAATATCAGGGTTACATTGGAATTAGCCCTTTTTAGCCTTCTCAATTTCACATATTTAAGAAAGGGAAGTAAGTTTTTTGAATGGAGATTTCTCAGATGGCCATGCCCCAGTACAATAGTATCAAAAAAATGATAGTCAGATTTACATTCAGTACATCCAATTTCTGAATCTCAGTGTCTACGTGTTTATTTAGAACTGGTAATTCCTACCCCAAATAGGTGGTTGTGAAGATTTAATGTTACAGTTTTTGTGCAAATTTGTATGAAACTAAAAAAGACTGTGTGTGTTCTCTTAAATAATTTTCAAAAGAAATAAGACTACTAAAATATGATCTGTTGGTATCCATTTACATTTTGAAGCTTAATAGCTCATTAAATTTGAGTACAATTATACAAACAAATACTTTACGATTCTCCCTTATTCTCATTCCTAATCATTTATAATAATTTGGCAGGTAATATGAAACAGAGTAGCTTAAATGTCTATATATCTGCCTTTTCTTTTGTTCCTCCCATTGATCAAGCTAATTGTTTGAGGATTAACCTATGAATCTCTGTATCTTTTGTGCCTGTGATGTTCATGTTAGATGCTAGAGAGTTCCCTCTGACCTATAAAAATTAAAAGTTTTATTATAGTATTCTCATGTTTTGACTCTAGGATGTCTGAGATTGTTGTCAATAGTCCCAAGTCATAGCTTCCTCTGGATGTTTTAAAGCATATGATTCTCCAGAAGCAAGAGTGGTTAAAAAACAAACAAACAGACAACAAAACACTCTCCTCCTTTAACTCTGGAAAGAAAAATAGCTGTGATTTACATGAACCTAGGTCAAGAATGTATACCTCTAAGGTTGCTTGAAAAGTCGAATCACTGTCTTCTATAGAGGACATTAAATTCAGCAGGATGACACTTTGGTTAATACAGTATGCTTTGTTTAGACTTTTTCAAGGTTATCTTGAAGTTCTCCAGACACTCTAGAACAGGGATTCTAAACAAGTGCATTAATCAGCAGGGTGAGGAAATCACATATATTTTTAATATTCTATAATTGAAATTTAGTATCATCTTTCTTTATCAATGTAGAAGGCAAGCTACATTCATAAATAGCAGTAATTGTGCATCAGTCGTACCTTATATTAATAGGATCATAGACATTGTCATGTCACATTACATTTGTTGCAAATATTTTGAAATATTGTTTATATTTATGACTATAACAATTACGGTGGTTATTAGTTTCATGTTAGAACTTCTATTTAATACATTATTGAAAGTAATATATCACTATTATCACAAACTGATTTTTAAATATTTAGATAACACTATTTCAATATAATTAACTTTCTTTGCAATTCTATATTTTATGGATATAAAAATATTATCATTAAAAGGAGTCCATGAGCTTCACCAAATAACCAAAGGTGTCCATAAAACTTAACATATATATTAAATTTATATTATATATTATAATATATATATATATATATATATATATATATATATATATATACACACACACATACATAATTTATTTAAAATTTTTTAAACTCCTACCCCTGCACAGCCAATGTGGTTCAGTGTTTGAGCATCAACCTATGAACCAGGAGGTCATGGTTCAATTCCTGGTCAGGGCACATGCCTGGATTGCTGATCAATGATTCTCGCTCATCATTGATGTTTCTATCTATCTCTCATACTCTCTTCCTCTCTGAAATCAATAAAAACATTAAAAAAAAAACAAAAACCTCCTACCCTAGATAAAAGAGTCATGAATTGGAGATAACTTAATTTTTTGTTGTTGTTGTTAATCCTCACCTGAGGATATTTTTCCATCAAATTTTAGGGAGAGTGGAAGAAAGAGGGAAAGACAGAGAGAAACACGGATGTGAGAGAAACACATCAACTGGTTGCCTCCTGCACAAGCCCCAACCAGGGCCTGGGCTGGGAAAGCTTGCAACAAAGGTATGTGCCCTTAACTGGAAAGGAACCTGGGACCCTTTGGTCTGCAGGCTGATGCTCTATCAACTGAGCAAAACCAGCTAGGGCTACTTTATTTTTAGTTGATTTCTTTTAAAATTTATTTTTATTGTTATTTTTATAGATGTCCCCCATTACCCTCTATCGCCCTTTTTGTCCCCTTCCACCCAGACCCTGCCCTCCCCTCCCTCTGCCCCTATCCACATTGTTGTCTGTGTCCATGGGCTATGCATATATGTTATTTGGCTAATCTCTTCGCCTTCTTTCAGCCTGTCCGCCCCACTCACTTCCCCTCTGACATCTGTCAGTCTGTATCATGTATCCATGACTCTGGTTCTATTTTGTTCATCAGTTTATTTTGTTCATTAGAGTTCCTTCCTTTATACTGCCATGTAGTATTCCATTGTGTAAATGTACCACAGCTTTTTTTATCCATTCGTCTACTGATGGGCACTTGGATTGCTTCCAGATCTTGGCTTTTATAAATAATGCTGTTATGAAATAATGCATATATTCTTTCTGATTGGTGTTTCAGGATTCTTAGGATATATACCCAGAAATGGGATCACTGGGTCAAACGGCAGTTCCATTTTCAATTTCTTGAGGAAACTCCATACTGTTTTCCATAGTGGCTGCACCACAATTTATATCAGTTTGGCAGCCTGGGCCTGCAGACGCATCTCCAGATCCATAATTGCCACTTTTTTATTCATCAATCAGATTTCAGTTTAAAATGATATTTTTTCTGGGATGATTCCTCTTCTACTAGATTAGGTCTTCTAACACACTCAAAAAAGCTATACATCTACATAGCACTTACTGCAACTGCTTTTAAATATTTAATTGTGTGTTTGTTTATTATTTTTATTTATTTCCTACCAGAATAAGAGATCAATGAATGCAGGGCCCTCTTATTTGTTTATTGTTGGATTCTTGATACCTGATCCAGTGCCTGTGACCTGTGATTTAATTTAAAAATCAATGCATGTGAATATCAACAATTAAAAAAAAGTCAATGAATGTGTGAATGAAGGGATTAGTAAACACACTTGGCTCATGGGTTCCTGGATGTCTTTCCTTACATGCCTAATTGAAAATCTACTTCTTGGCATTTCCAGAATTTGAAATGAATATGTGAACCCCTTCACTCTTATTGTACTGGCTCACTTCAATATGCTTCCCCAATTCAAACCCTGGAGGCACACCTGTTTGTCAATGATTGACCCTGTGTTAGTAGCATCCCCAACGTCAAAGTCAGATATTCTCAAACCTGGCACTAGTGGTAGTTTAGGCCAGATAATTATGTTTCCTGGGGAGCTGTCATGAGCTTTGCAGAATGTTCAGCAGCATCCCTGCCCCCTACAGCATACCTGCCCTTTGTCATTTCTCTAGTTGTGCCAACCCCAAATGTCCCCAATCATTGCTCTATGTTCCATGGGGATCAACATTGTCCCAGTCATTCGAAAATCACTGCTGCAAGGGGAGTTCCAGCTTTAAGCAATGACAGGAAAACAAACATTTTTCACAGTCCTCAAACTCTTGCCCTCTATATGGGGATGGAGCTAAGAACTGCTGGACAGGTGACATTGTTTCCTCTGGGTGGACTTTTCTGGCTCACTAAAGTGCCCCATCCCTGGCCTTGTAACAGTGTTTAGTTGGGAGGAAGCTGCATTTGAGGGCATGGTATGTGCTCCAGAGAGTTTAAGTGGGTATGATGCACAGTGTTCTATTTTCCTGAAATGCCTGTATTTTTAAAAAGTCTAAATACTAGGATAATCCGTTCTCCAACCCCCATATTGACACTCTATTTGATATATCCCTTAAAAGGCTCAGCAAGCTCCCCAGGCTAGTAAGCTGTAGGAAATAGAAAAATAACCTAGAGACTTTTAAGTCTTTTATTTTACATTATTTTTTTTTTTTACTCAGACTACCTCTGTGTGAGTATGAATACCTACATACAACAAAAGAAAGTAACATTAGGAGACCAAAGGAAATTTCCATTTTCTGAAAGTATCACAATGTAAAAAAGCTTGAATTGCCATGGAAACAGCCGAGTCACATCCTATTGAATGGTTATTTTTCCCAAGGAGCCCTTGAGACATCTTTTGTTTCTTTAAAATAGGGTGGAGATGAGTCATGTGTGTCAGAGGAGTGGGGGATGTGAGCTTTTGCATCTCCGCCATTCCGGCAGTTGGCATGTGCTGAGGAGGATATACTCAGCTGCTTTTTAAAAGAGAAGATGTTTTGTTTCTGCACATCATTGCTATCTTTGTGTTGTGTGTGAATAATAGAGGAAGTGAGAGAGCCTGAAGTCTTGAGAGTACATCCACCCTGAGCTTTTAATGCAGGCCTGCACACACATGTGCTGTATGTATGTCTGGTGCCCACTTTGAAGGCAATAGCCAAGTCTAGGTCTACATCACCTCTAGATCACTGAACAGAGCCTTCCAACTTAGATTTCCCGCATCCAGACACACCATCTCAACTTTTTCTAATGAGACCAGAATGGCCTTTTTAAGCCATAACTCTGATCACATGCCTGCCCTCTGTCCACAGGATAAGTCCACATGTCCTAATTCAGTTCATAGTCTCACCTCTACTAATCAGTTCAGCTTCATCCTCATCTCTGTTCCCCTTATTCTCTAAATTCCAGCAGGACTAAGGCTCCTTCATTTTCTTAAACTCACCATCCTCTCTTGCCTTTTATCCTATATTCACTTCTCTCTATCCTGTATTCACTGCTTTTCTCAGCCCTCTCCCCCATATGCCTTTTCTGGTTAATTATGGCTCTTCCTAGGTGCTCACAGCTTGTCAGCTGTTCCAGGACAGACCTCCTCTCACCAATCCCATCTCTTTCCAGACACTCAGCTGTCCATGCATCAGACACAACATTAAGTGAGCACTCTCTGTGCTATAGTCTCCTGGAACTTGTCCTATAGGAAACTGAATGTATGTGTTTGCCTGCCCAAGTTCCACACTGAGAGTTCCTCAGGAGAGAACCATGTTTTATCCATCTTTATGTCTTCAGTTTGGAGCATCAGGATAGCACATGGATTCTCAGTAATTGATTGTTGAGAGAATAAATGAGTAACTTAATGAATAAATATATGAATAAGTGAATGACTGTATGAGTGACTGAATAAGTAAATTCCTCTTCTGTCCATGGACACAGTCCTATATTATTTCACCTGGCAACAACTGCAATACTTAATATACTCGATTCCTGCATTTAACCATCCCCTGATCTTTAGATGATCTTCCTTGTTTTCTCACTGCTCGACCCCGCTTTTCCTGCTTTCCTTCTTCTCTTTATTTTTCTTTTCTTCCTTCCCAGTTTACACAGGAGGAAATAGATGTGGAGGGCATTGAGTGACTTGCTCATAATCACATAGGTATTAATTAAGTAGTGGGGTTTGCCGCAGAGCAGGGTCGTCCTGGATCCAGTCTGTTGCTTCTTCCGGCAAGATGCCATTTAATTTCTCACACTAATGAGTGTTGTTCTGGAATACAAGGCTTTTGTCTTCCTCTCTGTCTCAAGCCTTTAATTAAGACAATTTTTGGACTCTCTGGTGAGTTATATAACATCCTGCCCCTCTCTCCAGCTCTTTGCTTTTCTCAGATTCCCCCCCCCCTTTTTTTTTTTTAATTCAGAACATGTTATTCTCTGGTTCTCCGAAAACAGCCTAACAATCACTGGAAATGAGCTGACCCGCGAACCAAGGAGCTGGAGTTCTGCCTCTCATTAGATGTGTAGACCACGTAACCTGTCTATTCCACACTATCCTCACCCTAAGAAGAGGATTAATGGCAGTGCCTCTTTGAGTCACTCAGGGGATTGAGGTGGTCCGTGTGAGTGCATTTGGTAAACTTTAGAGTTACTTCAAGTTGGAAGTTACAGTAGTTAACATTATCCTGTTTCCCAAGGCCTTCTCTGTCTTCCTAAATAAGCCATAGTTCCGGCCAGGCCAGGAGGTATTGTTTCTTGGGCTTTGCTATCCTTCTTAGTTCTACTATTTCCATCTCCCCTGGGTCTTCTCCAGTGCCAGGCAGACGAGTTCTGCAAACACAGCTCATTTTTTTTTCTTCCAGCCAGAGTGTTTTCTCTTGCCAGATAAATCCCAGCATGTCCTTACTGCACAGTTCTCTGGATCTTGGATGTAGCAATTATGACTACACCAGAGCCACTGTGTATAGACAAGGAAGCGGGCACCATTGATTACCTCCCAGGGTAACCCTGGAGTGACCCACACTGTGCTGAAGCCAAAAGCTGCTTTATTGAAATGGAGGCTGCAGGGAGTCCATAGTTAGGCCTATTTTTTGGACATGATTGGTGATCCCAGGGAAGAACAGTTTCTTAGGGTTAGTCTCATTTGGCTATTTCTTGAAAAGAATGAGCATTCTTGTACCCCCACAATTCTTTCCCTTTGCCCCAGTGAAGCTCCAGCAAAGCTTACTAATAAAAGGTCTTGAATATGAATAGGAATTGCAAATTAAAGACTAAGTGCTATAATACCTACTATGTCCCCTCTTCAACTAAAAGAAAAAAATAGATGTTGTGGTATGAGGGAGGACTACATTATTGTTTTTGCCCTCCCTATTCAGTTATGAGGACTGGTTACATTCATACAAAGACTCAGTGACTATGCGGTAGATATGGCAACGATGTCTGCTCAGGTTGCCTTTAGAGGTAATTAGGTCTGTGTTTGCAACTCAAGTGTGTGATTTTAGGCAAGCTAACTGACCTCCCTGGCACCACCTCCATATCTATAACATGGGGATGATAATACATACATCACAGGACTATTGCAGAGATTAAACAGGATACCTTATGAGATAACATGACCTTACCAAAAGCTGATACTTAGTAGGCATGTAATAAATGGTAGTTTTTGTTAGAACTTTATATTTCAAATAAATAATCTCAGCTGGACATGGTCATCATTCTTTGAAGTATGGAATATCTATTCCATTTGCAGCAGAAAAAGGAGTGTAAATAAGTAAAACTTTATTTAGCCTTATACTTTAGATTTGGGGATTTAACTGTATATCTCTTTCAATAATCATGTGAAAAACAAAATAAAACTAAAAACATTAAAAATACATCATATCAGTTAATTATCTTAACAGTACTTTACTCATTGATCAGATGATAAAGCAATGTGAACATGGTGAAATAACTTTCTGAAATACCTATTTCTGAAGATGCTTCACTAATAGTAGAGCCTAGTCTGGAGCCAAAGTGATCTTATTCTGTCACCAGGGGCTGGGCCCACTGTGATTATATCTAAACGTGGTGATGAGGTGATCTTAGCTGACTTAGTGAGAAGCATTTCAAATGCCCCTATTAACAAATATATTTACTTTTTGCTATCTCTGATTATTGTTCCTTTGACTTAAGAAAATAATCAAACTGGATAAAATACCTAGATGGATTATCTACTAGTCTATCACATCTTATTATCCCAGTTTGAATCTAGGATTTTGGTATAAATACATTGATTAGTTCTCAAAAATCATGGCTTCTGCTTCTTGTTCTGCATTTAGTTACTCTATGATCCTGGCAAAAACAAAACAAAACACACACACACACACACACACACACACACACACACACACACACACAAACCACCTTTTTTTTTTAATCTTGGATGTTGTTTCTTTAGGTATAAAGTTAAGTCATGGGAGAAAACTCCTTAAGTCTATCTGGCTTATGCATTATATGTTCTGTGAAAACATAGATATAACCACCAGTCATTTTATGGCCTCGAGTGAAGATAGAACTTTGTACTTCCCTACTGAACATACAGTGTGGGGCTAAAGTAGGTTTACAGTTGATTATATGAAAAAAAATAATACAAAAATTAATAAATAATAATACAAGAATAACACAAGAAGGGAGAGTGAATTGCCTATTCCAGTGATGGGCTTGGCCATGGAACTTCATTTGCCTCAGCAGATATAATTTGAGTAGAGCCATTAAGTGTATTTACGTGGTTTGCCTTATCCTCTTTTGCTTCTACCATCTGTCATCAGAAGGAAATACCTTGAGTAGCTGTTGTTCACACAATGTGGAAAGATGTTGATCAGATGTGAATATATACATATCCAAGAGCAATCCCTGTCAGTCAGAGCAGAATGAACACTAACCAATAAAACTGAGAAATAAACTTGTAAGCCACTGAAATTTGAGGTTGTTTATTACACTAGGTTACTATAACAATCTACAGTTCTCTTTTTAAATAGATCTTATTTAATGCCTGTTACTGTCATGCATGTCATACTTATTTTAGAGATAAGAAACCAAGGTTATTATAAGTTATAGTAGAGGCCAGGTGCATGAAATATGTGCACAGGTAGGGTCCCTAGGCATGGCTGGAAATCAGGGCCAATAGAGGCCTTCTGGCTGCTGGCTGGGGCCTTCCTTCATTTGGCACCGCCCTCTGGTGGTCAACACACGGCATAGCGAGTGATCAGTCTCCCAATCAAACTTCCACGGGGAAAATTTGCATATTAGGCTTTTATATAGAGATAGCTTACCTGAAGTCACAGAGGTAAACAGTTTAGAAAAGTCACAGATACATTAATACTTGTTGGCCTCTAAGACTAATGTCTTTCTAGTTTCCTGAGCTACCTCTCCCAGAAATCCTGTCCATCTTTTCTCCTGGGATTGTTAATAATCACATAAAATATTATACCGTAAACATATTTGCCCAGCATAGGAAACCTGCTCTGATGTTCCTTCTATGAGTTTCAGGTGTACTTAAGTCTATACATGGTTTAGGATTGAGGTTATGACACAGGCCTGGAAAACTCGGGTTAAAATGATTGGCTCCAGATTAGAAACAGAGCTGAAGGCAGGCCAATCAAAAACCTGAAATAATCCACAAGGAGCCAATTTTTTTTTTTAGATAGTTGGCACCAAGGCCCAGGTGGGCCCGAGGCTGCCAGTGGCTACCTGCCAGCACACAGGGAAAGCCTGCTTGAGAACGAAGCCATATAGAATCACAACTGAGAGTCTATCCCTCAAAAAACAGAAACAAACAAATGTGTGATGACATCAGTTGAATCTCTTAATCTAGACATACCTGGAATTATACCTGTCCTTCTATTGGACGTATCAGTAGTATAGATTTCCTATTTTTATAGGTTGCAATTGAAAGAAACCATATGGATAACATAATAAAGGTATCATAAAAGCACAAATTTACAAGTATCTCTTTTTCTTATTGTTGGCCAATGGGTAAAAAGATATATGCTGCTAGGTACGTTAGAAGTATAGTGAGGCTAAGGCCTTGCTTTTGAGTTAAAGAAAATGTCCTATTTTAGCTACCATTTATTACCACCTGCCTCTACAAATTATTGGTTCTGCAGTCAGGTTAATTATGGGGTTGATATTGCTGGAGTCTGATTAATCAGATATTCTTTGTTGTAGCTCCCCAATTTTATTTACCTTCTGAAGGGCAACACAAGTTATTTGTGGCAAAATTAATCTCTAGCACACAATTCCCTCCTTATAACCCAACTCAAAAATCCTGACTATCCTTGTTCTAGAACTTACAAAGATAGTAATAATTTCTATAATATTTTAAACTTTTTAGTTCTGTGCAACTCGGTGATCTTCTCTTGAGTAAAGCAAAGGTTGTTCTGTGTGTGGGGAAAACACAGTGACACATTTCCTGTTTTAATTCCACATATCATAGAACTGGTTACAAAAGGGTGGCTTGGTGATTTGATGCCCATCCCTTTCTGATTTGAAGCAACATGCTTCCACTCAGATCCTGCCTGTCAGAGCCTGTTGTCCTATTTGAAAAGAATCCAGCATCCAGCTAACATTATTGGCGGGAATTGCTTGGAACCTCTGAGAAAGTTGGGCTGGAGTACGTCTTTCTTGCAAGAGAGAGCAGGAGGGTCTGGGAGAGAACACAGAATCTGTGCAGTGGGAGGGAGAGTGGTGATCCCAAATAAATGAGAATTCATACTCCAGTCACCATGAGAAAATGAAGAGTGAGATATGTGAGAAGTGGAGTTTGGTTCAATATTTTTGATTTATAACCCAAATCTCATAGCTAGTAATGGGCAGCCAGGATTCAAACTTAGGTTTGTCTGACACCAGAACATATACACTTGGTAGTTGAGTCACATACATATATACATGTACTAACCATGCTTTCAGAATTAAAGTAATTATTCAGAATTCTTTTTATCCCCAAATGAAAGCCATCTAGATATTTATGCTTAATTTTCATGTTCCAGATGACATTCTCCAGGCTATCCTCTCTAATTATTTACTAAGTACCTTTGAGAATATAGCTTCATATGGTCACTATTATGAAGGTGTGATGATGATGATGGTGTCCCATACTTTCAGCATATCTATATATATAAAAGCCTAAGCAACTGGCCTAACGGCCGACCAGCTGACTGGCCAGTAGCTATGACACGCACTGACTACCAGGGGGCAGATGCTCAACGCAGGAGCTGCTGACTGACAGCAACTTTGCAGAGTGCCCTCTCGCTCTCCAGGACCCTTAGGAGATGTTGGACTGCCGGTTTTGGCCTGATCTCTGCAGGCCAGGTCCAGGGATCCCACCTGCCAGAGGGATCCTGCTCACTCCACAGACACCCTTCGAGCCCCAGCGCTGCCCCAGGTGCAGCTGGCTGGGGAGGGACCACAGGAGGTTGGCTCCAGTGTGTGTCCAGCACCTCTCACCCAGTTTCACCTTGCTGGCCACCTTCTAATTAATTTACTTTCAATGTGCATGAATCTGTGCACCAGGCCTCTAGTATTTAATAAGTCACTGCTATGTACAAGTTCTGCTGTCCCTGGATGTTTTGTATACAGAGGTGAACATAATGGATGGAAGTATCTGCCTTCATGGAGCTTACATTCTAAGAGGGGGGCACATACGTTAACAACACATGTAAGTTTTTGTTATGGTGCATTAGGATAGAATAATTTTATGGAAAAAAATAAACACAGCCTGTTATCATGCTATAAACCAAATGCTCCTGTTTTTTCCTACTCCTAGAGCAAATGGTAGGATTTTACTTGCTGCCCCTTGCGATTCAGGCAAATGAATTGTTTGCAGATGTGATGTGTATTGTGTTCAGTCCAACATATTCAAGTGCCAGAGTGTGAGCTGCCAGTGCTCCCTTCTTCATCTTGCACAGATGCAGCCAAGTTTAAGGTGATTATTGCCCTGGGTTCTTGCGTTCCTGAGTGACTATGTTCAACCTTCATGGACAAATAGAATGAGGGAGAAATACAACTTGTTCTTTTAATCCTCTAATACTGAGTTTTTTTCTTTTTATTAACTTACATGCCCAGGATACCTTGATTGATGCATGCTATGTTACAGACACTATAGAAAACACATGTACATTACAGAATTTATTATCTATAACAATCCTCTTGATATGCATTATTATCTCCATTTTATACAAACTTTAAGTGTATCATACAGAAGTCAGGCTATCTATCCTACATAACAAACAGTCCTAAAACCTAGTGCAGTGATGGGCAACCTTTTGAGCTTGGTGTTTCAAACTTCGCCAAAAAACTGAGCATAACTCGGGTAGTGTGTCCCTTTGAGGAAAAAACATTATTTCGTGATACTTATAGTTTAAATAACATAAATGTTTCATCCTCGGCATGCGGCTGCCTCAGAGGCCGCGTTTCATCAGAAATGGCACTGACACGCGTGTCAGAGGTTCGCCATCACTGACCTAGTGACTTAAGACAGTTATTTTCTGTCAAGGTTCTGGTATCTCACTATCTCCTGAGTGACTTGGTGTCAGGTGGGAAGTTCTTAGTTGGGGTCTCTCATGTTACTGCAGCCAGATGTTGACTGAGGCTGCAATCATCTGCAGGCTTGACTTACCTTAATATCCAGGGTCACTCATGCACATGGCTGGAGATTGATGCTGCTTTGGGCTGGGACATCAGCAGGCATTGTCAGCAGAAAATCTCCCATGTAGTTTCTTCATGTGACTTGGACTTTTCAAGCATGGTGGCTGAGTTTTTTGAGAGAGCATTCCAAACGGCATGAGCAGGAGATTTAGGTTCTGTTGTAATCTATCCTTAGATCCAGGCATAGCACTTCTGCCACACTCTATTAATAAAGCAAGTTACTAAGGCCAGGTCAGGTTCAAGGGAAGGGAAATTATACATGTCTTGATATGGCACAACATGCCTGTATGAGGAAGGAATTAATACATGGTGGCCATCTTTGGAATCTTATGTGTTGTATCAATTTATAAAATAAAATCCCATTCCTGAGCGATCTTAAATCCTGAGCTGAAAATACCTCATAAATACCTCATTTAGCTTATGGAACCTCCATTCGTGGGGTGGAGATGAAAACTGGACAGGGCATTGTGTTTGATATACGATGTGGAGATCAAGATAAGCTATATTATGTGTGTAAGTAACCAGCCCCAAACCACTGGGACTTAACAAACTTACTTCTCATTCACACTGCATTTTCAAAATTGGTCCGAGGGGAGTTTGCTTATGGTAGTTGCCCAGGCATTCAGACTGATGGAGTTTCATCTCATTAGACTCTACCTCTAGGAGCATTTCCAGTCCCAGTGTAGCAGAAGAGGGAAACATAGTACATTGCATTCTGTATCTTAAAGCTTCCACTTGGGAGTGATAAACATCGTTTCCTTACATCTCATTGTCCAAAGCAAGTCATATGGCCCTGCCTATATTCCTGCCATGTGCCCAGAAGGGGTATCAGAGTCTTTTGAAATAGTCCTAATAGTACTCTATCATATCATATAATTTCCTGTACATTGGGACCAGATTGAATCTAGAGAAAACAGACAAATTGGAAACTACCTTTTTCTTCTGGGTTTCACAACTTGTTAAATACTCATTATTTTTCAAAGGCTGTTACCATTGCTGAGTATAATAGGATAAATAATTGCATTCATATTTAATATTTTCTATAACTTTGAGCATATATGAAGCTCGCACATACCTATATTTTATGAAATTGTTTTTATTTCAATTTAGATGGAGGAGTTATTATTTGCTCTGGTTTGTCAGTCAAAAAGTAAAGGGTCAGAAAAAAGAATAATTTGCTCAAGTTTGCATTGCACAGTTCTTTGACAAATGACTCCTTTTGAGGAGCATTCATACTAGACACTTTTCTCTGTATCAACGATTTTCAAGATATACCCAATGAAGTCTATGAAACTCCAATATTGTGTGTGTATAAGTGTGTGTATGTGTGTGTATTGCACGGTTTATAATCATCATACCAATGCCATGTTGTCAACAATTAATAGGTAGATGAACATTGGGATTGGAATGCTATTGATTCACCTGGTTCCTATAGATGGAATCTATCTTAAGTTCCAAAGCTTGATGTCAAGGATGTCAAGTTTAAATAATGACTTTGTGAGCTTCTTAGCCCTGGTTGTTTACAGGCTTCACACTTGGACTCCTTGCTGACTCATTTTCCCATCTCTTGCCCTGGGCTGTGAAAGTTGAGGCTCCCTTCACAGGAACCAGTGAACAAGAAATGTGTTTTTAGTGCCAAGTCCATCATTTCTAGTGTGACTCACATCTTGGAGGGTGGCACGACTTCCCAGTGGCCTGAAAAGCTTCTGAAAATACTCAGGCTCTTGCCCATCAATTTCAGATCACTGGCTCATTTCTATTAAGTAATCATTTTTTATTTCAAATATTTATTTGCACTTATCAGGTCCCTTTCAACTCAGTTTGAAAAATGATATATTGTATGAGCTGAAAACAGTACATCATGGGGTCCAGGTCACTTCCAATCTACGGTCATTTACTGAATACCCACTTCACACAATACAGCAATATAAGAAATAACAAACTACCTCCTATGCAAGCAAGTAATCTAAATATTGGGATACATCAATAAATATGAGATAGAGGAGAAAAAAAAGTCTCATTTGAATCCTTCTTTTTCTGCTAGTTTCATCATATAATTTCCTTTCCTTTCAGTAACTTCAGCTGTGAACATGTGAGACCTATTAGAGAGTTTTGTGAAGATTTCATAAAATAATGCAGGCAAAAGAGCACTTCAAGTTAAGGGTAGCGCAGGGGAAAATACACAGATTAGGGGAAGTGCATGGCCTACTCAGGGAATCCATTTTGAGTATAAGCAAATTGTATACAAGATTACAACTAGAGAGAGAAACTGTGATCTTTAATCTCAGGCTTATTCATTTGGCCTCTATCCTGAAGTGAAAGGAAAGCCAACAAAAGCCTGGGGAAAAATTAGAACACAATCAATGTTTTTTTGAAAATATTTTTGTTTTGAAATCATTTAAGACAATAAGATTATGCAAAAATAGTACAAAGTTCCCATGCCCATCTTGGAGCTTCCTTTAATGGTAGCATTTTACATAACTACTATAGAACAATATCAAAACCAGAAAACTGAGATTAATACAATGCTATTAAATAAACGACAGACCTTATTCAGGTCTCACTGGCTTTTACATGCACTCGTGTTTGTGTTTGTGTGTGTGTGTGTGTGTGTGTGTGTGTGTGTGTGTGTGTGTGTGTATGTGTGTGTGTGTATTACTATGCATAGTCTCAGTTTGAATTTTTGGCTTTCCTTTGAATAATTTGGGTATTCTCTCTCTCTCTCTCTCTCTCTCTCTCTCTCTCTCTCTCTCTCTTAAAAATTTATTTTAGAGAGAGAGGGAGAATGAGAGAGACATAGAGAAACATTGATGTGAGAGAGAAACATCAATCAGTTGCTCTAACTGGGAGTGAACCTGCAACCCAGGTTGCCCTGACCAGGTATTAAACCCGGTGCACAGGACGACCGTCCAACCATCTGAGCCACACTGGCCAGAACTGGGTATTCTCTGAATGAATGTATCCCTGTAGCCACTAGGTCACTGGGAAACGTACTATTTGATATTGCAAACCTCATAACCAAAATTAACTCTAGATACAAAGGAGGAGGGTTAAATTGTCTGTGGCCAAGTCCCACAGTGACAGCCCAGATTTATGGGATGGTGTTTACAATGAAGAGACACGGCCTATTTTTATTTGATCTGCACCATGCAAAAAGAAAATTGAAATTATAATTAAAGCAGGGGAAATGATAACTTAAGCATTGATTTTCCCATAAACGTGCCAAACTTCAGAATAGTGGCTGGTCTCTATGTCCCCTATCCTGCAGTGTTACTTCAGATGAATTGAAACCTTCACGTTTGATAGTCGACTTACACTGGAGTGTATAAATTTTAGCCTGTACACACTGATGACTTATCTCTGTAGCTGAGATACCTCTCAGGGTTTGGATTAAAGGAGGAGACCTTCAGAAAAATCAGGGAGAGGTATCCCATTGGGATTAGCAGTTTCCTATTAAAGACTCTTTATAGATCCACCTCTGATAAACATTCAGCCCCATCACTATTTTAGACTTCCCCAGTCTCTTATGAAGATTAAACACAAAGGAATTACCATTTATCTGTAAAGGTAAAATTTACAACACCTATAATCCTTTCATAAATAGATATATAAACCACCACATTAATACAAAAAGTGCATTCTGAAGGCAGAAGGCCATTATATTTGCTTAGTGTCAGATAAAAAGCTGCAGTTGCAAGTCATGCATGATTTTAATAAGGTTTGATAATATGCTATCAGCTGGTGGGAACTATAGATTGAACTCTTATAGATTTCTGGCTTCAGCTTCCAAATAATCAATCATGTCAAGATATGAAAATCATTTCATTCCCTTCAATTGAAAAGAAGATGTGATTTAAAATGTCAGCCTTTGGATATATGAGCAGGATTTCTGTAATCAATCATGTGAAATAAACCATCTTATTTAGTAGCTCTTTGAAAAAAGGGAATATTTGGGGGGAAATTATCCTATATAATAAAAGCCCAGTGACCATAATGGCAGAAAGACCAGAACGACCGCTCGACCAGTCACTATGAGGTGCACTGACCACCTCTCGGTCTCTTTCCCCGGCCAGCAGGCTCTGATCGCTGATGGCAAATGGGGACCTGGGGTGGGTGGCAGCAGGGGAACAGGCCGACCTCTTGGTCCCTACCCCAGCCCACAGCCGCCGATAGCGAACAGAGAACCGGGATGGGTGGCAGGGGATACAGAGGGTGCCAGGCCAAGGCCCCTGCCCCACCAGTCGCCCCGCACACTGAGGGTGACCAGCGGCAGGAGTGGGGCCGGTGAGTGGGTGGGGCCAGTGAGCGGGCGGGAATGGCCAACCTCTCGGTCCCTCCCCCCTCCCCCCCCCCCCCCCCCCCCCCGCCATCAGGCTCCCATCTATGGATAGCAAACAGAGAACTGTGGTGGGTGGCACTGGGGGGCGGGGCCAGCTGCTGGCAACCAGGGAAGATGGCCTTGATCACAGGCTAGGCCTAAGGACCATACCTGCACACGATTTCATGCGCTGGGCCTCTAGTATATACATATACAGTATATACATATGAAAAACCTAAATCTGGGTTTTCTCATTTGCTGCTTCTTTCAGCTCAGTAACGTTAGCAAGGAGTTGAAGGCTAAGAAGACCTCAAACCAGAAGGCATGGGAGAACAATATTGTCTATTATGTCTAGGTACTGATGGGGAATTAAGAACTGCACTCAGGTCACTTGACTTCTTTTAGGACCATTTACCTGGATTCAGTTCAGCTCCATCACAGCCTGGCTAAGTCATGTAGATCATGTCTCTAAACTTGAGCCTCAGTTTCCCTGTCTGTTATCAGGTTAACTTACTCTGTCCATACTCACATAGAAATCATGCTAGAGAATGGATGTGAAAGTGTTTTGCAAGAGAAACTCTTTGAAGTTCTCTACAAACCTAGGTGGTTATGTTATTATCATGGCTAGACCAAAGGATGCTAAAAGGTACCAGATGGACTTCTTGTTACGCCATACTCCATATCCTTGGAGTCTGTGCAGCTAGACTGAATTCACATTAAGAGCTGAGGGCCCTGCCTGAGGAAATCACATCTACTCTCAATAAGTGAAGCATACCTATAGATTTTGCTAACTGTCTGTGTAACTTTAGGCAAACCACTTAGCCTCTCTGAATGATAGTTTCCATGTAAGTAAAATAGTTTGAAATATATGATCTCTACGGTTTGTCTCTGGCTCTAAAAATTGTTTTTTTGAGATTTGATATTAACCTCAGTAGAAATGCAAATCATAGTTGAAACATGTTCCTTCTACACATGGTAAAAGTCACAACTTGATCCAAGTCTCTTCAACTTGCACAGAATTTGGAAAAGTTCAACCATACTTTGGCTATAAGTCTATTATGACAATAATGACAAGAAACAGTATATAAGGGTCCTTTTTAACAAATAAAATTATTTTAGTTATGTTAGGTTTAACAAAAATTAGTTGTATCACTCATCAGTCCTTCCAAATATTACCTTTTGCAGTTCCTGTTTAAACAGGCCTAACCAAGTGTGGCGGGAGAGAAGCCGTTGGGGGGCCTACTTTAACGATCCACTGTAAGCGCAAATAATTATTTTGTCAACTGTGAAGCATTCCTGGATGCCTCTTATGTGCTTTGGAATATTTCAAAATGGTAAATGATCTTGAGCTGTTTAATATTTACGCAATCAATTTCCCCATTTTTGAAAATAAAAGGACGATCTTAAATTAAGGGAAAGTTTACTATTATCCTTTCCTGAATGCTCTTGGTGCCAAAATTCATAGATAGTGTGTACAAAACAGGTTGATAAGAGGTAATTTCATTTCTTAGCAGTTAAAAGTAGCATGTGAAAGCCCAAACTAAGCTAGCCAGTGCAGAAAATGAGTTTGACATTTGCGGAAACATCCAGAATATCACACATAGGTATTTCTATATAATAGTTTCCCATCCCGTCCTCAGCAAATCAACCTTGAAGCTGTTTCTCCTATCTCACCCTGTGTGTACAGAGCAGTATGTGTGTGTTTTGCATATTTCTTCTTTCCTTTTGACTGGTTGCCAAAAGTTACTCATATTTTATGAAGCACGGAGACTGGTATGATAAGCGCTCCTTGCTCCATCATTTCTCACTACCACAGAGAGGTGCCTTTCTCTTTTCCCTCTTGTTCATTAATGATGCACAAAGCTGAGATGTTTAACTCTCTCTAGTTTTTTCCTCCTCTCTTTCTTAAGGAATGTCTCATATTACTTGACATGCACGGTTATATGATAAAGACTCACCAGGACCAGTTTTATCCTGCTGGTATGCTTCCCCAGCAATCCTGGCTCATCCAGTGGCTGGAAAAGAAGTCTGTCATTTTTATGGAATGACCATTTTATCTTTAAAAAACAAAAACAAACATATATATATATATATATATATATATATATATATATATATATATGATTATTATGCTCTGAACATCCACTAATCCTGACAATGTTATTATTCTCTCTCATTTCCAGAATATAGACTCCAAATTTGACCCTTTCTCCATTCTGCCAAATCAATAGAAAATACTCCAGTGACTCATTGAGTCTGTGGTGGAAGCAAACTGGGGCTGGTGACCCCGCTCCATCTATCCCCAGTGTATGGAGTTAGATTCAGTCGATTTGATATCACGAATCAGCCTTAACTAAAGGCATGGTGTGAGGTCAACTCACTATTCACGCTCTCCTTCCTACAATGTTTCTTTCCCGTGGCTTCTAGTTCACCGTAACGCTTGTTGTTTCTCCAGGCTACTACTTCATCTCTGGCATCGCCTATCCCTGGGATGCACCAGCTGTCAGCCTTTGAAACCCCCCTTTCCCTCCCGCCTCATTCTCCTGGTGATCTCTTCCAGCTCCTTGGCTCTAAATCCCATCTGTACTTGGAAGACTGCTCACATTTCTATATTTAGCCTGGGACTGTCCTAAATTTAAGACTCATATATCCACCCACGTATTTGATATCTCCACTTATATACCCAAGCAACATTTCAAGATTGACAAATCCAAAAGCAAACTCTGATTCCTCACGTATTTCCCATCATTATCAATCACAAATCTATCTTTTAAGTTCTTCAGTGCATATCCCTTGGAATTAGTCTTGAATCTTTTCTGTCTCTTAGAGATCATATTCAGTCCATCATTACACCTGGCATTCCATCATCCGGAAAGGTGGGAATCCCAAACTCCTCTCGTCACATTTGCCAAACCACCAGAATCACTTGCCTGCATGGTTACAAGAGCTCCTCAGCTGGTCTCTATACTTCTGCCCCCACCCCTCTGGTCTAGTTTGAACTTAAGGGTCATCCTGTGAGATGTGAGGACACATCATGCTGCCCCTCTGTTCAAAGACCCCCAGAGATATTGGCTGCACATTTGAAGTAAAAGCCAGAGCCTTTCCATGACTTACAGGGCCCTACACAATGGCTTGCTCTCCTACAGGTCTCTGAGCTTACCTCCCGGGTCATTCCCTGCAACTAACTCTTTTCCAGTCACACTGGCCTCCTTATTCCCTGGCACAGTCTCTCCTCAGGGCTTCTGCTCCTTCTGCATGAAAAAAGTGCCCAACAGAACATAGTTAGTCCTTAAACATTTGCAGAATTAAGGAGAATGGAAAGCTCAGCTGGCGAAGGCCCCTCCCAAGAGTCTGTTATTCCTTCTAAACTGCCTGTGATGAGTCCCACTCCCTGGAAACTCCTCTTCCCCCTAAATGATGCCAATGCCCTTTTATCCTCCACCCTCGCCCTGCACCGCTTTGTACCCCTCAGGTTCTCTTTTGATTGGAAATGTTTTCGAGCCCCAACTAACAGAAATCACAACAGTGGCTCAAACAAATAGAGATTTATTTTTTTTTCACCTGCAGATATGTCTGCTGGCACTGGCTCAGTACACAGGCTGAGAAGGTTGGCTTGATGGTTCTGTGGGCCCTTTGTGATGGTGGCAGGATAGCGACAGCAGCTCGGATCTTAGCAGCACTCAGAGGCACGAAGCAGCTTTCTATGCAAGGCAGGCAGGTTCTTTGTATGTGCCTTCCTCTAAACAGGTAGCAAGAGAACATGTTCAGAATGTCATCATCCCCATGGTAGACTTACCTTGGAATCTCTTAGATCCAACATCTCTAACTCCACCTCCCCCACCCCCCCACCCCGCCCTATAAAAGGAGGGTGAATGTGTTTTTAGTAGACAAAGGATAGTGTCAGCCTTATCCTTTTTCCCCTTACTCACTCCCTAACGCCTATCCCTACTCAGGTCTTAACTCAGATATTATTTCAGGCCCGGGGTCTTTTCTGATCAGCCTTCTTCTCTCACAAGTCTGGGCTAAGTGCCCTCCTTCTTGGGTTCCCTACTCCTCTAAAGGGTCTTACAACAGCACTGCAAAGCAGTGTTCCTCATATGTCCCCATTCCCCACCATCCCCCCCACCCCCGCAACAGTCTCTCTCTCTTTCTCTCTCTCTTTCTCTCACAAACATATTTATAAGCTCCTGGTAAGAGAAGCCGGCATGGACAGAGGACACATTTTTGTCATTCACATGCACATGCCTAGCAGCCAACACCTGTCTATAGAATGATTGCGTCATACATGAATTAATTTTTTTTAAATAAAGGGGCTTTCTCTCAATGACCTTTAAAATCAATTTTGCATTAAGTCAAGGCTTCCAGGATTACTTTAATCCTTTTCTTATAGATCTTTAGCTTGAGCCAATGTTTTAAACTTTTATTATCTCCAAACCTCCTCGCCTCTTTTTTGAAGGATGTGAATTGTCATCAATTACGTTATTTAACTAATGTTACTTAAATGTGTAGGCATCATTTGACATTGTTTGGCACTATTAGGGAAATAAAATGAGACATAGACAGAAATCTGAAGATACAGATGAGAAAATAAAAGTAAGTATCATTGGTTCTCAAGTTATCCCAACAGATATATTCTGCCCGCACTGTGGATGTATCAGGATTTCCTTTGGACTAAAGGTAGGCAGGTGTGAAGGGTATTATCTCTACCTGTGCTCAAGGACCCAGAGAAAGACCCGCATGGCTAGCCAGAACGCAGAATGATTGCTGGTGGAGCAGATGGAAAGCACTTGAGAGTGTATGAAGGGTACACACACACATTGGCAACACCAGCCTGAGATCCACTTCAGCTGTGTGTTTACAAACCATGTAATATTGGGCACATTAGTTCATCACCCCAAGCCACATTTTCTTCATCTGTGCAATGGGGATCACACTCAGTCCCTCCAAGGTACTACTCTTGTCAGCTTCAAATTAGTTACTGTGTGCAAAGTAATTAGCCCAGTGGTTGCCATACTGTCTGTAATAAGTCCTAAAATTTATTATTGTTATTATTATAAACAAGGCACTGTTACAACATATGGAGTAATTGTCTATACAAAATTAAGTGTTAAAGTAATTATAACAGACTAGAGGCCCGGTGCATGAAATTCGTGCACGGAGGGGGGGCTGTCCCTCAGCCCAGCCTACACCCTCTCCAATCTGGGACCCCTCGAGAGATGTCCGACTGCCCGTTTAGGCCCGATCCCACTGGAATCGGGCCTAAACGGACAGTCAGACATCCCTCTCACAATCCAGGACTGCTGGCTCCCAATTGCTCGCCTGCCTGCCTTCCTGATTGCCTCTAAATCGCTTCTGCCTGCCAGCCTGATCACCCCCTAACCACTCCCATGCCAGCCTGGTTGATGTCTAACTGCTCCCCTGCCAGCCTGTTTGCCCCCAACTTCCCTCCTCTGCCGGCCTGGTCACCCCTAACTGCCATCCCCTGCAGGGTTGATTGCCTCCAACTTCCCTCCCTTGCAGGCCTGGTGCCTCCCAACTGCCCTCCCCTGCTGGCTATCTTGTGGTGGCCATCTTGTGTCCACATAGGGGCAGGATCTTTGACCACATGGGGGCAGCCATATTGTGTGTTGGATTGATGGTCAATCTGCATATTACTCTTTTATTAGATAGGAGGATAGAGGCCTGGTGTGCGGGTGGGGGCCAGCTGGTTTGCCCTGAAGGGTGTCCTGGATCAGGGTGGGGTTCCCTTGGGGCGTGGAGAGGCCTGAGCAAGGGGCTTGTGGTGGTTTGCAGGCCAGCCAAGCTGCTGGTGACCCAAGCAGAGGCCCTGGTATCTGGAATTTATTTACCTTCTACAATTGAAACTTTGTAGCCTGGAGCATAGCCAAGCCTCCTGCTGGATCCATGGCTGCCACTTGGATTTGTTTACCTTCTATAATTGAAACTTTGTATCCTTGAGTGGAGGCCTGGGCCCACCAGAGTGTGTGGAAAGCTTAGCTTCTTTTGTTGCCGGGGAAACCCAATGGTAGCCATCTTAGCTGGGGTTAATTTGCATACTCGCCCTGATTGGCTGGTGGGCGTGGCTTGGCTGGTGGGCATGGTTTATGTAGCAGAGTGATGGTTAATTTGCATATTATCCTTTTATTAGAGAGGATGACTATAAATCGATATTTGCTTCCTTTAGTGGGTGGGAACAGTGTCCTATTTCTCCTACTTCTCAATACAATCAATACAATCTATACAAAGAGCTTGTCCGAGACAACAGGTAAAATCGGCACAATTTTATAACGGGTCCTGCTTTCCTCTGGCTCCTTATGATGTCATTACTGCATGCACCTGCCTCAGCACAGAGTCACACGCACCAGTTTTCTTCCAGCCTCTTGTTTCTAGTAGCTGTAACATTGATGTGAGGTTTCAGTAACTTTAAATCAAAGTGCCTTTAAATATAGAGGGTGTCTTGGAGTTCAATTGGCACAATCCCTTCATTGCACACGAGAAAATGAGCCTGCTGTGAGGGCAGAGCTGTTGAGGACACACAGCGAAAGTTGAAGCACAGGTCATTGGAATCCATGCTTACTCCATATCTTCCATTGCCTCAGACCCAACTCTTTCTGGGAGCAGGGGGTGGAAATGGGGAGGTGGTGCTTTATCTTAGCGTATTGTGGGACGAGGTCAGTTGTGTTATTTTGACTCATGGGTGGTAAAGAAGACATTGGGTGGGCAATGGGAGATCTTAAATATTCTTGTTATCACTATTCTGCTTTCCCCTTAAGACAGGATCCAGGCCTACATTGGGCATATGAGCTTATCTTCCAAGGGTGCTAAATAATAAACAATACATGTAATAAATTAGTTCCTTTTTATTCAAAGAAGAAAAAGAAAGGTAGAGCAGAGCAAGGGGGATTAAGCAGGCCGGAGGTGGGAGGCCACAGGAAGCATTAAATAAAATGCTCATCATGGGCCAGGGGAGCACAGCAGAGCATAGGCATGGCCCCTAGGATTCCCATTTAATCATCATTTTTGGCATCTTTTATTTCTCAAACATGTGCCTGAACATATGTGATAATGCTTGAATGCATGTGAATGTATATGAATGTATATCGCCTGGCTAGAATAACCTTTAAGATAATGGATTTAATCCCCAGCCAGTACTTGAATATCTTCCATAGCAGTGTGATTAGCTCAAATCAAATAATAGGTGAGAACATTTGGGAAGTTCAAGAGTCAATGATTTGTTTACACATCTCTGATAAAGGCTAATTACTTGTTAGCTAAAACATGGGCCTTTGTTTTAGTTAGAGGAACTAGCATAAGAAAGGACTGGCTGAGGAGTTGGAACCCCTCTAGCATAAGAAAGCTGTCAGAAAACGAACACAATGGTTAAAATTCTAACTTTTTACATGTGGCCATATAAGGCTTTAATAAAGGCAAACATTTATTGAAAATACTCTCTCTCTCTCTCTCTCTCTCTCTCTCTCTCTCTCTCTCTCTCTCTCTCACACACACACACACACACACACAACAAACAATTAATCAGATCTTTACATAGTACTGAATTTTTTTCTAACTACAATCTCCTGTAATATTTATTAGTTCTTCGTTTCCAACACTAGGCTAGATTGGTTTTCAGAGTTGCCACATAAACTTCAGAAAGCCCTATTGAATTTGACTTTCTGATAAATAAGAGCTATCTTTCAGGATATGCATGCCTCAACTATTGCATGGGGCATATTTATACTAAAAACCATTTGTTGTGGCGTAGCCTGCGTGGCTCAGTGGTTGAGTGTCGACCTATGAACTAGGAGGTCGCAGTTCAATTCCCATCAGGGCAAATGCCTGGATTGCAGGCTTGATCCCCCAGTAGGGGGCATGCAGGAGGCAGCCAATCAATGATACTCTCTCATCATTGATGTTTCTATCTCTCTCTCCCACCTCTCTGAAATTAAATTATATATATATATATATATATATATATATATATATATATATATATATATATTTAAAAAACACATTTCTTGTTTACTTGAAATTCAAATTACCCAGGCACCCTGTATTTTTATTTGCAAAACCTGGCAACCCTATGGGTCTTAAGGAGCCCAGAGAGAATTTTAGTGAGATATTTTCCCCCTTCTTTGTGCTTTAAACTGTATGGTCTTATAAACCTGAGAGGTAGTGCTGTATAATGGCTCATGCTTCAATCATTAACTTATGCATTCATTTATGCAACATTATTTTTGCATGACTATTGTGTTAGGCAAAATGCTACATAAAAACCTAAGTATGTCTGATACAATGGTGAGCTAAATAGATCTAAACTTTTCCCTCATTTACCTTAGTCTCATAAATAAATAACTACCAATTAGGGAAACACCTCAAAGTGTGATAGTGATATGTGGATGGAGCACATATTGCTCAGGCATAAATTTGTCAATAATGCAGTGTAAGCGGATAATCACTGTGCTAACATCCCCTGTGTAGATGCGGGAGGGAAAGTCTTTTAAAATAGTGATTTCCTAATACCAGTTTTACCTCAGTGCTGGACACATGGCACAATGTTATGAGCACTTTATATTTGTCAAACACCTTGCTGGGATCAGCATTTTATTTTAAACTCAAAGCAGCACTAAGAGATAAATCCAGTTATCACCGCCAGGCTACTAATAAGGAAGGTGGGGCTGTGAAAGTTAAATAAATTGCCCAAATCTGCACAAAAAGGAGATGATACAACTGGGATTCCAGCAGAGGTCTGACTATTGGAAATAGCCCCTGTCCTCTGCTAATGGAGAAGGATCTAGAAAACTTGCTAAATATGATGCATCCCCAGGGTCCCTAGTCAGTAAGTCCTGGATAATTTGGAACAAGCTCCCTAGGTGATTCTGAGAGCAATAAGATTTGAGTCCCGCTAATTCAGACTAGCATAACCTCATTTAGTCAAAACAACTTAGAGCACTATTGTATAACCTCCCTTTTTACAAGTGTCAGTTCTTAAGACCTCAGCTGGGTGGGGGTAGGGGGTAGGGAGGGAGTGTTCCTATTATGAGGAAGTGGGAGATAGGAGAGGAGCTCCTACTTCTTTCTTTAAAATTGTTATTGATTTCAGACAGGAAGGGAGAAGGACAGGGAGAGATAGAAATATCAATAATGAGAAAGAATCATTGATGGGCTGCCTCCTGCATGCCCCACACTGGGTATCGAATCTGCAACCCAGGCATGTGCCCTGACTGGGAATCGAACCTTGATCTCCTGGGTCATAGATTGATGCTCAACCACTGAGCAACAGTAGTCAGGCTAGGCCCCCTATTTATTTTTCCCAGATCTTTTTTTTTGTTTTGTTTTGTTAGCAGAACCATCTCACTAATGGTGTGGCTCCAGTATTCCTGCCTCCTCTGAGGTTTCACCAGTTTAGTCAGGTTATTGACAGTTTAGCATTAAATATCTGTTATTTTCTGGACACGTCTCTTCCATAGAAGATTGGAAAGGAGCTAGTTTAATACATCTGGGCTTGGCTTGGTGCGTCCATCATTTTGCAAGATAGACAGGCTTATGGGCAGAGGAGGTCTTGCAGAGAAGACTGGCATGGCAGGTTGGGACACAAACTTCCAGGAGGAGAAGGTGAGAATTAAAAGTAGGACTGGGTGTAGTTGATGGAGAGGTTTCTAGTGAGGTGTTGTGAGTTCCAACTGTTTGATGAGAAATAACAAAAGTGAATCGATACTTATTTCTTTCCCTTCCTGTTTCATTCTTTTTCTTTCCTCCCTTCCTCTTTCCATCCCTCCTACTATCCTCCCTTTCTTTCCCTCCCTCCCCCTCTTCTTTACTTTCTTTGTTTTGTTCATCAAAGAAATATGTGCTTGTTTAACTTTGTACATTTTTACTGAAGTATTCTTACATACAGAAAAGGACATGAATCTTAATAAATTTTCAAAAAGACCACGCATCCCTGTAACCATCACCAGAGTAGAAAACAGAATAATATCAGCACGCTAAATTTTCCCACTATTCCCAGGCCTGTTACTATCCTCCCCCCAAAGTTAGCCATTATATCTATTCATATGACCAGAAAGGAGTTTTGTTTGTGTTTGAACTTTAACTAGAAGGAATAAGACTTTGCGTATTGCTTAGCATATGGCTTATTTTACCTAGTATTAACGCTTGTGGAATGTATTTGAAATTGTTTGGTGCAGCAGTAATTGGTTCTTTTCTATCCCTGAACACCATTTCATTCTGTGAGTATATCAAAATTTATCAATTCTACTGTTTATGGGCATTTAGCTTCTGTCCAACTTGGAGCTATTACTAATACCGCTAGTGATAGTACTAATAGTGTTAGTAATAGTGCTAACAGCTATTACCAATAGTACTACTATGAGCATTCTTGCACATCTTTTTTGGGGGAAACAATCCCCTGCTTATACCTTTGGGTGTATAACCATGAAAGGAACTGTGAGCTGCTAGGATAAGCATGTTCACTTAGAGAGGATATTGCCAAGTTGTTTACCAAAGTGGCTGGGTTTATCTGCAGCCCACCAGCAGCAAATGAATTGTAGATTCTCCACATGCTTTTTCTTTTTATGTAGATATCCAGTGAACACACCTAGCAAATTCATGGGAAGACTTGGGCAAAATGTCACAATATGTTTCACATAGTTGTGTGTGTGTGTGTCTGTGTGTGTGTGTGTGTGTGTGTGTATACACACACACACACACACACACACTAATAAAAGGGTAATAGGCTAATTAGGCTGGAGACCGGACAGATGTCCAACTTCCTTTCCCACAGTTAGGGAGCAACCAGGCCAGCAGGGGGGCAGTTAGGGGGCGACCAGGCCAGCAGGGGCACAGTTGGGGGGCAGCCAGGCAGGCCTGCAGGTGAGCGGTTAGGAGCCAGTGGTCCCGAATTCCAAGAGGGATGTATGACTGCAGTTTAGGCCCGATCCCACAGGGATCCTGATAGGAGAGGGTGCAGGCCGGGCTGAGGGACCATCCCCCCATTGTGCACAAATATCGTGCATCAGGCCTCTAAAATATATATAAAAAGCATAGTATGCTAATTAGACCAGATGTCCTTCCGGACGACCTTCCAGATGAAGTTGAGGCAGGCGGGGGCCCCGGCAGCAGGGGCCGAGCCCCTTGCATGAATTTTGTGCATCGGGCCTCTAGGCACGAAATTCATGCAAGAATTGACAGAGTGCTTTTAGTGTGGCTGAGAGAGCTAGGCACTGGCTGGTAAAGAACAGAGCTGTTTGGAGTAGGTGTTTTGACCCTGCCATTTGTTCTACCTGACCTGCAGCCACCTCTTTCTGGCCACCTCTAGGCCCGATGCACGAAATTCATGCAAGGGGCTCGGCCCCCACTGCCGGGGCCCCCGCCTGCCTCAGCTTCATCTGGAAGGTCATCTGGAAGGACATCTGGTCTAATTAGCATACCATGCTTTTTATTATTATAGATATAACATTGTGTAAGGAGATGCATCAGAGCAAAAGAAAAAGTGAGGTCCTATTGTTGTGTTCCCATGATTTAACAGAAGTGGGGGGCCAAGGAGGATTCATTATCAGTGTGCTCAGTTGAGAGATTTGTTTTCGGTTTATTGAAAAACCTTACTTTTTCTTTGTCCCTAAAGGATCTAAGCGTTTGCTGTTTTTTTCCACCCAATCTGGTATGTCATTTCATATGATCCTATCTTTTTATCTAGTTGCTCCCTGTACTTGAATCCTGGCTGCTCGATCAACTTACACGTTTTAAAAGGAAAGAACAACTCTCATCTCTGTATTCAGAATGGAAAGTAGGAGAGAGCCTAAGGGGGAAACATGGTAAAAGTATTGATTTTGCTTCTGACATTTGAAAACCATGAAATATCTGGAACATTCAAGTGACACCTGTGAGAGGGGATGCACTTCTGGGCTTCAAATGCCCTGAACTTGACAGAGTGCTTTTAGTGTGGCTGAGAGAGCTAGGCACTGGCTGGTAAAGAACAGAGCTGTTTGGAGTAGGTGTTTTGACCCTGCCATTTGTTCTACCTGACCTGCGGCCACCTCTTTCTGGAACTCAGTTTTCTCATGTACAAAATGGGAAATGCTTCTTTCGTTGGTGCCTGCTTCTCAAAGTTAATTTGATAATGCAATGAGCTATTCGACATGTAAACCATGCTTTTCAACGGAAAGGAATTGTTAATGCTTCCAGCATTCTTTGATCCAATAGCAGCCTTCTGCCCACTAATCTCTGCCATTACCATCCGGGCTGTCACTTCGTGCTCATGCATGGTGGCGAGCTCAGGATTTACTTAATTCCCTGGGCATTGGCAATTAAACCGTATTAAAGCCTTTCTTTTAAATAAGATGCTTCAGCGCCAGCCAGGCTTGGATGGGACTGTTAGGATAAGAGCCTTGTCTCGGCCACTAGATGGCGCCAGAATTCCTTTCTGCCTTTGCCTCCTCCCCGTGGGCCAGGCTCCATCTCCCTCCCACCCATTCCGCTTTTCTATCTGCGCAGGCTCCGCTGGGGTTGTGATGAATTTGTTTGCTGGGAAAATCGTTTCTCCCTCAGGAATCTGTGGGACAGAAAATGCCTTGTGGCCTCAGCTATTGTGGAACTTTTACTTTCCTTGGTCTTGCATTGATTTAGCTCCCATACCTTTCCAATTCACCCAGAACTCCACTCTTCTTAAATTTAGAAGGAAAAAAAAAAAAAAAGAGAGAACCCTGGTTTATGGGAGTTTTCATATCTCTGGGAGCCCTGTTCCTGGGGCCTAATCACACTGCACTTCTGTTTGCATATACAATGCATGATGCACGCCACGCTGTTCCTAATAAAGACATTACCGCCTGCCTCCTCCCTTCCCTACGCACCAGGAGAGAACGCTCCCATATTGTCACTGCCTCCTTTCCAGGTGGCCTGACAACCCTTCCCAGAATTTTCTCCCCGTGGGATCTGTAGTCATTAGGTAAGCCAGGTGACTCTCCTCAGAAGACCACATTCATTCTCCGAATCGCTCATGATTGAAGCCAGCTTTCCCTCCCACTGTTAACACTGTCTCCTGCTCCTTCCCTATCATTCAGCCACCACAGATCATGGTACTTCCCAGATGGCAGGGCCAGGGGCGGATGTTTATATTCTCTAGTCCAGTGGCTCTCACATGTGAGCCTCAGAATCACCTGGAAGGCTACTTAAAACACAGGTGCTGCAGCCCACCCAGACTTTCTGCTGCAGTAGGTCTGTAGTGGCGCCTGGAAATTTGCATGTTTTTCTGCTTCTCTGCTGATACCGATGCTGTGTTTGTTCCAGGGACCACACTCTGGGAACCACTGGTGTCGTCCAAGCCTATAGTTTCACAGGTTTGGCCACTGAGGTTCCATGAATAGGAATGATTGGTCAAGATCACAAAGCACACTGAAATTAACCTGGACTGGACATGCAGGAGAGGGAGACGTCGTTTGAGCAAATCCTTTTTAATTTTCATTCAAATTGGAGCTGGTTAGAAATTTCCTTTTCTACGCTTTATGGAGAGAGGATTTGCTGAGCAAATTTACAGAGGAAATCAGATTGTAAGGGAAATGTTTAGTCTGAACTTAAGCACTTAAAATAGAGTTCTATTATTTTTTAGTTTAAATTCAAGCATGAACTAGGAGGAGCCCATTTCTGGGTAAAGGGACTGGCCTCTGGGGCTGCCACTGCCGTGATGTCCTTGCTCATGGCTGTCACACTTTGGCAGAATTTCAGGGAAAATTGTTCTACGGAGTGATGTTTCTCCAACGATTCGTCCCAACCTGCCCCCTACCCTACCTCCACCTAAAATCAGGATCGCTTCCTGGTAATGACAGGGACATGTTACATTTGTTAAGGTAGTCAAATGACAATGGACTCGTTTAAGCTTCACTTACAGAGGCTTATTCTAATAATGATTTCCTAGAGCGTGGTTCACCCAGCACTTGTGGTAAGTGGCATGATTTTTAGGTATGTATGTATGTAAAGTTATACTGATAGTAATAGCTATGGGTTTATTTATATTGATATATTCTATTTAGGACAACAGATTTTGCTTTTGAAGTATTGAGGTAATAATGTAAAGTTTCACTTTATCTGCACTGTATGGAATATCAGAGTCAATTTAAAGATAAGGTTCAAATGGATAATAGGAGATGTGGTGTACAAATGTAGCCAAACTCATTCAAATGATATTTGAATAAGGGAAGTTTGGTGACTACAGTGCCAGTAACTAAAAGAATGCGACCCTCCAACTGGAATAAGGTACATTTTCATGTTTGCAGATGTTCACGGGAAGGCTGAGTAAACTTGTGTGATGATGGGAGGGGGCATCCTTATGGATTGGATGGTTTCTGGGCCCCCACCAGTCCTGTAAATCTTGATTTTCTTCATCATTCCATTAATCTGTCAAATCGTGTCACCCACCATGATTCTGATTTTGTTATTCCATTTTGAGAGTAGAAGGGGCTATCTTCTGTGGGTACAAATCTACCCTTTACTCAAAGGTTTGTCCATGCCATATGAAACATTTCCTGGAATTCTAATTTCTTCTTGTCCTCCCTCTGCTCTGTAATCTTTTGGTTCCTGTGCTCTGTAACATCCGCAGTCTAATTGATCCAGCCAACATTTATTTTTAATACCTACAATGTTTGTAGTACTAGCCATTAGATGTGTTGACTTTGCCATTAGATGGGTTCACACACCAGACAGGAAGGCAGACAAGCAAGCCAATGGGCTAGATTGCGTGCTTTCAGAATACACATGTTGAAATCCTAGTGCCCAGCAGTGGGAGTGTGACTGTATTCAGAGATAGGGCTTTTAAAGAGGTACAGTGAAGTCATATGGGTGGACTCTGATCCAGTAACACTGGTGTACCTATTAGATGAGGGGGTTGGGGTGCGGATAACATGGAGTTCATGGGGCAAATGGATGAAGACAGAGAGAAGGGGGCCATCTACAAAGCAAGGAGAGAGGCCTCAGAAGAAACCAAACTTACAGACACTTTGATCTTGGACTTTCAGTCTCCAGAATGCTGAGAACATAAATTTCTGTGTTTAAGCACCCCCAGCCTGTGGTATTTTGTTATGGCAGCTCTAGCAAACTAATATAGGCTTTAAGGTATAAATGCTCAGCAAAGCAAATGGGTAAAAAATGTCCTTGAGAAAGAGTGTCTGAGGGATTCCCACAAGAATGGAGATGAGTTTATTGGGTACACATTATGGAAGGCATTCCTAAAAGAGAAACATGGAAAAAAACAGTTGTTTACAGATCAGCTGTTATTGTATACCAGTGCACGATTAGGTGTAGAATAATGTTCGCTGAATCATTGTGTATAAAGCAATGGAAAGATAGTAAAAGTCTATCCATGGGGATTAAGGAGAAATAACATTTATTTATTTCTTAAGGAGAATTTATATTTATTAATTGTCCTTAATCCACATGGAAAAAGCTCAGGATACATTTCCTGTCTATTCTTAAGTAAAGGGTGTCCTATACTCTACATGGAAAGTATTCTGCCTCGTGAATTTGGGTATTTAAAACCAAACAAAAAACAGACAAATAATATTTACAAGGCATTTATAATGTAAAAGTCACTATGATGATTGGAGTGATGCTTTGAAGTTGAAATAAGGGGATAATTGAAATTAGAAAGTGTTGTAATGAAGAAGAAAGACTGTACTCTATCTACCTGGCTCGAGCTTAGTGAGGGGATAGTCCACTTTACTCCTACTTACTATCGACTGTCTTGTGCCCAGTAAAGTCCTTAGGCTGAGGGAGATTCTAAACAAATAGTTTTGGATGAATGAATGAACACATATATGTATGTCAGACACCTGAATTATGAAATAAGGCCTGCGCTTCTGTTCCGGTTTTGGTATAATTTTTTGTAAGGCAGTAAGTAGGTTAATAGATATAAGATTGTCATCTGCATGATAAAGAAGCTAGCAGAAACATAACAGTTCAGTCAGTATAATGTTAAAGCAATAACTGTAATGGTTAAAAGCATAATAGAACCAGTTTCTAAATCTGGTTCCTCTGGGACCTACTCAACCTCTCTGAGATGCCATTCTCTCATTGGCAAAATGAGGTCAAGCTGGTGTTTTTTTAAGTGTATATTTTTTCTGATTATAAGATAAACATCCTTACTGTTAATGATTTTTTAAAATGCAGGGATATATAAAAAAAGAGACTAAAGTAACTTTTTTTCACCCAAGTAATAGCACTCATAAAAAATTTGATATATTTTCTTTCAACCTTTTCTCATCTGCATTTGCATGTATTATAAATCTGACATCATTCTGCATTTTCAAATTTGTACACTGTTTTGTTACCTTATATTATGTTAATACTATTTTCTGATGCCATTAAATATTCCTTGTAGATACCATTTAAATGGCTCTATCACATTCCAGAGTATGTATTTTTCATAACTTATTTAATCATTCTCTTAATTTTGGGCATTTGGCTTGCTTCCAATTTTCAGCATCAATGGTTATAATGTAATAAACCTCTTGGCACATGGAAGTCATGGAAGGGAATTTATAAGTCAATAGTATCAACTAATTTTCAGGCTCCTGATATATATTGCTAAAACGTTCTGAATAAATGTTGAGATGTTTAAATGCTCACTATATTTTTTAGCTTATGCTAGGTTGTCGGGCAGTAAAACCATCATTTCAGTGGGTTCAACAGCCATGACTTTTTTGCTCTCTGTATCTACTGGCTGTGGATCAGTTTAAGCTCTTGTCCATGCGTGTCCTTCACTCTGGAATCTAGGCTTAACCAGCGGCTCTATCTGGAATGTGCTGATCTTGAACCATCTTAAACACAGGGAAAAAAGCAATGGCACAATCCCATGATGCCTTGAATGCTGCTGCTCAGATCAAGTGCATGCTGCTTCTGCTCACATGCCATTGGCTGAAGCAAGTCACAGGCTCAAACCCAGTATAATAAGGTAGGAAAGATATTCCTCCTCAGAGAAGGGCGGAGCCAGGGGCCCAATAAAGATTAGAGAGAGGCAGCGACTATTTAGAAGAAATAATACAATATACATACACTGCAATAGCTCTGATTTCCCCACAGCTTCACTGATACTATGACAATATAAATATTTGCAAATGTAAAAGGGAAAGATGGTAACACACCTTATTTAAATGCATGCATTTATTTACTTGAGGCTCAGGATGCTTTCATTGTTGTGTCATTTGGGTTTGGCTTATTAAGGATCCTGGCCCCATTTTTCTACCATATTTTGCCTTTTTGGGATGAAGTATATATATTTTTAAGGGCATCTAGACCTTACCCATCAAGGTTATTGTTTTTTTTTCCTTCTGATTTCCCCTTAATTTTGTTTATATTATTTTTTATAAATGGCTTATTAAAATTAACATATAGTCAAATTTATCATTTTTCTTGTAATTTATTTCCTGGCTTTCTGCTTCAACAGTGCTCCCCTTTCCTAAAATCAGACTTATTTGCATCTATTATTTCTTTTACAATGCTTTTCTTTAACCTTTTAATCTATCTAAGGTTATTTTGTGGTTAGAATCTGAGGAAAGGATAAAACTTGACCTCATAATAGTGAAACAGAATATTAATTACACCTTTCTGTATTTTTCTCTTGTTTACCTGCTTAATTGGAAACATAAATATGAAGCAGGAAAGCATACTGAATTGAGGTGGGTGAGGGTTACATCAGTGGACGTGAATTCTAGAAATAGCTTTGAGATTAAATTGTTCTGTAACTTTCAGCAAATCAAGTAACTTTCCTGGTTCTCTACCACTTCATCTCTAAAATGAAAACTTTGGATCTCAAATAACCCATCTATCCTCGAAACACTGTTTCCTGTCCAGGTCTGACATATTCCTGCTACATGTCTGTCCCTTTTCACTCCTATGGCCATGGCAGACTTGGCCAATGCAATGGGCCACTTTTCCTTTCTCGGTTAACATGGCCAAAGAATTCTCCCCACAGTAATAAGTAGTTGGCCAATCATCATACCAACTAAACCGTACTTGCTAGTATTGCTATATGAAGTCAGAATTGTGGATTCCTAATGCGAACATCTGTTCTTAGGTTGCTGCCTATTCTATTCAGAAATCGCCTTCCTATCAGGTACTCTATGGTCTGTTTTGATACTACTAATACCTAATGTTTCAATCCAACTGTCCTTAATCCTGTACTGTCTTTATATGTATTTTAAAAGTTTGCTCAGGTCATTGCATGAGATGTATATTGTTACACATATTTTCAATATTTGCAGACTAGTTGCCATTGGATTTTGCTCTAACAGATGACATTAGTGTTCTCAATTACAATATTAGTTGGTTTTGGCTCAAATGAAAAAGAGTACAAAGTTAAGAGTCATACTCTGGAAAGTACTTCATATCATCTATCCCAATCCATTCTCTTTACAAATAGTTTTCTATAGCTCAGAAATATCAACTAGCTCTCCTAGATTTTGTAATGTACAACAACTGAAAGGCAACTAGGTTCTTGAGTCCAGTTCAAGTACCAAACACTAATGGATGGGACTTAAAATCTCCTATGGTAAAAGGCTTCACTGGCACTAGGAGAATAATGTTAAGCTCACTTCTTTAGTGTCTGAGGTCTGAATTGTCGCTGGAATTTTAAACACTATTTCAGCTTTGTGCCATTCTGTACTTAGCAGTACTGTAATTCTTTAGCCTGTTTTCCCTATATTTACATATTTTAGTGATGAGGCAATCATGCTACACTAGAGTCCCCTCCTCCCAGTAGCAGATATGTACCATCTATTTGATTTTGAAAAAATAAAAACAGTAACTTCTAACCTATTGGTGCTAGATGCAGGTATTCAATTAAGTCTACATCCCTTAGAGATTATTGGCAGACTTGATATGCCCAGAGATTACATATAAAAAGTGGGAAAATGTCCTCATAGGAAAAATATTTTAATGTTAAACCCTTATTGGTCATATTTATACTGATAATAATTCCTTTATTTCACTCTTCTCACCCTCTGACGCAAATACTGCACAATCTTGGTGTTGGGTTGAAAGGAAATAAAGGAAGTTATTTTAATGTCAGTACTTATATATTTTTATTGTCTCTCCTTTTTTTGTCAGATTTAGATGTAGAACTTAAATTATTCCTATCATGGTGGGATATGGATTCAAGTTATATATCAATAAAGATCCTGTTACCACTGGAATCTTGTCATGTTGTAAATTACCTTACACAGTATATTCCCAATTACTATGTGTGTTGCAGATAAAAGCTATTCTAACACTTTTAGTTGAAGTCTTAAATAAAAGTAGCCAATGATCTTGAAGGTTGGATGTGTCAAAGTAGAAACCACCATCCAGATCTCTAGATTTTCAAACACATTGTTTCCCAATATATTAAGTCCCTTCTTCTACAAACTTAATCATAAATCCTTCCATTTCATATAAAGGCGTGGAGCCATGAGAATTTCCCTTTAGTTGACCAAGAGGAGGAATGAAACATTTCACTTGCTAGTATCAAAAGGATATTGATATGGTCAAGATGGAGTATTAAAATAAAAATTATGTAAGAAATAAAAAGGCAGCATAAATTAGAAACATGGTTTAAAAGAGTTAGCATTATGCCAGCCTTGTATAACATTCTTAGGGTGGGTTTATGGATGGATTGGACAATATATCAAAAAGAGCATTAAAGACCAATGAGTTGGGTATGGCAAAAGGCCACTGCAGAGTAAATGAACGGTCATCAACAGAGGCTGTGTTCAGGGAATACTGAAGGATTTTCCCTGATATATGTCAAGGTAGGACATGAACAATTGCAGAGCTCAAGCATCTATTGCCATGCTCTGTTTCAATCTACTCATTAAGATAATGTCATCTATCCAACATCATAGAATGAGCTAAAGAAATTGTTATCTACTGTACAACAAATTACCCTAAAGCATAATGGCTTAAAACAATAGTCAAGCTATAGTATCTATTACAGTTTCTATGCATGGGAAATCTTGGAGAGAATTAGCTGGGCATTTCTGTCTCAAATCTCTCATGAAGTTGTAGTCAGCATGGTGACTGGAACTACTCATCTGAAATCTTGATTAGCACTGAATGATCTGTTTCCAAGGTGACTCCCTTTATAGGACCAACAAGTTGATAATGGTCTTTGGCAGGAGGCCTCAGTTTCATCCCATATAGTCCTTTCCATAAGTTCTTTAAACACTCCCTTAATATGGCAGCTGGCTTCCTGGAGAATGAATTACCCTAAGGATATCAAGGCAAAATATCTCTTAAGACCTCACCTCAGTTATCACACATCATGGTTTCTGCAGTATCCTGTTGGTTACAAGGTCAACCAATATTTACTGTGGGAAGAGACTATACAAGTGCACAAATATCAGAAAGTGAGGATCATTAGAGCTTAGAAGAACACCCAGCACATTGTAATATAAATAAACTATTGGTATATTAATATTAATGCAAATACTACTATATTAATATTTATGGCATATAATTATAAATATTCATAATTTTCTTTTTTCTGTTATTTTTAGAGGTTAAATAAAGGAGATAAAAGATTGGTAATAAAGTGAGTATCTGGATTTTTTTTTATTGTGGTCTTTACCAACCCAACTTGTAAATCTGTCCTTAAAAATTCAGAAAAAATAATGTGAGATAACTGTTTTATTTATATTTGGACATAAACAGGGGATGGATGACTAAAATAAGTATACAGATGAATATAATACACACTATAGACAAACAAGAAAGGCCACTGGAAAAGTCTCAAAAGAATTCTGTGGGCCTTTGGGGATTTTGAAAACTTTGTGGAATGGGGAGAGACTTTGTGAAGGAAAGTCATTGTAATTAGAATTTTTTAAAGAGTAGAAAAGAGGAAGCAGAATGAGTGAGAACATGCTGATGAGAAGTCATAGAGTATTCCTAGGACAGAGAGAGAAGCATTGCTTCACTTGGCTTGAGTATTGGATGAAGACCAGGAGGATAAAGTTTATTCTTCAAGTAGTGAGGAAACATTGCAAGGGAAAAATGGTCTGACTGAGGAAAAATTCATCAGGTAGTTTTACAAGACGTACTAGAGGAGTAAGAAAAAGAACACGGGGAGATCAGTAAGGTGGCAATTGTACAGGGTACCTGAGACTCAATGATAATGTAAAAAAGATCTTTTAGATAATAAAACTAGTTCATTTTAAACATAGAATTTACAGCATGGGGTACTTGTATAAGGGAGGGAAAGGCATTAACCAAACACTTTTTCTCCTAGAGCTAAGTGGGTTGAAATTAGTTAACATAGTCTCTGTTTTCTTTCTTCATTCATTAAAATAATTTTGTTAGTGACTACATTGTTCTACTTGCTATAAAAATTATGTGAAGATGAAGAAAACTTAATTTATACCCTATTTCTTTGTTCTCCTTAACATAAAATGTGCTCAAAAAGTGTTGGATAATTATTGTCTTTGATTCCTCTCCTCCTATTTGCTCTTAAACTTACTCCAGTGAGGTCTTTGCTGCCACTATTTTATTAAAGCTGCTTGTGTCAAGGTCACCAATGACCTTCCCATGTTACTGAAGCCAATAGTCA
Source organism: Cnephaeus nilssonii (assembly GCF_951640355.1). NCBI lineage: Eukaryota > Metazoa > Chordata > Mammalia > Chiroptera > Vespertilionidae > Cnephaeus > Cnephaeus nilssonii. The sequence goes on from NC_137085.1 coordinate 12,989,534, forward strand.
GCTTTCAGCCTACTTGTTTTTTAATAGGCATTTGCTCAGTTTTCCTCTTTTCTCCTTCTTGCCTCTTGTCCTTTGTCACTAGGTTTCCTTTATCCTTCTGCTGATTTGCCTCCTACTACTTTGACATAATTTCCCACTGACTACTACTACATATTTTGTTTTTCTGTCCCTCTTCTTCTTCCCTTCTTAATGGTTAGAGTGCCTGAGGCTCAGTTCTTAAACTTCTCTTCTGTATCAGCACTACTTTATTGATGATTTCATAAAAATTGTGTCTTGGTGCTGAATACATCCAAATTTATATTTTTATTTTACACTTTTCTCTTGATTTCTCAACCATGTATCTATCCATCTGCCTACTCAGTATGTCCATATAGTTGGAGAATTTATATTTCAAACCAACAAATCCAATAGGGAATTAACCATTTTCCTCAAATCTACTAATCCCTTGAACTTTTCCATTAAAATTGGTGGTGTCTCCTTCCTTGGACTGAATCTTGGCTCCCCTTTTTCTCTACCCACCACATTCTGTAACTATATCACACATCCCTTTGGTTCTGTTATCTCAATATGTTCAAAATCCATTCTAGAATCCTGGTCTGCATCACCACCATCTCTCACCTGGATTAGTGTTCTAGCCTACCCTACCTGCTCTTCCTTGCCATTCCCAAACAATCTAATTCCACTGCAATATAAGAATGACTATTTTCAAATGTGAGTCATAATGTGTCACTTCATTGTTAAAAACGTTGCCTCGGCTCCACAATTCACTCACTGAAAATGCCTTACAATCACCTATAAGGTCCTATTCAATCTTCTCACCATCATCATCATGTTATTGCTCAAGATAACGTTTTATCATTTCTTACTACTTGTATCATTGATCATTGTTTCTCTGCATTGCCTGGCTCTTTAACTGTCTGGCAACACACCAGGGACAATCATAACTTAAGGTCTTTGTACTTGTTGTTCTCCTAGCAAGAATGATACTCTCACCTCCTCATGTCTCATTAAACATCACCTCTTCAAGGATACCTGTCTTGTTGCCCCTATTTAAAACTGCAGAGGATATCTTCCCCTGAAGCACCCTCTAGTTCCTTTACATTTCTCTGCTTTGACTTTATTGTCTAGGTATGTTACTTTGTGGCATCCTATATATTTTCTATTCATTATGTTTATTGCTTGCTTCTCCACATTAAAAAGTCCCTTGTATGAGGGTGGAGATCTGTGTTTTTGTTCCTGTGGGAATATCTGGCATAGAGTATGCACTCAATAGGTATAAGTGAATTGTCAACCCAGTGGAAGACAGATACATAAATGTGGCATGTACAGCTATGACAGGCACTGTAAAATGAGGAAGAAGCTCTGCTCTGTTCTTGGGTTAAAAATATCCTTCAGAAAAAAGGCTTATCTGAGTGTGCTGTGAAAGTGTCAATTTTGAGACCTTGATTGTTGTATTTTAATAAGGATGGAAAATCTCTGCTCTTTAAACCTATCCTATAATGGAGTTTCTGGTGAAGAGTTAAAAGATTTTTCCTATCACACGAGAGTACACAACTTGAGGTCCAAATAATCCCACTTGAATTAAATCTTAATTAAACATACTGTGCACATAAGTATTTCCCATACCCACCTGCCAAAATCCGGCTAATTCATCAAGGCTCAAATCAAATGTAATATCCTCCAAGAAGCCCTACTTGCCTCTCCCTAAACAGAAATATGCACTCCCTCTTAAAGTTATTGGCTGACATCCATCTTTTTTCTCCAAAATTATAAATTCATTGTGATGATAGACCTATAGACCTGCCTTTGTGTTCCCTACCATTCATAGAATAGGTCCCTGCATGCAGTTGTAGGTAAGAGGTTACCTTAAATTTTTCCTTAGAATCCTTCCAAACCTATTAATATACTGGTGTATCTTAATCCAGTGTCATTGATACATATAATTTTGGTGTACTGCCATAGAGCATACAGAAATTGAACTTTTGAATTTGGTTTCCTTCACCCAAGGGAAAAAAAAAAGAGAAAAAAATCATTGGATACCTCTTATGTTCCAGGCAATGTGCCTGGGCTTTGTACATGTAATATTCATAATAGCACCATTAAGCATGTATAATTATCATTTTTTTTTCTGTTTTGCAAGTGAGAAAACTGAGTCTTATTAATGTTAAATGACATTTTCAAGGTCACACATCCTGTAAGTGACAAAGCCAGAATTCTAACCCAGTTGTGTATTATTTCACTACCTCACAGTACACATGGCAAAGGAAATGAACAAATGAGAAGTGATGGCAAATTCAAAATGTTGAGAAAACAGTGGGCTGCAATAAAGTGGATATGATGAATGTCACATCGGGGCCTACTTTGTGGAACTAATTCCGCAGTGCCGTAAACAATTGGTTCTTGGGAAAGTTCCCCAGAAAGCTTACAAGACAAGGACCTATTCTTGACTCCATCTTGAGTAAAACACTGGTGTCATCAGCAGCATTAAAAGAGGTTGCAGTGCTGAGGCACAGTGATGGTTATATAATTAACTCTGACATGTGGACGTAGAAATGCCCAAACCTGTAAGGATTTTTATGAGTTTATTTGAGACAAACTGATGACAATTGCCAGGGAGCAGAATCTCAATGGATTGAGAAAATGCTCCAGAGAATGGCAATTTTGCACCTGGTTTTATACATTAGAGCAGGGGTCCTCAAACTTTTTAAACAGGGGGCCAGTTCACTGTTCCTCAGACTGTTGGAGGGCTGGACTATAGTTTAAAAAAAAAACTATGAACAAATTCCTATGCACACTGCACATATCTTACTTTGAAGTAAAAGAACAAAATGGCAAAAACACCCGCATGTGGCCCGCAGGCCGTAGTTTGAGGACGCCTGCATTAGAGTCAAAGGGGGAGATGTAAGGGGATTACATGAAATCCATTGGTGCTAGATTAGGGTGACAGTAGAAAGCAAATCGGGAAAATCTCTGGGAATGGCTAAAAAGTAAAATGAATGGACACATGCCCACATGCCGGGTTTCTTGTCCCAGCATAACAAAGGGGTGCAGCAATCTGGAGAAAGGCTGATGCGTAGATTCAATAAGGAGTCCAAAGATGAAAGATAGTTTTGAAAGGCATTGGGGTCAGAAAAGCTTCAGCTAAAGGAGTTAAAGACTTCCCCTTGACTCAGGACCCATGCTTTTATTAACACAATTTGTCCTAAGGCACGGTGGAGATAATACACTTCAAAGGGTTGGGTTTCAAAAGGTAGGGTTTACAGAAGCATTGTCAGATTGGGGCATAGCCTACAGCTGTTCAGGTGTTTGGCCGACAGGAGGCAATATCATGTAGACTAAGATGCCCTGAGCTGTCTGGCAGTAGACAGTCCTATTCAGGTTTGGGGGAGATGCTTTTTAGCCGTTCCAACAGGTAAACTACATATGTGGCTCAGCCCTTGTTGAGCCCCCCAAGCTTCACCAACCTTTGGATGAAACTCTCATAATTATGACATGTTGGAATTGGTTCCCGGCAGACACATACTTATTTTGCGTTGGTGGGTATGGGATAGTTAACAGTTAACAACAGGTAACAGTAACGAGGAGAGGTTCAGTGGTCTCCTGCTCTGGTGGGAGATTGTGCTCTGAGGGGTCTGGAAAAGGGAAATTACCCTGACATCCCAAATGCATGTTATTATAGATGCAAAAAAGACACTAGACAAGCTCAGGGATGGTAACGATTGAACTTTGTCGAGGAAGATACAAGCCCAGGACACGACTACCCGCCATGACCCACTTTTAATTAGAAAGTTTTACTTTCAGACCCCTCTATGTGGTTACTTTAGGTCTCTGAGTTTGTAAGGCCACCATACAGGCCTCCTCTGAGCTTATAAGGTTTGGTATGTGGCCCCTTTTTTAGTCCACAGACATCTTCACTTGAGATCATATCAGGTAATGATGTCTTGATGAACGTTTTTTTTTTTTTGTTTTGTTTTTTTACTGAGTGAGTCAGAAACTGCCTAAAGGGAAAGTTATAAAATTAAAATCCATAGAATCCAAAAGAAAGCATTTTAAGAATAAATTATGAGAATCCCCAAAGGTTTGTCAGCTACAGGACAACCAAAAAAATAGAGCTTTTATGCGTGAGGCTAAGAAGTTGTAGCCATGGGGAAAGTACGGGGACAGAGAGGCAGAAAACTGTGGAGTGTCTGAAGTGAATTAATTAGTCGATATGTTATTTATTCAAGAAAAGCACCCTAAACTTCAGTATGAGTATAATTTTAGGACATTAAAAGTTGTGGTTTCAGTCCAACTTTCAAAGTTATAAGGAATGTGCGGGAGTCACAAGTTAATTAAAATGTGCGTCTATATAATAAAACCCACGTAAGAATGACAATGGTGCCACCACAAAGCCACTCAATGTGTTTTGAAGGTCTAACCAAATTCCAGATAGTCATTATTTAAACATCAGGCATATTGAATGAATATTTTCTTTGGAAATTTAATAGGAGATGGTCATGAAAACAAAATTATCAATACATTTTTAAACTGAGAGAAAGTGGAAATAAGGAAATCAAATAAATACCAGAATAGTATAAAATGAGCATCAGGCTAGGAAAGTAACACAGATCTTGATCCTGACTCCTTGATTAATTCATTTAATGTTGAAAAGCTCATTTAAATTTGTTTCAGTTCTTTCATTTGTGAATAGGAACTTATGAGTGTTGGTTTCTAGTTTGTCTTGCAGGTAAAATAAATGGGCAGTAAATGGTCTATATCAGAACACTGTAAATAGTACAATATACCAGAGATTTTACCTAAGCTCTATCATTAGTGACTAGATATTTGTCATAGGGAAATAATCTGCTTCTGTCTTTAAAACACAAAACTTGGACACAACCTTGACCAGAAAGGACTTCGATTATTTGAATGACATTGATATGGAAAATTAAGGACACACACACACACACACACACACACACACACACACACGAGACCAGTCAAAGGTTCTACTCCCTCTGCATTTCCTAAGATATATTTTCTAGACATCATCACCCTTTTGACCAAAATTAGTACTTTCTCATGAATCTTTCTTATCCTTCAATCTATACTTCAATCTATATGTATTTTTTTCAATATGTGGGTGTGGACAACAGAAGGGAGCCACTTTCCTTGTGGCTAAGTCTCTGCAGACTTTTAGAAAATGGGAGACATGCTCTTAATCTCTTTTATTTCCCTCTCCCAATAAGAATTTTGGCTAAAGGTGACATCAAATCATGACTTTCTTAGCTTATGTACCAAGGGGCAAGTTTAAAAAGCAAATGATACCATCTCCAAAAAGTCTTAAGTACAAGCAAGACTCAGCAGATTTTATATTTCTTCCCTCAATGTGGTCTTTTTTTCCTTGGAAAAAGTTTAAGTATAATGAGGTCCAGTCAAGTACCTAGATAATAGTCACTACCTGCTAATGCCACCTGCTTCTGATGAGAAAGGCAACAAAGGGATATGGTGATGTCTTAGCGTGTCAGGTCCCTTTAGGGGACTCACCAGAGTCTCATAAAAAAAAGCACAGCACTGGAACCTGCTACCATCTCTGGCTTCCATCTATTCATTAATAAATAGGAGTGAGTGGTCAAGCATCGACCTATGAACCAAGAGGTCACGGTTCGATTCCCGGTCAGGCCGTATGCCCTGGCTGCGGGCTCTATCCCATGTGGGGCGTGCAGGAAGCAGCCTATTAGTGATTCTCTCTCATCATTGATGTTTCTGTCTCTCTCCCTTTCCCTTCTTCTTTGAAATCAATAAAATATATATTTAAAAAATAGGAGTGAGGAGAGTAGAAAACATATTGATAGTATCTATCTTGGGAGGTAGAGATCAGGAGATGATCCACCCCAGTTAGTGTGAAAGTAGTTAGTTCAGATAAAACCAGAGAAATGTTGAACAGGTCCAAGAGTCTCAGCAATGCAATAGCAGATGGGATTCTGGATAGATGAGAAAATGTGCTGGTTGGTTGAATTTATGGGTTCAAGGACTCTCTACTGGAGGATGGCTGCTGAATTAGGTGAAAGCATTTTATGAAAGGGACGGACAAATCATGGCAGGAAGTACAATACAGACTTCAGAGATCGGTGCACCCTGACAGTTGGCAAAGTGAGTTTCATAAAAATAGAGAACTGTATTTAGCGGCTACGTAAGTCACTCTCATAGATTATATTTTCAGGTTAATAACACTGAAGAGGAGAAATAGAAATAGGTTTATAATAAAGATGTGACAGTTTTGAGATACTGAGGACATTTTAGGTTTTAACATTTTTGTTGCAAATAACAAAGAAATGAAAGAAATGATGGACAAGCTGATACGTCTACAGGGTTGTCATTATAGGGAAGTGGAGAAAGAACATGGCTATATTTTTCTACAAGGAGAGAAAATATAAGGGCAGCCAGTAGCCATATTAAAATACTATAGGACTTTGTTTGAGAAAAAGAGACTTGCCTGGAGGGTGCTTAAGCCTGTATTATATGTTGGGTAACATACTATAGGCTTTAATTGAATGACCCCTTCCACCCAATGAAACATAAATTATTTTTCCTGTTTTATTGATGAAGGTACAAGATTTCAGGATGTAAGTAAATGACAAGTGTGTAAAACTGTAGGTCCATTTCCCCCCTTAAATGCCTGAAGATCCCCAAGAACCTTTACAAAATTAGTGAAGGTTCATCTTTCTTTAAGAAAGTATAAAACTTCCAAACTGTTACTATTAAGCAAGTCACAAGACCAATGTGCAACGTTTTCAGAAATATATATTCCCTATGTTGCAATAAATTGAATATGTAATGATTAAAAAGTTTCCAAAAATACCTGTTTACAAATTGCACCAGCTTTCTTTTTTAAAAAACAACACACACAATAATTTAAAATAAATTATCACTTAAAAAAAAATCATAGTCATACTTTTTTTTTTCTTACATTTTGCTATATTTAAGTTTCTGGTTTTCATCCAGATATTTATATCCTGAATCAGATCAAAAGATATTTGTACATATTCAGAAAACACCAAGCACACAAGCACATAAAAATTGTGCATTCTCTCTTTCTCTTTCTACCTCTGTCTCTCTCTTCCCTTCCCGACCCTCCTACTCTGTCTCTCTCCTAAGCTTATGGTGTGAAAGGCACTTGGCAAATGGTCAGTGAATTCTAATAAATATTGCTTTACTAAGAGTGTTCAGGCTTGTCCTAGCTGGTTTGGCTCAATGGATAGAGCATCAGCCTGTGGACTGAAGGGCCCCAGGTTTGATTCCGGCCAAGGGCACATGCCTGGGTTGCAGGCTCAGTCCCCAGTAGGAGGCGTGCAGGAGGCAGCCAATCAATGATTCTCTCTCATCATTGATGTTTCTATATCTCTCTCTCCCTCTTCCTTCTTCTCTAAAATCAATAAAATATATTTTTAAAAAAGAGAAGGCTTGAGCATCTTCTAAAGAAATACACAAATGACCTTTGTCATTAATTTTACAAATGTATTAGCCATCTAAAGAAGGCTGAAACAATTTGACTTCAGAGCTCTATCCCTGGAAATCCATCCTGAGGAAATAATACTTAATACAGAGAAAATAGTATGGAGTCAATTCAATAAAGAATGAAATATTAATTTATTTGTGACACATTCTTTTGAAATATCAGTTACCCATTAAAATATCTATAATGATTTTGTAATAAAATGAAATAATGCATGTGCATAAAATGGATGTTAGGCCAATAAATTAGGGTGAAATTAGTATATATCGCATGATTTCAGTTACTTAAAACATGGTGAAAAGAATTATATGGAAATTATCAGAATATGACCAACAGTCAAGATTTTGGACCACTTGATAATATAGGTTTTTCTCTCTTCTATGTGATTTTGTGACTTTCCAAAACATTTACCTATCTTTATAATGGATAAACCTCTAATTCATTTTTAGATAAATTAACCAATTTTTAAAAAATTTAAGGCATGCAAAAGTAAAAACTTTAATAGAAACAAAGACTCTACTATGAAACTCAAGACTCTATTTTCAGTGACTTTCTTCACTTCTCTTAAGAGAGGCAATCAAATCACTGTTAACTGTTTTGAGTATATAATTAATTCCTAAGGTATTCTATGGAAATGCATCATTTATTCAACTGTTTCCATCTTTGATCCACTGATGTTACAACAGGACTACAAAGAATATCTTAAAATTCAGTAATTTAGGCAAAACCGGTTTGGCTCAGTGGATAGAGTGTCAGCCTGCGGACTCAAGGGTCCCAGGTTCGATTCTGGTCAAGGGCATGTACCTTGGTTGTGGGCACATCTTTCTCCCTCTCCCTTCCTCTCTGTAAAAAATCAATAAAATATATTTTTAAAAAATTCAGTAATTTAGAAGCATATGTCTAAGCATTGATTATTTTGTATTAACATTTCCTGATGTGATTCTTCAGTCAGTGATTTAAGTTCTCTCTTTTTTTAAAAAAAAATTATCTTTATCTTCATTGATTGCTCCAGAAATAGAGTTAGGATCTCGTTGTCTTCTTTTTTTATTTATTTTAAAAATAATTTAATTTATTTTTTATTTTTTGTTGCAGTTGTTAATCCTCACGGGGCATATTTTCCAATGATCTTTTAGAAAGAGGAAAAGACCGAGAGAAACATCCATGTGAGAGAAACACATTGATTGGTTGCCTCCTGCACACACCCAGACCAGGGCAGAGCCTGCAACCAAGATACAAGCCCTTGGCTGTAATCAAACTCGGGATCCTTTGGTCCACAGGCCAATGCTCTATCCACTGAGCCAAACTGACTAGGGTTAAATTAATTTTTAGAGAGGAAGGGAGAGAGGTAGGAACATTGATTGGCTGCCTCCTGCACATCCCTACCAGGGATCAAGCCCACAACCCCAGCATGTGCTCTAACTGGGGAATTTAACTAGCAACCTTCTGATGCACAGGATAACACCCAACCAACTGGGCCACACTGGCCAAGGCTCACTGCCTTCTTTTTAGACCATTGACTTTCACAGCTCCTGGCTACCTCAAAATAGATTTACTTTGTATGGCTCTGAACTAGAGCCAAAGAGCTGAATCCCAGGGAGCATATGTCAAGTCATTAAAAAAAAAGTGCTTTCTAATAAAAGCAATAACGACAGTGGAGAGAATCTCTGTTTCCATACTTATTTACCTTCTAATGGCCGCTCTCCATATGAAGCACTGGGTTCTTCAGCATTGAAAATGCTTCAGGAGAACATGAAATGACCCGTCAAATATATTGAGGAAGAAATTATAAATGTTTGAATGGGATGACCTGAATAATTTTTTAACATTCTCTCCAAGTTCCACAATCTCTTTTGTCTGTGTTAGAACTTTTGGCTGAAGAATTTAGTTAGCATCCTGACAGCTTTCTGAGAAGGGCTGGAAAAGTCACTAGGCTGTTAAGTTTTCTACACACAAAAAGAGTGAATGGAATAGTTATGTCAGGCTAGTACACAGATTAATTAGCTGATGTGTTCAGTCTGATAAAGATTCTTCACTACCAGGTCTACCTCATAATAAAGGCTGCAGAAAGGACCCAGTGGGATTTTCCCATTTAACCAGCTCTTTGTAATGGTAGAATGGAGGGCAAAGGTGAAATGGCCAAATGAAAAAAAGAGTGCACCCCACACAAATGCAAATGCTTAAAAACACACTCACACAACAACTTAATTAACCTGCGGAGGCCTCTGCCACCTCAGTGTCTCAGAGCAGATGAATTAAGACAGAATATTTAAAAGGGATTCCGGTTTGCAATGAGAAAAGGATCTCCAGTTAACCAGCATATCCTGGTTTGGGCTTTTCCAATGACCTTCTCATTTTGCACTTTTTAAAAATAAACTTTATTTTTTAGAACGGTTTTAGGTTTATAAAAAATTGCAGTTAGTTCACAGAATTTCCATATACCCCACGGCCAGTTTCCCCTATTATTAACATTTTACATTAGCATGGTATTTTGTTATAATTAATGAATGGATATTTATATATTATCATTAAGTACTGTACGTACTTTATTCAGATTTACCTACTCAATTTAATATTTAATTGAATTTTGATTTCTGTTTACTTTTCCTCTTTGAGATGCCTATAGTTGTAGAATAAGAAAATTATAAATGGGTTGTTCAGCAGATTTTTCAAATTTTTCTGTAATACAGAACTGAATTGAAATCTATCCATCCTTCCTCCATTACTGATGTCCCCATACCAGGTCACACTATTTCTTTTGTGGGGCAAGCATATCAGATTGGGGTCTCAGGCCAATTTTAAAAGCCTTAATAGTGGGAAAATACGTACCACAACAGGCAACCCACCATCCCTCCAACTGATTTGTGCATTTTTGAAAATGAAGGCAGAATTGCATGGAGGTATAAAATAACACTACTATGAAAATTTGGACCTCTGCTTATTCCCAATGTGGCCATTAAAAAAATTATTTTTATCGTTGAAAGCATTACAGATGCCTCTCTTCCCTCCCCCCATTGACCCCTTCCCCCACACTCCCTCCCCCTCCCCAGGCCTTCCCTGAACGAACTATTGTCTGTCCATGGGCTATGCATATATGCGTCTAAGTTCATTCATCTCCACAGAAAGCCAGTTCACAAGGGCATCGAGCAGCTTATTAAATATATTAATGTGTTTTGGAATTGTCCTTGGAATGATGAGATGGATGCAAAACAATATTAACCTCTGTTGTGTGGCTTTTCTGAGTTTGATCAAATGCATAACACGTCTTTCCCAAAATGTACATGGGAAAATCTACAATATATACTAATGTTTATAAACATTCCTTAGCTTTTATGATCCCTGTTAGACACAGTATATGTCAGTTGTATTGTCAAATGTGTTTGAGGCACACATTTGATTGTGCATAATATACATAAGATAGAAAGGTCTTTTCTCCATTGAAGGAAATTCATTTTATCACACTGAATGATTGATACCAGGACAGAGGAAAGAGAGAGGCAGTCAGCATGAAATTGATTCAATTTACCTACTTAAAGCAAATACCACAATAATCTACTAACTCCACTAAAGGTAATAATAATTATAATTGATGTTATTAAAACATTGTAAAAGCTATATAACTGTTTTTATAGCTATAAAAAATATCTCTTAGGGAATAGGGGGTAATCCCAGATAAATTTTGGTTCTCCTGTTACTGTAAACATTCTATTCATTCATCCATCCATCCATCCATCTATATCTGCATTTGATAAATATGTATCAAATACCTACTCTGTGCCAGGTCCTTCACCAGTATTTGGAAATACAGCAACAAATGGAAATAGGTGAAGACCACTCTCCTCATTGAACATGCATTTATATTTATTAGTTTACCCTATTATTGTTCACTAGAGGCCTGGCGCATGAAAATTCATGCATTGGAGCAGGGGCGGGGGTCCCTCAGCCCTGCTTGACCCCTCTCACAGTCCAGGAGCCCTCAGGGCCAGGAGGCAACCTGGCAATCAGGGGAAGGCGACACCCCCATCACACCTCTGCTGCTGCCACTGCCAGCACACAAGCCTCGGCCAGCCCCAGTTACCTGTGCCTCAGACGGCCCTGGGTGGCTGGGCAGCCGCCATCTGAGGCTTGCCTGCGCCTCAGGCTGGTCCTGGGTGGCTGGGGGGTTGAGGGGACTGGGGGACTCTGGAGGCAGTGCACAGAGCGGCCAGACCCGCCTGGGGGTGGGCCCAGCCGTGCGGCACACCTGCCGTACCGGCGGGGCTGAGGGGACTGGGCGCCACCATCTTGTGGCTGTGGGCACTACCATCTTTGAGGGCATGGCAGTCAATTAGCATATTCCCTCCTTATTGTCTGTGGGCACTGCCATCTTTGTGATGGTGTGAGGGTCAATTAGCATATTCCTGCTTTATTAGATAGGATTATTTTACATAAAGTATGTCAGGTGGTAGTAACTGACTTGGGGAAAAATGTAAGGGATGGGTGGCAATTATGGCAAGAGAATTTTGTTTTTAAAGAGTGTGGTTTAGGAAGGATGTGCTAAAAATTGAAATTAGAGCAGAGGCCTGATGGTGACAAAGATGGTGCTGTGTGGATTCCTAGAATAACCAGCAGGGGACCCTGAACCCAGAACAGGTGAACCAGCTTAGCAGGCATTCCATCATGTGACCACAGATGACTCAGTGTGGAGGACAGGAATAGCAGATAAGGTGAGAGCTGAGAGGGGCCAGATCTCATAGGACACTTTAGGCCATTGTAAAGGTCTATGGAGTTTGGAAATGATGAAGAGGTCAGTAATTTAGGGGAGACTTGGAAGGTCATGGTATCCTAGAAGTTAAGAGAAAAAGGAGTTTCAAGGAAAATTTTAATAGTATTCTGTATTATCATTTTGAATAAAAATACTCACTGTTCATTACCTGTGACTTTCACACAACTGTTACTATTGCGAGTAGCCATGTTTTTCTTATTCTCCATTGCCTCTGCTGCCACTAGCCCAGTTTCTGAAACATAGAAACACTCAATAAATACCTATTTTTAAACAGAGGAGTACGTTTTATAGTTCAGTGATCACAGCATATTTTTTTTATTAGCCTTTCATTTTACAGATGAGGGGAAAAAGACCAAGAGAGGGTAAGGGACTGCCAGAGGCACTGTCAGGTTATCTGAGCCTACAATCTTTGTGGTCTTGATAATAGAACTCAAATGTTCAGAGCAAATTCCTGAGATCTGGGACTTTGCTGCCCATCTTGAATATTAGAAAAAAATATGTGAACCTTACCTGCTGCTCTTTGCTGGCTATGAATACACCTCATAGTGCCAATTTTGCCTCCTCACTCTCACATGTCCCCAGCTACCCTGCTGAATTCTCATCTTGCCAGCCACAGCCTCGCTTGGGCATCTAATGCCCAGGGTAAACAAACAAGAAATCATCACTTGGAGCAAACATCTGATTATCTCAGCAGCAATTGCTGTGAAAACAGAACACAGGAAAGGGCAGCTGCCTGCTTCGCTGCTTCCATTGCAGGCTCTGATTGTTCTGGAATGAGGTGGCCTTTCCACCTGGCAGTGGATCACAGGGCCAGGTGGTGCCAGGTGGCATAGACTGTGGGGAAGAAGTTGGAACATCTGTGACCTCCCATTCAGGCTCTGATGAGTCTCCTCAAATCTCTAGGGTGTCCTAGCCTGGAAAAAAAAATAAATAAAAGAAGGAAGGGCCCTAGGGATCTGGTTTGGGATCCTGGCTCTACAACGTATGTACTGGTGATCTTAAGCAAGATGTTGTATCTCTGTTGATACTGTTGCATTAGTGGTAAAATGTTAACAATGCCTAACTCACAGTGCTGTTGTGAGAGTTAAAGAGTCCATGGAAGGACCTAGTGATGCTGGAGACCACAGGATGTTAGTTGACTCTGATGCAAAATGGCACTTCTAATGTCCAGCTTACTGGAGTTCTTCACTGGGGTTTGGAGCAAAAATGTATTCAATTAATAACATATTATTTTGCATTGTATTGTTCATAGATAAACTGAAGCATATTAAAAATATTAAGAGTTAATTGGGGCAAAAATTGATTTGAATTGTGCTAGGTCATGTGGCAGATAGAAAGGAGCTCCGTGGAATGGCACCAAATGAGAGCTATTTGCACAAGAGAGCAGAAACAAGGAAGTAACAGTGGCAAGTAAGCAGGTTGGTTAGGGCAAAATTTCTTTTTTATTTTATTTTTTATTTTTATTTTATTGTTATTTTTAAAAATTTCTTTATTGATTAAGGTATCACATGTTTGTCCTCATCCCCCCATTCCCATCCCACACCCCTCCCCATGCATGCCCCCACTCCCCTGTTGTCCTTAACCACTGGTTAGGCTCATATGCATGCACACAAGTCCTTTGGTTGATCTTTCCCCTATATCCCCACCCTCTCCTACCCTCCCTCTGGGGCCCAACACTCTGATCCATTCCTCCTTGTTTCTGGGTCTGTTCTTGTTCATCAGTCTATGTTGTTCATCATTTCCCCTAGATGAGTGTGATCATGTGCCACTAGAAATACACTTATAAGAATCGAAAATGAGACAAGCAATAATGGTTATGCTGAAAGGCAAATGAATCAGTCTGTAGTGAGTTTCTTTCTGGGCCAACAGTTCTTTTGAGACCCAATTTCAATGTCAATCAGTTCCTTATGTGCACATGTCAGCAATGATATGTCCATTCTGGATGGTGGACAAATGGTGGTAATGTAGGTCCGACCCTCTCTGGTTTGGTCCTGGGCAACCTGCAGTGATGCACAGCTGCTTACTGCTAGTATGGCAAGGCGACATCAGCATCTTCCATCTCTGGACTGCTTCTCTTCTGTCTTCATGGCTGGAGAAGTCCTGTCGATTCCTCTCTGTTACCGGAATCCACATGGTCTTGGAGTTGTTTTCTGAAAATATACAAACACTAGAAGCCCGTTGCACAAAGTTTCGTGCAATAGACTTTTCCTTCACCTGGCTGCTGGCACCAGTTTTCCACCAGCAGCAGTTTTCCTCTGGCCACCCGCCGATCAGAGCGCCTCCAGTCAGCACGATCGGCCACCCCGAGAGGAACTCTGATCTGGAGGCGCTCCGATCAGCGGGTGGCCAGAGGAAAACTGCTGCTGGCGGAAAACTGGTGCCGGCATCCACGCAATCGGCCACCCCGAGTTCTGCCACCAGCGTCTTCTGCCGGCCCCATGGGTCCTTCCGCAGCGCTGGCGCTGGTAGGAGTGGGGTCGGGGACTCCTCGCGAATCCCTGATCCCCCCCCCCCCCCACCGCCAGCCAATCGGCCACCCTGAGTCCCGCTCCCCCGATGCAATTTGCATATTACCTTTTTATTATGTAGGATATTCTCGACCAAAAGTTAATAAAGGAATATTTCCTATACATTTGACTTTGGATCCTTTTTCATTTTTTGCCCATATGATTTTCCTCTGGCTTGTTTTGACTCCATGTGTGTTTTTTATGGGTGTCTTGCTTTTAGCATTACAATTAATTTTCTAAAGTACAAATTTTCTAGATGTAATTTACTTACAGGATATTTTCCTTACATGATATTCTTCTACTATCCCCCCTTTTTTTGATTTAAATATTAGGAGGCTTTGGAAAATGTTTTAATGTAGTCTTGATAGCTTTTAAATTTTAATTTTTTGCACTATAATATGACTGCTTTAGGTTCATTACATGTTATGCAATTTTATCATGAGATGCACTACCAATAAAAATTTTAGTTATCACTTTAGGAACTGCTTTTTGTCCAGTACTATTAATTTTTCTAGAAGGGCAAAATTTCTTTATTTTAGGAGATGGCAGGTATCTATCAGGAGATAACCTAACTGGTGCTGATCCAGTGGCTCCTGATTGACTAGATTAAGATTCCATGTCTTGGCAGAGCCAAACCTGTAATTCAGTTTCGTTTTGGTGGTCTGACATATTTTGGACCTATTGTCTTATTTTTAAGAGTATGGATACCACACAGGGAGGTATTCTGTGCCTGAGGGCAGAATTTTGGTATTCCTGGGTCCTCGTGCTTTTTACCATTGTCCCTACTTAAGTGAGATTGACCCCATAGTCAACTATGGTTGAATATTTTTTGAAAATTAAATGGAATAAAGTGAGATGAATGGGAGAGGTGAAATAGTTAAAATTTTGACTTGACTTATGAGAAAAACAAGATGGGCATTTATTTTCCTCTGAGGATAGACAAGGAGCCAGAGAGAGAGAGAGAGAGGAAGACGAGGCAAGATGCTTATAAAGTAGTACAGCCCCCTGTGGATGATGCTCACAGGTTCTAGTGAAGGCAGCACAGATGCCTGTCAAAAGGGATGTTTGTGAAAACACATACCTCTTACTCTGTATGCTTTACTGCTACCTGACAGACAGTTGAGATGAGTACACAATTTTGTGGATACCCTGTTGTGAATGGTGCTGTTAGACATGTGCGCAGCTCACTTTGCACAAGTGTGTGTTGTAGCTCTTAGAACCAGGCTTTTAGTTTGGATATTAGTTTATATTTGGTGATTAAATATTTGGAAGGAAGAGGAACTGTCTGTAAGTAATGGCATTCTCTCCCCTTCAGGATATAGTAACTTTTGTTGTGCTTTTTGGCAATTCTATTTATCATTAGAATCACCTGTTTATACTAAGAAAAATGGAGTCTATTTTATAAAAATGTATAATATGTGCCAGGCACTATGCCAATTACTTTATATGTATTTTTCTCATGTAATTCTTATAAAAACGTTCTGAGATAGAGGGAATAATGATCCCACTTCATGGATGAACCGACTGAGAGGTTAAAATGTGCCAGTATGTGGTAGGTTGGTGTTTGTACTTGGATTTGTCTGACCCTAAAGGTATTGCTAGTGAGATGAGAATAATATAATATACAAATAAAAACAAACAAAAACGTGCACTCTTCTTTCAGTCTATCTAGTCCTGTTCTGCCAGCAGTGCCCTGCCCATGGTGGTCCTGTCATCTTTCTTTCTGAGGCCTTCTTCTCATCCATACAGGAATGGGAGCATTTTTGGTCCTTGCTCTTCAGAATGGGGTCTGTCAGTAAGTAGAATTGACAGGTCCTGGGAGTTGGTCAGAAATGCAGTCTCATCTGTACCTACTTATTTAGAATCTGCATTTTTAACAGTATCCACAGCTAATTTGTTTGCACATTAAAGTTTGAGAAGTATTCATCTTGGTCCTTGGTGTTTCCTTCAAATCTAATATTCTTCAAGCCTCAGGTAACCTTTACCTGCATTCTTCACTCAATAAGGCAGTGTGTTATCCTAGAAAGCAGGAGCATCCTGGTTCATATCTGAGCTACCCAGTGTCACCGAAGTCACTTTGGGGGTGGCCCCTTATCTTCTCTGGGAAACTCAAAAGTGGCTGAGTTATCAGCCAAATCCTTTTGTCCCACTGATAAGAAGATATAGCCTGCCTTCCTGACTCCAAGGTCAGAAGGTAGAGTTTAGAGTCATGTGTGTTCACATTTTAGGAAAATGCAATTCCTTTGGAGTCTTAATCCCTCACCGCAGGCCATAGACCCTGTTCTGCCCTCTCTTCCAGCCCTGAACTCAATTGCGTGGCACCAACAGATTTGCTTTAATGTCCCTGCTCTCTGGCTAGAGCTCAGGGATGTTCTGATCAGCTGAATCCTAAAGGATGACAAATGGATGCATGAGCTATTTCTGTTTTTATGACGATGCTGCTCTATGATTAGATTCCGGAAAGAGGGTGAGCCTGTGGTGAAATCTGAGTAACCTCACCCCAAACCTTTGGCAAATAAAATGAAATTTTAAAACCATCAGTGCTTTGAGGCAGTCTATTCTGGGTTTGGGCCACCCCTGCTTTTCCAATCCTATTTTAAACTTTCCTCTGTAGCTTGAAAGCTGTGACAAATATCATTTCCTCATCATTACTCACCCTCCTATGAGTCCACCTGTCTTCCCCAGGCCCATATCTAGAGACCAAAGGTAAACTGAGAGAACTGGTCCACCTCATAGTGGTGCTTCTCCCAAACTCTACCTTGTGGGATACAGATGGAAACACTGAGACCAAGGCATAATTGGAAATAAACAGATAGGAGGAGAGTGTAGGAGGAAGAACAGAGATTATAGAGCAACAGAAATGGGGGTTGAGGAAGGAAAAATAAAGGAGATTAAAGAAATTAATAGCAAGAAATGGGTATAGCTACTTGATAGGAGAAAGGGAATAATGAAGAGAAAGAAGAAAATAAAATTCATAAGTAAAGGGAAGACTTTAAAAGGGTAAATAAACTGAAATACAAAGAGATTAAAATATATGATAGAGGAGAGAGAGAGAGAGAGAGAGAGAGAGAGAGAGAGAGAGAGAGAGAGAAAGAGAAAGAGAGAGAGACGCTAAGAGAGACTTTTAAAAGGTAGAATGGTCATATAATTGATGATCCAAACTTTGAGAGTGAAAATGGAAGAAATCAATATTGATACTAAGACAACAGATGAAAACAGGATTGTCCTGGGAAAATTGGGCTATGTGGTCAGTCCATCAAGTACCCCTTAACATTCTGATCAACTTAATCTCCACTTCCTATGTTTCACTTGCTCTCAGTGGAGGCTCTGTGTGGATATGTTGCAAGACAAATGGGCTGTAAGGTCGGGAGCACTGTATGGTATAGGGCTCATAGAGGAGGAAAAGAAAAAAAGAAAAAGGTGAGCTTGGGGCTGAGAGCTGTTTTCCAGGAAATAAAGCCCATAAGTCTAGTGAAGTTATTTGACAGAAAACCATTCTGTGGTCTCTACTCTATCCCGTTATTTCCACATGCTCTTTCATTATGTCTTAGAACAACATTGTGAGTTAGGCATTATTATCAAAATTTCACCCCTGATGGGGGAAAAAATATGAATGCCTGAAAAAGGCATTCTTAGAATAAGCTAATGTAGGTCCAATTCTGCAATGAATCTTTATTCTGCCACCAAACTATGTCTCTAATACATATACATCTTTATTTCTAATACTACTCCCATTACTCTTCCTGTATACCATTATTTCTGCTCTCCAGGCCCCTCTCTCTACACTCTCCCATCTTGCTCTATGCATCCTAATGAAAGCACAGTCCCAACTTGACTTGTAGCTTTCTTCTCATTAAACCCTACAGGGCCAGCGGAAATAAGCTGGCAAAAATTGCAACCTTTAATACATTTAATATAAAACAGTGCTTAATAACAGTACTTAATTCTTACTTATATAGGAAATAAACCTTAAGTCAAGTCATTGTTTAGATTACAGGGGAAGGGAAAATCTGGCCCACAGGCCACCTAAGGCCCCTGAAATCATTTGGCGTGGCCCTGCCAAGACATTAGGGTTGAGTTAATTAAATGTTAGACCAAATATAGAGGGCTAATTTAAATATATATATATATATATATATATATATATATATATATATATATATATATATGATTGATTTCAGAGAGGAAGGGAGAGGGAGAGAGAGATAGAAGCATCAATGATGAGAGAGAATCATTGATCAGCTTGCCTCCTGCACACCCTACACTGGGGATTGAGCCCACAACCCGGGCACAACCTCCTGGTTCATAGGTCGACGCTCAACCACTGAGCAACACTGATGGGGCTAGCAGACTACTTTTTAAGTTGATAATTTCGTATGGCCCTGGAATGATGTTATAAATATCCAAATTGTCCTTGGCAGAAAAAAAGTTCCCTACCCTTGGTTTAGAATGAAATTTAAAGTTATTATTTGATGACTATTTTACAGTTAGTTTATATAGAGCATGTTATATTACTATCTACATTATTTAGCAGATATAATGTCGTGGGTCAGCTGATTCCTACTCTTAGAATGGACCTAAGCAAGGATGGATGAGGGGAGTGACGTAGCCTCAGAGTCAAGGTAAACAATATAAAGGGAGGATATGAAACAGGGAAGGGACAAGAGCCAGTCTCAGCCTTAGTACTAACTGTGAACATGGAAATCTCAGAATCCACGTGGTCTCTCTGGTCTTAGTTATTAGCCTGTGAAATAAGTGTCTGACAGGCAGTGAGTACTTGGGAAGTCCCTGCGGCCACTCATTCTTCCTACCCAGGATAGCCATCACTAATTAACTGGTCAAGACCCACGTCCTTTCCCAGGTCATAGCTTCAGAAACTTTCCTGGCAGGGCTTCAGGCAGCCACAGCCAACCTAGTAGTGACTGCACTTCATCTTCTTGTAGAAGCTAGATGATGGCCTTGAAGGGTTTTTTAATTGCTGAAGTTAATTACTCCTTAATGTCTCTTACACATGACTCATCTGTTCCTTTCCATCACCGCGGTAAATATCTAGTCCAAGTTTGTATCACTTCGTTCCTCAACCATTATAAGGGTTTCCTTAACGCTTTACCAATCCTCCTCCCCACCCCATAATTACAATGGGGAAGTCCAAAAGCATAAACAACTTACAGTATGATTTCAGATGCTGTTACCATTATTCCACTGTAGCAGAGTCATAAAATCACATAATTGTGGCACACACTAGAAACAAACTTCTTTATTTCTCACACAAGCAGTTAACACATTCTATAAACTATACATAATCTAGCCCCTGCCTCCCCAACCATACTCATTTTACTTAACTACCCCCTGCCTTCTAAAGGGATGCGCAGTCTTTCAAATTCTCAGTGATGAGCTGTGCACCTTACCTCAGGCTCTGCAGAGATCCTCTTCCCTCTACTTTCAGTTTCTCCTTCTCTACCCTTTTGTCTGGATTACTCCTAGTTCTATTTCAGATGTCAGATCCAATGTCACTTCCTTAGAAGAATGGTTTCTGAGTTTCTAGCCGGAGATAAACATCCCTGGCTGCATGCTTTTTTACTTCCATAGTTTAGATTTATCACAACAATAAAAAATATCATTGAATTTTAGATTTCAATATCTCTCTCGAAATAAAATTGAAGTTCCATGGGAACAATTGCTAAATCTCTCTTGTTCACTATTATGTCTTTATCTATCAGCACATCGGAGGTACTCAAGAAATATTTGTGAAATATCAATGAATGAATAACTCATGAAACTAACATCCACAGTAATTAAATGATTTGCCCCAATTAAATGTGCTCACCAATGGCAGAGATTGGACATGAAATAGTTTTTTTTTTTCTAGTTTTATGTTCAGTGTATATGTTAGAGGAGGCATATTTATCCAAAACACAACACTGTCTCTCTGAATCTCTGGTCATTGTTTGAAAGAAGGGGAGGGAAGAATAAAAAGATAAAAGGGAAGGGAAGGAAGTAAAGAAGGGAGGAAGGAAGGAAGAAGGTAGGGAGGAAGGAAAATTGGAGAAACAAGGCATTTCTTTTGTAGTTCTCTTTAATGGTATATTTAGTGCTTGACCAAGATCAAGAAAACCTCCACTTGATAAGGAATAAATGGACTCGAAAGAGGCTGGAATGAGAAGTGTTCATACTCACCAATAATTTGCAACGATTCTTAAATGTAAGGTAGTTAGGTTTCTTAGCTGAAGGCATTCTTCTTGAAGACTTCAATTATAATAATAATAAAGAAAAACCATATCAAGCTGGCTTTTTATATGTCAGATACCGTTCTAAGTATTTGACACATTTTATGCTCACAACAGCTTAAATGGTAAATACTGCTACTCCCTGTCTTAATGGAGGGAGAAGTTAAGGCACAGATAAGTTTTAAGTGGTGCAATATTCCTTCACAGCTGTCATGTACAAAAGTCAGTACTGTTTGTTGTTAGAGTATATGAAAGGACACTCTTATATACTGATGTAAGAATATCCTTTCACTACAATATTTTTATAGGGCTATATGGTGTTAGATATCAAAAATGTAAATGTATATAATCTTAGCACCACAACTATATTTTTGAAATCTGTCACAGAAGAATATGTCATGTTATGTATGACAACAAACACAATAACAACCCATTATATATACATACATACATATGTATATACATATATATATATATATAGTTTTCAAATGGATAAAAGTATATCCATTTGTGTTAGATTCCTATGGCAGTAATAACAAATTATAACAAAGGAAGTGGCTTAAAACAATAGAAATGTATTGTCTTAAAGTTCTAGAAAGATGCCCTAGCCAGTTTGGCTCAGTGGATAGAGCGTCGGCCTGCGGACTGAAGGGTCCCAGTTTTGATTCCGGCCAAGGTTATATGCCTAGGTTGCAGGCTCTATCCCCAGTAGAGGGTGTGCAGGAGGCAGCCAATCAATGATTCTCTCTCATCATTGATGTTTCTCTCCTCTCTCTCCCTCTCCCTTCCTCTCTGAAATCAATAAAAATATATTATAAAAAAAAAAGTTCTGGAGAGATGAAGTCCCAAATCAAGGTGTTGGCTGGGACATGCTCCCTCTGACGTCTCTAGGAGAGAGCCCTGCCTGGCCTTTTCCAGCTCTTGGTGGCTGCTGGCTGTGCTGGGCTTGCAGAAGATTCCTCTGGTCTCGACCTCCAACAACCCACGAAGTCCTCTGTGTCTGTCTCCTCTGTGCGTGTGTCTGGGTCCAAATGTCCCTGTTCTTATAAGGAAAGCAGTCATTGGATTAGAACCCACCCTAATCTAACCTGACCTTATTTTACCTAATTGCATCTGCAAAGTTAATTTCATTTCTATATAAGGTCACATTCTAAGGTGTTGGGTGCAAAATGATGACATTAATTATTATAATGAACATCTGTGTGGTGCCTATGTGCCAGGTACTGTGCTACATCCTTTATGCAGATGATCTCAAGTATTCTTCACTACAACATTGTTAGGAAGCTATATTTATTATTGCTGTTGACCGATGAAGAAACTGAAGCTCACGGGGTAAATAGTTGTGCAACATGATGTAGGTGCTTAGGATCAAACCTGTATCACCTCAAATGCAGAACCCATACTCTCAACCATGACATCATTTAAAAACAACACATTAAGTTGCTTTTTTAAATTAATAAAGCTCTTTTTAGTACAATATGTATAGTATGAGGCCACTTCTGATTTTAAGACATATCTGTAATTATAATTGCAATAGAAATCTATTAAATTATAATGTAAAATAATAACTGATACATAGAGAAACATGGACGTTAAATGCCAATAATGGGTATGAAATTGGGATGGAGTGAGAAGTTACTATCATGTAAACATTGTATATACCACTGATTGTTTGAATATTTTTTGCAAATAGCATATATTACTTTATAATTTCAAAAACATATATACCTGAAACTAATATAATATCGTATGTAAACTCTAATTTAAAATTTAAAAATATGTTTTTTATAAAAAGTAAAAAAAAGTTAAAAATCCACATATGACATAAGAAATTCAGATTTCACCAATCTTAACCATGCTTTCCTGTCCTGACATTAAAAGCCATTAAATATAAAGGGGCCAAGGTAGGATGTAACCAGTTTGTACTCACATGAGAGATTTTGCAGCCACAATTTAATAGAAAACATTCCATCGTCTCTTTGGATCCTTTGAATAATAGGCATTTCCTTCCTTCCTTCCTTCCTTCAGTTGCTCATTAATTAAACCAAAATATTTGAGTATCTACTCGGTATTTGTTTTCTCATGCTTCTTCCAGATCTAATAATCTATGATTGTGTTTCTATGTATATTAAAAAGAAATCAGGGTAGTTTATTAATATACAACATTTAGATGGAAAGAGGGTAGGGAATTGGGAGAAGTTTATGGTGTTTATAAGAAAATAGAATGTGCTTAATTTAATATTTATGGAAATATGGAGTTGTAAAAGAACTTAATGAAAGGTGGAAAAACTATTTAATGCTTTTCTTTCTGTGCAGATGTGTTTTCTTTTTAATATGTTCAGTGTTTAATCCCCCAAATATAATTTGCCTGTGGGTTTTATTCACTTTTGTATTCCCAGAACTCAGCAAATTTCTTATTATATAGTAAATACTCTACATAAACCAGTTAATTGCCTTAGTAAAAATAAGCAATATGTGAAACCTTGTCAATAGCATAACATGCTACACAGGAGGCTACACTCTATGGTGACAAGAGCCCTGGGCGAGGCATCAGTCTCCCTGGGTTCAAAAGCATGTATTATTTCATTGGTCCTCTGACCCCCAGGTAGTCCCTTAGTTTCTCTGAGCTTTGCTGTACCCATCAGTAGTCAGCAGGTCTTAATATTTTGCCTAAATAATTCACATAGTTATTTTTTGAATCAAGTGAGATAATAGATCTTGTGGGTTTTAAGAATCTTTGAGTTTTCTATAACTATTAGCAATTAACAGTATTATAAATGCAAAGGAGTTTATACATCCATCACTCCCTGAGCTAGATATCTATAGACAATGTTAGCACTTACTTATAGTTTAGACATAGGGTCATATCTTGTCAGATCAAGATGCTGAGTGTGTTTTGTTTTTGTTTTTCTTAAAGGAAAGAGTCTATTTTACACATTTTGAACTCAGGAAATTGATCTCATAGAAAATTACTGGGTAGAAAATTACTGGGTATATTACTTTAAAAGTTTAATATTTCTTTATGGAAACTAATTTTATTTGATTCATCATAATAACTTGAGTTATTAAAGTGATATATGTTAGGGTTTTTATTAAATATGTTTATTTTAATATTTCTTAATAGAAATGCCGTACATTTTATTTGACTTGTAATAATGATTTGTATTACTAAAGTGGTGTTTATTATTATCAGTTTCACTGTATCAAATGTAAAAAATTCACATAAGGAAAGGAAAGATAAACAAAGCAGAGAAAACAAACACACAATACCACATTTTCAAAGACAGTGTGTCTTAACACCTCGGGTCTGGCTCCCATGGTCCTTCTCTGGGTTTGGGCACCGTGAGAGTCAGTCTGTGCTCTCATCTGTAAGGTGATAGAAACATCGATCTGCTTACTTAACACTTGTAAACTTGGTTTTCTCCTCTTCAGGATGGGAATGAATAATAGTACCTACCTCATCAAGTGAGTGGGGATTTAAGGAGATAGCGGATATGAATTGCTTAGTGACTGCCAATTTCTTCCTATATCTGAGCATCTTCACATTTCAATGAACACACATCTCCAACGCTGTATTAAACAATAATAGAACATTCCTATGGATTTTATATAAATGGATGTACAGGCAGTGTGAGGTTCCTCTTAGATTGGCCACCTGCTGATTGCTCTGTCTGCTTGCTTTCTGCTGGGTGATTTCTCAGCTGGATTTTGCGTTGGAGCTGCACTTGCACAGCTGCTGCTTCATGATGACTCCTCTCCGGTTCAGATTCCATTTCCCTCAATGCCTTCTTACAACATATCTCCGACGATAACAAAGTCTGGCCCAAGAACTTATGCTCAGCCAGCAAAATCTGTCTGCTGGCATGGCTCCTGGGTTGCCATCACCCCTGCTCTGTGGAGCTGATAAAATAGACAATAGAGGGTCAAGCTATTTTTGGCTCTATCCTTTTCAAATTACCAAGTGTTCCGCTTGGGAAAGGAGAATAGGAGATAAGAAATTCAATATGCCAGGGGCAACTCTCAACTAGAATGGGCTGTTCCTGATAAGTGGGGACAAAGTCCCTTGTTGTATGGACTCCTAGGAGAGGATGCTATATATACTCACAAGTACCGGTTAAGTCCCAAGAAGCTGTTATTCAAGAGTGGTTACCACTTAAGAAGTTAAGAAGCTGACATGTTCCAGGTCTAAATTCAGTGCACAATATCTGGAGTTGGTACATCTGAATGTGATTCCTGACTCTGCAACTTACTAGCTAGTAATCTTGTGATCCTGGGAAAGGTCTTTACCCTCTCTAAGCCATAGTTCCTTCAAATACAACATGGTTCTAATGAGAATACTCATCCAACTTATACTTGTTGTTAGAAATAAGGATAGAATCAGATTTGGGATGAGATTGTACATTAGTAAATGCTTATAATATGCCAGTTTCCTTAGTCTATTAGTAGAAACATGTTTTTTGGGGAATAGTCCACTTTCCATGAGTCAAGGTAGGTTAGGTGGTTCACCAACCCACTTTTCAATGGGTTGACGCCTAACCTAGTCACATTCCATCTATGTATTCAATCCCTTGTTACTGTGATTGAGGTCCACTGGACTGATTTTGGAACATCCTATCTCAGAACAGGGATTGAAACTATCCAGGAAAAGGTGCTTTCTTGTTACCAGAGTTGCTCTGGCAAGTAGGGTATAAGCTGGTAGCTGTCATGATCACGGTCTATAGGGACCCTACCTAGATGGAATCCAACCCAGAAAAAACAGTGTTGAGAGATGACATTGACTGAATCTCTAGTCCAAACAATTGACATAAACCATTATTTTCCTTTTTGTTTTTATCCAGTGTGTGTTGTTCCTTACCCCTTGTAATTAATTGAACCCAGACAAATGGAAGTATAATAAAGGTTTTCTTTTTTAGATAAAGAAAACGAGTCTAAAAGGAATTAGGTCAATTGCACAATGCATAAAATTAGAAAGTGGGGCATCTAAGCAGTTTGACCAAGTAGAGTGCTGGTTTCAAGGCAAGGTCCATCACTAATTAGCTGTAGGATCTTGGACAAATGGTTTACGTTTTCTGAGTTGCAATTTTTTTGTTATACAAATGAGGGTCATGGTCCTTACCTCAGAGGTATATATATAAAATCATGTATAATATATATATTATTAGTCATAATAATGATGACAATATTAGTCATAATGATAACAATATTATTAATCATAATAATGATAATAATACTAATAGTTAACAGTTATTTAATAATACTAATGATTATGTAACAATAATTGTTATTATTTGGGATCTAAATCTCTGATTTCTAATCTTGTACTTTCTCCATGTGAGTCTTTGATTGGGATGGGTGACACAAAGGGGGCTAAGGGTTATAAGTCTCTGAATGCAATGAAGAAGGAAGAGATCAAGCCTGAGTGGGTCTCATTGCTATAACCCAGGCCCAAGGTCCTAGAAATCACACCTAGATGGTGGCAGTGTGAGTGGAGTAAAGCCAAGTGAGGGACTTTCCAGGATTTAAAGCTTACATGGTTGGCTGGAAGCCATTTGGAAACACTGCCATACATTTCTTTTTTTATTTTTATTTATTTATTTATTTATTTATTTATTTATTTATTTATTTTATTGTTTAAAGTATTATAAATAGTAGTAGATATGTCTCCTTTTTTTTCCCAATTGACCTTCCCCCAGCCTCCCCTACCCCCCGGCACATGCCTTTACCCCCCTCCCAGTGTCTTGCGTCCATTGGTTATGCTCATATGCATGCATACAAGTCCTTCAGTTGATCTCTTACCTCCCCCCACCCCCCCGCCCAGTCCTCCCCAGTCTTTCCACTGTAGTTTGACAGTCTGTTCGATTCTTCTCTGCCTCTGCCATACATTTCTGAGCTTCAGCACCACTGGCCTGACCACCTCCCAGGAGAGCTCATTGACTCCCCACATCCATTAATTCCTCTGAGGGCAGATTGGCAGCATGAAATGGTACAGACCTTAAATCACCAGCTCCTTGCCCAAGCCCAGCTGCTTGCCTGTTTCAGAGTCAGCTTGGAAAACTGCATCCTTGTCTCTGAGCAGCTTGGGGGACGATGGATGACAAGATCTCAGTCAGGCAGCTGCCAGGACCTGTGTTTGTTTCTTCTCTATGGGAGCTGGGTTCTCCTGGTAAGATCTCATTTCTTAAGAAAAGAAGGACCACTCTGACAGTAGTTGTATAGAAAAAGAGGTGGAATCTGTATAATGAATCTCAAAGTGATCACCAACTCTTCTTCCAATTTCCCAATCTAAAGCTAAAACCCAAGGTTTATTGTAATTAGTACAATTAGTGGTTAGGAGTATAGGGTCTATGGCCAGGCAGAGCTAAGTTTAAATGCCCTCTCTGCTGCTTACTAACTCTGGTGATTATGAATTACTTTCTTAACCATCTGCACTTTAGTCCCCTGCTATCTAATTATAAAGACGAAGAGCAGTTAACCATTGCTACAATAATTTTGCATGAAAAGCCAACCCAAAATGCAGTGGCTTAAACCACTTACTCTTATAATTATAGGGGATTCGCTGATGGAGGCAGGGCTGAGCTGGGGAGCTTTTCTCCAGGCTGCAGCTTCGGAGGCAGCTCTGCTTCTCCCTGTTGGCTGTTGGCTTGGATAACTCTGTTTTGGTTTCATCTTCCTTGGATCAGCAGGTTAGCTGGGGCTCATTCTTCCTCTGGGATGGCAGAGGCAAAATAGATCATGAAAAACATATGCATCTTCTTCAAGCTAAGGTCTGGATCTAGACATTGTTACAGCTGCTCTGTATTATTAGCTAAAGAAAATCTGATGGTTGAGTCTTGAAGTCATGGATGCGGAGGGGAAATTAGCCCAGAATTAGGTTATAGCATGAGTGGGGAGACAGGGAAAGGGTGAGAATTGAGACCACTGCATACGACATGTATATACTAGGTGTACCAGTTAATAATGCAGATTTTTTTCAATAGATGGAGTTACACATATGTTGATATGTATGCTATTTTTGTTGTATTGACAGCAAGCTTCAAAACTTCATATGTCAAATTTTCTGAAGGTGTTAACATCATAGATATTTTTACGCTTCAAAAGGTCGAATTTCGTGCCAAAAAAAGAGCATTTGCGGGAAGTTTTAATTCAGTACTTTATGTTGAAGAAAAAGTTATTGTGTACTTCAGGAAGCTTATGGAGAACATGCTCCATCTCAAGATACTTGTGAACGTTAGTATAAACTCTTTTAAAGTGATAATTTCGATGTGAAAGACAAAGTATGTCCAGGTCAACCGAAAAAGTTTGAAGACCAATTATTACAAGCATTATTGGATGAAGATGCATGTCAAACTCAAAACAACTTGCAGAAAGAGTGAACGTTGCTCAGCAAACAATTTTTGATCGTTTACAAGCAATGGGAAAGATTTTAAAGGAAGGAAAATGGGTGCCACATCAACTGAACAAAAGATAAATGGAAAACTGAAAAGTCATCAGTAAAATGTTGCTTCAACGGCACAAAAGAAAGTGGTTTTTTTTGCATTGAATTGTGACTGGCGACAAAAAGTGGATTTCTTTTGAGAATCCCAAATGCACAAAATCATGGGTTGATCCAGGTCAACCATCAACATCGACTGCAAGGCCAAATCGCTTTGGAAAGAAGACAATGCTCTGTGTTTGGTGGGATCAGGAAGGCGTGGTGTATTATGAGCTCCTAAAACCAGGTAAAACCGTTAATACTGATCGTTACCAACAACAAATAATCAATTTGAACCACGCTTTGATCGTAAAACAACCAGAATGTTCCAGAAGACACGGCAAAGTAATTTTACTTCATGATAACACACCATCACGCACTTCAAAACCAGTTAAAGACAGGTTAAAAGATCTTGCCTGGGAATTATTAACCCACCTGCCGCATTCACCAGACCTTGCTCCTTCAGATTATCACTTGTTCTGATCGATGGCACATACACTTTCTGAGCAGCACTTCAAAAATGTACAAAAAGTGGTAAATAGGGTCTCTGAATGGTTTGCCTCAAAAGAAGAAAAGTTCTATTGGAACAGTATCCACAAATTATCTGAAAGATGGGGGAAATGTGTAGCTAGCGATGGACATTACTTTGAATAAAGCACTTTTGATGCTTCTCTTGAAATTATCGTGTTTTCTTTGATTACAAAATCTGCCATTATTAACCGGTACACCTAGTAAAGTGTTGGATACAGTATTTGGCAAATAGTAAGACATGTACTAGATAGCCCCTAAATGATTTTTTGTCAATTTTGCTAATGTGTAGAATATATGATCAAAACTCTGTGCTGGTCCTTTGACTTCTTGCTGTCCAATGTGTTCCTGGCCCTCCTCTTTTTTAGTTTAGGATCACAGGGGACAGCATTAGGCTATTTTCTAGGAGTCCTTTGTTTTTGACCCCCTGGTAGATTAGCCATTGAGAAGGTCAGAAGATGGGGAAACTTCAGAGTGGCTCTCCCTCTTTCTCTGTTTCTCTCTGCCTTGAGTGGCTTCCAAGGTGTCTTCCTAGTCTCTGTGGCTCCAGTTCCCACTGGCCTCATTTCACCATAATTCCAACTCTTTTCTTTGACAACTTTCATGACTCCCATTGTACCTGCAATCCAAGTGGCGATGGTGGCTTCATGATCTTGAAATCCTTAAGTTGACTCAGACTCCCTTAGCTTTTGCTTGTTTGTTTGTTTTCATCTGCTTGACCAGAAAAGTAAAATAAAATAAAATAAATCCCATATTTTTGTAAAGCTTGGTATTATTTTCTGACCACACTCTGACTGTGTTAGTCTTCTAATTTTGCATAAAAAAATAACCACAAAACAGAGGCTACTGCACAGTTTCTGTTGGTATTAAAAATCCAGATTGGCTTGGCTAGATTCTCTACAGATCTTATAAGACTGAAATCAAGGTATTGGCTGGACTTGACTTTTATCTGGAGTTCCTGGGAAAGGATTTACTTCCAAGGTCTTTCAGATTGCTGAAAGAATTCATTTCCTTGAGGTTGTAGGACTGACATTCCCATTTCCTTGCTGCCTGTCAGTCAGAGCCTTTATCTGCTCCTTGAGGCTGTCCCCATTTCTTTTGACAATGTTCCTCTTTCATATTCAAAGCTGCAACCACACATTGAGTTGTTTTCACACTTCAAAATGTCTTTCTCCTCTTCTGTTACCACCAAGAGAAATTGCTGTGTTGTTTTTTTTTGTTTTTTGTTTTTTGTTTTTGGTATTCATATGATTATAATGTACCTATGCATATATTCCAAGATAATTTATCTATTTTAAGGCCAACTGTGCTATATCACATAACATAATCATGGGAGTGATATGTCATCATGAATGACAGGTTCTAGGGACTGGCATAGGGCTGTACATCTTTGAGTGGCCATTGTAGAAGTTCAGGCTATCCCACTGACTAATACGAGAAGAGACTAAATTTTTCCAATCCACAATAGTATTGCAGAGTATATGAGTGCTATGCTTGGAGAATGTTAGGTGCTAAATAAGTATTGTGAATTATTAAGCAGAGAGCCAGATATATCAAGGTATTGTTTAAGGCTTCCCAAGACCTATAAAATTCAGCATGTTATGTACATTCTTTAATCTTGTCAGAGGCCCTGAAAGATTCAACCTGATAACATTTGAAACTCACTTGAATCAGGCTCATAATTAAATTGTAAAATCAGTTCTCAAAAGATCTCAGTAAGTTTGGGAAAAAATGCTTTAAACAAATTTAAAAAGGATAAATGTAAAGTCCTGAATTTAGATTCCTAAAACATCTTTATACACAAGGAAATAAGACCTTACCAGTAGCAGATATGAAAAATTAGTTGTCAAGTTCAATGTGTATAAGTAGTGTAAAATAGTCTTTCTCAAAACCAAAACAATTTGAGGCTAAATTAAAGAAATACAATGTCGGGCTCCAGGTAGGAGATAGCTCGGCTTTTCCTTCCTGCTAAAATCATGCCAGATTTCAGAGAGCACAATTTAAAGGGATTTAGATGAATAGAAACAGATCAAGAGAAGAAAAATTATATGTGTAGTTTCCAAATCATGCCATATGGACATGTTTAGTCTGATATGATTAGGCTCGGGCCAAATAAGAAATATGAACGTTACCAAGAAATAATCGTACTTGAATGGGCCAGTACAATAAAGAACTGCCTCAGATCTGGGGAAGGAGGAGATGAGGGTGACTAATGGGTTCAAGTCTCCTTTGGGGGTGGTGAAAAACTGGACCGGTATAGTGGTGATGGCTGTCCAACACTGTGAATGTACTTAATGCTACTGAGTCGTACATTTAAGTAGCTTAAAAGTTTGTTATGTATATTTTAACACAAATGAACAATGAAAATGGTTAAATGGTAAATTTATGTTATGTGTATTTTACCACAATAATTTAAAGACATCAGTATTGCTGCTGAAACTGGATTCCGCATCAGAATCATCTGCATGGACTTGTTAAAATACACATGGAACCCTTTACAGAAAACCTGGAATGATGGTGAATAATTTATTTAACAGATATTTATTCAACACCTAATTTGCCTCGGCACTCTGCTTCCGCTGACCTGAAACATGGACCAGCTTTTGGGAACCACTAACCTCAAAGCTTGAGTTTTCTATTAATGTGGTCAGTCAAGCAGTGACGCTGGTGATGAAATTCCAGATTAAAAAGTGAGTGAGCCTAGAAGACCTATTATTTCTTCTCCAACTCTCAAAATTATTTGAATTGATAATATTGCAAGAAATCAATCACAGGTTTATTGTGTTTCTTGACTCCAATAAGAAAGTGAAAAACTCTTCCATTTCTTTTTTGTGTGCAAACAGTATGATGCCCAAATTGATCTCAGATTTCAGGGGAAACAGACATGCTCATTTTCCAAATTCTCCCCTTGTGAGGCTTCAGTGACTAACAAGAGTATGTGATTGCTCAGGATCAGTGCAGCATAGATATTGAGAGGGCGGGTGCAGATATTGGGTCTAGCTTTTTCTAAGGCTGTGACACTGTGAGGATGTGTTTCTTTCATTTCCCTGTATGGATCTGGTTCCCTCAGAATCAGACTCTGTGGATTTGCTGGGAGTGCTCTTGAGCACAACATTGAGGAGGGGGGGGGTATGAGGGCAGCAAGATTGGGAAGAAGGAGAAGTCATGCTGTGAGATGCCTTTACAACAAAGACCTGAGCAGATCCCTGAGGACTTCTGGGGCTGAAATGTCATATCGGTATTGTCCTGTCTGGGGGCGAGGGCATTAGTCTTCCTAGCCCATTCCAGTCCCTGGATGCAAGCTGACCCTGGGAAGAACATGGCCTTGAGAGGAGCAGTTCTTTTGGCCAATGGCACACCCTGGAGAAGGACTCAGCTCAGAACCCTTCCCAGCAGCTGGGAGGACAGTGTTTTAATCTTGAAGCTAAGATAAAGGATGGTACCACAGCATCAACTGTAATCTCTAGGTCTCAAATTTTTCCAGGTTTAAGTAAAAGATAATGACATCTACATCATAAAATCATTGGGCTTCATAAGATAATGTGTACACGGTGCTTATCACAGTGTCTGCTTTACGGCAAATGTGCTACAATGATACATGTGATGGGGATAATTCTAAATTGACCCTCTTCTTTATGTATGGGTGAAGCCTGTGAATATGATGAGGTAACACTCCAGTCATTATGCTATATTATACTAGTGGCCCAGTGCACGAAATTCGTGCAGGGGTGGGGTGTTCCTCAGCCCGGCCTGCACCTTCTCCAATCTGGGACCCCTAGAAGGGTTTCCTACTGCCGGTTTATAGGGATCGGGCCTAAACTGGCAGTCGGACATCCCTCTCACAATCTGGGACTGCTGACTCCAGCTGCTCACCTGCCTGCCTGCCTGCCTGATTGCCCCAACCACTCTGCCTACCGGCTTGCTCGCCCCCAATTGCCCCTGCCGTCAGCCTGCTTGCCCCCAACTGCCCCCCGTTGCCGGCCTGCTCACCCCCAAATGCCCCCCCTCCAGGCTGATCACCCCCAACTGCCTGCCCCTGCCCCCCCCCCGCTGTCCTGATCACCTCCAACTGACCCCCACTGACGGCCTGCTCACCCCCAACTGGCCCCTCTGCTGGTCTGCTTACCCCCAACATCCCTGCCCCCCACCAGCCTGATCACCCACAACTGCCATCCCATCCTGGTCTGATCACCCCCGGTGACCCAAGCTCCCAGCCCCTCCTTTTTTTTTTTTTTTTTTTTTCAGCGCCTCCTTGAGTGGAGGCCAGGGCTGGCTGGAAGCAAGTATCTGGGGTTTATTTATCTTCTATAATTGAAACTTTGTAACCTTGAGCGGAGGCCAGGGCCAGCCAGGGCAGGCAGGAAGCTTGGCTTCCTCCATCGCCGAGGGCAACCCAAGTCTCCTGCTCGCTCCAGCTCTGTGGCCACTGCCGTTTTTGTTGGGATTTATTTATCTTATATAATTGAAACTTTGTAGTCTTGAGTGGAGGCCAGGGCCGGCTGGTAGCCTGGGTTGTCCCTGGCAACCCAGGCTCCCAGTGCCTCCTTGAGCGGAGGCCAGGGCTGGCTGGAAGCAAGTATCTGGGATTTATTTATCTTCTATGATTGAAACTTTGTAGCCTTGAGCAGAGGCCAGGGCCGGCCAGGGCAGGCAGGAAGCTTGGCTTCCTCCATTGCTGGGGCAACCCAAACCTCCTGCTCTCTCCAGCTCTGTGGCCGCTGCCATCTTGGTTGGTTAATTTGCATACTTGCTCCTGATTGGCTGGTGGGCGTGGCTGGTGGGCGTGGCTGGTGGGCGTAGCATAGGTACGGTCAATTTGCATGTTTCTCTTTTATTAGTGTAGATGGTGAAAGGGAGGTTATCCAGGATGGGCCTGACCTCATCAGAGAAATCCTTTAAAAGCAGAGAATTTTCAATGGTTGGTTGTAGAAGAGGAAGCCAGAGAGATGTGCTTGACTAGACTGGAAGAAAGCAGACATCAATCTTTTGAGCTACCTATGGAAGGAAGGGATATATGGCAAAGACCTGAAATCACCCTTTAGGAGTAGAGAGTGGTTCTCAGCTGACAGCTAACAGAAAACAGGGATGTCCATCCTATAGCCACAAAAAGGAAAGTCTGCCAACACCAACCCAGCTTGGAAGAGGACCCTAACCCTAAATGAGGATCCAAAACTCTAAATGACAACCACAACCTTAGTTGATGTCTTGAGTTCTGGTGAGATCCGAAGAGAATTCTAATCATTTCATACCTGGACTTTGGATCTACCAATACCATGGAATAATAAGTTTGTTTTATTCAAAGCCACTAAGTTGTAACACTTTATAACAGTGACCATGCCTAGAAGAGGTTTTGTTCATGCAGAAAATTTCTAATCACCATTAAAAAACTCACATGCATGATTTTATCATACATATGTTAGGTGTTTTCTCTTTGTTCCAGGAACATGGAGACTACATAGTATATCCGAGTATTTTCCATCTTCCTACGGGCTCACACTGCAGTGAGTGAGATAGATAAGACAAAGCAAAGCAGGGCCAAGAGAATGGGTATTTTTAATGTAGGTTTTATTAGGGCTCAGATATTGTCAGACCAACAACTCATGGGATAACTGCTAGTGAAAAGACAGTTTCTTACACTTCCCAAGAGGAGAAGGCATGCCACTAGGCAGGGCCACATGAGAGGGCACCAGGGTTTGTCAGGAAGCAGAAGCAGTGGGAGAAAACCATGGACAAAAGCCTTTACTGTTGTTTCCGTGGGAAAAGAACCCGTGAGGCAGGGTAAGCAGGTTAGGATTTGTTAGTCTGGATCATTTCAAGCAGCCTCTGGAGTTCAGGGGCTGTCCTGAATTGTCTGGTACCTGAACATGGGGTGGTTGAGGCAAGGGAATATTGGCTTGGAGTGTAAGAGTCATAGGAGATGTCAAGTTGGAGGTGAGCGGTGGGGTATGGAGTTTGGATTGTCTGGTTTTCATATGAAAGGCACAATCACAGATGAATTTTTTACTCTAGGCATTGGCCAGCCCTGAGAAGCAGTTTTCTCAAGGTCAGTCAGGCCCCAGATGTGAAAACAGAATAAAAAGGCATGTTTAACACAATGGACAAGAAACCACAGGCATGCAGAGAGACAGTCCTTACTTCTGGGTAGAATGAATTTATTATGAGCGAAGTACAGAATCAGGACTTGGTTTCAGGCATCATTATGTCACTGAAAGGGTATGGGTCCTTGACAAGTCACTTTGTCTCTCTGAGATTTCCTTTCCCAACATAAAAATGAGGGTGATTGATCATTGTTTTGATCACTGCACCCCTCACAATCCAACAAAAGCCATTAGGGAGGACTTAGTAGGGCCAGCCAAGAAGATTGGACTTCTAAGCTTTACCCCAGGATTGATCAGAACAGCAGTGCCTTTACCCTTTTACATGCTGGAGCCCAGTGTTGGCTAAGGATGAGTCCATGCAAACACCTTCTCCCCAATACAGAACTAAGTCTGAGGACAATTTGAGAGAGGGAGAGAGCAGTTTTTTTTCTCCTTCTGAATTTTCCTTCCATTATTGCTTAGGAAAATATCCTGAAACTCTGGATGGTAAATGAGAGGATATCCTAGGCTGGAGCAGATGGTCAGAAGTAAGCAAAATCCTCTCTGATGGCTGCAGTTTATCCAAGTGCGTCCTATGAGTAAACCAATCGCATGCTGCAATTTACCACGCTGCAGAGAACTCTCAGGGCTTCTCCGGACATCTGTCTCTCATTATAGCTCCTCGGCCCTGCCCTTCTGTGGCATTCATACATTTCAGCCAGCAGTAAAACCCAGATTACTAATTCATGCACTGCAGCGTAATAATGGTCTGGCCCATCATGGACTAGACTACAGGACTGGATCACTATGAGCCCAAGGTGATGGCCTATTTTTTCCCTGCAACATCTCTGAAACTTCTCCTCATTCCTATTCTTGGTTCTCTAGTTCATACGTCATTTCCTCTCATCTGGTCTATTTCAGGAACCTACTCTAAGTTCTGCCCACCTCCATTCTCTCTCTCCTCCAAATCATCTTGGACTTACTAATTATGCAATACTCTCTTTTTGATACTCTATTCCTGGCTCCCCACCTACATCACTGTAAACTTGATGGGGCCTAGATGTTTCATGTGATGATTTTACTAGACCTCATTAAACCTTACCAACTTATGCATGAGTTACACTCCTACTCCAAGTATCAGTTATCCTCCTTTTTGCAAGTTTTATGAACATGGACTTTCCCTGTAAAACTCTTCCTCTTAGTCAAAAGCAACTTGTCCTATAGAATTTAATTTGTATTCTAGTTATTTGTTTACACATCATCTGATCCTCTCTGGAAATAAGAGTTTCATACTTTCCTAAAACTTGTGTATTGTTTAGTTCAGAGTTGGGCTTATAATGAAATTTCATTAAAATTTAATGCAATTTGGGAATCACTGCAATTTCTCCATTTCAAAGATACATTGCTATCTTTTGTATTCATTTCTCGACATTTTTAACCAAGCCAACTATGGTTAGATGGCTACTGAAAGGCCAACTTCTCCAAAATACGTTCTTTCCCTACCAACATATGGCAGGGAGAAGAATATTAATCCACTTTCTCCTCTATTACTTTCTTAACTCATTTCTCATTAGGCTTTTTATCAACAACAAACCTTTGTAATGGTATGATCATCAATCATTCTCATGTTGCTAGGTCAGATTGTCACTTCTTCTTATTTGGACTCTCAGAAACGTTCAACACAACTGGCCATTTTCTTTTAAACACTTTTTTTTATTTCTCTTGGCTTCTTATAAAATACTCTCTCCTGGTTCTCATTCCACCTCACCAGCTTTCTTTCTCTCTCAGTTACCTTTGTTGGTCACTCTTTCTCAGACTGATGTTTAATTTTTGGTGTGGCTAAGGGATCAATTCTTGATGTCTTCTCTGAACTCTTTCCCAAGGTGAGCTTGTCCAGTCATACAATCCCATAGTTGTAATTACCATCTCAGTTACAGAGAACCGCCATCTTTTGATCTCTGATCCTTCCTTGAACACCACATTCATATATAAAAGAGCTTTCTGAATATCTTCCCTGAAAATGAACTACCAGGAAGTATCAAAAACAGAAAATTTGAACCTTTGCCTACTTTACCACCTGCTCTTACCCTAGTCATCCTCATTTCAGTATGTGACCCTCTGACCCTAAAATCTACAGGTCATCCTTGATTTCTTGTCCTTTGGACTCCATAATTCTATTAAGCTCTGTCAACTCAGTACTCAAACTAGTATTCCAAATTCATTCACTTTTTCCCCCATCTCCACCATTATTGCCCTAGTCCATCTTTACTTATTGGGATTATTCTTATATTTTCACTGCTTATACTCTTGTCCCATAAAAATGTAGTCTCCATATGGAAGCCAGTGTGATTTAAAAAGATATATATACCAGTTTATATAACTTACCTAAATTATTCCAATTATTTTTATTATAATTAGAACAAAATCTAAACTGTTTACTCACCATGATATGCAAACAGATCATGAGGCCCCTTAAAGAATAAACTCTGATTATCTTTTCAGCATCTTTTATCATTTTTGCAGCCCTTATTGTGTTTCAACTCCACTGTCTGTACCTCAAATGTCCAATGTTTTCATAGTGCTATAGCTTGTGTGTTAACTCATTCCTCTCATTAGGATCCTTTCCCCTCAGATGTTTCATGGTTATTCTTTCCTGTTTTTTATATCTCAATGGCATCCACACCACCAAATCTTAAGTATATCATATCATTATATTTTTTTCTTTTCAACATTTATCCCTATCTTAAATTATTTACTTGGTTATTGCTTATTTCTCATTTCCCCTTATTTCTCAGTTCATTGCTGGATTTCTCATAAAATCCAGACATTATGAGTCTCACTTTTCCTCCTCCTTCGGAGAGTGCCCAACTTATTGTAGACACTCATTTATTATTTGTCGAGTAAGTAAATAGTTAAGGACATAATTCATAGAGTCTCCTAGCTCTTCCATTCCTACCATTGTGACCCTAGGGAAATCACTTTGACTTGGTGAGACTTTGTTTGCTTATCTACAAAATGAGTATTACATTGTTATTGTGACAGTTAAATGGGAGCATGCTATTGAAATCCTTAATATGGTACCCCGAATATAGAAAATGCTCAATAATAAACGCTTACTTTATTATTATAATTACTGCCATTGTTATATTATCATTATTACCTAAGCACCTGACATTCTCATCAGTATTTTCACTCCTTGGAGTTAAGGCTTATACTTAAAGATGAGAATATTACTTGCACAAGGTGATAAAACCATTGTCAATCATCACCTCCTTATAATCTTTTTTTAAAAAGGCTCTTATCTTTGAGTGGAAGAAGCCTAAGCTCTGAGGGAGTAAGGAGCTTAGCCCAGGCACATCAAGCCATGTGGGACTGTGTCCAACTTTTCCCCTTCATGCCACTTACTATGTCCTCAGCAAGTTCATGTTTTTCTAGAGAAAAGGGCCCATTTTCTCAAGTAATGTCAGATAGCTCGCACCCCATCCACTACATATTATAAAAGAACCTCAAGTCAGATTTATTTTTGTTGCATTCCTCAGTTAGTGAACTCTTGGTACATAATAAAGCACTCTAAAACATAGTGTCTTAAAACAGCAACCGCATGATTAACTCATGAGTCTATGGGTTGGCAATTGGGCTGGACCTTCTGCTGTTCTTGTCTGGGTTTACTCATGAGTCTGTGGTCAGTGCTGATTAGATGCACATCTTTGTCTCCAGGACTTGACTGGTTGACAGTTGGGTATATAAGGGGCATTTGGGTTCCATGCCTCTCATTCTCCCACAAGTTGGGCTAGGTTTATTGACATGATAATAGCAAGTTAGAAGAGTAACAAGAGCAGAAGATATATATATATATATATATTTAATCCTCACCCGAGGATATTTTTTCCATTGGTTTTTAGAAAGAGTGGAAAGGAAGGGGGAGAGACAGAAAGAGATAAACATTGATTGGTTGCCTCCTGCACTTGCCCTGACCAGGGCCAGGGATCAAACCTGAAACCTAGGTACATGCCCTTGACTGGAATCAAACCCGGTACCCTTTAGTCTGCAGGCTGACATTCCATCCATTGAGCCAAACTGGCTGGGGACGTATAAATATTTTAATTCCTAGGCTTCTAACTGTCATACCATCTCTTCCTCTGCATTCTGTTGGTCAAAACCAGCCACAAAGTCAGCCCAGATTCAAAGAATGGGGAACTCAGCTTTACTCCTGAAAGGAAATTGATCCAAAGTACTGTGGTTATTTTTGCAGCCAACTAAAATCATATTGCCTGAGGACAGTATGATAGATGTTAGCAAATACGGCAATCAGTTCTGAGCAATCTGGAGCAATCAGCTTCCTCTGTATCCCAAGTAATGTCAAATAGCTCACACCCTATCCACTACATCTTCTTAGTGGAAGGCCTTCCACACAGCTTTGGAATAAATGCCTTTCCCTTTTTATATTTTGCTTTACTTGCTTGTTTTCTTCTTATTCTTTTTTTTAATCTAGTGACTATGGTTCTTATATTCTCTGGTCTTTTATTCTATTAGAGATGTAAAATCTGTCATATTTTATTATCCCATCCGTTATGATACTTTCACCTGTCCTAATTTATTTCTTCAGGACTCAACTAGATAGTCATTTATTAACTAATAATTAATTCATTTAATTATATTGTTAGCTAATGATGATTTACTGTCTTGGGTCATATTGGCAATTTTGTTTTTGGGCATCAATGTCAAAGTGTGCAAAAGGATGGAATTTCGTGCACAGTGACTAGGCGATGATGGGGGTAGGGAGGATGTGGGACAAGCTTTTAACTTGGGAATTTAATGACACTTGATTTCTATGCATAAAGTTAATTCTGTTTCCCAAGTTCCAACAGTTGTGGTGATGGTGTTAAGACTGTGAAGCTATAATGGCACATGTTAGTAAAAGCTTTGGTCATCTTCCTAAAGAGCCCTAGGAATGCCCAGTGCTCCCTATATAAACCACATGCTTATGTAGCTCCAGAATCTCTGGTGGATTTAGTTCCCAAATTAGTCAAACTGATGATTTGGTATCCTATAGATCAAGTATCTAAACAATCAACAAAACAGATGGAAATGACTAGGGCTTGGGGTGTAATATGAAGAGACCGACTGAGCTAGGAAATGCTAGGTTGACAGGTTGGAACTATCTGGCTGGTTGCCTGAAGCAGATGGGGACCCCACTGGTGTATGGCCTTCTTCCCAAAAGCGATAGTGCATGAAGTGGCTGTGGACAGAGGCCTCTTTTTCAGTGATATAGTCAGTGTCAGCTGGCTGACTTTAACCAGCCAAAGCAGCATTCCATGCAAGCACAAGCTGTACCCCCAGAGGGGTCAGCAGAAGGCCTCCTAAGGAAGTGGATTATTATCTTTCACGTGAATATAACACACTTACAGAGTACTTTCACATTCAGTGTCTTATTATAATGAAGCATTGTTTTGTTTTATCAACACATCACAAATAAGAAAATTGATGAGAGTTGACTGATTTGCCCAAGGTCACTCAGAAAATAGCTGAGATAGGTCTATCTAACATGTAGATATCCTGAGTCTGAGATATTCTCTCCTACACAATGATGAGGGTGGTTAGCTGTATAGGAATGACAGTAGTGAATATATGGTGAATGCAATCCTTAATATCCAACATGAAAACCCTAAGGAGAGGGTTATCAGAGGAGACACCAAGACAGTAGTCCACAGTCATTTGAAGTGAGGATTATGTTAAATATAATCTATTTCTAGAATGAGGGATTTTCCCACTTAGATCGTTATAACAATCAAGAAGTGGGGAAGAACAAGTTACAGTCAGCCATGTATATAATCTAAGCAAATATGTCCAAAATGAAGGGGGGGTTATTCTTTCTGGTTGCCTAAAATATTTTTGTCCCATGAAACAGGATAAAGTCTCTCTGTTTGGTAGATTAAATATAGCCAAAACTTCTTTGTCATGCTTTCCTTAAGAATTGGAGTTCATTCTCTCTTGCATTTTATCTGTACTGCCCTGTGACTACTTGCCATAAAAATGAGGAAGAAGTGATGTTATACCAATTATAGGTATACCCTGTTAGAGGGTAGGAAATGTTTGTTTCTTCCCTCTTAGAACACTTTTTCTTGGCATGCTTTCTCTTGGAACCCAGCTACTGTGGTATGAGAAGCCCAGGCCACAGAGATTAGACTGGCCATGTGTTGCCACAATAGCCCAACCAAGCTCCTAGCAAACTATACAGGTGACTCTTACACAGTTTTTGAACCGTGTGGGTTGAAATTTCTTTCTTTCTTTGAGTCTGGCTAACTCTGTGAGTGTTCAATTACTAGGATCTGGCAGAAGTGGTGCTATGCCATTTAATGTTTAACATTTAAGATGAGTGGCAACTTCACTTCCTTCCTTTTGGAACATGTGTCCAGGAAGCAGATTTCATGACTTTATGTTCAGTTACCTCAATTTTTTATTAACAAAATGCTTTGCATATGAAGAAATCGTACGAATCATATGTGCTTTATACTAATTTTTTTCAGAAATTTACCAACAAAACTATGCATAGTCACTACATATAAGTAGACACACACACACACACACACACACACACACACACACACACACAAGGCATACTTGTGCACTCCTTATACAACTTTTTCTGAATTATGAGAGAGTGACTAAAGAGTCCTTTTTCAAACTGAAAAAGTTGAGGAAAATTTAGCCCATCAATAACTCAAAACTTAAATGGAAAAAAATCATATTTCAGAGTTGACAGCTGACTGGAACTCCATGAGGGATTGTCTCCTCCTAAGCCCCAAGATGGAAAAGAAGGGAAAAAGAAATATAAATTGCATGAGCTCAGAAAAAAATTGCTTCTGAATTGTGGTTGTTAACTCCATCATGTTATGTGATAACTCACATCTATGTTCAAGCAGGCTTTCCTAGTTCCAAATAATCTTAGCATGTTAAACAAAAGCTTATCCCCACGCCTTGTAAATTTCCAGACACTTGAGTTCAGATTCCCTTGAAGAAGTTCTTGACTCACCTAATCCTATTGGAAGTGCTTCTTATTTTAAATACCAATGATACATGCATGTGTGTGAACTTTGCTTATTTTTAATAATAATAAATCATAATAATGCTTTTCAAGGGATTACTATATGTTAGGGACCATTGACATGTATTAGTTAACTTGACCGGAAGGCTTCACAGGATCTGCTGAGGTCTTTATTGCAAACACATTGCAGTTTGCCTTCTCCTTTTTCCCTATCCTCCCGATTAAAGGTATTACTAAATTTTCTTTGCCTGTTTCCTCATCTGTTAAAACTATAATATTTAGAGGAAGATTAAACGAGTTAATATATGTAAAAGTATTCTTCACGACCTGGATTCTCAGTAAATGATTATTATTGTAATCCTTATTGAAATTTCCTTGGATAATTCTTTCCTTCCAAAATTATTTACATTAATTATCTCATTTAATCCTGCCATAATACTTTGAGGTAGAGCTGAATATTTTTGTGGCATAAATAACATCCTATTGCATAGAGTATGTATTAGTTTCCTATAGTTTCTGTAACAAATCACCACACATGTGGTGACTTAAAAGAAGATAAATTTTTTTTCACATTTATGGAAATCAGAAGTCTGAAATCAGTTTCATTGAATGGAAATCAAGGTATTATGAGGGTTTAGTAGATAATCTGGAGGCTCTAAGGGAAAATCTATTGATTGCTTCTGTTAGCTTCTGGTGGCCTCTGATTTGGTCAGGCTGTGCTGCAGGATAGACAATAACATAAGCATGGACAAGGTCAAAAGTACCACCCGCGAAGAGACCAATTCATGATTCGAGGTTGCTGAGAACAGATAACACACACACTAGACGCAAGAAGAGAGAGAGGGAGGGAGAGAGAAAACAGAAGATCTATCCCTTGCCATCTCTCGATAGCTCATGGGTAGTGGATCCATTCTGCAGCCTATATGCCTTTCTTCTAGATGCAGTAGAAGGACCTCTACCCTTCCCCTGGAATCCTGAAATAAAGAAAGCTGGGGCATACCTGAGGGCCATTTACATACATAGCTAAGCAGTTCTAAGAAAAGTTTCCATATGCCCACACAGAGGGAAAAGGATTGTCTTTGCTCTGAGCTCTCTGTATGAAGTGTAATTTGTGAGCTCACCAAAGCATCCTGTACAGAGCACAAGTTCTTGGGAAACCTGGGGAGACCTGAGACCCTTCCTCAAAGTTGGGGATCTTTGACTTGTGGCCACATCACTCCAGTATCTTCCTCCTGATTACATCCTCTTCTTTTGTTAGTATCACATCTTTGTACTATCTGTTTTTAGAGCTTAGTGGATAATCTGGGATACTCTCCCTATGTCCAGATTCTTGTTTTGTAGCAAAGACTTCTTTTCTTTATGAGGGACAGCTGATAGTTCCCAGAGATTAGGGAACTGATATCTTTGGGTAGCTGTTTTTCAGTCTACTACAGACTAGAACCATCCTTGGGAGACAATGCTTCAGTCACAGTTATATCCTC
The DNA here is from genome assembly GCF_951640355.1 of Cnephaeus nilssonii. NCBI lineage: Eukaryota > Metazoa > Chordata > Mammalia > Chiroptera > Vespertilionidae > Cnephaeus > Cnephaeus nilssonii. Next base: position 13,033,127 of record NC_137085.1, read on the forward strand.
TGATCCCCTTACATCAAGGCATCATCTGTGACCAGTTATTGTCAATGGAATGTGGGCAAAAGGCTCTGCAGAAGAAGGACAACTTCCTTCATGTTCCTTACCCTGTTAGACTGGGTGGTTGCAAATGATTATCAGGTCCTAGAGGGTGGTGGAGCCATGAGCTCTAGGGATCCTGGGTAACTGAATCAGTATATGGAAGAGAGGTGTCTGATGACCAGAAATAACACACACAATGTGTTATATAAATGAGAGAAAAAATTTGTGTCTTTGAGTCATTGTCTGTTTCTTCCTTTTTATTTGTTTTTATTGAGTTTATTGAGGTGACATTGGTTAATAAAATTTGATGGGTTTCAGGTATACCATTCTGTAATATATCATCTATTATATTATACTAGAGGCCTGGTGCATGAAATTCGTGCACCGGGGAGGGGGGGTTCCCTCAGCCCAGCCTGCACCCTCTCCAATCCGAGACCTCTTGGGGGATGTCTGACTGCCTGTTTAGGCCCAATCCCAGGGATTGGGCCTAAACAGACAGTCGGACATCCCTCTCACAATTCTAGACCATTGGCTCCTAATCGCTCACCTGCCTGCCTGCCTGGTCACCCCTAACTGCCCCTTTCTGTCAGCCTGATCTCCCCTCACTGCCTCTGTGTGCCGGCCTGATCGCCCCTAACTGCCCCCGCCAGCCTGGTTGCCCCCAACTGCCCCCCCACCCCGCTGGCCTAGTCGGCCCTCACTGTCCCCCCTGCCAGCCTAATCACCCCAAACTGACTGCCCCCCTGCCGACCTGATTGCCCCAACTCCCCCCCCCCCCTGCCATCCTGGTTGCCCCCAATTGCTCCCCTGTCAGTCTGGTCGCCCCTCATTCCCCTCCTCCCCTGCACTGGCCTGGTTGCCCCATGCAGCCTGCTTGTTCAGTCACTTGGTCGTCCCTCACTAACTCCCCTGCTTGCCTGGTTGTAGGCAGCCATCTTGTGAGGGTGTGAGGGTTAATTTGCATATCACCTCTTTATTATGTAGGATTGTGTGTTCACCACTCCAATTCAAGTCTCTTTCCATCACTATTTATCCCCCCATACCAACTTCTATCTCCCTTCATCCCCCTTTACTTCTACTAATCACCATACTCTGTCTGTATCTATGAGGGTTTCTCTTTTTTGCTTAATTCCTTCACCTTTTTACTTAGTGTCCCCCAAACTCTCTCCCCTCTGACAGCTGTCAGTCTGTTCTCTATCTATGAGTCTGTTTCTCTTTTGTTTATTTTGTTCATTGAATTCCACATATGAGTGAAGTCATATGGTACTTGTCTTTCTCCGACTGGCCTATTTCTTATAACAGTTGATCCTATCCTAATTTTAGCTATGAAGGAACTGAACCCCAGAAAGGGGTTAGAGAGTATTCTCATGTCTATACAATTAATAGCTGGCAGTGCTGACATTTGAGCCAGAGAAGCCATATTCATGTCCCGAAGCTTTAACCACAGTAATGTCCTTTGTTTTATCCATTATATCAGAAATTTTCTAGTTAATACCCTTTGTGAAAGAGTGTTTACTTATGGGTCCCAGGTCAGCACTTCAAACCACAACCCTGTCCACTGAATTTCATGGGCAGATCACACTGAAGTTGCAAGTCACGATAGATATCACACACACACACACACATGCACACACATACACACACACAATATCATACACACATACCACAAGACCATGGGTTTTCTCCCATAAGGCCAAAGAAATAATGCATATTACATTGTTACATTTAAAGCCAAGACTGACCTTGGTTTGTCACTTGAGTTTCAATCTCACTCTCGGCTAAATTCCCCACCAGCATCCTTGCTTGACCATGTATCCCTGCTGTTGCTTCGCACTGACTCTGGACCTTGTTAGCCTGACTTCCTTTCACTTTTGGATGACCTTCTTGGACATGACTTCTGGCCCTGCTGACTTACAGAATGTGCCAGATCACTCTCTCTTATTCAAGTTTCAAGTCTGGCTCCTTGCTCTTAGCTCAGTCTGTTGGTTGTGGAAGGTCTGAAACATGTGTGTGCATAAAACCCTGCCTTAGAAATACTGAATTAAAGTGATTAAGGGAAATTTGGAGGAGAGACTAGGAATTTAGTGTCCAGTGTTAATTGAAAAAACTAACTCGTACTATATCTCTTAGACCTGAACCAAGCATGAGCTGCACACTTTGAGTCTTGAAAGAAGGTATATATTTAAATATATCCTGAGATTTAACACCCATTGTCACTACTTATAATAGGCTTCAGTGAGTTCACCTAATCAATGCTTGCAGTTTATCTTTCCCAAATATTTACAGATGTTTTCTCCCAAGTAAGTCAAGGTGAGTGTTCTTTGCTATTGGGAATGTGCTGCCCATACCCGAATTTGGCAATGAAAATCTCTGTCCCCTGGTTGCCCATTAGCTTTCATAACCTTTGGGAAATGGGGACATGTGCATGCCCCTAAGAGAAAAATAACATTCTCAGATGAACTTTAAAACAAGGGCACTCAGAGTGGAGAATCAAGAAAAAAAAAAAAAAAGAGCCCAAACTCATAAAATAATCTCAATAATTTGTTCTCCAGTTGGTTCTTCAATTCTAAGAGTACTCTAGGCATTGATTTAAAAAAACATTTTAAAAGTAATATACTGACATCAATAAAGGTAGTTATTTTTATATTAAATGAAAATCATACCACTACTCTAAGACAACAGCTGTGTTCACTTTTAGCTAAATTGATTCTCAACCAATGCTATAAATGTATCAGTCCTAAGAAAACTTTAGAATTAAAAAATAGGTCAACCGTCATCCATAATTCCCTAATGCATAATCACTTGCCTATCATCCCCTTTAATTCATAGTCACACTCACCATGAGATTGGTTCTTCATTTATTAGGAAGTACACGAGAGAGAGGACTGCTAGACATGAATCTAGTTAATGTCTTCCAAGCTTGGCTATTTTTCAACTTGTTTTATGACCTTGGATAAATACCTTTCACTCTCTTTCCTTAGTGATTGCTAAGAATCCTTATAACTATAAAATAGTAAAACAAAGCAGCGAGCATACACATGAATAAATCCTAGGATCTATCTTTGAGTGAAATATATTAATCAGGACATGATCACACATTGTGGAGGTTCTGGAGTGACAGTGAAGAGGATTCAAAACAGACCCAGACAAGAGAAATGTTTTCAACTCAAAGTCTTCTGTGCTTACTTTCTAACAGACTCCCTCTACTCCCAGCTCTGGTCTTGTATTTATACCCTCTGATTTATATATGGACAGATCCCTTCCTGGGATGTAATAGTCTCAACCTATCAACTCAGGACTGTACCCCCGAGTCTCCAGAACTCTATTTAGTTTGCATAGCTCCTCTTTGATGCTATTTATGCTAAAATATATCTGTGGCTTTCCATTCCCATTTTGGTGCTCACAGAACAAGAGCACTATCCAGCTACTTAATGCAAGGGAAGCACCTGCCCTTAGGGTCTTCTGGCGACATCACCCTCAGAACTTCTTCTGGCAGTTTATATGTCTGCTGAACCCCTTGGCTGATGATATAAGGTAGTGGAATAGACAAGTCTGGTTTGACTTACCTATATTGGTTCGAAGGTGGGAGAGGAACTAACTTAATCTCCATAACCCATCCTGGATATGGGAGATAATGACCCCACTTCTGTTCCTGGGATCTGACCGAACAGTGAACAAACATTGTTTAGAGCCAGTCTTTCATCAGAACTAAGTCACTAGGCTGATGGAATATTGCTTTTTGGAGATAAATTATGCTTTTAATTTTGCAAATGCATCTGAAGCTGCAAAGGCACACACATCTAGAAATAAAATTAAGAGCCAGCCCTTAGATTAGAAGCATCCTGATTTGCATTCTGCTGAGCAGGACCAATGGGCAGGGAGTGGCCTGAGCCCCTCATTTCTGGTATTTAACACTCAATGTCTCAGGGACTCTGCTGTTGTATTTTATTTCCCAAAATCTCAATAGAAACATATTTATTTGCCTTTAATTTAAAAATATATTCTAATCAATAATATAAAGAAATGTTGTTCCAGAGCTTTTGACTCTGCAAATGCATGTGGGTAATAGGAAACAGGGCTGGGGGGAGATTTTAGTGGCAGTACATTTCTCCCAGATCATGTACTTGATTTTCTTTGAAGGTTCATGAACAGCGGACAATAAAGTGTCAACTTAATTTTTTTCTTTATTTTTTGGTTACTATTAAAAAGTAACCAATTTAAAAGGACTAAGAACTGCCTTGGCATGAATGGAAATGGATAGAAGTCTATGGTTTTCCTGTCTGGCTCCCGTAACGTCCTCCCCCTTTTTTAAAAAAAATATTTTTTTCATTGATTTTAGAGAGGAAGGGAGAGGGAGAGAGAGATAGAAACATCAATGATGAGGGAGAATCATTGATCGGCTGCCTCTTGCACACCCCCACTGGGGATTGAGCCCACAACCCGGGCATGTGCCCGTGACTGGAATCAAACCCAGAATCTTTCAGTCTGCAGGCCGACGCTCTATCCACTGAGCCAAACTGTCCAGGGCTACTTCCTCCTTTTGGAATGAAAGGCAGGATGAAAAGTGAAAATAATAAATGTACTTACCCATATACACTCATATGTTTATGCATAAATTAAACATCTTTACACAGACATATATACACATGCATACAAGCACAACTATATATTCACATACATAGGGATATATACTATATCCACAGTCTTGTGAGTATCCCTGGACCCCACACCCAATAAGCCCTTAGGTATGTATCTATAGATATTATACTTATAAGCCATAAAACATTGTATTCAAATGTCCAAGTCAAGTCCAGAATGTCCATTGGTGGTAATTCTAAGCTGAACCCATTTATTCTTACTGTAATATTAATTATAAAGCATTTCCTCTTCTCACTTGCTGATTTCTGTTTCTTCTCCCTGGGATTGATATACATCATTTGCTATCCAAATTCAAGTGGGCATGGGACTGTTGTCAGGAATCAATTTTTAATTAACAGGAGTGTCCTGTGGTATGAAAATGTCTCCAGATGCTTGATGAAAGTCAGTTAGACACCGTCTAGAAAATCGTAAGTCATTGCTGTGTCAAAGAAATCTTTCACAGGACAGCAGAGAGCTCAGCTCTGCCTCTGGGTTTTTAATTGAATAAAACAAATGATGATGAAACTCTCTCTAGATGTGTTCAACTCCTTTTTGATGGTGATTTAAAATGTTCCTGATTCTTTGCTGGCCTGGCACCCTTTGATTTTGCCACTTGCTGGATTGCATTAAGGGAATTTGTGATTTTATGGTGTTTTGAAATAAAAGGGTTGTAGGAGAAGAAATTGGGAAGTTTGTTCTTATTATAAAAACTGACCTTATTCATTTATATCATCTGTCAAGTTCATTTACTCAATGAATGCTTATTAGTACCTATTCTTGCTAGGCACTTCACAGTGAGACCCTGGAGATACAACATACTCACTATAGTTTTAGCTTCTGCCCTCATATGATATACAGTCTAGGGGAGGAAGAAAATGAATTAAATAAATAATCACAGAAGTACATGTAATACTACACCAGGAATAAGTGTATTGAAAGAACCTAAATCTAAAGGAATTTGACCAATCTGAGGTATTAAAATGATTTTTCTTGAGCAAGTACATTAAAACTAAAATCTGAAGAATAAGTAGGGAATGAGGTGATCTCAAAATAGAGAACATAGACATTTGCTCATAAAGACTTATTTTGATTGGATATTACATTTATTTTTATTTTATGCTTCTGTCACATGTCCCCCACCAGAATGTAAGCACCGTTCGATCAGGGACTTTGTTTTGTTTCCTGTTTACCCCCGACAAAGTTTAGCCTAGTGCACATTGGGTGTTGTATAATGCTGGTTGTAAGCATGAATTCTTGTCAATACTTGTAACAACCTTAATACATTGGTACTATTATACTTTCTATCTCAGCATTAAAAAAGCTATGTCCTGAGTTGGATGGATAAGTGACTCTCCCAAAAGCAAGAGGATTCAATCAGGTCCATTGGACTCTTAATTACTCTGTTCTCCTGTCTTTGAAATTGTACTGGTATAGTCTTAATAAAATAAAACATGTAAATGACAGACATTCCCAGCAGTAGGGAAATGGTCAAGTAAAGTATGATGTAATGATATAATATAGTATAGTATACCAAAGGTATAATATCTCATAGTAACTAAATATAATTATATACTTTATTAATTAAATCCAAAATGAACATCATATATATGGACATGCTATATAAAATAATTTATTGTTCTAGAATTATTTATTAGTGCATTATACATGCATGGATCCTGCTAATTATAATGGAGTATATGATGATAATTGTGACATGAATCTTATCCTCAAATTTCTTATCCTCCACTTACAATCACACTATAGGGTGTAGAATTAAAACTTTACTCCATTACCTACTAGTGACAGAACTTTGGGCAAGTTAGTAAATGTCTTGAGACTTAGCTTTCTTCTTCATTAAATATATGGGACAGTAACTTATCTCTCTAGAATTTTATGAGCTTTGGAGAGAATGTTTGTAAAGTATATGGTGTATGGTTAATGATGGTTGCTTGATGAATGCCTTTGATGATGATGATGACAATAATGATGAAAATGGTGATAAAAGCAACACTGATGATGAATTAGGAGGAGGGGGACACCGAAGTTAGCAATAATAAGGTAAATGGGGACTTTATGACTGCCTTACAAGAAGCTTATATGTTTCACAAGGGATGTTCAAAAGAGAAAGTTATATGTTTATAATAATAAGGGAAATGCTATGCTAATTGAGAAAATGAGAGCATAAAATAATAAATGCATGCTCTGGTTACAAATATGTAAAAGCATTGAAATATGTAAAAAAGAATCTAAAGTTAGTTGAAGTTGCCCGGCTAGCTCAGTCAGTAGAGCATGAGACTCTTAAAGTTAGTTGAAGCAAATTCTATATCTTTTCTGCATTGTAACTTCAATGCATAGTAGAACACACACACACACACACACACACACACACTCTCTCTCTCTCTCTCTCTCTCTCTCTCTCTCTCTCTCTCTCTCTCTCACCCACCCAGTGTTTTTCTCCTATATGTCAAGGAGGCTATTTAATCACATTGACCTTGGCCCTAGAACCGAGAACTCGTTATCAGTGAAGGCTCCCTTGGGAACTACAACAAATGAATCTATGGCTTTGGCCCAATTTCTAATGGACACCTGTCCCAATGACAAATACCCCTCTACCAATGGTCATATCAGGATCCCTTGGCTGTTAGATCATGATCAAGGCAAAGAGAATCAGCGAAACTCCCATATTCTCTTACAAAGCTGAGACCATCTTTGTGGTCTGCAGTTTTCCACTTCTATCCATTGGCCTCAGAATGTGTTCATGCCTTGAGGATAGATGGAACTTGGAAAAGGTTTCAGAAATTCCAAGATGGCAGAAAGAAATTATGGCAATGGGAAAAGTTTTGTGTGTAGGGCTGAAATGCCTCAAATTTCTTGAAGCTCCTCTATCAGAAGAAGACAGAGCCAACTTCCCAACCCTTTGTACCTGGGTTGGCCTGTGACTCATTTCCACTAATATAAAGTGGCAGGTGTGTAATTGTGCCAGGTCCATAACTTAGGCCTCAAGATACTTCCAGTCACTGTTTTCACTTTTGGAAGTTTCTCTGAGGCTGCCATGCAAGACAGACTAGCATACTAAAGACTGAGAGGCCATGAGAAACAGAACCAGCGGGACCCAGATGAGAGCTTATACCAACTGCTAGGTATGTGTGACCATCTTGGACCTCTCAACCCAAATGAATATGACTCATGATTAAACCAGGTGAAACCAGTCCAGCCAACACTTTCGAGTTGTGAGAATTAAATTACTGTTGTTTTAAGTCACTATGTCAAATAGTAGTTTGTTTCAAAGAAATAGATCAATGAATGATACATTTGGTCATGGGGATCAAGGGAATTCATAAGTGCCTTTCTGTTTTTCTCTCTACCAAGCAATATAGATGAGAAGATGGGGGTTGGTGGCATCTTTAAATATGATATCATGATGAGGAAATGACCAATGTTTATGGGCTTCACAATTAAAACAGATTTATTCTTTTAATAGCTATATGGGAAGGTGGCCAACATTTGCATTCCTTCTGTACTCTGAGCTCCTTTCATCTTGTTTGCTTTCTTCTTCCTCACCCCAACTCTCCTCAGCGATTCTCTCCCCCATTGACGATACTGCTGCAGAATTGCCCTCTATTTTACAGAGTAATTCACTCTCTTCTGTTTATACTTATTCATTCATTCATTCACACTCTCACTCATCAGTATTTATTGATTATTTACTTTCATTTTGTAATCCTTACCCGAGAATACATATATTTTTATTGATTTCAGAGAGGAAGGGAAAGGGAGAGAGAGAAATATCAATGATGAGAGAGAATCATTGATTGGCTGCTTCCTGAACGTTCCCTACTGGGGACTGAGCTTGCAACCACAGCATGTGCCCTTGACTGGAATTGAACCCAGGACCCTTCAGTCCCCAGGCCAATGCTCTATCCACTGAGCCAAACTGGCTAGGGCTGAGGATATTTTTCCATTGATTTTTAGAGAGTGAAAGCAAGAGGGAGAGACAGAGAGAAACACTGATGTGACAGAGACACATCATTGGTTGCCGCCTGCATGCCCCCCTACCGTACCTCAGTTGCCGGGATCCTGCAACTGAGGTACGTACCCTTGACTGGAATTGAACCTGGGACACTTTAGCCCCAAGGCTGATGCTCTATCCACTGAACCAAATAAACTAGGGCAATTATTTACTTTATGCAAGGTAAAATTGTAGAAATATAATGGTGTGTTAAAAAAATATCTTGCCACAGTTAACATATTCTAAATCCATCAATATGCTCAGAAGGGAACATAAATAAAAGTAGTACCCATTTAAAGTACTTATTCTACTAAAAAGAAAGATCTGGTCATTAAATTGGTGTTTTCCTGCACCACATGTTTATATGTTTATGTGTCTGTGTACATGTTTAAGTATATATAGGTATCATATGTATGAGTTTATGCATGTCTCATGGATATTCATAAATATGCATAGGTGTGAATCTATACACTTTAGTTTCTGTATATGAAAATATTCATCTTGGTGAATGGATATAACATGTGCTTTAGCATGTGTGCGTGTATGTGTATGTGTATGCATGTATGCATGGTTGCAAGCAGATAAGTGAGGATGCAGAAAATATGAATGCAGTATGGATACATTTATTCTTTGAGTATACATGCATATGTGTATGTGAATATATGTTTGATAAGGAGAAGAGAAAAACATATGCAATAGGAGCTGATGAAACAAAAATTAGTTTATTCTCTACCTGTTCCTAGTGAAGTAGGGATGTCTCATGTCTTCACTTTTAGTATGCTTGCCTTGACATTCCTGACAGCTCCAAAAACGAGAAGAGACATGATGGTCCCTAAACTTCCCAGAGCCTCCGATAGTCAGTATTCTGTTTATTCATGTATAAGCTTCACTCCTGGGCGCTAATAGCCCTAAAAGAGGACAGCAGCCATCATTTAAATAAACAGATCAGTCCCATCAGTGTCATTATGGAATAATCAACATGAAAATATTGGTAGGGAGGATATGAATAAGTAAGTATTTAACAAAATTGAGCATTGGTATTTCATGCTTCCTGTTGAGGAACAGTAAGATCAGGGCCTTGGTTACCCAAATTGACCTCTAAAAGGTCATCAGCTCCACTAATTAAAGACCAGGGAATTTTACCGAGCCCATTGATGGCATGGATTGCTGACAGAATACCCTTTCTAGGCTGTTAAATGAGCAAGACCTCAGTTAGCAGTCATCACCCATTTGGAATGAATTACTTACTTGTCTTCCACACTGCACCCTGAGGAAGTCTTAATGGGCAACGTGTTTTATTTTTGTAGATTTAGCAATCGCACAGGATAATGATGCACCAAACTTTCCCATTGTCTTCCCTTAGAGACACTGGCCGCCTCAATATATTCAACAGTTATGTTTGGGAGGTCCCAGCCTCATCAAGAAATTCCAACTGTAAACAAATCCAAAAAACTATTATACAATTTGTTACTTTACCCTCTGAGCAAACTTTTTAGACATCTGAAACATCCTCAGAAAACTCCCACTTTGTTAATCAGCCTTGCTGCAAATGATGGATAATGCAACATTTGAACACAGACCTGTAACAACTCACAACATTTTCTGTTTGTCACTAATACACATGCATAATTTTATTTCCCCTTTACGATATCCACAGCAGGTCATTATTGTTATCTCTGTTTCAAAGAGGGTAAGCAGTGGCTCAGAGAGGTTTAAGGACTCACAATGGCATGCAACAAGAAGCTGAGGAAGTCTGGATTAAAACCCAGGTCTGTCTTTTATACATTTACTGGCGGCAATCAGGGCCAATCTGTGGGATGATCAGGGCCAATCTGTGGGGCTACCGGTGGGGCGATGTGGTGGGGGGGAACCCGCTGGCACCCACCTTGGTTGGCCTGGGGCCTGCGGGCTGGGGGCAGCTCCTGCGTTCAGCATCTGCCCTCTGGTGGTCAGTGAGCATCATAGCAACCGGTCATTCCATTAGTCCTTCTGCCTTTTGGTTGATTTGCATATTAGGCTTTTATTATATAGGGTTCATTCGCTAAATGCTTGCTTAGCACTATCTATATCAGGGGTCCTCAAACTTTTTAAACAGGGGGCCAGTGCACTGTCTCTTAGACCATTGGAGGGCCGGACTATAGTTTAAAAAAAAACTATGAACAAATTCCTATGCACACTGCACATATCTTATTTTGAAGTAAAAAAACAAAACGGCAAAAACTCCCGCATGTGGCCCGTGGGCCATAGTTTGAGGACGCCTGATCTATATGCTAGGTCTTACTCCCAAGTATGTGAAACTCATGCCCAGCAGCTATGAGTTTGACATACTTGCTCTAGACATTAGGAATATAACATTGAAAAAAAACAGACAAAAATCCCCTCCATGAGAATTGATTATTGAATTTTGCAATTGTGAATACCATTACTGGCCTTGATAAAAGCAGTTTCTAGTGAGTTACTGGAATGCTTCAAGAAAGAATGGGAGAAAAGGATTGGAGACAGGGTATTAGGTAACAGTTTTAGGAAATTTTGCAGTAAAAGGGAAGCAGAGAAATAAGGCAGAAGGTGGAAGTGTTACAGAATTTACCAGGCAACTGAAAAATACACAGGAGTACTCAGAGGTACAGGAAAAAAAACATTTATTTCCAGATGTACTAGTACCATGACTCAGGGGAGCCTGTTTCCAAATCCTGAGCAAACCAATATGGAGGAAGCTTTCTCTTTATACCCTTTGGTTTCTTTGTCCCCCAAATAAGGATCAGACTTCCGGACCTTTCATGGGCTTCTCAAAAAGCCCTATGTGTTGGGATGGGGGCCATGAGACCACATGTAAAGGCCTGGCCTGGCACCAATGCTGATAACCCCCTCCAGGGGTTGTGTATTGTTCATGGTTTATGGCCTCTGTAAAATGTGAGTATTTAGGTAAACAGGTCTTGCAAGACCAGATAATTGAGGAAGGGGCAGTGACTAGACTATAGGCTAACAGGAATGTGCATTAGGGATACTGATTAACTAGGTACAAAGTGAGGCTGCTGGTTTCCCCCCAAAAAATGTCTTATTTTCCTCATCAGAAGGACATATGAAGTCAAGAGAATTATTTTTCTTCTTTAATTCTATTAACAATGCATGTTTGTGTGGTGATAAGAATAACCTGGTAGAGAAGAGAAGTGAATAGTATTACAGAAAGGGGAGGAATGATTGCTAGAGCAGTGCCTTTGAGAAAGTGAGAAGGAAGGGAAGCCACTGGACAAGTGGAAGAGTTTGCTTTAGACAGGAGCACAGACAGTAAAAGAAACACTGGGGAATAATCTTAAGGTCCAAATATTAATGTAGATGAGGGATCAGAGAATATGGACACATAGTTGACAGGGCAATAGGAGTGTGTGAAATTTCTCTCCTAATTGCTGTCATTTTCTCAATGAAGTAGAATATCGTGGTGAGAGACTAAACATGGATGTGGAGAGGTGGGAAGGTTGAGGAGGACAGAAAACGTAGAGAAAGGCACATAGGAGAATGGGAGGGATTGGATTGTGCATTGGTGATGGTGATAAGACATCAGGCAGCAGCAAGGTTGAACTTGAATCTGAGTCTGCTTGTAACTACTGCACCTCTAATGCTGCTTTTCTCTCTTTTTCATTGTCCTACTTCCTTGTTGTTGTTTGTTAATCATCACCCAAAAATATTTTTTCCATTAATTTTTAGAGAGAGTTGAAGAGGGGGAGAGACAGAAAGAAAGCGATACATTGATGGATTGCCTCCTGCACAGGGACCAGGGATTGAGCCTACAATCGAAGTCTGTGCCCTTGACAGCAATCAAACCTTCCACCCTTCAGTCTCAGGGCCTATGCTCTAACCACTGAACAAACCAACTAGGGCAGTTGTCCTATTTCTTAATCTCTTTTGCACAGAAGAGAAATATAAATTTGTGGCTACCTTTGTCCAAACCTGGAAATACTAGATCCTAATAGCAAATTAACCATTTTTTATCATTATGACTATGGGATTATTAGGTTTAAACCTGTTTCCTTTTTCTTTTTTTTAATGTGGTGGTAATTTTATACATGACACTGTTGTAAAGTTCAAAAAATTACTCTGTTAAAAAGCTTTGCTTACTCGAAAGTACCATACAGACACAAGTGTTTTTCTTACGTTTTCATTTGAAGTCTGCATAATATTTTGTATTATAATACATATTTGCATATAGTAATCTCTTAAAATTTTTTGTCTCTCCCATAATCTTGTGTGTGGACCAAGGTAGCTAATATTATTCCCATTTTGTAGAGGAGGAGATGGAGGTTCAGATAGTTTGAATGACTCACCAAAGTCACCCAGTTCATTCTGGCTTCTGTTAGAAACTCAGGGCAGCATATTTACATTTTACAGGCCTTGGTCACAGAACAAGAACAGACATATTAAAATAAGAAGAAAGAAAATTGACATTCAGAACCTTAACATTATTCCCCAGTGTTTCTATGGCAATTTAAGTGTAATGACTTTTGAAGATGTGAGGGTTCAGGGCCTCTGCTTGAAGAACTGTCAGCAGCAGGAGCTAAAGATAGAGATTTTTAGGGCACTCTGAGGTCCCACACAGAGCAGCAAAGAGAAAGAAAGAATTGCACAAAGGGGAATCAACTCCAGGTAATATGAGTGTTTTTCTGAACCACCTAAGTAATTGCAGACAAGCAGAGGAAGATGTTGAGTCTTTCTTTAGAAGACGAGTTACAGAAAAAGGGCTGGAATAATAGACACTTCTTTAAACTTTGAAGCTCACATTTAAGTATGCACAACACATTTTAATTACCATCACTATTATATCATTCATCACCATGCTGCATTGTAATAAGAGGTGATAGGATGCATTGTCCCTTTCTTACATTAAACATGTCAAGAACCATAAATAGGACAATTGGCATAATTGCTATAAATCCTGGGTTGTGTCAGTGGTAGTGGGGAAAATGATCACCCAACCCTCATTTATAGTAGTCTAAGATACCCACCCCCGTCAAGTCCCCCTTTACATAATTGGATCTAAAAATGGTATGTTACCATTACATGCACTCATAGTTCTTGCCTCTGGCTCACCACCATTCTTATCCCTTTGTCTGGGGAGAAGGGGTTGCTGGAATTTGTTCTCTGGGCTTGTTGGAGACACAAAGTAGGGCTGATAGTATTAGAAATGAGCTCATTACTTGGTTAAAATAATCTTTGGGTAGTTATCTTTGGGTAAGAAAAGGAAAATAAGAGATTTTACATTTTCATGAAAAGTATAAAAATGGAAGTCAAACAACGTCATCGTAAAACACAGGGTAGGGCAAAAGTAGGTTTACAGTTGTTTGTATGGAAAATAGTACAATAATCCTATATAATAAAAGGCTAATATTCAAATTGACCAAACGGCGTGACGTGCACTGACCACCAGGGGGCAGATGCTCAACGCAGGAGCTACTCCCTGGTGGTCAGTGCGCTACCACAGGGGGAGCACGTCTCAGCCAAAAGCCCTGAGCTGGGTTCATGGCTGCCCAGCTCAGCAGCAGTGGTGGGAGCCTCTCCCGCCTCTGCTGCAGTGCTAAGGATGTCCAACTGCCGGTTTAGGCCTGCTCCCCATGGTTAAGCCGTCAGTCGGACATCCCCCAAGGGCTCCCAGACTGCGAGAGGGCAAAGGCTGGGCTGAGGGACCCCCCTCCCCCACAAGTGCACAAATCTCGTGCCCCGGGCCTCTAGTGAATAAATAATAATATAGGAATAAACTGTTTTCCTGTACTCACAACTATAAACCTACTTTTGCCACACCCGGTATATTTCAGAACCCATACTGGAGGAGGAAGGCCAAAATCAGCCATGTAACAGAGATTTCAGATATAGTTTAGGTAAAACCTTGGTAACTTGTTATACTATTTAATTCTTTTAGAAAATTACCTCAGAACAGACATAATGGGAGAGCTAAGCAGCAGAAATACTGCCTTTCTCTCCCTTCAAAAAATAAGGTGGAAGATGAAGAAATTTTGTGTTGTTTTGTTTTGTTTTGTATTTTTGGTTTGTTTTTTGTTTTTGTTTTTGATAAAGAAGGTTAACTGAATGTACTGGGAGCTGAGAGCCCTGGAAAATTCCTGGAGTCCATCCTATCCTATGTAATAAAAAGGGAATATGCAAATTGACCACCACACCATAACAAGATGGCTGCGCCCACAGCAGAGGCCGAGTTCCCATAATGAGCCTTAACCAGCAATCAGCAGGGACCTGAGGCTGCATGGCGCTGGGCTGGGGCAGGGGACCTGAGGCTGTGCCCCCTGCCTGTTGGGGCTTGACAGAGGACCTCGTACCATGACCCCCGCCCCGGCACTGGGCCAGGGGACCTGAGGCCACGCCCCATACCCTGGCACCAGGCCGTGGGACCTGAGGCCACACATTCTATCTGGCAGGCCTTGACAGGAGACCTCAGGGTGCATCCTCTGCCCCGGTGCCAGGCCAGGGGACCTCAGGCCCCACCTCCCGCCCTGGCACCAGGCCGGAGGATCTGAGGCCTTGTCCCCCTGCCCCGGCACCAGGCCTTGTCCCACCCACCCCGGCACCATGCGGGTATTGACGGGGGACCTCAGGCCATGACCCCCGCCCATGGGGCTTGATGGGTACCTCAAGGCATGCCCTCTGTCCCAGGCCAGGGACCTCAGGCCATGCCCCCTGCCCCAGCCCGGGCCAGTGGACCTCAGACTGCATTACCCACCCTGGCGCCAGGCCAGGCGACCTGAGACCATGCCCCCAACTCAGCAGGGCTTGATGGGGGTGGGGCTGGTCAGGTCTGTATCTAGCCCAGTGGGGGTGGGTCGGCCAGGTCTGGGTCTCACGTGATTTTGAGGCACACGTGGGTGGGCGGGGACCTGACTCTGGTTCCTGCGGCACGCCCCAGACTCTGACAGGAGGAAGATTTTCATATACATTTTACTAATTTTCTTTCATCTCTGACACATCTATTATAGAGAAAGGGCCAATAGCAATATTAAAATATTTCCTCTAATTCCCTTTTAATGTGCACACATTTCATGCACCAGGTTACTTGTAATTCTACAGAGACAATCCAAACAGACCATTCTACTCTGTAAAATGGGAGGGACTGGTCATAGACATCCATATCTGAAGGATATGGCTATCGCTGAAGGATCTCACCCTTTATCCTGTTCTCAGTTTTGGTGCCAGAAGGGTCTTTCCATGAAAATTGTGTCACTATCTCATCAGGCTAAGCTTTATCCTAAATTTTGTTCTCTCTTAAAAGGGAGAGTGTTCCCCAAAGTGCACCATTTGGAACATAGGGTCTTATTCTTCTGCTCTCTTTAAGTCAGTTTTCCTAAAGCACATAGAGTGATTCTTCTAAACCTTTAGATGAATCCTGCCACTCCCCTGCTTAATAAACTTTAATATCTCTAATTGCTGATATGATAGAATTTAAAATTGGTAGCATGTCTTGAAAGGCTCTCTTTGATTTGGCTCCTGTCTCATGTACCAACTTCACTGTTCATCTTCACTCCTACCCCAGACTCTTCCTGCCATTTTTCTACTTCCTGCTGTAGTGGACATACTAAGCCTCCTTCACTTTTCCAAGTTACCATATTTTCTGCCATCAGGCCAAGAGACACAGGCTCTTAAAACTGTCAGGGGCGATCTCTCCACAATCATAAATTACAGCACCTCCTGGCTAATTCCTACTCCTTCTGGTGCATCTCAACTATTACTTCTCCTGAGAAGTCCTCCAGGACAATTGCTCAACTCATACAGGCATTCAGATAACCCAACTAAGGGCTTTCATAACTTCTGTTTCTACTACCTTAGCCTTCTTTCCCATCTCAGAATATGATACTCTCACCTGTAATCAAATAAGAAGCCTGAGAGTCAGTCTTTTTCTTTTTTAAATTTTATTGTTAACAGTATTATAGATGCCTCCCTACCCTCCCCACCCCCTTTGCCATCTCCACCGGGGCTTCACCCAACCTCAGGCCTTTACTGCATTATTGTCAGGGATCATTTAAGTGTTGATTTTTGGCCCAGCCTTTGTGGCTCAGTGACTAAGCATGGACCTATGAACCAGGAGATCATGGTTTGGTTCTCCCAGTCAGGGCATGCCAAGGTTGCAGACTCGATTCCTAGTAAGGGGGTGTGCAGGAGGCAGCATTGATGTTTCTCTCTCTCTCTCTCTCTCTCTCTCTCTCTCTCTCTCTCTCTCTCTCTCCCTCCCTCCCTCCCTCCCTCCCTCCCTCCCTCCCTCCCTCCCTCCCTCTTTCTCTCTATCTCCCCTTTCCCTTCCTCTCTGAAATCAATAAAATATATTTACCAAAAAAAAAAAGAGAGTTCATTTTTGACCATACTATAAGCAGCAGTTCAGGCACATTTCTTACTCTTCTTTGGAACTGCATCAGATGACCACAGAACCATTTTATGCCTTGGGAACTGAGTCATTCTTGGAGACAATGTGGAAGGAAATGGCCATTTTCTGTCGCATATACACACTTTATACTGATGGGAAATATTGGATCCTTCACAATATCTTTGTTCTTTCTTTACGGCTCTTTGTAGCATTCTTTTTGCAATGTTCTAAAAAGGAGGCTACCTTGCTGATGTTTTCAAAATAATAATAACTTATATCCATATAGCACTCTATGCATTTTCTATTACAGAACTGCTTCCATTTATTTCAAATGACATTTATGAACCACCAATTATGTATTAGACCCTGGGATGTCGGAGAGATTTTGAGGAGGAATCTGCTTTCAAAGCAATCATATAAAAGTATGTGGTCACATATACAATGATTTAGACCAGGCCCTGCTAGTCTCTGTAAGAGATGCAATATATAGTACTGTGATCTCCACTTTAAATCTAAGAAAACTGAGCTACAGAGTAGTGAAATAACTTATTCAAAGTGATTCATTATTTGTCCTCTCTAATGATTTCAATTACCAAATCTCACTGACCCAGACTAATAGAAGAAAATTACTCTAAAGAAATAGAACATACAAACTTTCAGTTGTTAAGATAAGGTCTGAGGATCTAATGTATATTATAGTGTCTATAATTGATAACACTGAACTGTATAATTAAAATTTGCTAAGAGAGGAGAACTTACATGTTCTCACACAAAAAAAGGTAAATATGTAAGGTGATGGATGTGTTAATCTGTGGGAACGATCCTTTAACCATGAATATGTATGTCAACACATCATGTCATACACTTGAAATATCTTGCAACTTTATTTATCAATCACACCTCAATAAAAGTGAGAAAAATGTTAAAAACAATACAATTAAAGCAATAGTTAATGACCTGGACCAGAGAGTCAGTCTGCCCTTGCCTCTCTCCATGGGAGAGAAGTGTAACATGATGGGAAAGATCTTTGGACTCAGAATGATGGGGCCTTGTTTGCTAGAAGGTGGGATCACTGTGTGTCCAACGTTGGCTGCTTTCTGAGGCCACGACCTGTGCATTGGATGTTCAGATGCCATTTCCATTTCCCTTTTCTCACACACTCCAAGACATTCATCCGTCAGTGTGATTGCCAGGGTTGGGAAATATTATGCTTGGGGAGACAAGACCTTACTTCGGACTTGAGCCTAAGTGATATGCTATTGCTCTTTACAGGAGAGTTCTGCATTGAGGATTTGTCAACAGGCTAATAATTACATTGTAGTCCAACTTTCAATTTCTCTCTCTCTCTCTCTCTCTCTCTCTCTCTCTCTCTCTCTCTCTCTCACACACACACACACACACACACACACACACACACACACCTGTGCTTTAGGATCAAAATCATATTTGCATATTCCTAGATCCTCCAGCAAAAAACATTTGATACTACCATTAACCTCATCTCACCTTCTAACATGGCTAATCTTCTTCTCATCTCCAAAATGCCACACTCTAGTGAGGCCAAAATACCCACTCTTCAATAACTAATGATAATAACAACAACAGCAACAATAGTAATGCCAAACTACCTACTTTTCTCTTCCAATAATAACAATAAAAGTAACAATTTATTTGTGCTTAGTGTGTTACTGTCATACGGTTTCAGAGGCTTTGAAAAGCTTGTTTAGATGAGGGATTGCTATTTCTGTCTTAGGAGTGAGAAATTGCTATAGAAATGTGTTAGCTGGGGTTCTTTTGGTTGCAAAAGACAGAAGCTCAACTTGTGCTAACTTAGGCAAAATGGAGGATTTATTGGAAGGATTTCACAGAATCAAACAAAAGTCTGGGCACATAAACCACAAGGAAGAAATAGATAAATCTAGGCTTCAGAATCAACAAAACTCAGTGACTTTACTCCCACCAGCACTCTCTCTTTATACCTCTTGTCTTTGCTTCTCTCTGTATATTATATTTATTCTCTGTCATTGCCGAACAGCTATTTCAATATTGTAAAAACATAGATGCTGACAGCTCTCTAGTTTTACATCTTGTAACTCACATCACAAAAGGAAGAAAAACCCCCTCTTTTCTTAATGCAATTTGAATATAAGTTCCCAGGAAAGGACTCTGGTTAGCCCAGCTTGCGTCTGGTGTTCATCCCTGTGCTGATCAATGTGGCCAATGGTCAAAGGATGGAATACAACTTTGAAGAGTATGGCAGCCTTTGTGCAGACATGTAGTTTGAGTGGAAAAAGAAACAAACACTGTAAGAAGAGGAGGACTGCTAGCAATAGATAAAGCAATAGGTATTTAATCTGGAAAGGGGTAGATGATTTGCTTCTAAAACACATTTAAGTGGCAGATAAGCTCAAATATAAGGCTTTCTTCCCAAGTAAATGTATTCTCTTCTACTTTATGCTGATTATTCCTACCCTATGAGTCCCCCCACCATTTGACTAGGCCAAGCTCTCCTATTAGTCCTTTGCATGGTAAACTCATCCCCCATGCATCATTCATTCTCATCCCTCACACCTCTAAACTGTTATCCAGGTCCTACTATTCTTCTGCATTTCTATTTATTTGAAGATTCCATCCATGCAGACTCAACCTATTTTTGGTCTCCCTCCACTCCAATATTCTACAGCAAGTATACTTTATCCCTATTATTTTTTTTTATTTTGATATTAATTCAGATGCCTTAGTTTTGAGTTTTGTGGATACATCTTTTATTTTTCACTTTCTTTCTGTAGTAAATTATAAGCTTTTGGAAGTCAGGAAACATATCTGAAATGCCCTTATCCATAACAGAATTTTTAATATGGGTCTGATATTATAAGATTTGCAGAGTTAACAAAATTCAAATGAACAAATATTCACTTATTATGAGCAGTCACTGTTTTAAGCACCTGCTTGTTTTCCTGTTTGTTTTTTACATAGCATTCAGGGTAGGGCAAAAACAGGTTTACAGTTGTTCATATGGACCAATACAATAATTAATGAATAATACTTTAAGAATAAACTATGTTTCACATATTCACAACTGTAACCCTACTTTTGCCCCATCCTATATATCAATAGAAGAATAAGCGGTCAATTATGAGCTATTCATCTCTCCATAATACTCTCCCAACTCTGTTCTTACTCCCCAGTTTCCACACCATGACCTAGTCACACCAAATGATCATTAGCTCATGAATGTGCATCGCTTCATAAATGTGCAGTGCTTCTTGAAGTAATAGGCATTCATTATCCTCTGTCTGAAATGTTTTTCATTTCTTCTTTAAGTTAACATTAACGTTAATCAACCACCCCAAATCAGAGCAGGAATCTTACCCCCGCCCCCAGGAAGCTTCACAGATCTCCACTTTGGCACATAGTAGTCACCCATCATGCTGTATATGCATGTATGTCTGCCCCATCCCACCCTTTTACTATGACTATTTGGGAAAGAGTGGCTATAGAAACAAGGGCTTATTTTCCCAGCATGTGTAAAAATTGGGCAAGGAAATAGCCACCAGCTGCAGAGACGCCCAGAATACTCTCAGCTACCATCTCATAATTGGAAAGTGTCACTCTGAGGGGAAATGGCCACTCAAGGCAGAGGCTCTGGCAGACTGGTGTTTGTCAAGCTACATCTTGCTATTTTTTAGACGAGTTCCTGCTGAACTTTTCCCCTTCCTTCTGATTGCTTCTCTGCTGCTTACCAGCACCATGGGGAATCAGTGTGGCTATTTTCTTATTGAAATATGTTAGCTGGGCTTTCTTCCCTTTTGCCTTCCCTTTTTTTGGGGGAGAAAATATGATCGTGAAGTAGACAACAAAAGAATCTCATCTAATCGAAATACTTGCAAGATAGCAATAATTTGTCTTTAAGCACAGAGCTGCAGGCATTCTATTTTTTTTAATATCAACCTGTAATATTGGTTGTTGTTTTCTGATTCTTGTTTGTTGGTTTATAGCCCTGGTGATAGAGGTTATTATAGCTATCTGGTTAAAATGGGTGAAGTAGGCTGGGAAACCCAAATCTTTGTGACTCTAGTATTTCCAGTTCCAGGTATGCTATATACATCTGTCCAAATGCTCTTCAATCAGGAAAGACCATTGCCTGATTTGCTTGGAATGAACTTCAACTTCCCCTTTCTCACATTTCATCATGAAATGTAATACTGGTTTCCAAGTTGCACCTAACTAAAACCAGCAGACCTGAATTTAAGTTCTGCTCCCTTTACTTCATTGGAGGATGACCCTGAGTAAATCCTTTACTATTCCTTTTTTTCTCATGCCTAACATGATACCTAGCTCACAGGGAAATTAACGATATTTACTTCAGAGGACTGACTGTTCAAATTATCGTATGAAATGATGAATATTAGAATGTTTAATAAGACCAAGTATTAAAGAATTTTAAGATGCTTTCACTTGCTGTTTTTCAGATGATTGTGCATGCTACTTACTCCGAGTTACATGTCTGTTTAGAACCAGGAAGAGAACGTCTAGCCAGATGCTTATTCTATTCTCAGTTCCCATACTTCCAATACTGTTTCTCACTGTTCCTCCATAGTAGACATCTGGCTAGAGCCAAACTGGTCTCCTTACCAAAAACTGAAAAGCTCTTGAATTCCTCTACCTCTAATATTTGTTCACACCACTGTGTTTCCTGTTATATCCTTTTTATATTATTTTACCTAAATCACACCAACCATGCACATCCAGGTAAATTGTGTTCCCCTTAATCATCTGTTATTTTCTCTCCTAGTCCCTCCTGATTATTCTTCTCCCACAGCTCCAACTCAACCATTTCCTAAATATTTGTAATATACCTATACAGGTGAACTTGGTTCTTGTTCTCTTGTATTGTTGCTTAGTTTTGCATATGTCTATACCTTACACCTTCAAACAAAGAGAACTTTGTGAACTAGGTCAGCATTCACCAATCAATTATTTGTGCATTGTAGAAGCCACATGATAATGATGATGATGATGATGATGATGATGATGATGACGACAAAAATAATGATTGATGGTGATGGTGATGATGATGGTCATGATGGTGGTGATGTGGTGGTAGAGATGACAATGACAATGCTATTGCTAATAGTGATTATGACAATGATTCTAAAATCTGCCAGCTCTAGGTCATGGGTAGTAATGGACCAATGATAAATCAGAGAAGTCTAGATTATAGTCACAGGAAGATTAGATGGAAAATTTTTAAGTTAATGTAGATAGAGAGAAGGTGTGGAGAATTTGACAGTGCATTTAAGTTCAGCATCTGGTGTAACCCAGTGGGCGGTGGTGTAAAGGAAACTAATCTATTGCAACATAGGCTGCCAGAAGAGAGAAGTCAGAGGGACCAAGTAGAAGAGGGGCTGGGCACATGAGCCTGATTATTGAAGCAGATCCCTCTAATGTATCTAGAATGAGAAGTTCGGTGATTTGAGGTAGCTAGCATGTCTAAGCCTCAAGGTGATATGCATGGATTTGGAGAGTAAACAGAAATATGTCAGAGCCTACTTTTGCTACTTAATGCCTCACAGCATGTGTTTAATGGGGTAATATGTTTCAGAATTGCTGTACAGATTAAAGAATTAATATTTTTTAATATATTTTATTGGTTTTTTACAGAGAGGAAGGGAGATAGAGAGTTAGAAACATCGATGAGAGAGAAACATCGATCAGCTGCCTCCTGCACGCCCCCTACTGGGGATGTGCCCTCAACCAAGGCACGTGCCCTTGACCGGGATCGAACCTGGGACCCTTCAGTCCGCAGGCAGACGCTCTATCCACTGAGCCAAATGGTTTCGGCAGAATTAATATTTTTAAGTGTTCTTCACAGAACTTGGCAGAGAATTGCAAATTTCAATTATGGTATGTGAAAATAATAAGGATAATTCAATGGATGAGGCCGCATGCGATCCTGCCACTGGTGCCCACAAAGAAACAGGCTCAGAGGCTCCTCGTAGAGGGATCCATTGGTGTATAGTAGGCTGTCAAGGAATTGGGAGACACAGGTCCTAATCCTCTGCCAATAGCTAGCCAAGTGTTAGGACCATACTCGAATGGACTGTCAGAGAGTAGAAATTCAGATACATCATTGAACTAGAATGCCGGACAGGGAAACTGAGGCAGAATCTCAGGCATACAAATGGAACCAAGACAGCAGGGAAAATCAGGAAGAAAATGACTGTGCACACAGGTTTGGAGAGAGTTTCCTGAACACCAGATAGCAGGTAGATATTTAAGGCAGCAAGATTCATTCCATATCACACACTCTGGTGGGCCTAAGGCTAGTGTACCATCTGCCCTAGTCAGGCGGGCTCGGGAGCCAAACAATGCCAGTGTACAAACAAAAGGTAGCCATGACTCCAACTGTGATGCTCCATGGGTGACGGGGGTATCCAGCTGAATGAGGAAAACCATCCAGTTGAAATAGCAAGGTCAGTATAAAGGCCCTGCACAAAGGGAATGCAACCATGCAGCACGGAAGATAGATGGAAGAATGATCCACTTTAGATCCACTAAGTAGGTCTTAGAGTCTATGTCAAATTCTGACATGTATTTGCTGTGCAATCTTGAGAAGGCAGTTTTAGCCTCCAGACCCACTTTGTCTTTGCCTATAACACTCACGATGAGAACTGGCATGTATTGAGCCATAGCCAGGTGCCAAACTTCTACTGGTAAGCACCTAATAGGCATCATTTTATTTTAACTCCCAAACAACTTATGAGAAAGAAAAAACGTGTTTCCCCCCCAATCCTCAGATGAGACCAGTGAGGGTTCCAGGAGGGTTCCAGGAGGTGCTTCATGAAGGAGGGTCACACAGCTGAAGGTTGAGCCTGGCTTTCAATGTGGGACTCTTAGATTCCAGACCTTGCGATCTTAATTACTACATTTTACAGCAGAATCCAATTTTGTATGATTTTTTGTTGTTGTTTGTTTGTTTTGGTATGAAAAGTGCCTCGTGTCATTTCAAACAAAGTAGGTGTTTAGGGTGTTTCTGTGGACTGAACTGAAATTACCTATGTAAGCAGAGAACCCAGATTAGCACTTCAGACTCCAGGAAATGTTGTCAGGTCTACACACACATGCTCAACTATAATGTAAGTATTTTCTGTAGGTCAGATGCTCTCTTTCCTCTATGCTAGGGTTTCTCAACAGCAAAATATTTGACATGTACATTCTTTAGGGTGTGGTACTAGGGACTGCCCTGTGCATTGTAGGGTATTTAGGAGCACTTCTGACCTTTACTTGCCATATGACAGTTGCACCACTTCCACCTCCAATTGTGATAATTTTAAAAAAAATGTCTCCTAACATTGCTAAATGTCTCCTAGGGGCAACATTTCCCCAGGTTGAAAATAAATGTTCCTAATTTATAACTTTTTTTTTGGTTGTATTTGAGTTGTAGGAGTTTTTCTATATTAACCTTTATCAGATATACATTTGTGAATACTTTCTTCCATTCCCTGGTTGTTGTTTTTCACTCTGTTGATTTCACCCTTTGATCCATACAAGTTTTTAAATGTTTTTTTATCTTTATTCTTGAAAGTATTACAGATATCCCTCCCTTCCTCCCATTACCCCCCTCCACCCCATTCCCCCCTGCCCCAGCCTTCACCATGCTATTGTCTGTGTCCATGGACAGTGCAAATATACATATATGTTCTTTGGTTAATCTTTTACCATGCCCCCTCCACTCTCCCCTTTCATCAGCTTGTTCCTTGTTTTCATGTCTCTGGTTCTATTTTATTCCTTAGCTTATTTTGTTCTTAGTATCAGAATTGTATGCAAACTGAATAAGCTTTTCTTGAGGAAGAGGCTGGGCACTGCAGGAGTGAGGGGTTTGTTATCACAGCATAAAGGGAGTGTCCGGTTCTTCAGGGAGTCTGTGCTGCCCTGGCATTAGTATGGCTGTGAGTGGCATGGAACCTGGTCACTGAACATGGTTCAGATCCCAGCTCCATCACTGGTTCCTGACCTCTCAAAGCCTTAAGTTTTCACACCTGTGAAATAAGAATAGGACTGAATTCATCTGAAAAAGTGTTCTGTAAAATGTGATGGCATTGATTTCATAAAGATACAATGATCTGATCTTCGTAAAGCACAGTGTTAGGAGAGAATACGCTGAGTGGATGTAAACTATTATTCTTAACAATGCCTGGCCCTGGCTTTATTGTGGTAATCTGCTGTATTTTCTTTTGCCAATGTGATTAGACAGTACAGTAGCCCCCACTTACCTGTGGCTTCACTTTCTGTGGTTTTAGTTACCAGTGATCAATCACTGTCTGAAAACATCAAGGGAAAATTCCAAATGTAAAAAATTCATAAGTTTTAAATTGCACACTGTTCTGAGTAGCATGATGGACTCACAATGTCCCGTGCCATCCTGCCTGGGACATGAATCAGCTTTGTCCAGTTATTCATACTGGATACGCTCCCTGCCCATTAGTTACATGGTGGCTGTCTGGGTTATCAGATTGACTGTCCTAGTATCGCAGTGCTTGTGGTCAAGTCACCTTTATTTCACTTCACAATGACCCCAAAGCACAAGAGCAGTGATGCTGGCAATTTGGACATCCCACGAAGAAGGCATAATGTGCTTCCTTTAAGTAAAAAGTTATTTTGAGAGTCCACATTCACATAACTTTTATTACAATATATTATTACTAGAGGTCCAGTGCATGATTAAATCATGCACGTGTAGGGTCCCCTAGGCCTAACCAGCCATCCAGGCCATATCCACTGCCCCGCAAAGCCTAGCACACTCCGCGGACACTGCTAGCAGCCTGCTCCCCGCTTTTGATAGCAGGGGGTCCGCTGCTGCCGGAGCGGACAGGCACCCAGCTCCCACACTTTCGCTTTCGATCGTGGGGGAGCTGGGTGCCTGTCCACTGGTGCACCAGGCCTTTCAGAAGCCTCCGGTGCGGTGGAGGCTTCTGAAAGGCCTGGTGCCGGAGCAGACAGGCACCCAGCTCCTCTGCTTTTGATGGTCCGCGGTGGGACGTGGGCCCGCTGCCCCAGAGGCCCCTTCTGTGCCGCAGCACAGCCATGGCGCAGACACTGAGCTTGCGCCGCCGCTGGCCCAATCGGCCACCCCGGCCACCCCGAGTCCTGCTCCCCTGCGCCTCCTGGCCAATCGTGGGCAAAGTGAAGGCATGGTCAATTAGCATATTTGTCTATAATTAGGTAGGATAACTATTCTGTTTTATTATTTAGTTGTTATTGTTAATATCTTACTCTGCCTAATTTATAAATTAAACTTTATCATAGGTATGTATGCATAGAAAAACCATTTTATTTATCTGCTATCCATGGTTGGGTACTGTCCATGGTTTCAGGAATCCCCTGGGGTCTTGGGCTGTATCACCACAGATAAGGGGCGACCACTCTAAGCTTCTTTGCATAGGGGCTTTGTCTGGACTATTTACTTCTGAGTCTCCAACACCTAGTCAGTGCCTAGAACATAATAAGTGCCCAGTAAATATCTGATTAATTAATAAATGGATTTACTAACAAAGAGGGAGTTAAAGCAATATGCTATACAAAGGCCCCAATGCTGTCAGTATCCTTAAGCCTTCTGTAATGCCAGTGATTGTCAGTGAGTTTAATGGGAGGAAAAACAATACATATTTTAAGGATCCAGGAAAGATAAAATCCATATGCTAGTTAGCTTTCAAAGCTGGCTGAAAGGTAATTTGAATGTGAAGGTTGATTTATCTGGCCTTCCTCTTACCTAAACACAGTGCAGATCTTACTTGAAGCCCACACCTCCAGGAACAGGAATAATGAGCTGCTTTCTAACATGTCACTCCCATGAAAGAAAGCAAAGGGGGTCCCATGGGGGAGAACTTTATTCCCTGGGCAGAATAGGCTCAGCTGCATCCAACCAGGAAAGGAGAACTAACACAGTGACGGGGGCAGAGACAGGAAAGGAATGATTCCATTGGTGGGGATCTGAGCAGGCTTTGTAGGGATGGTGGCATTGGACAGGCTGGGCTTTTGCCAGGATTGGGAGAGGGCTCCACACAGGTAGGAATAGACAGATAGCCTAGGGATTACATTTTTATATTTATAACATGCGCCTATTAGAAATTGTGTTTCTACAATTCACTTCCTAGCCTACGTGGTGTTATTTTTATTTGACTTTATATTTAACCTCTTTTTTAAGCTCTAGTTTCTTTATCTAACAGATGGAGAAAATAATACGATATCCTTCGTAAGCATTGCATGAGATAAATGCATAAAACCACTTGGCATGCTTTCTGGCTGCTGTTGTTATTGATGTTATTAGTATAGTTGTGTTTGCATCACCGGGGACGAAGCAGCATAAACTGGGGGTGTAAAGAGGCTATAAAATGGAAAAGTTCGAAGCCAGCTCCATTTTGGAGAAAATGCAGAGGGAGGTTTGGATGGAAAAGTAGGTATGAATCAGACTGATGACGACGTGAAATGTGGTTCTAAAGATTTGGGGCTTTAATGACAAGAGTGAGAAAATAGAGATATATTTCTTTTCTGTCAGTCAGAGGGCTTATTTAGGCATGTAGTGGCTTTTCAAACCCTGTAAATCAATTCCTATAGGTGACCTGGCCCAAATTCTCTGTCTGAGAAAGAAACGTTGCTCGTGGCAGGATTTATTCCCCAGCCAGTCTTCTCCATTTTCCTGCCAAAATGAGGGCCTCTTTCATTGTGTGATAGAGAGAACGCCACATGTAATTAGAGGGAATGAGCAGAGAGGAAGAGAAAAGGCAGTGAGCATGCCACTGAGCTGGCGGATGTCTCCCAGGAACAGAAGGTGACGCCTTGTGACAGATGCCTTTGTTATGTTGTTTGTTAAACACTGTGTGGCTACATCCAAACATTTTCAAATATGCCCCTGCGTTCCCTGGGCACATTGGCAGCAGGGCATGGAAGGTAGTGGGACTGGAGACAGGGAGTGGGGGATGGGGAGTGCGGGACAAGGAGGGGCTAGATGTAGTGAGATTCATGTTCAGTGTCACCATCACCTAAATATACCATCACCGCCTGTCCTGGGATCTGAGAGTCATTGCTTAAGAGGTATAATTGTGTTCAATTACATTCAACTCAAATGAATACTTGAGTACCTAACCATGCTGGGCTCTGGGGATAGAAATGGGATGGAACACTTTCTCTGCTCTCCAGAGATTCTCACTCCAGTGGAAGCAATTAGACAAACACATGCCACACATGCGCGCGCGCACACACACACACACACACACACACACATGCCCAACACAGAAAGTAAGGTGCAAAGAAATATTAAAAGAGCCAGAACTTATTCATGAAAGAAAGGAGTACAACTTACCAAGATCTATCCCCTCCCTCTTCTCCCAAAATAACCTCTCTTGACTCTAAAACCATCAATTTTCCCCCCATAGGAACTCTTCAGATGTCATTAACCTTTGGTTGAAAATAATAATAATAATATTTTAGCTACTTATTTGAAAAGACTCTTCATGGTATAGGCCAAATAATCATCATCTTCACAATAATAGCAAGTAGATTTTAGGTATTTGCTATTAATTGTTTTATGTTCATTTCCTTGAGTTGCACAAAATAATATTGAATAAACACTATTATTTTGTTTAAAAAATGTATAATTTGAGACTTAGAGAGAGGTGAAATAGTTATCCAAGACATCCAGCCAGGAGGCTGTAGAACCAGGATCCAAGACTGTGTTGGTGTGATCATTTCATAACCTCATGTTTCTACACTGCAAGTTGTTATTAGGAGTAATTCAGATGATGCTTGCAAAGTATTGAACACACAACTTGCTCCAAAATATGTGCTTCATAAACATAGAAGAGTAATTTCAAAGTCATTCAGTTTGTGATGTTGCCAAGTAGATGAACATCAGGTTGGTAGATGAGAAATACCTAGGCTCAGGGAGGTTTAGTTACCTGCTGAGTTTGCACAGCTATGTGGTAAAGGCAGAGTCAACCTCAAATCTCATCCGTTTCTCTCCAGAGGCTGTATCCTTCATCCCTGTGCAGACCTGGGCTCACCCACAGCTGAAGTGTGGCCTGAGGCAATCCATCCAACCTCTCTGTATCTTGCCTGAATAATCAGACCTTTGCAGAGCCCATAACCAACACCTTATTTATCTCACAGGGAATGAGTAAGGAAGGCAGAGAAGTTTAGAAATAAGAACATCATGGTGCCGAAGAGAATTGCTTATGTTTCCCCTATCGGTCCACGAGGTGGCAGATATAACAGCCAGGTGACCATTACCTCCAACAAACAGTCATTTCAGACGAAGAGAGCTATGTGCTTTGGCACAATCCTTCCTTAATGGTGTCACAGACTGCTTACTTTTCCTTTAAATAGGCTTGTATCTGCCCAGTAGATGTTTTTTGTTTCCTTATTTTCACAGCACAAATGATAGAAACGCAGAGCAAGCTTTCTTTGTCATTTTGGAGGAGAGATGTGGGGTGGATAACTGAGACAGAGAAAAATTGGACAAATTCATGATTCCATTGTAAATAGTTACTTAAACATAAGCAAGAATCTATACCGACCAATCGAACAATCTGGGACTTCATAAGTCCTCGCCCGGAGAATGGGGAAACATCACTGCAGAAGGTCCCAAGTCACATCATTGCTCTGTCTACCCAGTGGGTTTCCCACTAGCACCAGGCCCCTTGGCCGTCAGGCCCTAGTGCATCCCAGACTCCTGGTGCATGCTTCTCCATGGCTATGTTGGTGCCTTTGTAATTCTGTGTCCTGAGTTTCCCCCTCCATGTATTCTACTTGACCTCTGCCCCTCATACGCTCACCCGCCTATCAGAAACCAGGCCAGAAGCCACAGTGTCCAAAAGGATGTCTCTGATTTTCTTGATTGAGAAGTGCTATTCCTCGTTTGCTTCAGCTGCACTTCATTTTTATTCATCACAAGTTTTCCATTTTTCATGGTAAAACCACCTTTTCCTGTTATAAAAGGACAATGATAAAAATATGCCCATTTAAAAATATGTAAGAAATATGCACGTAGATTAGAAATGGAAATGCTATTAATGCTATTCACATCCCACTACCCTCTGCCGAAGTACCCTGTTTTTATTTTTGTAGTTTATAGTTTTCCAAAAATTTTATATGCATTTAAATGTTTCACTTAGTCGGAAGGTACTTTGAAATGAAAACCACTGTTCTGGCCGTGGATCTATTTTGGGGTAATAAGAACAGCTATAAAGAAAAATAAAGCAAGGGAATGGGACCAAGTTGTTAAGAACAGACTCTACCTGGGGAGGCAAAACTCACACATAATGAAAGCAGGAATGTTACTGGAAGTAGGCTAGCTATGGAAGTTCAGAGAAAGTAAGTTTGGGGTCTTAAGGAATTTAAAAAATGCTTTTTGGGACAGTCAGCTATGGAGACCAGCATTGCAGAAAGGACATATTCACTGAGATGCTGCGTGTGGGTTTTATAGATAGAAGCAAGAGGGTTCTTGCCATCCCTTCCCCATTTCACCTGCTGCCAAGGGCTGGCTGCTCTATTCAGGGGTGCTCCCTGGATTACCTGATACTCTCTGCCCAGGGCATTCATTCACCTCCTGGTGGTGAGTTCCTGGCTCCATCTGCATTTTTGGAAAATCAGTATGAATATGTGTGTCCTTCCAGTCTTTACTCCTGAAAATGCATAGACCATATCATTTTCTTAACACATACACACATGTGCATACATGCATATGTACACACATATATGAAATGAATGCATTGCTATGTATTTGTTTCAGATTTCTTTTGATATTTATATTTGAAAATAATATGCACTTAGGGCATTTTAATAATTTTTTTAATTTATGGTAATAGCTACTGATTCTATTACAGAGGTTGAAGAATTAACTTTATAACAATGCTCTCACCTCCTTACTCACCTGAACGAACATATACTCCTCCCATAGTCATTATTGCACGTAGCTGCCATACAAAATGAAGATATTTTATATTATCTTAGAGATAGTGTTCACAGCTCTGACGTAAAGTTTACTATGAATCATTACCTTTCTTTTCTGACCTTTTCCCCTAGAATTGATAATTACTTTATTTTTAACACTAGAGGTCCAATGCACAATATTCGTGCACGGGTAGGGTTCCTAGACCTGGCCGGTGATCAGGGCCTATTGGGGCCTTCCAGCTGCCGGCTGGGGCCTCCCTTCCTGGCTGCTGGCTGCCAGCCAGGACCTTCCTTCATTCCATGCCGCCCCCTGGTGGTTAGCACACATCATAGCAAGCAATCGAAATCCCGGTCAAACTCCTGAGGGGACACTTTGCATATTAACCTTTTATATATATATATAGATTTGCTTAGTTTTCAGACATTATTTCATTCTGAAATTTCCCCAAAACACTAACCATAGAAATTATTTTATTGCAGTCAAACACCGCAGTAGGTATGTGCTTAGAAACAACTCCCTCTGTCATTTTTTGACCTGCTTGGTACTGGGCTTAATTGTTCTCTAGAAGAAATTCATAGAATTATCTGGGGACCCCTTTCATCATAATGTTGAAATTGCCTTATTCTGTTTCCTGAATTGAATCTTCTGTTCAAGATCTTGTATCTTTTCTTTCTTGGTTTATACTCTTGAATTGTGGGAGCATATATTTTTCCATGGGAGGCATGTTTTTAAGATCTTGCCTGTCTAAAAATGTCTTTATTCCACCCTGATCCATGGTAACGGATTATCCATGGTAATGTATTTTAAAATTTTGCATTGCTGGATTTAATTCTTCTGTCGTCTTCTAATTTCTGTGCTGTCCATGCCCTTTGGATCATATATGTGGTGATGGTAGTAGATTGGGCAGAAGAATGCTGGCTGTCCTTACGGAAGATGTTAAAGACTCCTGTTTTCCCTGCATCCTCAACATTTTCTTGGATGAGTCTTGTTGTGGTTAGTTTTTTCATCCTTTTGGATGAGAACTTTACATGATCCTTCAATCTCAAATGTAATGTCCTTTGTTTCTTGAATGTTCTGTATAATTTCCTTTTTGTACATCTTCTATATTCTTATTAGTTACATACTGGGCCTCCTAGATGTATCTTCTAATGATTATTCTCTTTTTTGTTTTCTATATCTGTTTTTTTGTTCAGTGTTTTAGTGGTCCCTCAAATTTATTTTCCAACCCAGCTATCATTATTTTTTTAATTTTACATTAAAAATGCTTAAGATTTATTATATAGATTAGTAGGGAGACAAATGGATTAAAATGTAATGTTAATATAAGGGTTATTTTAAGATAAAATGACAAATGTAGATTTGCTTGAATTTAACATTCAGAAAAACATATATGTTTTCATTTGAACCTATATTGACTCTCTGTTAGGAGGCAACTAGCATTCCCATCTCCTCTCTCTTTTGTTCTCTGTCCCCAGTCCTCCCTCTCTCATATGCTATTAGCGAGCTTAACCACATTTACATTTTCTGGTCTGAAACCACAATTTTCACTGTTGTTTCATTTTAATTGTATATTGAATAAGAATCTGTGATCACCCCTGATCCTGTTCCCATGGCTTCCTCATTTTCAATTACTTTGTCATCATTTATCATTTTGTTTGCCTGATTTCATTTTCCAGAAGGTTTTTGTTTCTTCAAAATTTAATAATATGTTTTACTAGTATTTAACCCCATGTATTCAAGATACTATTATTTTAGCATATAATCAATGCACAATCATTAATAAGTTTTGCTATTTTTACAGTCTGTTTTTTTCTACTAAATTTTCAAAATCTGATGTGCATTTTATACTTAGTCTGCATTTTAGTCACACCATTTTCAGGTGTTGAGTAGCTGCCTTTGGCTAGTGGCTACAGTTTTGGAGGACACAGCTCTAGACTTTTTCTTTCCTTTGCCTTTCTTGTGCATTTCCTGTTAAGTTGGGATTCTGAAGTTAATCTTATGTGTGGGGTTCTGTCCTGAAAATTGGGACAATTGTAGATCCACATGTAGTTGTAAGAAATAATACAGAAGTTTTCCAAGGAAGATATTTGGGGGTCCTCTGTCACTGAGTTTGCCCAAGCTTCAGGATGTATGCATTTTGCTTTTACACTTGAAACTAACTTCCTTCTTAAACATAGGTGAGATCATGGTCCTCTTATGTTTAAAACGCTGCTATGGGTCCTCATTTCTCAGTAGAAGCCAGTGTCCTTCCAGGGGCCATCAAGCCATAACCATTCCGACCATAGGACACCATTCTCTTTTCTTCACCTCCTCTATAATGTGCTGGCCACTCTGGAGCCATTGCCACCCCCACTTGCAAGGCCTAGGACTCTTCCTGCCCTCTGACACTGTCTTTTATGAGCTATGCACATGGCCCACCTTCAAGGTTTTGTTCCAACATTACTTTCTCAATAAAGGCCACCCTGGTCACCCTATTTATAATTAACTACCACTCACCACCCATTTAACATTCCCAATCCTTGTCCTGGTGCTCAGTTCATTTTCTTCTGGATAGGCACTTTGTACTCTCTAATATGCTATGCAATTTACTTATTTGTGTGTTTGTTTGTTTACTCCTGTAGCCAGAAGGAAGTTCTGGCAATAAGTTACTATTAACTGTGAGAGTTACTTCACTTCTCTGTGCCTCGTTTTCCCCAACTTTAAAATAATTGTTCTCATTTGTTGAATGGCTACTACATCCAGTATACTGCACTATTTATTCCCTTTAGAGGTTATTTGTCATTTAAGTATTGTATCCTCCTTCAGGTAGATTATTTATAACTAACAGATGAAATAACAGATTAGAAAAAGGTAGGTGACTTGCCCAAGGTCTCACAGCTAACAAGTAGGGTAGACTTGACAGGATTATAGGTAATATCCCACTTACCATTTAAAGCTCTCAGTAAGTTTTTATTTAAAATCATCTTCAAAGACAAGTATCACATAATATCACTCATATATGGAATCTACTGAACAAAATAAACTGATGAGCAAAATAGAAGCATGGAACAGACAGTCAAATCTCAGAGGGAAGGTGGGGGTGGAGGGTGAGGGGGTGGGAAGAGATCAAACAAAGAACTGGTATACATAACCCATGGACACAGACAATAGGGTGGTGAAGGCCTGGGGCAGGGGGTGGGGACAGGCTAGATGGGGTCAATAGTGGGGGAGGAGAAAGGGGACATGTGTAATACTTTCAACAATAATGATTAAAATATATTCTTCAACTTTTTATTATGCCCATTTTAATAATTGCTTATATAATTATTCCCATTTTACAGACAAAGAAACTGAGCTTCCTAAAGTTGAAAAGACTTGGTCATGATAATGGTAATTAATGAAACAGGTTCATCTGGCTCCAATGCCTACATTCTTTTGACTCTTCTATAAGGTATTCAAAGTTTGCTGAATGAAAGACTAATGGAATTAATGTACAATTTTTCATTTTCTCCTGCTAAGTATCAAATCTCTACTTCAATGCTTCTTAACACATATTTTTTTCCTGGATGTAATTCTGATGAATTTAGGCAGTGAGGAATCAACACCATTTTAATAAACTAGACATTGACATTTTTTGAATTGCTGTCTACTTTACTCCAATTTACTAGGCAATCACCACTCTATCACATAATGCTGTGAGGTTTCCAACTGGTATCAATCATTCCTTCTCTGTTCCTTATATTGTAACCTTCATTCGGGGGCCCTAACTGCCAAATAAAAGGTCATTTAACATGTCCTTACTCTTTTGAGCACCATCCAAAGCCTCCTCTTCAATCAACTTCTCAGGGAGAGATCCAGTTATGGGCAAAGAGGCAGGTCACTTGAGCTCTGTTTCCATGGCGATCTAAACACGAATGTGATCTTAGCCCACAACCTTGGACATAATCACCCCTAATCACATTCTCTATGCCCTTCAGAACTTAGTAACTCCTATGCCAATTTCCTGTGACCTGCTTCAGTGGCACAGCTTTCAAAAAGGTAGACTTCCTACCTCAAGCAGGCAGGGCCAGCCGGCAATTACTTTAGGGCAGAAACGTAGAAGAGAAAGAGTCTTTGCAGGAACTCCGCCACAGCAGTAGATAAAACATTACTAGGCTCTTAAGTGCCAAATAGACCACCTTTGCTGGAGTGTTTCAGTTCCTAATTAACCCGGACTGAATTCACTCTGACCTAGCCTCATTTCAAAATCCCATACAGAGATAATGCAGATAAAGACAACTCTGTCCTTAAAGAAACAGTTTTGAAGGAACAAAGACTGTTGGGATAATTAGAAAAAGGATGCACTGTAAGGTCACAGTTAACTATCTTTAAATATGTCGGATGTTGACATGAGAAAGAAAATTTAAGGTTGGACTGAGGTCTAGAAGTATAATCACTGGGAGGCAGGTATTGGCAGATGCTTCTCTTTGGGAGACCTGTACATTTTGGCTGTCAATCTTCCTGGCTGTTGAGTCAAGATGAGATTTCGATAAGGACAGTGCCTTTTACTAACTGTGCGACTGTGCAAATGTTGGTTTTCCTATACTTACATTCCCTTCTTTGTAAAGTAGGGTAAATATGGTATTCCTTCATTTGATATTTGTTGAAACTGTATTGTGTGTGTCTATTGTGTTTGATAGAGATAATGTGTGCATTAAATACACAAATTCATAGAATCCTGGCACAGGACATAAATTCTAAAAGTGATTACTACTGTTGTTGTTGTTGTTATTATCCAATCTATTGCCAAAAATAAATTTCTAAAGGTCAGAGAGCTAGCAAGGTTGTCCAAGAAGGCATTAAGCTCCCTGTCACTGGCCAAATCCTGACAAAGACCATGTGGGAATGAGGCTGTTGGTGGGGTGGTAGCCAGTAGCAGATGTTTAAGTCAGTGGTCGGCAAACTGTGGCTCGCGAGCCACATGCGGCTCTTTGGCCCCTTGAGTGTGGCTCTTCCACAAAATACCACGTGTGGGCGCCATGTACAGTGCGATTGAAACTTCATGGCCCATGCGCAGAAGTAAGTTTTCAGCTATCAAAAGAAATTTCAATCGTTGTACTGTTGATATTTGGCTCTGTTGACTAATGGGTTTGCCGACCACTGGTTTAAGTATTAGGACATTAAATGATAGGTTTTGAAGACTTCTTGTAATTCAAAGGTGCTATATGATGTGATATTTAGACTTTTCTCACTATTGACAATGGTGAAAGTGGGAGCCTGCTCCCTTTTGCTTCTTGTCAGTAAGTATGGAGTAGAGCCATCAGCTGTCACCAAAGCAAACTGGTAGGAAAATCACAGGCCTCCTTTATATATCATTACTAATATTTTATCATCTAAGACCCCTAAATTCTATCCAGCTCAATTTTTCATTTATCTTTCTTACATAGGTAACTTCCAGTCTACTGTATCCCCATATTTGTCCTTAATATATACTTAATTCATGGTTGTCTTTATTTTATATCCACCCCTCAAGAGACTCCCCCAAAATATTGTGAGTGTTGAAACTTGAAGGCTGCCTTATCTTCCCAAGATTTCCATATGGGTAGTGTCACGTAGTGTCATGTGCTGTGCAGGGCACAGAGAATACAGAGATGAAATACAGCTGACCTTAAGATACTGTGCAGATTTTCTCTAGTGGGAGAGGCAAATATATACAAGGTTGCATGGACAACCTACTTTTCCTACATGGAATACCATGCAGCAGTAAAAATGAACTGAAGTTATCCACATCGCTTCATCTCAGATACTTACATGAGTGGACAAAGGAAGTGCAATGCTGGTACAGGACATTATGTTACCATTGATTTTGTAAGTACAGGCAAAGAATACTAGAAACCAGATTTGGGATAGAGCTTACTTTAAGTATGAAAGAGAGAAGTGGGGTCAAGCTAAAGCCTATGAAGCCTTCAACGTTTTTAGGGAAATTTTATTTCTTACTTTAGAAGGTGAGTGTATAAAATATTTCTATATGTATTTCTTAACATAAAGTATCCCTACAAAAAGATATCACAGGCTGTAAAAATTATTTTAAATGACTCTGTAATATTAAATCAATATCAGTAGTACTTGATTTGGAAGGCAGTATAAGTAGGATGGCTTTCTCAGTGTCTCCATGGAAATACCCTTCAGTAGGAATTAACCAGATAAAGTGTGGAAGTGAAGAACAGAAAGGGAAAATGCTCCATTAAATTAATCTATTTGTTATTAACTTGCTTATTTACATTTTGATATAAATTTCCAACCTGAAAATTTCATCTTTTTAAATGGAAGACCATTAAATTACTGAGTCTGATTTGCCTATTTATTCACTAAAGAACTAAGCAAAATCATTGTTAGGATAAACTGAGCACTAGTAAAAGTAGAGATCTAGGAACAACCTACAAGTCCATCAATATATGAATAGATAAAGAAGATGTGGTTTATATATACAGTGGAATACTACTTAGCCATAAAAAGGATGAAATCTTGTCGTTTGTGATAACATGGATGGACCTGCAGGGTATTATCCTAAGTGAAATAAGTCAGACAAAGAAATACAAATACCATATGATTTTGCTCATTGAGGAATATTAAAAACAAATAAACAACAAAAACAAACTTACAGATGCAGACAATATATTGGCAGCTACCATAGAGGAAGGGAGTGGGCAAAGGATGAAATGGATCAATTGTATGGTGATAGATGGAAACTAGTCCTTTGGTGGTAAGCATGCTGTAGTGTATACAGGTGTCAGATTATAATGTTACCTGCAACTTATTCTATCAACCAATGTAAACACAATAAAAGAAAAGTAGAGGTCTAGGACCCCAGGTACCTTGAGGATCACAAATAAGCTAAATGCTTCATACATGTTTAATTTCTATTTATATTTCATTGACAAATAGTCCAAGGTTTCAATGTTTTCAAATTAGATATTTGCCAATTATCTAGCCTGACTGTGCCACCTAATATTTCATTTGGGTTTCCCCAAAGTAATGAAAGGTACCTTTGGATCATGCTCTTCTGTCTGTATAAAGTATACTTTCTCATCCTTCCCCTATCAAATTCACTCTACTTTGCTAATTAAGCCATGCTCATGTGCTTCTGTTTCTATGAAGTCTTTCTGCTAAGTTCTGTACAAATACGGAACTCCCACTTATCAACTCCTTTGCCTTGAGCTTCCTAGGTAGACATCGGTTGCCTTGGTTCTTGGACCATTGTAGAGAGCTGATACATTATAGCTGTTTAATATGAATACATCATAACCATGTTAAAGGATGTTCCTTGCCCTCGATAATGTACACCCATCGGAAGAAACAGCAATGACACAGGTGCAACATGATTTATTTTATTCTAATTCTAGTTGTCAAACAGCCTAACACATCACTTTTTGGCACATAGCAGCTGCTCAAATGTGAAAGAATGAAATGTATAAATAAATTTACGAAATCACCAATGTATGAATTCTGTTTGTGGAGCACATTGGAGAGCACAGCCTTGTAAGCATCCACCTTATACCCCAAAGGGTGGAGTCCTTTATTGTTTGCATAGGATAGCTCTTTGACAAACAAACAAAAGTCTACGCTGGCTTCGTTAGGGAGGATGGATATAAAGCGGCCACATGTCTGTGCTGAGCCATTG
Organism: Cnephaeus nilssonii; assembly: GCF_951640355.1. Classification (NCBI taxonomy): domain Eukaryota; kingdom Metazoa; phylum Chordata; class Mammalia; order Chiroptera; family Vespertilionidae; genus Cnephaeus; species Cnephaeus nilssonii. The sequence continues at coordinate 13,071,753 of NC_137085.1, forward strand.
AAAGTGAAATGGGATAATTGCCGTGGTTACAACGAGGCTGATCAAGCTGAGAGAAACACGCTTCAAATTGTTCCAATCAGTCCTAATCCAGCAGAGTTATTAACAGAGCTCTACCCTGGTGCGACTGCATCTGCTAACTCGAGATAATGATTTATATCACAGTTTATGGAAGTTCCAATTTGTCCTAATTCAATAAGTGAAACCCAGCAAGGCAGGCAGGAGACATACACTATGCTATCACTGGTATCCCCATTTCCTTCTCCTCTCCCCACCGCACTCAGACCTGGACGGCTAGATGTGTATCTGCTTGCCAAATGCTTTGCTTTGTGGACCTGAGGGAGGCAGGCAGGTGAGTACCAGTTCTCAATCACACCCTTATGCCTGAAAGATCCAGCAGGAAAGAATGTTTTGAACAAAACTGACAAGGTGGAATTATACAATTAGATGTGTCTTGGAGGCCCCTGAATCTCAAGGGTTCTTAATCTGGAAAACATGTGCCCTAGGTTAGAAAGCAGTGATCCCATGAAGACTACAAAAGTGTGTGTGTGAGTGTGTGTGTGTGTGTGTGTGTGTGTGTGCACTGCATGTGTGCAATTTTCCCTCCTGGAGAGAAAATCGACAGCTATTACTAGATCTCCATTTGTTCTTGTGTCCTAACAAAAGTTTGAACCATTGGCTGGTCTAATCCACTATAAAAATGAGGAAGCAGAAAGTGGATGTTAATTTCCCTCAATCACATTTAGTCGAGGCCCCCTAATAGATTCTGATTTGACCCCTTCAACACTGTGTCTTAGAAAAACATTTATAAATAACTTCCATTTTCATTTTTATATTAAAAAATCTCATACAGTAAAAATACACAGCAGAGCACCAACCACTGAGCAGTATAGGTATTCTTGGGACATTTTAATATTGCCTAATGGAAGTTTCACATAGTCTGTCTCTGTCCTTCTCTTCCCTTACCCAATCTAGATTCTCAAAAAGTAGGATTTCTTAAACTATGGTTCAGGCTAAATCCTGCCTAGTAATTTTTATGTGCCATTAAATGTCTAGCAATGGTTTGGGTGTTTCAAAATTTTGACATAAGTAAATCAAAAGAAGAATAGTATTTTGAGAGTAGTGAAAATTATACGAAATTCAAATTTCTGTGTTCACTAATAATGTTTCATTGCAACACACATTCATCCTTGTTTAGGGTTGCTTTCTTTCTACAATGTTTGAGTTGAGTATTTGCAACAGAGACCTTATACAAGTACCTACATGATATCCTTGATTGTGTCTGTTGGCCCATTGAGCTTCAATTCTTTTGTGATGATGAGAATCACCTAGAAAACATTTAAAATCAGACATTTTGGGGACCCTAAGATTCTGATTCAGAAAGTCTGGGGTGCAGCCATGAATTTTAATTTCTTACAAACTCCCAAATGGTTCTGACACCTCTGGTCAAGGGGCCTCATTTTCCTCTGAACTAATAAGAAAATGAGCAGGGATTCCAGGCAAGAGGTGTGATAAGATGGTACTGATCTCATCTGGATTCCCTTCACAGTACCTGGTCTGAGGGTCTCAGCCTCACCCCATACCCACCCAGCAGGTGCAGCTTGACCCTGACAGATACTTGACCTGCCATTGCTTCTTGGAGAAAATTAGGAAGAGAACCTGACACAGCTGGATCACATTAACCAGGCAGATGTTTATTCATTAGATGCATATCACACCTTTACTCAGAGTTTGAATCCTGAGCTTAAAATATAGATAATTATCCAGTCACGAAAATAACCACTCAGCATCGAGCCTTTAAACAGAATGAGGGAGGAGGGTCTGATGAACATTGAGGGTATGAGAGAAAAAGACTAACAAAAAAGTTAATAATGAAAGCCTTTATTTTAGAAGAACCGAATTCCAATTTTCTAAAATAGAACGTTTTATTTACCACCATTGCCACCCCGATCTGAATCAAATGTGTTTTTCCTTCTGCATTGCTGTTCTGGGTAGCAGGATAGTTTTTTCCCCTTGCGCATCAGTGTAGTGTGGGGAGAAAAGTGTGGGCTGTGGAGAGAGAGAGAGTGTATGAATTTGGCCAAGTGATCGAAACACTGAGCTCAGGTACAGGAGTGATCTACTTGTTCCCATTTCCTCGGGAATTCTGCCAGTTGGACACTGAACGTCCTGTGGCTCTGGAATCCTTTACTCCTGGGGAAACCAGAGAGTTTTCACACTGTGGTTGCCACACCGCTAAGAGAAAAACAAAGCAAAGGGTCATATTTGCTAGTTTGTAGGGTTTCTGTGAGGGTTAAACAATATAGCACCGATCACTGAGCAGGCAGCTACAGGAGACTGGTTACTCCTCCCTCTGTCCTCAGGTCCTCATGCTGCAAATCCTCCCCCTCAAGTACAATCCACGACCCTCAGACTCTCATCTCTGTAGAGTTTTCCATTTAGCTACCAGCACCCGAGGGTCCCACCTCTTTTGCCTCAGTTCAGAGCCCCACATCACTTTGGCTAAGACCCTTGTCTGAGGTTTTCAGCTGGTCTCCCCACCTACATTCTCTTTCTCTCCAACACATCTTAGAGAGAGCTCCTTCTGAACTGTCAGTCAAACCACATTATTTTAGAGTTGCATCTCCTTCTAGGACCAACCTACCCGAAGCCGAAGTCCTAATTGCTCCATAGGCCATGCAAAGCCCTCTGCCTGTCAGAGGTCACCTCCTTTAATGTCCAAAATGCCTGCTAGAAGCCTATACTTTGGTCTTAGTGGCATATTCGCTGTTTCCCGAATAGCCTCAGCATTTAAATAAGTGTATGTTTCTAAATTTGCAGAGCTTTGGCTTACCAGCATTTTTAAAGACCGAAAGGACTGAGTAAATAAAGGTTGACATGTCTTCCCCAGTCCTTCTTTATATTCTACTTTGTTTGTTTTTCCTTGACCTTGCTTATTCAAGCCTGGCCCTATTTACCTGCATCCTCAACCTTTGCTTAGCTTGCAAGGCTGGATTGCTGTGTTAGCCAGTTACCCAGCCACATTTACTTTTCTCTCTATCTTGTCTCTTCTAATCAGCTGCTCCACTAGCTGTTGGCTGGCACAAAGACTATCGTGCTAAGTGCACATCTGTTCACATCTGGCACACAAAGGGCTCTAGGTCACATTTGTACAGGCAACACAGCTGGCTTCACAGCAGTCTGGGGAAAGAAAAAAAAACAAAGCTCTGTCCTAAAAGTTCTCCATATTTGATCGACCACAGTCATTGGGGCATAGCCAGCTGGCATTCAGCTTGGCACAGGGAACAAAGAATGAGGCAGGTTAGGATCAGGGAGCTGGCTGGTGCCAAGACTTTATCTCCTTCTGGTTCTTTCTGGACATGAGCATAAGCTGGTGAGAGAAGCTAGTCGATCTCATTGTCTTGCAGGGTGCCCTCTCTCCGTTTGCAGAGACCAGTCAACGTTAGGCCACTGTTTCTAAGCAGCAACCCTCACCGTCCTCAGCTTGGGAGCATTAACAAGAGCAGGCCATGTTGCAAATGACAGGCATTTTGATGGGCGTTCCTTACTCTGGCCCCAGGTCTGAAGTAACAGATTGGAGAATGCAAGCCAAGGTTCTGAGTCCTGTTGGGAAGGTCAGAGCCTCCCTCTGGTTTATTGGGGGCTGGCTGCTGGGACTGAGAGGCAAGGTGGCACCTTGGCAAGTAGCCAGAAAGACAAAGGCTGGTGTAAATGGAATCCAAAATATGAGGTTGTACACAATTTTTGCACATAAAAATGGAAGTTGTTTGTAAATGCTTTTTGGGGACACAGTGTTGAAGGGATCAAATAAGCATCTATTAGTGGGCCTCAACTAGATGTTCTCTAAAGCACCTTTCAATCTTGACAAAATGGTAATTTAATTTGTTTTCTATCAACGTACATATCTAGAGGTCCCCATCCCCCATTCTATTGTTCTTTAATTTGTATACGGTAACACTTTCTAACAACTTTTCCCTCTGCTGCTTCTCCCAGATGGACCTTTCAATAGGCTGAGCAGCTTAATTCCATAGACTATGATTCAGCAACAGGAGACAGGGCCTCGATACCTTCCTTGGACAGGGATAATGTCTGACATTTCACTATTTAGGAAGATTTGGAGTTTTTTTACTTGGAAAATTTTGGTCCTTGAGTGTTCCTGTCACTGAGTAGGCTTCACACACCAAATCTTGTGAGCTTTTCACCATTTTACCTCCCCAACTCTACCAAAAGATTGAGTATTTGGTATTAATCAGAGACCAACCTCAATAGATAAGGATGCCATTCTCCATCATCTAGTTTTTTTTATTTGATAATAAATGCTATTTGAACCATAGACATGGTTCAAGGACATGATCTTCGTCCTCAAGACCTACTTGAGGTGATAGAATGCTTATGCACTAAAAACTAACCAATTATTTAAGTCAAAAGAATGACATAAGTAAATGATTATATAGAATTCCAAAGGAGAATGGGGGAAGGTCAGAAAATACTTCCAGGAGGAGGTGGAGGATGAAGTGTCTTGGTCACATTTAATTCGTATGTGAGAAGCTTCGGAGAGGCTACATACTCGGGAATTTACCAAGCAGCATAGAAGGAGATCACCTACTTGATATGACACCCAAAACAAGCAACCATAGCAAAAAGAGGTAAGTGTGACTACATCAAATTGAAAATCTTCCTCACAGCAAAGAAATAACAGGGTGTGCCAAGCTTTCCACACACCCTGGCCGGCCAAGGCCTCCACTCCAGGCTACAAAGTTTCAATTATAGAAGATAAATAAATCCCAACAGAAATGGAGGCAGCCACGGAGCTGGAGAGAGCAGGAGGCTAGGGTTGCCCATGGCGATGGAGGAAGCCAAGCTTTCTGCACACCCTGGCAGGCCCAGGCCTCCGCTTAAGGCTACAAAGTTTCAATTATAGAAGATAAATAAATCCCAACAGAAATGGCTGCCGCCATGGAGCAAGCAGGAGGCTTGGCTTCTCTGCAGGCTACAAAGTTTCAATTGTAGAAGATAAATAAATCCCAGATACCAGGGCCTCCACTTGGGTTGGTGGGGGCATGGCCAGCCTGCAAACCACCACAGGCCTCTCGCCCAGGCCACCCTATGCCCCAAGGGAACCCTCACCCTGATCCGGGACACCCTTCAAGGCAAACCAGCTGGCCCCCACCCGTGCACCAGGCCTCTATCCTATCTAATAAAATAGTAATATGCAAATTGACCATCACTCTAACACACAAGATGGCTGCCCCCATGTGGTCAAAGATCCTGCCCCCATGTGGACACAAGATGGCCAGCAGGGGAGGGCAGTTGGGAGGGACCAGGCCTGCAAGGGATGGCAGTTGAGGGCAATCAAGCCTGCAGGGGAGCGCAGTTAGGGGTGACCAGGCCGGCAGAGGAGGGAAGTTGGGGGCGACCGGGCCTGCAGGGAAAGGCAGTTAGGGAGGACCCAAGCCTGCAGGGGAGAGCAGTTAGGGGAGACCAGGCCTGCAGGGGAGGGCAGTTAGGTGTGACCAGGCCTGCAGGGGAGGGCAGTTAGGGGTGACCAGGCCTGCTGGGGAGGGCAGTTAGGAGCAAACATGCTGGCAGGGGAGCACTTAGGCATCAATCAGGCTGGCAGGGGAGTGGTTAGGGGGTGATCAGGCTGGCAGGCAGAAGTGGTTAGGGGCAATCAGGAAGGCAGGCAGGTGAGCAGTTGGGAGCCAGCAGTCCTGGATTGTGAGAGGGATGTCCGACTGCCCGTTTAGGCCCGATCTCACTATAATAAAAGGCTAATATGTAAATTGTCCCTTCGACTGGGAGTTCGACCAGGGATGTGGGCTGGCCAGCCAACTGCCCACAGCCCCTCCCCGCAGCCAGCCTGGCCCTAATCAGCCCCTAATCAGGGTGGGTGGGCTAGACCCCACCAGTGCACAAATTCATGCACCGGGCCTCTAGTCTATAATAATAAAAGTGTAATATGCTAATTAGACTGGATGTCCTTCTGGATGACCTTCTGGACGAAACCAGGGCTGCGAGGGAAGCCTGGGTCCTGGGTGCCTGCCAGCGGCCAGAGGGAAGCCCAGGTCCCAGATGCTGGAGGGAAGCCCGGGTCCTGGGTGCCAGAGGGAAGCTGATGCTGGCAGCTGGGGGAAGGAAGCCCTACTCTTGCATGAATTTTGTCCATCAGGCCTCTAGTGTTTCAATAAAACTGTTGCAAAAAATGTCAATGAAATCTAAACACGAAGTTGGAGGGTATGGTGTCCAGGACCAACACCACTACTTTACTGTCTCTAAGGAATACATTTTGTGTTTCTTTTTCATCTAAAAAATGGAAATAATGATGCAACCTATTTGTCAAATAATTTGGAGACACATCACATAGACTGAAGTTAAAATATAAGTACTGTAATAAAAGTAAAGCAAACATAAACTTAGTGGTTAAATATATAATCCCTGGTATCAGATTGTTTTAGTTACTAAATTATTTTTAATTGAAATATCACTCACATAGAAAAATGCACAGTCTTAAAAGTAGGAATAGGTCAATAAATATCTCCTACATATCCAGAAGAAAAATACAGAGAGCTCATTAGATAAATGAGGGGAAAGATTTAAACAAACATTTCAAAAGTAATGGATGTATTTAACTTCATTAGTTATTAGTGACATACATATTAAAATGATAAATTGATAAAACTACACAGGCACCAGCATAGCTAAACTAAAAGGGAATATACACCATCAACATTAGCAAAGATGGAAAGAAATTAGAACTGGCCACCATTGTTGATGAGGGTGTCCATGGTTAAAACTACCATGAAAAGCTGCTTATTAGAGTTTGCTAAAGCTGGTCCTATGCACATCATGAGCCAGCAGTTTAACTCATAGGAAGTACATACATTTGTGCACTCCCCAAAGACACATAAAATAATATTTATAGCAGTAGAAATATTTTAACCCTCAGTGCATCAAAAATGTCCATCAACAGTACAATGCAGTGTGATATACCCATGTAATGTTATATTATGTAGCAACTAGAGGCCCAGTGCACGAAATTCATGCACAGGGTTTGTGTCCCTCAACCCAGCCTGCACCCTCTCCAATCTGGGACCCCTTGGACATCCCTCTCACAAGTTAGGACCGCTGGCTACTAACTACTCGCCTGCATGCCTTCCTGATTGCCCCTAACCGCTTCTGCCTGCCATCCTGATTGCCCCCTAACCACTCCCCTGCTGACCTGATCACCCACAACTGCCCTTCCCTGCCACGACCCGCCTCCTCTGTGTGAGCTGTAAGAGACACCGGGACTGGCCTCCTCCGCACTGCACAGAGCTATGGGACCCCCCAGGCTTCACCATGTGGAGTGGCCACCAGGCCCCACCTTCACTGTGCCCACAATCATCTTGTGGCGGCCATCTTGTGGTGGCCATCTTGTGACCATGTGGCTTTTATTATATACAATGAGCAAACTTTTGCTAAATATAAAAACAGAGAAGAATTTCAAATAAGTAAAATTAACCCTGAGGAAAGAAGCAAGATATAAATTATTGCTCACTATATGATAACCATCCATGTAAAGTTCAAAAACAGGCAAGGTGAGTTGACAGTGATAGAAGTCAAGGTCCTGCTTACCTTTGGGCAGGAGAAGGAAATGCCCAGGAGAGGGTATGAGAGATTTTTCTGGGATGTTGTTTATGTTCAATATTTTTATCTGAATGTCATTTATATGTTGTATGGATTGGTTTACTTTGTGAAAACTCAAACTGGCTTTTAAATCCAAGTTCTGACTTCTAGTACCTGTGTTCACTTGGGCATATTAACTGAGCCTCAGTTTTCCAAATCTCATATACAGAAGGCATGATATACTATATCATTGCCACTGAAATAGTAAGTGCTCAAGTCATCATTAGCTACATAATTAATCTATATTATTACCTATAAAGTGGGTTAATAAAAGCACTTTCACTCTATAGGGTTTTTATGAATAGTCTAAACACAGTTACTGGCCCATAATAAATTCTCAAAAATCATAAACTTTTATGATTATTAATGAAGCCTGAGTTTGTACAATTCCTAGGGATTTCCCAGCAAAGCTTGGTATTTTGAGAAACACACCTCCAGTGAGGCTTGTCTGAGACACTGGGGAGGCACTACCTTTGGAGATACCAGCTCTAGCATGGGCCAGCATCCTCCCTTATCTCCTCCCCCTTCCACACTGCTGTGAGCATGCCCACACTCATGTCTACCTCTGTCTCTATCTCTATCTCTATCTCTATCTCTATCTCTATCTCTGTCTCTGTCTCTGTCTCTGTCTCTATCTCTGTCCCTGTCTCTGTCTCTATCTCTGTCTAATCTATTTCTATATCTATCCATCCACCTATTTTTCTGCCACCACAGCTTAAATTGGAACCAGTCATCAGAATCTGCTAAAATCAATTGAAGATGTCATAAAGCAGGAGTGCAAAAGTTGTGTAGAAGTCCTTGTACATCATTGATTCTCAAGTGGGTCCCATCCATTTCCTTCCTTTCCAGCAGCTTGTTCTATTGGTCTGGATCACCAGACTGGGAGTAGGTATCCTGAAGATCCATTGACTGCAATCAGCCATAGAGGAAGCAGTCACCTGTTAAATTTAGATTTCTTGAATCTGCCAAGAGTCTGACACAATGATAAACAGCCACCATTTCTAGTAAAGGTTGGGGAAGCTCACTCAGTCACTATTAATTGCTTTGTGGTACTGGACCATAGAAATGGCAGCAAATCTGTCCACAGCAATACCTCAGCATGGGAGATGGTCACCCATCTTGATGACATTAAGGCCATTTCATCCATGTCCACAGTGCTGGCTAATTGGCCACTCTGAGTTTTAGAATGTGGCTTTTTGAGTAGCTGAGGGTCTGTGGGAACTTGGAAAAATCACTTACAAAGAGATTTTATTTTCTTCCTCACTATTGTTCAAGTCCTATAGGGAGGGGAAGCACTAGGGTTCTTTTTTTTTTTTAACCTTCAGAGTTTTCTTTGTTTGTTTTTTGTTGTTGTTTTAAATTTTTACCCTATCTATGCTCTTCCCAATGAGAAGAAACACCAGTGTATTTCATCAGATGTCAAGTCTCTGATTGCACCTTACTGGGTAGTGGGTGTGAAGGCTCACTGCCATTAAAATATCCCCCAAATGCTCATTCTCTCTCTGTCTCTGTCTTCTCCCTCTCCTTGTGTCTCTCTTTCTTTTCTCCGTGTCTCTGTCTTTATCTGTATCTACTTCTCTCTTCTCCCTACCTTGTAAGGACTACAACTACATTGGTAAGATAATAGATCCGAGATTGGATTTTGGAGGGTAGAAGAGAAGAATAGCAAGCGCTGGCCAAAAACAGCACTCCATATGTCTAAGTCTTGCCGATTAGAAATTTTGTGGTCAGAGATCCAAGTAAAAATAAAGTGTTATGTTGTTGAGCATTTGAAAATATTTCATACATAGATATTCTTTAAGAACTTTATTATGAAGGATTTCTGTGGTGTCAGAAAATACTAAATTATTTCCAAGTTCTTCAGCACAAAACCATTAAATGGCACCACTGCCACCTCACATTCTCACCATTTACCCTTATTTCTAAAACCAGCCTCTGGAGAAATGTCACTAGAACATTTTACAGTGAGAGATTTTGTAATTTTCTTTAATACAGATTTAAAAAGCTTGTGCCAGAAGAAAATATGAATGTAGTAAAGCTAAAAAGGTGAAATATTAATACAATGGAGAAAAGACGCTGAGCACCTACTTTATTCTAGTCATTGTTCTAGAAACTGGGATAATAATAGTAACCCAAACTATAATCTCCACTTTCACAGGGCTTACATTTTGGTGAGGTAGACAGGTAAGTAATTAAATAAGTAAAATAGCAGTTTAGATGATAAGGGCAATGGAGAAATGTTAAGTGGAGAAAGGGGCTAGGGCATTTGGGTGAAGGAGGGAATTGGACATTTTGGATAGGGTTTTAAGGAAAGGCCTCAATCTGAAGATGTCATTGGAGTAAAATCCTAAAGGAAGAAAGGGGAGAGGCACAGGACATCTGTGGCAGAGGTAATGGCCAACGGAAAGGCCTTCAGGCAGGAGTGCTCCTGGCATGTCTTGGGGAATTTCAGCTGGTGTGGCCAAAATAGAGAAATGCAGAGGATGGAGTTAGAGAGAAAACAGGTTAGATTGTAGAGGGGAGTGGAGGCACAATCTAGTTCAGATCTTTTCCATCCAACTTTATTGAAGTCTATCTCATGTACAACAAAATGCACATATTTCAGAGCCACAATTCTGCAAGTTGGGACAAATGTGTGTATGCATGTAACCTCTGGCATAATCATGACTTGAAACATTTCCATGGTCCCCAAAATGTCTCTTCTGTCCACTCCCCCAATAGCAGAATATTCTGATGTGGTTTCTGTCACAGTAGTTGTGCCTTTTCTAGAATATATCCGTCAGTATATAGTCTTTGTGTCAGGCTCTTTTCACTTAGCAATAAAAAGCAATGAACCCACAGCAGTATGGATGAACATCGAATGTGTCATGCGGAGTGGTACTTCCTGAGAAACTGTGCCAGAGTTTGTGTATCCATTCACCTGCTGATGGACCTTTGCACTGTTTCTGCTGTGGGGATATTAGGAATAAAAACGCCATGAACATTTACATAAAAGTTTTGTGGAGACATATTTTAATTTTTCTCAGGTAAATACCTAGAAGTGGTGCTGTACTATGTGTTATGTATGTGTTTAACTTAGATAGGAAACAAACTGTTTTGCAAAAGGGATGCACCATTTTGAATTCCCACTAGCAATGGATAAAAATTCCAGTTGTTCCACATCCTTAGGAACATTAGATGTTGTCAGTGTTTATAATGTAGCCATTCTAGTGAGTGTCAAGTGTTTTTAATGTACATTTCTATGATGACTAACAATGTTAAAACATTGTATTTGTCGGCTAGAGGCCCGATGCACGAAATTTGTGCAAGGGGCTTGGCCCCTGCCATGGTGGTGGCTGCCTCTGCCTCGGCCCTCATAGCCCTGGCTTCATCTGGAAGGTCGTCTGGAAGGATGTCCCATCTAATTAGCATATTACGCTTTTATTATTATAGATTGGTATATTTACTTTTTTGAAGAGTGAGTTCAGATCCTTTTATATTATGTTTAATGGTTATTTTTTTATTTTATAAAATTGTAAGTGTTGTTTTTCTATATATAATATGATGTTAGTAATTGGACAATGTATGTACCTCATTTTCATGTCCTTAATTGTGTCTTTTGAATAAGTTTTAATTTTAATAAAGTCTGATTTATCAGTGCTTTCCTGGTTTGTGCATTTTGTCTTATCTATAAGTATTTTTACTACTATAAGTTGGAAAGATTTTTTTCTAAAAGCTAGTAATATTTAGATTTATAATCCACTTTAAGTTTTTTTATTTTGTTTTGTTTTGTATATGATATGAGGTAAGGGTTAACTTAAGATTTATTTTTTTCCATAGGAATACCCAGTAATTTGAGCAGTATTTGCTGAAAGTAACATACTTTATTTAAATGCTTCAGCAATTTTTGGAAAATCAGTTGACCATATATGTGTGTGTGTCTCTGTCCTGATCCAATCTCTATATCTGTGGTTATGGGAATGTCACACACTTTTATTTATTGTAATTTAAGTATAAACCTTAAAATATGATACTGTTAAGTCTTAAAATCTTTTTCAGCTTCTATTATTTGAGCTATCTTTGTCTTTAATTTCTAATGTAAAAATTTAAATTAGCTTGTCAATTTCTACAACAAGCCCTGATGAGATTTTAATTGAGATTTCATGAAAATTATAGTTAAATTTGGGATGTCTTAGTAGTATTGAGTCTTTCAACCCGTTAATATTGTGTATCTCTATTTATTAAAATCCACTTTATATTCTCTTAGAGATATTTTATAGTTTTTATTGTATGGGTCTTGTATATGTTTAATTAAATGAATTCCAAATTATTTAAAATTTTACATGATATTGCAAAACAGTTATTTTTCTCAATTGCAATTATTTTTACCAGTGTATAGAAATACTTCTGATGTTAGAGCTGACTTTGTATTCTGCTGTTTGATCAAATCCCTTCATAGTTCTAGTAGCTTTTAAACATTTTTCTTCTTTTATTCCTCAGGTTCAGACTGCTGATACATGCTGAATAGAAGTGGTAAGAACACACAGTTTATATATATTATAAACCTCATAAAACTATTAATTTTGCTTTAAAATTAATTATATTTAAAATTAAGTTGAATATCTTTTTATTTAACATTTCTGTGCCTTTCACTCCTTTTTATAGTTCCATTTTCCCATCTGATTACCTTTCTCTTCTGTCTCAGGAACTACCTTTAACAATTCTTTCAGAATATGTTTGCTGCTGGCAAATTTTCGTAGCTTTCATTGAAAGAAGCATTTTTTTTTCATAAGATATGGAATTCTAGGTCAATTTTTGTTTTCTTTCAGGACTTTAAAGATACCATTGCTCTTTCTCTGGAGTCTATAATTTTTCCGACATTCTTTTATTCTATTATTAATATGTCTTTTTGTCTTTGTCATTCTTGACATTTTTTTCTTCATCACTGGTTTTCAACAACTTTAAATATATATTTTTTATTGACTTCAGAGAGGAAGGGAAAGGGAGAGAGAGAGATATAGTAATATCAATGATGCGAGAGAATCATTGATTGGCTGCCTCCTGCACCCGCCCCCACTGGGGATTGAGCCTGCAGCTCACAACCTGGGCATATGCCCTGACCAGGAATGGAACCATGACCTCATGGTTCATAGGTTGATGCTCAACCACTGAAACATGCTGGTTGGGCTCATTTTCAATAATTGGATTGTGATCTGCCTTGTTATAGTTCTCTTTGTTTTTTTAGGAGAAAACCTGGTTGTTTTGTTTGATTTGTGTTGTGTGTGGTTGTTTTTTTTAATTTGTTTTTGTTTTGAGATTCATGGATTTGTTATTTATGCTGAATATGAACATGAACTAATTATTTCCTTCATCATTTTTGTCCTCCTTCCTCTTTCTTTAACTTTATTGAATTTTAACTGCCATGCTTGGTACTGTTCTGTGGAATATTGATGCTGTTTATTTTTTTCAACCTTTTAGCTCTTTGTGCTTTGGTTGAGATAGTTTATCTTCCTCTGTCTTTTAATTCACTGATTTGTCTTCTGTTGTTAAGTCATATTGATATTTTGTTTCAGGTAATGATTCTCTCTTTATTGTTTCTACATATTTATTTAATTCCTAGAGCATATGTGTAAAATTTGTACTAGCTAATTAAGAGTTATTGTCATCAAATTCCATCATTTCTTGCTATTCTGAGTCTTTGTTGTTGACTATCCCCCCCATCCTTTGTCACTTTTTCCTGCTTATTTTCATATCTAGTAAATTTTGACTGCCTGCCAAACATTGCAAATATTACATTGCTGAGGGCTGAATTCTGTTATTTTCTTTAAAATATGTTGAATGTAGTTTGATGCAGTGGCTAATTTATCTGTGGATCAACTTGATAATTTTGAAGCTTTTAGAGCAGTCATTACTCTACAACCTAAGTGTGACCTTCTTGGGGTCTTTACTGAATGGTCTTTGTGTTCACCGAATTTTCTCCATTCAAGCTGGGGGGCTGTTAAATAACTCCTAGCCATGTATGATCTTAGAGATTTTTTTAAGCTTGCAGCTCTCTGGTTCCTTTTCTGGCAGTTGGCTCTTGTCATGTGACTTTCTGGTATTTAATTCTATATCTATGCAGGTACTATTCAGCCAAGACTCAAAGAGTGGTCTAGACTGAGTTTTGCTTTGTATAGCTCTCTCCAAATTCTTTCCTAAAAATTCTAGCCATTTCAATCTCCCTGAATTCTGATCTCTGTCTCCTCAACTCAATGGACTCACTAGACGCTTGCATATTGGCCAGAAAATATCCTCTGTTCAGAAAGTATGGATGATCATAGATCATACCTTATTGGTTTTTATTCTCAGGTGTCATAATCTATATCACTTATTTGTCCAATATCTGAAAAAAAAGTTGTTTCATATCTTTTGCCCAGTTTTCTGGTAGTTTAGAGCAGGAGGGAAAATCCTATAGCTGTTACTCCCTCATGGGTCAAAGTAGGAATCCCTCAATCAAGTTCCGATTTTACCACAGGGAAAGTCATTTGAACCCCCTAGGATTTAGCATTGACATTTGTAGAGTATGATTGATGGCTTTAATGTTCCCATCCTGTCCTGACACAATGTTTTTATAACTCCTTCCCATGGCTCAATGCACAAACAGAAGAGAAATGTGATAAGCAATGTAGTAGAGTCACTATCAACTTGGTTGATTTTCAACTAGATATATTCCACATTATGTGTGTATGTGTGTATGTGTCTTGGAGGGGGAGTGGGGCGGATGCTGCTAGAGAAAGCAGGATACCACAAGGTAGTTAGTCCATGGATATGAGTAAGTAAGGCAGTGCTGAGGTTTTTGACAATTTGGAGAGGAATCAATTATAATGCATAGGTATAAACTTAATGACCTTCAAAATGCTGGTTATGTTTGCCAAACCTATTACTCTAAGACTTCCCAAGGTATATTAAGGGAGTCTCATAGACTATGCTCTCATTATGCTCTATCCTCAACTGGACAGCCAGCATCCCTTCACATCACACGTCAGTACAACGTTGGCATATACAAAAGTGAACAGAATATAGAAAGAAATATGAGGATGTGTGAAACCTACTCTTAGTTTTGCTCAAAATTAGCTATTACCATAGACAAGCTAACTAGTTCACTTTCTAACAGTTTCTACATCTATATAAAATACATAAAATTACCTTCTTTATTTAACTTATAATTGTTTACTTTTAAAAATGACAAGAATAAGTTGCTCTTATAAGCTATAGAGAAAGTATAAAATATAATATTAGAAATATGGCAAATATAAGTACATGCCCTTTAAAATCTATATGTCTAATCCCGTGGTCGGCAAACTGCGGCTTGCGAGCCACAGGCGGCTCTTTGGCCCCTTGAGTGTGGCTCTTCCACAAAATGCCATGGCCTGGGCGAGTCTATTTTGAAGAAGTGGCATTAGAAGAAGTTTAAGTTTTAAAAATTTGGCTCTCAAAAGAAATTTCTATCGTTGTACTGTTGATATTTGGCTCTGTTGACTAATGAGTTTTCCGAACACTGGTCTAATCTGTTAATAATTATTCTATTTTGGAATGTTTCTCTGGCTCTCCAAATGTGTATCTGCAAATTCCAGGAAAATAACTTTCCTGAAAATGTCATGTTGAGATGCTGAGTCTAAAACTTGTCCATGTAACTGGAACACAAAAGTGTACATGTGCATGCCTGTATGTGTGCTAGGGGTCTTGTCCAGCATCTAGAAGTGTTCAGGAATCTGGAGAAGGGCTGCAGTAAATTATTAAAGGGTCTAGAGACGAAACATAATTTTAGAAGGCATTTTGGGGAGCCAGAGGAGACTTAACTAAAGAAACCAAGTCCTGAGTCTCCGGATCCCTTGCTCTTTATTAGCACAATTTGTCCTACCTAAAGAAAAGTAGATATACATATCAAAGGCAAGTTTGGTATACAGGGGGAACTATCTTTGGCTGTTCAGGTGTTTGGCCAGTAGGAGGCAATAACATGTAAATTGAAATGCCCTCAGCTGTCTGGCAGCAAGCAATAATTTATGCATCCTTTTTAGGTTAGGGGAAATGCCCTCGGCCATTTCCAACAGGCAATAACATGTGATTCAGCCCTGCTGAATCCCCAAGTTCCATCAACCTTTTGATGAAACTTCTTGCATGTTTGACGTGCTGGAATAAGCTTCCGACATATGTGTGTATTGCCTGGGTGCATATATGTATATTTCATGAATCAGATTAGCTGAGCTTCCAAGAAAAGAAATCTTGATGAAAATCAGAAAATTCTCTAAAAATAGTAAAATTATTAGGTACAAAATAAGGTAAAAATATATTTAGAGCTTATCTAAAAATAGAGTTATATGCTTCAAAAGATATCTGTTCCAACAGAAATATCCTGGGAAAATTAGTGGGTGATTTTTTTTTTTAATTTCTTTATTGATTAAGGTATCAGATATTTTAGTGGATGATTTTTAACTATCTTGATTTCCCATGTGTTTGGTAGGGAAAATACAAAGTGAAACTTCAGTATTCACTTATCAAGATTTGGGTTTTCCCCCCCAATACACAAATATATTACAGTGAGGACAAGGGAGAATCTCCTCTCCCCGGACTCTGTGTATGACCGCTAGAATGGGAAGGGTATGGTCAGCACAGTATGACAGGGGAAAGGCAACACAGAGGTCAGTAGAACTGAGTTAGATGCCAGCTCTGCCACTTAATCTTGTGACTGTGGTCAGCATCGCCCCTGCTTCTGGATTAATTGCCTTGTCTGAAAATTGGAAAAGATGTTCTAGATCAAGCATGTCAAACTCGAGGCCAAATGAGGCATGCGGTCAGCTGGCCGCGAGTTTGACATGCTTGTATGGTTCAAAGGCCTGTTTAAGACTCTGCTGTACCCAAGCCAAATTTCCTAGGGGAGTCCTAAGAAAACACCCCAAACATCTACCCCAGGGCACCTAACATTCTGAGATACTGTTTTTTTTTTTTTTCGTCTGGATTTAACACTGATGATGCAGACACCTTTGAAGTTTAAGAATACCAGGAATGCCCAAACAGCACTGCTTACACTTTAGTGTGTATATGTTAATCAGACCCCTTTACTTTATAGTAAAGAATACAGAGCGACACAAATACTATGTGACCTCCAGGTTATCAGAAATTTGCGATATTCGGTCCCTCTACATATAGACCCTAAAATCCTGAGTTTATATATCACTGGATTTGCAACTCTGTTTATATTCACAGAGTTGGTCTTAATGGACTCTCGTGAAATTCTTGAGTAGATGCTCTCATTGGGGAAAATGTGGTTTGGGTAGGAGGGGCCTCTGATAGAATGGCTGTTAGGGGACAGGGGTGGGGGTATTCAGAGCAATTGTCAAGATGGGACAGGTGAAGCTGTTTCTGGGATGAAATCAGTTCGGGCTGTGCAATGCTTAGTGTAGCACTAGATCTATAGCTGAGATGCTTTGCTAAATGGTAAGGAAGAATCAGTGTAACCTGGGTCCTGAGCAGTTATTATTAGATATACAGTATGTTTAGATATCAGTTACATGTAATATATTTAATAAAAATTAAACTTATTTTGCAAATTATTTTACCATTAGACTGTGACACTGATTCATATGGCTAACTCATGGTAGGTTATTAAAAAATATATCTGTTGAATGGGAAAAAAAAGCATAGCAGGCTTGTTGGTCAGCTCAAAGCTATAATCTATAGGTACAGCTACCTCACCTAAGAAGAGGGGAATTTCCTGTTAATTTTCACATGGGTAGTTTGTAACACCCCATGTAGCTGAATAACTGAAGAAAGTCAAGTCTCTGGTTAATAACAGGTAAAAAGAAAATCTTCAAAATATATTCAAAATCTGACCATCTCACAATCATCTCTACAGCTTCTGTCCTGGTCTATGCCACCCACCACTGTGGCTAGTCTGGATTAAGGCGGTATATTGCAAGTGTCCCCCAAACAGTCTCTTTGGTCTTTTCACAGCAGCCAGAGTGACCCAATTAAAACAAAAATCAGATTATATGACACCCTTCCCCAAACCCTCTGGTGGCTTCCCTTTCCACTCCAAGGAAAAGCTAACAGCCCAAATCCAGGCATAATCTGACTCAGTTTCTCTGACCTCCTCTGCAACCTCTCTGGACTTGTCTACTCTCTGCAGGCATGAATCTGCCCTGCCTGCTGTCCCTCAAGCACACCAGACACATGGCATCCCTTACACCTGGTCTCTCTCTACCTGGAATGCTCTTCCCCCAGATTAATTTACTTTCATTCATCTCTGTGGGGTCTTAATTGGCCCCACTCAGGTGTTCTCTGACCACCCACTTAGAATTGCCATGTTCCCATACTCCTGATCCCCTTTCCTGCTTCATTTTTCCCTGTAGCATCCATTGCCTTCTAAAACATATTTTATTCAGTTTTCTAAATGGTTGGTCTCCCCCTTCATCCCCCCAATAGGCTGTAAACTGCTTAAGAACATGCATTTTTGTCTATTATAACTCGGCTGGCAGAGGCCCTATTACTAATAAGCTGTCTGGCCTATGAATGATACATGATATGTATACAGTATATTGAATAAATAGGTCAATGAGAAGGAAAAGGGAAGGGGCAGAAGGAGGGAGAAATGAAGAACAACGATTGCCTGGAAGTAGCATTTTGAATTACCCTAAGAGGAGTAAGCTTTGCCTGGGAACATAAATTGAGACACTTATTGGGCCGGTGCCCTGCAAGGGCGCAGCCAGTGCCTCAAGTCAGAGGTTAAGTGAGTTGCTGCCTTGATTTAGTGGGAGCTGGGCCTAGAGCCAGCGCGCATGCTCCTTTACTTCCTGGACTCCCTCTCCTCCCCCTCCCCCCCCCCCCCCTCCGCCACTGCCCCACAGGTGCACTGTCTTAACCATGAACAGTCTTTAGCCAGCTTGTGGAATTTTTCCCTGTATCCCAAGTTTGCATCTTAGAGGTGGAAAGCTATAGAAAATGTAAGTTACAGCCCTAACTGGTTCAGCACAGTGGATGGAGTGTTGGCCTGCAGACAGAAGGGTCGCAGGTTAGATTCCAGTCAAGGGCACATACCCGGGTTGTGGGCTGGATCCCCAGTGGGGGGCATGCAGGAGGCAGCCAATCAATGATTCTCTCTCATCATTGATGTTTCTATCACTCCCTCTCCCTTCCTCTCTGAAATCAATAAAAAATATATTTTAAAAAAGTAGGAAAATAGGGGACTCCAAAGCCCAGCCCCTATAGAGAGGATACATTGAAGAATGGGGAGACTTATATAAAGGACAGGGATGCTGGAATTGCCAAAACCACCCTTCACCTTCTGGCTCAGGTCCTACTTTATAGAGGCCCCCACAGGCAGGCAGGCAGCTAGAGTGCCCAGCATATACTAAGTTCTCACTGCATGTTTATCAAAATTGAATTATGGTATAATTGGGGCAACTATCATCATAATTGTTTATAATAACATAATAATAGCTTATACTATTAAGTAACTTTCTCATGATCTCAGAATATTATCTCTAGAACCTAAAATGTGCTGTTAATATTATTTACTTGTATATTTGTCCCTCTTACTAAATTTGAAGACTCTTAAGGAGAGACAGACGGTATCATTTCTCTCTAAATCTGCTACTAGTATATTCACTCCTGTAGCAGACAGTTAAGGGGGAAATGAGTTCATGTCTCCAAGAGAGATTCGAGGCAAATATTAATTTTAGAAAACGGAGGCTCCGAGTGACTAGGTACTTTTCTGCCAACCTAGTAAGTGATGAAGCTGGTATTTGAATTAGAGTTTTCATTCATTAATGTAATCTTCTATTATTTATATTTCATATTCCAGAGTGCCGTATATTACCTCTCTAATAGAAATGAGAGCACTTCTCTCTCTTGTTCTTACCTGGCCATTCCAACTTCCAGTCACCTGGATGATTTTTAAAATATGCCTGGGCACACTGTCGCATTTAATCCCTGCTCTGTCCCCTTTTCAAGTCTCCCAGGTCAAAGATTTTGCAAAGTCCCTGTAATTGTCAGATAAGTAAAACCACATTGCTCATAATTACCAGTCACAATTCTGTGTAATTAGTGTCCCCTCTCCTTTATGACGCCAAATAAATACCTGCTCCTGTCTCAGCCTGGGAAAAAGCTAGGTTGGAAATGTAACTGCTTTGTTGCTCTCTGTGTAATTAACTACCATTAAAAGCCACTAATTAGATCGTAAGTTTTAAATAAGTTGCCCTAATTACCTTTGGTACATGGTGCATTGAGTCGGGAGGGCAAGTCCTTCAGAGCCAAGAAAACTTGGCTCTGTCACTAAGAAAATTAACGGGGCTATTTGGTTCCTTCCTTTCTTTCTTTTTTCCCCCATTCATAAAGGGAAAAATGAGAATATAGGGAATGGGATGGATAGAGCCATGGGGGAGGATTGTGGGTAAAATGTGTGTACCCAGGCACAACCACCCAGGGAGTATCTCACGCTGTCTCTCTGCAAACTACTCACTTGCATGCAAGATGGAATGATAACAAACTTTATCTTAGGACAGTCCTGCCACATACTAAGTGCATTTGTGGTATTGGATAAATGATCGGCTGAATAAATGGGTGAATAGAAAAATAGATTACAGACAACATGGTATGATAGTTAAGAACCTCAATTTTGAAATAAAAACAATGTATAGGTTTTAATTCTACCACAGATAATTACTAGCTTAGTTAGGGAAACTCTGATACTATGCTTTCTCATTTTTAGTGGGGGAGATACCGATTCCTACAACCCAACTTGTGGTGAATTAATAACAATACTTTCCATATACTAAATTCTCAAGACATCTTAGCAGTGATGATGATGATGACAATGATAATGATAAAGAGGATGATATAAAATGTGCAGTTTAGAAGTGTTCCAATGAGCTCTGTTACTGAAGCTTTATGTGCTCCTTTTTTATTTTTATTTTTTTTGTCCCAACATACTTTATTAGGCCTTTCCCAATATAATCACAATATCAGCCTTCATTCACAAGCAGAAACAATCTACTTCAGAACATCTGTTAGGCCCCTGGTTAGTCCTATAGTAATTAAAGAAGAAAATACAGTCCTTACTCCAACCAGCACATAATTCGAAGAAGCTACAGGTGTATAAACAAAGGCCATTTGCTCTATAACAAAGGCTTTTACAAAGTATGAGGAGGAATAAAGCTCAGGAGGACATCACAGAATAGGTAACATCAATGAGCCATTTATTGACTCATTTGTGTCTTTTTTTTTTTTCATTTGTGTCTTAATAAAAGTATCTAATATATGACCACAGTCACAAGGAGCCGAAACAGCAATAATGATAATAGTAAGAACAATAGCTAACATTAATGGAGCAAGTATTATTTGCCAGAATCTAAATGTGTTATGGATACTAGTTGATTGATACTTACAAGAAATTTGCAAGTAGAGACAAGAAAATGGAGGTTCATAGTGATTTTAATATGTGCCCACATTTGCATACGAACATTTGCAAATAGCAAAGCCAGTATTCAAACCTGAGATTCTGCTTACAAAACAGTTCTTAGACCCTGCACATACTACCATGGTTAGTAAGGAAAAGAGTTGGGTTTCTTTTACTTTTGATCTGAACATCAGGAGAATCACTGTCCCTCTGGGAATTTCCTCCTCAGTTTCTCGCTCTGGGAAGCAGCTCCGTAGGCCCGTGGAAGTCAGTGAAGGACTCGATGTCCTCTCAGGAGCCTTCCTTGCTGCACACTTTCTACTGGATTTTTCCTGCTGCTCTAGTATTGTGTGTGCATGCCAAGCCGTCGCATGCATTTAAGGTTTCTCTGAAGCCAAGACAAGTCTCACACCTTGAAAATCACCTGGCAAGAGCCTCAGCTTGGGCTCCATGTGACTGACTGTTCAGTTCAAATATTCAGTAGAGACATGGTAGGGTCTCTGAGACTATATTTGCATTTCCCCTGGGACATAATGCAATTGCCTCAGATGGGATCAGCTATCCACCGCCAACTCTGAGGTATTGATGTACTTGTGTAATTCCTTCCCCTTGAGTGTAAACTAGAACTAGTTCCGTTTTCTAATAAATAGCCCAATGGGTAGATAGTACACCTGGGCATTGCCACTATGGCAGGTTTTGGTCCTTTGCAAAGGAATCCTGGGAAAGACAAGGGTTTTTTTCTCCTTAGATTAGTTTTAAAACCTAGTTATATATCTGATTTCTGTTCACTCACTTATTCAACAAATATTAATGAGAGTATATTATGAGTAAGGCAATAAGCTAAGTGCCAGTGATTTACAGATGAAAGGCACAGCTTCTGCTTTCAACATATAATAATTAGATGCACTACTATAAGTTGTGATTGGTGTGCCCTGGTTTCCAGTATAGGAGGTTCAGGAAACTCAGTATGATCGAGTGTGGGGCATGGGCCAGAAAGGTTTTGTAAAGGAAATACTACGCTAATCCTTAAATGACAAAACATAGCTATTGGACAGAAAATGCTTTCTGGAAGAAATTGTAAACAGTGCAAGACGCTTATGTGCAAAAGATGTTAGCTGATCATTGGTTTTAAAAATACTGGCATAAACCTGTAAAAACGTAGGGAACTGTGTGGAGGAGAGTCCACCATCAGCCTTTCTGATACAAATATCTAGTAAATCGGTAGTTTTCTTCTTAAAACGATGAATGGACAGGACATTAGCTTTGTCCCTGGTATGTTGTTGTCTAGTGATAGGGGATGAATTCTGAAATGAGATGGAGGTTTTGGATTGCTCTATTTCCTTTTGGTTTGGAGTAAGCATAAAAAATTACGTAACACTTTAAATACAAGGAAATACAGATGAGTTATAATAACGCAATGCTAGAATAGCTAAAAGGTTGTTTGTTGAAAAAAAATCACAAGACTGCTGTTGAGGATCTACCCATTCCTGTCTAAAGATCACCCTGTTATGTCCGTTCAGCATACGACAGTGGTGGTTTCTATTCCCAATTTTTCCCATCCCTTAGAGACTTGGAGCAAAACTATGGGGATATTTGCAGTGACCTCTCTGTCTCTCTATTCTTTTCCAAGTCTGAATGACACGCCGAGCAGAGAAATTGAATTTTTCACTTCTCTAAACACTGTTGGTCCCCAGGAACATTGGAAAAGGTCACGAATTTTGAAGCACGTTTCTTCCCCAGGCTACAGATCAAAACTTCTTTTTTCAAAGGTTGTTCCAGGCCCAATGAGACAGGGAGCCGTGATGGGGCATATAAAAAAGCAGCTTGTGTCCTGTGTGGTGGCCTGTGCTCCTCTTGGCAGGTTCCTCTGAAGACCACTTCTCTAGAGAGATGTGTTTCCCTCATCAGGGCAACTGCAGGAGGGGAAAAAAGGCTTAAACTAGAAAGGGTGTGGGTGAAGACTCCTGCTTTTCACATTTCCCTCCCATTTTTCATTGTTTACATCACCATCTTCTTTTCCTTTTCTTTTAGTAGTTTCTTTCCCCCAGCTTCTTTTTTCTTCTCTTTATTTCTGTAACCAATCTCACAATCAGCTTTTTCGTTTTCCTTGGTGGACCCGCATGATAAGCAGCCTCTAAAATAGAACATCACCGTGTAGTCATGCCATCATACACATATTCCCTTCCCCTTGAGCATATGCTGGGCCTAACAACTCACTTCTGACAAACAGATTATTAATGGGTAAAAGTGATGGAATGTCATTTCTAACTTGATGTTATAACAAGAATATGACTTCTATCTTGCTTTTCCTCATCTCTCTCTGGAAGGCATCCCTCTGCCTAGGAAGAGGTGCATGGGGCAAGAAACTGTTGCCCAGCCTACAGCTGGAGACCAGAGACCTTCCAGCAGCCATGGGGGTGATCTTGGAAGAAGATCCTGCCCCACTTGAGTCTTGAGATAAATGATGCCCTCTCTTTGCATTGTGATTGCAGCCCCCTGAGAAACCTTATGCCAGAGGACCTAGCTAAGCCCACCTGGATTCCTGATCCACAGGACCTATGAGGTACTGTTTATTATTTTAAGCCACTAAAATTCAGAGTAACTTGTTCTAGGGCAGTGGTCGTCGGCAAACCGCGGCTCGCGAGCCAGATGGCCCCTTGAGTGTGGCTATTCCACAAAATACCACGTGCGGGTGCGCACATACAGTGCGATTGAAGGGGTACCCTAATAAAGTTAATAACAATGTACCTACCCATATAGTTTAAGTTTAAAAAATTTGGCTCTCAAAAGAAATTTCAATCGTTGTACTGTTGATATTTGGCTCTGTTGACTAATGAGTTTGCCGACCACTGTTCTAGCGCAATAGATTAATTAATGCAGCCTATATCCTTTCATGTTCCTCTTCTTCATTCATTCCTTTTTATTGAACCATTTTCTGTTTTCACTTCTTTTTTTTCTCTATCTTTGTTCTTAAGTACACAGATTTCAAATTTCTATGTGACATTGGGAACTATAGGAATCAGAATGCTTTACTCTCAGTCACAGTCAAAACAAATCTTGTCTCTGCAAACATAATCTGCATAACGGAAAGGTCAGCATTCCTGGCCTTTCTTTAATTGTAATCTTTGGTAAATTTTTACTCATTTATTTCAGACTACTCAATGGGCAGCTACTACCTTTAATACATTGTATCAGCTGTCCTGAAGAAAAAACAAATATTGTTATTTGCAATAAAATCAACGTAGATAATGAAGCATGTCACAAAAGGGACACTCTTAGGGATCCTGTGTGTTAACAGGAGCAGTCACTGCGTACACGTGGAGGATGAGGAAAGAGAGCACTTGGTGCTGAATGGTGAAAGATAAACTAGATTTGCAAATGCCCATTCAATCGTCTGCGAACTTTCCCCCACTGAGAGCCCACCTGCCTTATACTGCTCATAGGACAAGCTCCTCCTTAGCATACAGGAACCCATCCGAAGTCCACTTCTCTGGCTGCCCTCCACAGCCTGCCTAGGTAGTTCACTGTTCACCTCGTCATTGTTTCTTCAGCCCTCCCTAACTCTGTGTGCTCCAGCATTCCTCAAATCACTGCGTATTTGGCTCTTCCTTTCAACAAGGGAGAAAGTATGGTTAAAGGGAAAGGAACAATTTACTAATTTCCAGACTCAGATGGTGGAGGTTAGAGTGTGGTAGGAAGACTTGAGATAATACAATGTTAGAGCATCAAAAAGTTACTTGTTGCAAAAAAAAAAAAAAAAAAAAAAAAAGGATACTCTTTGAGAAAAATGGATTTCTGACCATAAACCACTTTCATCATTTACTTCCAACATGGGCAGCAGGGTGGTTTTCATTCCCCCCCCCCCACCTTTTTTTTTCCTTCCTTGAGGACTAGGAACAAAACTAGGGGGATATTTGAAATGTGTTGTGCATTATTGAGATTAGTCCCGATTCTCCACTGAATTTCATAAAATGTATGTTTTTTTGGAAAATTATGGAGGTGGGAATGAAGGCTTGGAGTTACCTCTCATTTTGGTTGGAAAATAAATGCATTCCTAGAAATTAAAAAAAAAGTACTTTATTCATGCTTTTGGGTTTTATTCTTCCAAATTGTATTTTTAATGAGAAAAACAAGAATTAAATAACTAAATTTGAGTCATGCCATAGCCAATCATTTTTTTTTTAAATGGGACACTTAGTGATTTTTATTTTTAATTTAAAGCTTTTTTTTCTAGCTTTACTGAGATGTAGTTGACATATAACATTGTGTACAACATGTTAATTTGAGACATTTACATATTGCAAAATACTTTTAAGTGTCTATGGTCAAATCATTCAAAATAAATCTCAGCTTTCAATATTAACTATGAAAAATCTTTGGAAAGCTGAAGCCTTAAAATAATCATAATGTTGACAGAGTAATTTGCTTCCCTGAAAATTTATTATGAAAAATTATTTACAGTAAGGGGATGAGTTGGAAACAGCTTAAATGATCAGCAGTGGGATAATGGTATTGTATATTGTGGTACATCAACACAATAGGTTCTTTCGCTGCCATTAAAATGGTAATTAGGAAGACTTGAACGTAAATGTGAAAATGTTTATTATGTTGTATTAATAAAAAGATGAGAATGCTAAATTATATGTAAACCATGATTGTAATATATAATTCATATTTATTTAAAAAAACAAGAAAAGAATCATAGAAAATAAAATCAACTGCTATGTTACAAAACATTCATATATAGTTTATAATAGGAATACACAGTTTTTCAACTTGAAATTTGGGGTATGATAATCCCTTGGGTGGGGGTGTCTTGTGCCTTAATAAATGTTTAGCAGCCTTCCCAACTTCTACCCACTAGGTACAAGTAGAATTTCCCCAGAGGTGACAATGAAATATGTCTCCAGACATTGTCCAATATTCCCTGGTGGGGGAGAGGGGAAGTGAAATCAACCTTACTTGAGAACCTCTGTTTTCATAAAATATTTCATTATTTTTAAAAATATTTTTAAAAGGAATACTATCAATAAATAA
This sequence comes from Cnephaeus nilssonii, assembly GCF_951640355.1. Taxonomy (NCBI): domain Eukaryota; kingdom Metazoa; phylum Chordata; class Mammalia; order Chiroptera; family Vespertilionidae; genus Cnephaeus; species Cnephaeus nilssonii. The sequence goes on from NC_137085.1 coordinate 13,097,863, forward strand.
AAAATGAGAATAATCTGTACCCTTGACCTAGTATTCTCTTCAGCACCTTACCCCGAGAATAGTTGAAATCAGCAATGTTCTGCTTATAACAGACAACGGAGTAAAGCATTAATGCGTGATGACCTGCTTGGGAATGTCAGCAAACCACACCGTTCCTCTGCGCTTTTGCAAAACGGGGGAAGAAAATCAGTGTGTGTTATATAAGATTATCTTCTACTGACAGTGCAGGGTATTTTTATCCTGGTGAAAGTTGCCGTGGGCTCTAAAACCTTCTGTCAGGGAGTAAAGGAAACTAATTGCAGTGAAATATCTTTTCGGGCAACCTGCCCATCACCAAATTCTATACGTAGGGGAAATGCACACTTCCTTTAGAAGAGGTTTCGACGGAACTCAGAGCCCACAGGAATTCTTCGTAGGGCCAGGGAAACTTCCACACAGGGTAGGAACTTTAGTTCAGTTCACAAAACGTTACCGTTTCAAGGCACTGTTAAGGAGTTCCCCATCACCTGGCTGGACCCCTTCTTTTATATTCAGGATAACTGGAAACGAGAGAAGATAAGTCACTCACCAGTTCAGCACACCTAGTTAGTTGCACAGCATAACATTAAGCCTGAGTCAGCCTGGAGTTTCTCATCTTTCAGGCAAATGATGCCTTTGAAAGAACATTTCCCATCTCTGCAATTGTAAGTTATTGAAAGAGAATTTACTTCTCATGATGATGTCTTCCATGGTGTTTGGCATATGTGTTGGTCTTCACATAGGATGTAAAATACACAAACATCTAGTGAAAAATCATGTATGGGGTGTCATGTGCCCAGTTCTGTGTCACACAGTGAGTTTGCAAGATTAGAATAGACATGTTTCATACTTTCTCTGCTATTGTCAGAGCTTCACACATTCTGATGTACACATGAGAGAAGTTCAGTCCATGCCGGCTAGGGCTCTAGAACAGAGGTAGCTGTGGATCTGGATTCCTGAGGCTCTCCCTCTGCACTCCTAGGAATATTTCCTCTATTCCTCCCCTTCAGATGACCTTCCCAGCTCCCCACATCATCACGGGTCCTGTGTGTGTGTGTGTGTGTGTGTGTGTGTGTGTGTGTGTGTGTGTGTGTTAATGTACATGCAGTAACCCTGTTCCCAGGAGCATTTGGATTTAGAACAAAGGAAGCTCCACTGGTTCATTATTTTTTACTACTTCAGTCCACAGGAAGCTGTGTGTGTGAGAGAGAAAGAGAGAGATTACATGTGAATGTGTGATATTCCATGTGTATGTAGGATATCACATGAGTGTGGGTACATGCCTCCATGTGTCCTGGCAAGTTCTGAACTCTTAACTAAATATGCCTTTTCCTAACTCTACCACCACCACCTAATTTCCAGTTTCTGAAGTATCTCTGTAATAATGCACTCAATACCCAGTTCACCATCACCCACACTTTATAACAATAAGAAGAAAAAGAGTAATGATGGATATTATTTACTGACAACTTACTATGTGGCAAGCACTATACTCAACACATGATATGCCTGATTTTTTTGATGTGATAATCTCATAATGCAGGTACTTTTATTATCTGTATTTTCTGGATGAAAGGGCATGAGCTTAGCAAGTTTAAGTAGCTTTCCCAAAGCCACACAGCTAGCAAGAGAAGAAGTAGGATGTAAACATATCAGCAGATGCTACAACCTCATCTTAGCCTCCAAGTTATAGCTTCTTGCCACCTTGACTATTTGAACAGCTTGCAAAGAATCTCCCTTCTCCAATCCACTCCACACCTGGCAGCTGGGATGATCTTTACAAAGCATCGATCTGGTGATGCCATTCCTCTGCTGAAAGCTCACTAGTGAATCTCCATCACTCTCACAATAAAGCCCAGAGCCTTTAATATGGTTTTAGAAAACCCACCCTGATTTGCCTGTTGAATCCATCTGCATCCCTTGTCCTCCCTTCCCTTGCCCAGATATCAAACTTCCTTCAGATTCTTAAAGCCACCCTCCCCCTCCCTTTTGGACCATACATGGCCTTAATGTGAAAGGTTCTCTTCTACGCCTATTCTCCGCACTTGAATGGATACCCTTCAAGAAATAGCTCTTGACCTCCCAAACCTGTTGTAGCTGTCCTTCTTCTGAGACCAGTGCCCGAGTTTATTCATTGTTTTCATCTCTGCGGACCTAGAAAGGAGCTTGGGATATAGCTGCCAGTAAATGACATTTGCCTTCAGATGGAAAGAAAGAATGAACAGTCTAATGGTATAAAAATACTCTCTCCCACCTACCCTCGCTGTGAGCTCTGAGGACAGTGACCATGCTTAATGCAAGTCTCTATCTTCCATAATACCTAAGACACTGTCTACCACAGGTTCTTAGCATCTATGTTATGTATTTATTAATTATCATTATTATTATTTTTACATTGACTTCAGCCACAATCTTTACACTTTTCAGCCAGGAAAGCTAATGTGTAATTAGTGGCTCTCAATTCAACCCAGAATATAAAATGGTGGAGTTGTTGGGTTGGAGGTCATCAAATTAGGGCTTCTCCTTAGTGGACAAATCTGTACTATCTTTTACCTTGAGTGTAATTGCACATTGTCTATTTAAACACCCCTAGCATTGGAGAACTCACTATACCTGTAAGAGGTTTCTCTGTCTTTAAAGAATCCTGAGTTTTAGCATATTTTTCCTCATATTTAATCAGTATTTCCCCCCTATCATACAGAGTTTGTTGGACAGGAAACCCAGAATGCCATTAGTAATTCAGTGGGTGGCAAGCTGGCTTTTTCCTTCATTTCCCAGCCTCGGCTCTCCTCCCTGGAATTCTAACTGAGGGACCACTTGCAAATCCCTGAACAGGGTCATGGTAAGGGGGTATGGATAGCGTGTTAATGCCTGGCCTGGAATGGTCTCTCAGAGCCATCATTGCCCAGTGTTCCTGGCTCTGGCCCAACCTGCCTACGTGACAGTCTATTCTCCCTGACTCAGCCTTCTGTGTCCAGACAAATGATTCACTCCCAATGCATTTTTCTGCTCCTGCTAAATAGGCCCTCTAACCATCACTGTATCTTTCAATTCCTGCTAACAGCTTGGACAGCAGTTTTTTAAAAATGCTACTAAGCAAGCACACTCGGCCAGTGAAATCAGGCGGAATCCTCCATGCGTGCTTCCCATATCTCCGGGTGCACAGGGATTGCCGCCTCCTCTAAACTTGGGGCGAAGTCCTTGCCACATATTGTATTCATTTGTCCATTGACAAATTATTTACCAGTCTCTGACATTTCTTGAGTCTTAGCTAAAATGTATTAAGCAGTAACTATAAGCCAACCACTGTGCTAAATGCTTTGCACAAATGATCTCATTTCATTTTCACCAAAAACCCTTTGATATTGGTACTATTAGTATTATTATCATCTTACAGAGAGGAAAAAATGAGGTACAAAGAATTGAAATGGCTTTCCCAAAAGCACACAACAAGGAAGTGGAAGAAAAGGACTTGACCCCAGAAATACGGTTTCAGGGTCAAACAGCTATCTCAATCCTACATTCCTATGCTCGAGTATAATGAATGGGTGGCATATGCCAATATTGGCCTTTAATTTGTTTTGTGACCTTTAATATATCTCTTCAGCTCTCTGGGTCCCATTTTCTTCATAATAAAAACAAAAACATGACTGAGCTGTGTGTTTCTACAATTAATTACATATATGGGCTGTATCCTTTATTATAATCATATTAGGCAAGAAGAGAATGAGCTAGGATGTGAACAAATGATTCCTTCCAGTGGAGGATCCGAAGGAATCAAAAGGCCCATCGGTGGCACTAGCTGTACCCCTTTTACACCGCTATAATTAGAGAGCCAGCGAGTAACTCAGAAAACGAGTTCTCACCTCTCTATAGCTATCACCTACTCTGAGGGTGACATTTGTTTTTCAGTTTAGACTCTTTCACACACTGAATTTAGAAATAAATGAACGCATTTTAAATTCTTCAGTGTATCTGGAAAGTGAGAGAAAGTGGAAAGGGCAGACAGTGCTAGTGTGTGTATGGCTTATAACTTAAAAGACAACTCTGAAACCCCGCCAGGACAAAGACTTGTGGTTGTCTGCCCCAACGGGCACACCACTCTGTCTCCTGAGGCAGAGACGTGATGTTAGAGCTTAGGAGTCCTCTGGGTCCCTGAGGATTGGGCTCACTCCACCACAAACCACGCAGGACCCAGTGTGAGCTGGAGGGATCAGAGTCCCTGAGGACTGCAAGGACCTCCTATCTCAGTCCTGGACAGCCTACCTATGACAACTTCTACATGAGAGGTTGAACTTTTAATGTGTTTAAACCACTAAGCTGTGGTCCTTGCATTTTGTTTTTCATTGAGGCTGCTAAATTGGCTACGGAAAGGCATACATAGGGAGTCTAAAATTCCACTTTGAGTTTCCCAGTAGACAAAGTAAAGAGTGAACCATAAAACTATCAAAGGACAAATCTTGGATTAGGGGGACGTGATTCAAATGGATACATTTTCTTTTTTAAATAAAAAATATTAACAAAGGACTATAGGAAAGTCGACAAAGAAGATACCAATAATCAGTGGTGCCCAAGCATGGGACCCCCTGTCTCCATCCCAGGAGACTTTCACACTTACGTGCCATGGCGACATGCTGGGTCACACAGGACAATTACTTGTTAGAAAAAGGGCTTGCTTGTCCCTAAATCTTTCATAATAGTGTCCTTATTTATGACTTATCTCAAGGGCTACCATTTGACTCTCCTATAACTGGTACAACCAAAGACTCTGTCCTTTTTACCATCCTGAGTTAGTTATTTTTTCAATTAGAAATTATGCCCTTAGGTGGAAAGTAGATGGGCATAATAGAAATCAGAAAGACGGACGTCTGGAATTGTGGGTGCAGCCACATGTGGCCAAAGTCTGAACTGTCCTTCAGAAACACATGGAAACATGCATATAACTGAAGAACAAAATGGGTATGTTTCTGATATTAACAAAATGTTTGCTTATCTAAGACACTCCTCTCTTTTCTCAGCAGAAAGTTTTTTATTATTATTTATTTCTAGAAACATACTAATATGATCACAGAATCCTAAAACTTGAGAGCTGCAAGGGCACTTAGAGATGATCTGCGTCATGCCCTACCCTTAAAAGTGCAGAAATTGAGAACTGGAAAAGGAAAGAACAAGGTTCTAGTTAATCCATAAGTTAATTACAGAGTCAAAATGAGGAATCAGGGCTCCTGAATCCTAACTTTGAAGGGGCTGATGTAAAAGGGTTTTCCTATGACACGGCTATGGTTTTTTCTTCCTGCCACTTTGCCTAATGACCCTCACAGAATTTCACTTCATTTGATCTTCTCTTCTTGTAAAGTTTAGGAAATTTTCAAAGAAGTGAATGCAGGGTAGGGCAAAAGTAGGTTTACAGTTGTGAATATGCAATTTATTAATTACTGTATTACTTTCCATAGGAACAACTATAAACCTACTTTTGCTCCACCCTGTATATCTCTTCGGTGGGTCACACTAGAAGACATAGAGGGGGTTGTCTCCATGAGGAGTCATACACAGCGCCTGGCATGAAAGGAAAGGGTGCTCCCTTTAAGAAACTAGGATGTCAAAAATTAAGATGGGCCGAAACCGGTTTGGCTAAGTGGATAGAGCGTCGGCCTGCAGATTGAAAGGTCCCAGGTTCGATTCCGGTCAAGGGCATGTACCTTGGTTGCGGGCAAATCCCCCAGTAGGGGTTGTGCAAGAGGCAGCTGATCGATGTTTCTCTCTCATCGATGTTTCTAACTCTCTATCCCTCTCTCTTCCTCTCTGTAAAAAATCAATAAAATATATTTTAAAAAAATTAAGATGGAATCTAAGATGTCAAAAATTAAGATGGAATCATGTCTAGAGCCAGGGCTCTGGAGTTAACAAGACCTAAATTTAAATTCTGGTTTTTCTATTTATCGCTTACTAACTAAAGAAACTTTCTTGGTCATCTTACTAAATTCTTTTGAGCCTCAGTTCTCCAACATTTTAAAGAAGGGTTAAAAAAATTTTCTTATATGAGATTTATTAGAAGTCCTGTTAATTGTCCCCAGCAAAAGCTTATGTTTTCTGCTTTTGTTTTTTAAACTAGAACACAATTTTAACATTCCCCGGTAACTGATGCATGAGTTAGATTAAGCTTGACATTGAATAATCTTTATGACCTAGCCAAGGCCACTTTCTATAGACCTCTTGCCCTCCATTACTATTCCAATTGTAAAATGTTTATCCAATTGACTACTTCTCCACCCACCCCCTCTACATTAACCTTATGGATTAGCCTTTGATGTGCATTGTATCAAAAGCCTACTAGAAGTCCCCGTGAATTATATTGATGGTGACTGTCACCTTTAAAAAAAAAAGGTAATCAACTTTGTTAAGCATGAGCTCCCTTTGAACCTTTATTGTTATAGGTCTCTGAAAACTAAGAGAGTGAGAGGAAGCATACTGCTACTGTGGAAAGACCTCTGGCCTGAGAATCCAAACTCCTGTATTCTAGTTTCCATTTAATCCTAGCCTGGGCTGTGACCTTGTGCTACCTGCTCAGAATCTCAGTGAAACAAAATGTAGAATGCAATGAGTAAAAGTGCCCGTTTTAAAATCACAAAGAGTATGACACACCTAATAGATGCTAGACTTTTAAGTAGGCTATTTAATTTGGCCAAAACTCAGGATTTTCATCAGGAAAATGGGAATGACAATAGTAATCTATCTATCTATCTATCTATCTATCTATCTATCTATCTATCTATCTATCTATCTATCTATCTATATAAAAGCCTAATATGCAAATTGTCTCCACGGGATTTCTAGTGGGAAATTGATTGCTCACTATGACATGCGCTGACCACCAGCGGGCAGTGAGGAATGAAGGAAGGCCCAGGCCAGCAGCTGGCAGCCAGGGAAGGGAGGCCCCGGCTAGCAGCAAGAAGGTTCCTATTGGCCCTGATCACTGGCCAGGCCTGGTGCACTAATTCTGTGCACCGGGCCTATAGTTCTCTATATTACTTTCAGGGTACATGCTAAATTTCTGTTTGAAGATACATATTTCTCTCTGCATTATTTTTTTAGGAGTTACTTGTAATGTATTGATTTGAGTCCTTCAAAATGATGTTGAAGCCTTAGCTGGTATGGCTTAGCAGACAGAGCATTGGCCTGTGGACTGAAAGGTCCCGTGTTTGATTCCGATCAAGGGCACATGCCCAGTTTGTTGGCTGGATCCCCAGTAGGGGGCGTGCAGAAGGCAGCCAATCAATGATTCTCTCTCATCATTGATGTTTCTATCTCTCTTTCTGAAGTCAATAAAAATATATTTTTAAAAAATGATGTTGAAGTCCTAACCCTAATACCTGTAAATTTGACCTTCTTTGATGATAGGGCCTTTGCAAATAATCAAGCTAAGATGAAATCATTAGATTAGGCCCCAAACCAATGATATAAGATATTTTAAAAAGGGGAAATTTGGGAACAGAGGGAGACATGCACAGAGAGAAGACAATGGTGTGAGGACACAGGGAGAATGCTATCCACCAATCAAGGAAGGGATATCAAAGACTACCAGAAGCTAGAAAATGCAACAAAAGATCCTCCCCCTATGTTGATTTCTGATGTCTGGCCCAAAACAAAACATGAGACAAAACATTTCTGTTGTTTTAAGCCACCAGTTCATGGAATTTTGTTGTTAGACTAATTAATGTGTTGTGCTGGAGACTGCAATAGACATTTTTAAATTTTCACTTTTAAAGTTGTTAACTTATAAAGTTATGACACTACAAAGAAAATATAAGAAACTTGAAATAGAAATCTCTTTATGATATACTTATGTATAGTACACAGGGTGAGGCAAAAGTAGGTTTACAGTTGTTTGGATGCTAAATAACACAATAAATAATATAAGAATAAATTCTCTGTTTCAGGCACTCACAACTGTAAACCTCCTTTTGCCCCTCCCTGTATTTAGCAGACATTATAAGTCACTAATTAAAATGATAGCTTTGCATTAAATAGGCATACATATTTTAAATAAATGAAAAGATTAATAGTATTTTGTAATTACACTTATTATTTTCATTTGCACACCATTTCCACTGCTATCCCTTTCTCCTAAAGGTTCATATTTCCATCTGCTATTATTTCTTTTCAGCCTGAAGAACTTCCTGTGGGCTTCTTGTGGTGCAGATTTGCTGGTATCACATACTCTTAGCCTTCCTCTAGCTCAATAATTCTTTGTTTCACTTTTATTTTAACAGTTTTATTGGATATAAAATTCTAGATTTTAGGAATTTTTTTTCTTTCAGTTCTTTAAACATGCCATTTCATCATCTCTAATGAGAAGTCAGAGATCATTCACATTGCCATTATTCTATATGTTATGTATCCCTTTTTTCCCCTTCTTTTCTAAGTTTTCATTATGTTTTGTTTTAATCACAACTATGTTATGTTTAGGCATGACTTTTTTGTTTTTGTTTGTTTGTTGGTGTTTTGTTTTGTTTTGTTTTTGTTAATTCTCACCCCGGGGATATGTTTCCATTAATTTTTAGAGAGAGTGGAAGGGAAGGGGAGAGACACAGAGAGAGAAACATGGATGTGAAAGAGACACATAGTTTGGTAGCCTTCCGCCTGCACCCCAACCAGGACTGGGGGTCCAGCCTGCAACCAAGGTATGTGCCCTTGACTGGAATCGAGCCCAGGATTCTTCAGTCTGCAGGATGACTCTCTGTCCACTGAACCATACTGGCTAGGGCTAGGCATGACTTTTTAAAATGTTTATTCTGCTTGCCATTCTCTGGACTTCTTGACTTTTAAATGGATGTCTTCAATTAATTTGAAAAATAAACTGTGTTTTATTCAGACTTCAGATAATTTTGCTACTCCAATTTCTCTCCTCTAATTATGTGTGTTTGACCATTAGAGATTCCTCAAAAGGACCCAGAGATGCTGTCTATATTCTTAATCTTTTTTTCCCCACATTAGGTGATTTCTATTAATCTATTTCATTGACACCTTCTGCTATCTCAAATCTGTTCTTTTGCCTATCCTTTTATTTTAAATTTTCTTTCCGATTTTGCCATTTTTAGTTACACAATTTCCACTTGGAACTTTTCATAGTTTCTATTTCTCTGTTGAAATGTCCTACATTTTTATTTGTTATAAAAATATTTTAGCTTATGCCCTTAAGCTGAGTTATAGTAGCTGCTGAAGGTTAGTCCCTATTAATTGCCATTTTCACCTTTTCCTGTTTCTTCATATGATTGGTAACTTCAAGTGGGTTCTTAACATTTTAAATAATATGTTGTAAAGACTGAATTATCTTAGATTTATTTAAAAGTACTGCTTTTTTGTTGCTGATGTTTTTACATTTCAGCAGGCAATTGATTTGTCTGAACTCAAACTCCAGATTCTAAAATCCCAGTTAATATTTTTTTTATCTTTAATTGGGATGCTAGAATTCTGCTCACCACATTCAGAGTTCAGGGGTCAGCTAGCTGTTTTGGAAGATTTCCTACCCAGAATTTGTAGCTCCTCCTTCCTGGTTCTTTAATGCCTAGGGCTTCTCTCCACACTCTCTATGGTTGTGGTTGCCCCAAATTCTGTTCCATGATTCTTTAAGTCAGTGCACCTGTGGGTTTCATACATGTCTTATTAGTCTCTTCATGTGATGACATCTGGGAACAATTTGTAAGCTATTAGTAAAAGCCAAAATAACAGGAAGCTCACCTACTCACCTACTCACTGATCATTACTTTCTCCCAAGGTTCAATGCCCCTCTAATATTATCCACTTTGCTTCACTCAGCAGTGTCTTTATGCAGTTGATTTTTATAATTTTTCTAAAGTGTATAGTTGTCACCTGTGGGAGGATTGGTAGACTAGGAGTGACATAGAGTTTATGAGACTCTATCTTCTGTCTTATCCTGGTGGTTTAAATCAGATAAAGTTTATTTCTCTCTGACTTAATAGTGCAGAGGTTTCCAAGTGGAAGGGACTCTTTCTTATGAGGTTATTCAGAATCTAGATGGGTTTATTGGGTTTGCTTTTCTCAAAATGTGAATTTAATCTCTGATTCCAAGGATCAAATCATTGTCATTTATTGACAGAAAGGTAGGGGGACTCGGGACACACAGCTTCATTTTTAAGAAAGGGAATTGAAAATTGTAGCAGTCACTTCCAATGGCACTCTATTAGTTCAAACTTCTTCACATGGCAACACCTAGCTGTAAATAAGTTTAGGAAATAAGATTTCTTGAAGGACAGTGAACTAAACCATGGCAAAGAGAGGAAATACAGTATTAACAATAATTGAATGTATTCTGGAAATTTTGGATTCTATGCCACAATCCAAGAATACTCTACACATTTCCCTTTTTGCCTATTGGAGGCCTTATTTTAATCACATCCAGCTCAAACTCTGGATCCCTTATATCTATTTGGTGACTTTTGTAAGTATAGTAATCTGTTATTGAGTATACAATATCTACTATACCCCATTCCTGATCCCTCACATGTATAATGTACAATGAGGGAACAAGGTACTGTACTGGAATTATAACTAAATCCTGAAAAAAACCCCACATAAACAGTCAGTTGTCTGTAGCAATCTATAATAATAAAAGGGTAATATGCTAATTAGACCGAACTTCCTCTGGCGTCATTCCGGACAAAGCCAGGGCCGGAGTGAAGCAGAGGAAATATAGTATTATATTTCCAGCAGCTGCCAGAGCAAAGCCCGGGTCCCACCAGAGCAAAGCCCGGGTGCCAGAGGGAAGTCGGTGCCAGCAGCCAGGGGAAGGAAGGCCTACTCTTGCACGAATTTTCATGCATCGGGCCTCTAGTAATGAAATAATACTTGTCAAGAACTGCAATACGCTGTCTCCTGGTAGTAAAGAAACTTTTTTTTTTTTTTGACCCTGGTTTTGCTCTCTAAAAAGCACTAATTTGCCCAATGGTCTTTATGGCTCATGGCTTTACCTTCTGGATAATACTTCTTTTTTGATATACCTTGTTTTCATACATAAAAATAAAATTGAAGAGTGTCCTTGGATGCTAGTAGGTGTTGCTACTTTCTTCATCATGGTACAAGTTTAGGGCCTCAGAGATGATTTGGGAGTGAACAGTTATCTTTTGTATGACATCTTTTCCTTTCTTGGTAATAAAATACAAAGGAAAGGGCAACAACTATAAAGTAGACATCTAATCCAATCTACACTTTACAGGGAGTTATGTGCTTATATTTGTACAACCAAATAGTCCTTATGTTCATATTTTTTAATCCTGGCCATGGTCTTCTATTATTTACTAGATTCTGTTATTATGTAATGCCCATCTCCTTCAATTCAATGGCTTCCTATCTTGAAGCCACTGAAACAAGTGAAAACAAGTGAATAGATAGAAATGTACAGGTATCACCTTTAATCTGATTTTTTTACTAATGGGAATGTGCTTAGTGACAATCTCATCTCAGGTTATTTAGGACACAGGCACAGTTCACTTTTCTGACACCAGGTCTCCCAAGTTTCTAGACTATAGATTTATAGAGCAGATTGTAGATAACATAAGTGGACCTATTCAATCACCTGAAAGGCCTTAAGAACAGAGTGAGGTTTTGCTAAAGATGAAAAAATTCCTCCTGTGGACAGCAGCTTCAGCTCATTCCCAAGGCTCTCAGCTTGCCGTCCTGAGAGCTCTGCTCTTCCAAATGGCCTGCCCTACAGAATGTTTTACTTTCCTAACGAGCCCCACAGTCATGTACTAGTAAGCTGTTCCCTTGCAATAAATCTCTAAATATATATTTTCATAATTTTCAGAGACTAGCAAATAAAAAACACAAAACACAAAAAGTGTGGGCCCTCTTGTTCAAAAAGTACTAAAATTGTCAAGAAGGTCATAAGCAGAGCATTAAACCAAGCACCAGATCCTCACACTCCAACATCCCACCCACACAGAGTATTTATCTGGCTACTAATTATCTGTTACTTCTCAACTTCCTTTGAGTAATATTTAAGTGGTTTTCCACAAACAACGTGTAATATCACATGTATTGTAATCTCTTGCTTACCTGACCATCTCCCCTAGTAGACCATAAGCTCAATGAAGGCAGAGTTCATGTCTTTATTGCAGGTCATTTAACAGGTCAAAAAATGTAACACAGCATTTAGAACAAGTGGTTAGGGAATAAATGAAGAAGGAAGGGAAGGATGAAGGAACGGTGGAATAATTGAAAAATATTTTCATAATTTTACACTTTGAATCAGACTACTGGGAAAAACTACTCTGTGATCTGGAAATCACACCATACAGGGGTGAGTGGGCAATTAACAAGAGTCCTTGATTTAAGGCTGAAATTGATTGGTCTCCTATGGATATTGTTGTCCATATCATTCTAAAGTCTGGGGATGGGGCCAGCAACCCTGCCCTTTTTTACCTTGTATGCCTGTTTTCATTTTTTCTCATTTCCTGGCTTAGGCATCTGAACCACTGGACCAGTCCAATCTCATTAAGCTTGTATTCCCTGGCAGGAGAAAAATGTGCCTACTGTTGTTTAGATAGTTTGAAATTAATAATTTGCATATTTTCATTATGTTAATGGACTCTTATAGAAAAAAAACATGTTTCATAATAGTTTTAATCCATTAAACTCCTAATCATTTAAAATGATATAGCCAGAAACATAGAGAGGGAGGCCATGAGGTATTGGGGGGAGCTGGGGTTCACATCTGAGCGTCACCCTCACGAGGCGAATCGTGGTCAAGGGACTTGACCTTGCTGACTCTCGTGTTCCTAATTTCTGAGTGGTGAAGTTTATGTCAAACACTAAGTATCCTATATAATAAAAGGGTAATAAGCAAATTGACCCTAACAGCAGAATGGCCGCTAGATTAGTCAATATGAGGCACACTGACCACCTCTCGGTCCCTTCCCCCAGCCATCAGGCACCAATCACCCAATGGTGATTGGGGAACCAGGGGTGGGTGGCAGCGGGTGGCGGGGCCGACTGCGGGCAGCTGGGGGAAGATGGCCCTGATCACAGGCCAGGCCTAGGGATGATACCTGTGTACGAATTTCATGCACTGGGCCTCTAGTATAAAATAATTAAAAATAGTAAAGGCAAACACTCAGATCATAATAGACAGCCAAAAAAGAAAGATATGATGATATTTATAGTATTAAGTTCTTCCTCTATGTTACTCTGTCTGCAGCCAGAAAACATTGTAATATGTAATCAAATTAACTAACCCAGTCAATAATTGATTAAATCATGGAAAAAATTTATGTGAATTAGACTTCTTTTTCATACTTTTATATCCTTTCCACCATTCCCAGTCTTATCCATCTATTAGGACCCAGTTCAAATCAGAGGTTCCCATACATTCTTATTAAATCACCCTACCCAATATATTTTGATTTTCTTCTCTGCTTTCCTATATAGCTTTGAGTTTGTTCCTCCCATTTTAACTTTCTTTTTACTGAGTAGGATGTTTGCTTACATATTCTGAATTGCATGCCTGTTATTGGCATCTCAGTGTTGAAAATATTATTAAAATGTCAGTTAGCCTGTTATTTGGAGAAAGGTCAGTTTTATCATTCTGATTTAATAAGTGAGGCAAAGTGAATTCTAACAAAGTTAAATCAGTTTTTCAGGGTGGTGGGGGGAAAAAAGAAAAGGGAATATTCTCTGTGGACCTACTATGTGTGGGGTTCTATGAACATACATAACAATGAGAGAACATTTATTTAGAACTTACTATGTAGCAGACATTTCTCTACTGGATTTGCATTTAGGAAACCATGTAAAACTCATAGGCCTATTATAAGAGGTACTAGTATGCAAATTTCCCATACTAGGAACCTGAGACATAGAGAAAGTGAATAATTTGCCTATTGTCCTGCAGGTCTGAGCTACATCAATCCTGTGTCTTGATACCCTAGAGCAGTGGTCGGCAAACTCATTAGTCAACAGAGTGGCAAACCGCGGCTCGCGAGCCTCATGTGGCTCGCAAGCCGCAGTTTGCCGACCACTGCCCTAGAGTCTAGTTTTTTGTTTGTTTGTTTAATATTATTGATTTCAGAGAGAAAGGGAAAGGGAGAGAGAGATAGAAACATGAATGATAATCTGCCTCCTGCATGCCCCCCACTGGGGGTAGAGCCTGCAACCCGGACATGTGTGCTAACCGGGAATCAAACCATGACCTCCCAGTTCATAGGTCGACGCTCAACCATTGAGCCATACCATCCGGGCTAGAGCCTAGTTTTTAACTACAATTTTATGCCATTTTATGGAAGTTATCTTATTATACAATAGAGTGAAGTTACTACTATTGATGAAGATACTGAAAACAAGACAAGTCAGTATCTTGGTTTAAGTTCATATATCTACAAATTGTGAGAGTCCAGACAGTAACAGGTCTCTCAATCGCATTTGGTGCTTGTTCTAAAACACCAGGCTTTATTCTGCTATGTGTTTGCTTAATGTAACGATGCTGGTCTCTTCCAACCACATTGCCTACAAAGTAAGAACATAACAATAGATTTGCACAGTTGAATGCTCAGGGATTTGTCTGTTGATTCCATCATTCCACACATATGGAGCCCTAACTATGCACCACTGCAGGCACCTGGGAAATGCTAACCCAAACAACCTGCCTCTTTAGTGCTTTCTGATTTGCGTCTCTAAACAACTGATTGGACACTATAGAGGCTCAGTTTTCTCAGCTATAACATGGGGTAGCAATGGTGGTCTAGTGCCTCATTAAAACAATGTCAGGATAGGACATTTGGCACTGCCTGACATATGATCAATACTAATAAGGAGTAGCTACTGGAATGATATGAGTGCTGCACATCATTAGCATTATACATGCTCTGAGTAAGGACGGGCCATATCTGGTTTGGAAAGCTGGGGAAGTCTTTACTCAGTGTGATGTATTAGGTAAGAGAAGGTTTTAGATAGGCAAGAGAGATGTGGAAGGGAATTTCCAAAAAAGAAAAATAATATGAAACCAGAATTCTGAGGATGTGCTTAGGAGACAATCCCCGCCCCCCTCCATCCACTAGAATTAAACTTAGTAAAGGATGGCTTTGAAAGCAACCTAGACTGTAACAACATTGGGTTGGGTGGGGGTGTCTGGACTGCCAGATGTCAGAATTCACAATTTTTCTTACAATGATGACAGATGTCAGTTAACTAGAAGGGGGCTATTTTGGAGCCAATTGATGTTGAATCTAAAGAAATTTTCCCCACAAGCACACATGTCTTTCCCATCCAAATGTATGTGCATTTTTATTTTTTTAGGTTTTAATGTCACTTTTTCAAAGTCACTTGTGGCCGCCCTAGTTTCGTTGTCAGATGACTTGGTTCCAGTTCAGCTCCTCCGCTTAAGCCGTTAAACAAATGAAAAGCAGAATTGTCACTTTTAAATAGAGTCCCCACATAATCACATTTTGAAATGGTGCTCCTCTGGCTGAGGAGACCTTGTGTGCATTATAATATTGAATTTTAAATAATATATTACACAAAATAGCTTCCAATTTGATTTGGGGGGATATATTTTCATGAATTATTGAATATCTGATTATTGTAGAAAGCTTGAGCCATTATGCACTGAAACTGTCATTCTCTCAGCTCTGTGATATATGAGCCTGGTTATCAGTATGTAAAGTTACAGGGAGCCAGTGTGAAGCAGCTGAAAGCTGAGACTTGGATTAATCAGCAGTGACACGGGCAGAACTCCTTTTGCGCCCCAACAGGACGGAGAGAAAGGTGCTCTAGGTCAGGATACTCAGACACGTATTTTTCATACTTGTTCAGGGATTGCGAGTCTGTTTAATCTGAGCCCCAATCTGATTTCACTCTTCCTGCCTGCAGCCCTGAGTTCTAAAATGCAGTGTTTTCCATGAATACGTATCAAATGGTTTATTTGACAAAAATCACTATATATTTCCAGGCATATTTTAAATGAGCGTCTCATTTGCCGTCAGTTTTTATTTTCTAACTTTTTTTTTTCATTTTTTCAAGTAAATTAAAATATATTCATTTTCGAAACCATATATTTTTGATCCATGCCCCAAACCCTGGTGTGTTTTCCTTATCTAACTTCTTTCCCTTTATGCCTCGACTTCAGGGAAGCTCAGATACGTTAAAATAACTTTCCAGGCCAGAGATAGAGCCATTCCTTTCTGGGTGCCAGGCCAGCAAACCAAAACGTAGATAAGATTTTGTGTTCCTATAAATGCTCTGCTTGACCAAAACCATCTGACCTGGTTATCCAATCCCCAAAGAGCAGCCATCTGTGGGCCTTCTCACTCCACACAGAGTTGACTCTGTGGCCCCAGCCAGTTAGATATTTTCAATTTGTCTCTTTCTTATTCTTTATTTTATAAAAGCTCTTGCCTTCTGCCCCATTTTGCCATCTTCTACAGGAGACTGTCACCTCATGGTGTTAAATGTTTATTCTTTAATCACTCTTTTAAGGGATATAGACATAGTCCTCCAGGACACTCTTTTCTGGCCTCTTCTGTCATTTTTGCATAACTGTCTTTCATTTTTTAAAATAAATTTTGGATGCATGCATTATTTCAGAAATAGTCTCCCAACTCACCTCTTCCCAAGCCAGCTTTCTATCACTTTCAAAGCTTTTGTATACTTTTTGAATAATGTGTGTTATTTCTTGTCCATTTAGGTACTGGTTGTCTTTAGTGATACCTGAAGCATCTTCTAATGAAAACTCATTTTTTAAAATTTAATTGACATTTAATTGATATTTATGCCAATATCTAACTGATAAGTAATTTATTGGTCTAGATTTAGTGTACTAGTTGGAAATTATTTACCTCCAGATATTTGAAGGCATTTCTTCATTGTTTTCATAAAGAAGTGTGATGCTATTCTGGTTTCTGATCCTTTAAATGTAATTCCTTTATTATTTTCCCCACTTAATAAGCTTTTAAGATTTTATTATTATACTTGGAATTTTGAAGTTTTCTACTGATGTTCCAAGGTATACAGCTTAAAACTTTTTTGTACTGGGTAATTGTTTAATTATTAGGAGTATATATATATATATATATTTCTTTTTTTTTTTTTCTTCCCAGAGAGAAGGGAGAGAAAGAGAGAGATTAAAAACATCAGTGATGAGTGAAAAATCATTGATTGGCTGTTTCCTGCAAGCCCCACACTGGGGATTGAGCCCAAAGCCTGGGCTGTTTGGCTCTTTCAATCTGGGTAGATCTATTCTTTACTTCTTGAAAATGTTCTTAAATTTATCTTTGATAATGTCATGCCCTCCATTTCCTCTAGTCTCTCCTTCTGATCCCTAATAGTCAGATTTTGTTCCTCCTACACTATGGCTCAAATTTTCATCTTCTTTATCTCTTACTGTTTTTTCGTTTTCGGTTTTTGTTTTACTTTAGGTTCATTATTCTTCCGTTAGATTTGCTCAAATGTATCTTTCATTTTTACTATTTTTTTTTCTTTTTAAAATGTTTGCTATGCATTTAACTTTCAAGAGTGCTTTATTGTTTTGTAATTTTTGTAGCTTTAATATTTTCCTTATTTATTCAATGATATTGATTATAGTAATTATAGCATTACTAGAGGCCTGGTGCACGAGAGGCCAGGGGATCAGGCCTAAGCTGGCAGACAGACATCCCTCTGGCAGCCCAGGAGCCCTCGGGGGATGTCCAACTGATGGGCCTAAGCCACAGTTGGACATCCTTAGTGCTGCCTAGGAGGTGGGAGAGGCTCCCACCACCCCCCGCTGCACTCGCAGCTGTGAGCCCAGCTTGTAGCTAAGCAGAGCTCCCCCTGTGGAAGCGCACTGACCACTAGGGGGCAGCTACTGCATTAAGCATCTGCCCCCTGGTGGTCAGTGAGCATCATAATGACCGGTCATTTCTGGTCATTTCCGGTCGTTCCACCGTAGGGTCTATTTGCATATTACCCTTTTATTATATAGGATAGTTTAGGAATTCTCTTCATTTTCCCCAATTCCTTTTGTTGGTTTGTTTTTGTCTCCTTTTGGGTAGAAATTCTTCTTAAACTTTGGGTGGTCCCTAGGTATTACCCACACTTAAATGAAGTATTTAAATGAACCTCTCTGTTTCCTGTGAGACTTGTCCACTACTGTGCCTACTTTAGGCTAACGGATCAGAGCATGGAGATTGTCACTAAATGTCCTAATTTGTAGGTTGGATCCGTTTATTTTTAACAATCCTTCAGTCTCCAGTTTGGGGAGTGCCTCTGGCTACTAACTATCCTATGCTGAGTTAGAGAAAAGGGGCTGTGGGGTGTCATGGTTAATTATGTAGATTTCCACTTAGTCCAATTCTTTTCATATCTGCTCTCTGCTATTTCGGGTATCACAGAGTCCCCTGCTTCTCTGGTTCAATTTAACTAGTCAACTGCATTTTCCCATCTACAGAGGTGGGGGTTGCTGGGCAGTTTCTAGGCTCTATGTGATAGGAGGGAGATTTGGGGAACTAATTGTCTGCTTATTCATACTTTCATCCAGTCCTTCTTATTTTACCCAAAACCTGACTTCTGCCTTCTGAGGAACTGCATGGCTCTAATTTCTGAGTCTTTTCCCAGATTTACAGAACTCATCCACTTCACTTTTCCTATTGCCACCCACCTTTGCAGGCATTTAGATGTGCATTTCCTCTGCTTTTTCAGTTTAATTTGTTTTTAAGTCAGTTGCTCATTCTCCAGCGTTATGGCCATAAAAAGCTCTGCTGTCTTTGAGGGATGATCACATTTTTAAACCCCTTTATCATCAAGCTTAAAGGAAAACTAGAGACAGGTGCATTTATCCAATGTGCATTTTTCATCAGAGGCCCCTCAGCCCATCTGTGATTGGCTAAAATAGATGCCTCTATTCCTTTACCCTGTTTTACAGGAGATGAAAGGCAGGTTCAAAAAATAACCATGACACAGCACTAGCAGAGTGTCAAACTTTGGCCCTGTAAAGTGTCAGAATAGGATTAGAGCTGTGTGGGTTTTTTTTCCAATGTCCAATTCTTGAAAAGTTAAATTGGTTCCCTGTGATGCCTTACTCTGCTTCTGCATCACTTGAGTCAATGTGTCCATGATATTCTTAAACATCAAAATTAGCCCAGCGTTTAAAATAATAGCTCTAGACCACTAAATGACACTTGCAAGTTTGCCTGGAAGAAATAATCTATTCATTTAGAGATAATATTTTGCACCCTGGACCCTTGTCATACATAGGTAGTAAAAGGCTTTCTACATATTTCTATCATATTTAATTAAAAAACAAATTTAAAAAAATTATGTAATATCTATTCCATTTTATATATTTGAGGTGAAAAATAAATTGGGTTTTTGCATATATAATCCATTTTAATAAGCATCTTAGAAATGCATTTTAAAGAACTTTTCACATATTTTAAGAAATTCTTTCATTATTTCTCTCATTTCATCTTTTACCTGACTATTATTTGAAGGTTCATTTTTAAAAATTGTTTTCATTCATTACATTTCTGTGTTTAAGTTTTACATTATTAATTTCTAGTTTTTAAGAATTGTCCTTAGGGTCTGAAGTCTGCAGATTTCTGCAATTTAGTTGTTAAATTTTCAATTTTCTTTATCTGAGCTCTATTTTTAGAAAAAAGAACACATGTTCCCTACTAAGGAATATGTGTATGTATGTGTGTATGTGTTCTCACTGAAAAAAATAGATAAACTACTTGTATGGTTTTCAGGTATTTTCTCATTCTATGAACCTAAAGAAATTGACATACTTCTCTTAATAACTGTGACAGTAGCCATATCAACTTTTTAGACATGGTATTCAGTACAAAGAAGAGAAATGAGCTATAAAAGTGTCAGGACTGAGACAAAAGTCTATTTAATTTCAAAAATGCCCCTTTTTCAAGGATTTTTATAGTCCCAAACACCCCTTAAGAATAGCTTCTCTAAGTATTTTTTTCCTAATATAACTGTCGCACAGTGATAATAATGAGCTGAATCTGATAACTGTGTTTCTGGCATACCCTTTATGTTTTAAGCAGTTTTTGCTTTATGTACTATGATGATGTTTTATTTTATCTTTCTAAGATTATCAATTCTGGATATTACCACCAAGTGTCCCTGTTATCATAGTACAATGGCCTTATGTATATTTTATCAATTTTGAATATATTTCTTCACCACCCTTGCTTTCATTTTGTAAGAATTTATTTGCCTAAATGTTTATCATTTCTGTGACTTTGGATCATATAAAACTACTAATGAACTATTATTTTCTCTTCAAATCATTCATACTCATTACATCTTTGATGAGTGAGTGAACTTAGATCAGCATTGTAGAATATTGTAACAATATGTCAGCCATCATCCTTTTCATTGAGTTAAAAAGGCATTTGATTTTTGTCTATTATTTGCTTTGGATGTATAGATTTTTGTTTGTTTTATATTTTAGAATGATTTATAGCAGCTAAGCACTTTATTTCAGAATTATCCATCATTATCTGAAAATGATCGGTAAACATTCTTAATACCACATAAATATAATGATGACATACACCCATTAGTGACTTTTCAAAATATTTTATGCTTTTGCCTTTTTCTTTTTTCACATATACATAACTGATTAGTATAACTTGATAGCATCTAATTCTATATTTTCAAATAATTAGTTGGAATTAAAAGAACTCCCATTTATTGTGTTTTCATTAATACTTCCTTTTTATCCTATTCTAACTATGGTTTTCTTATCTAAAATGTAAAGTATTTTTGGATAGGAATACTGTAATGGTTCAAATTAAAAGAACATACTAATATAATAAACTACAAAACATATAGAGTACAAGAAAATGCATAGGCATGTATCAATGTGCTCAAAGGCAATTAATAAACTTAAACAGAACTTTCTTTCTAAATCCAAGCTTTAAAATAGGAATTTAAATGTTAGAAGTTTTTCAGAAAGCAATTTTCAGAAAGTATTTTGCCAAATAAAAATGTACATATCCATTGTCCTATCCATTAAACCTCTATATTTTTCTCCTATTTGAATCATTCCCATATGCAAATACATATGCAAGAATGTTTATTAAATCACTATTTGTAATAATAAAAAATGGAAATCTCTAAATATCCACTTATAGGGAGAGATATGGTCAAACAAACTATCATATGCTGCTATGGATTACTAAGCAGCTACTGTGGAGTATTACACAGCAATTAGAAATATATAGATTGGTTTGTACAAAAATTTGAAGTTTAGAAAAAATAAATTATCAAGAGAAATTAACCCTTTAAATTATGTTTGTTTGTTGTATATACTTATATATACCACTGAATTGTTAAAAGGGGAATTTTATGGAAGGGAAAAAAGATGAAGCCAGTATTGAAGGAAAAGTTTCATCTTTTATTGTTTACCTTTTGTTATTGTTTGAAGTTTTAACACAAAAACACATCCATGTACTTATGGGAAGTAAGGAAGGAGAAAGGTAGAAATGAAAGAAGGAAGGGGCAGGGAAAAATAATTCAATGTTAAAGCAATAAAGATGGTGGTGCTAAAACCAATATCATGAACATAATCATTGTCAATGAAGACATTCCATAGATATCCCCATTAAATACATAAATAAGATACCATGTCCACTAATGTTAATAGTGTCATTTTTAATTTTATATATTCTCAATGTCACACATTGAGCTGGTTTGTACTGGATTCTCACAAATGCACATTAACATAAAAGAGTTAAAAGGGGAAACGTGTGTATGTATATGTGTGTGTTTATATATACAAGGTTTACAGTGGTATCAAAACACAGTTTATTCTTATATTGTTATTTATTAGTTTTTGTATTATTTTCCATATAAACAACTGTAAACCTACTTTTGTCCTACACTGGGTGGGTGGATGGATAGATAGATAGATAGATAGATAGATAGATAGATAGATAGATGGCAAAGGAAGGGAAAAAAGAAAGATTTTAAAACATCAACCCCAGGTCAGCTTCTAAAAAGCAATTAAAGCCCGACTGGCGTGGTTCAGTGGTTGAGCTTTGACCTATGAACCAGGAGGTCATGGTTCAATTCTCCCTCAGGACATATGCCTGGGTTGCAGGCTCAATGCCTGGTGTGGGGTGTGCAAGAGGCAGCCGATCAATGATTCTCTCTTGTCATTGATGTTTCTGTCTCTCTCTCCCTAACCCTTCCTCTCTGAAATCAATAAAAATATATTTTTAAAAAAGCAATTAATAGTAATGGGGTGGGCAACCAACAATAAAATAACAAGAATAACAATAAAAGATGAAGATAGTTAAGATTTACAGAGGGCTTCCTTTGCAGCAGATACTATCCTAAGTGTTTTCCATGTGTTAACTCATTTAATATTCACAACCTCCTGTGGAGACTGTCCCATTTTCCGGTGGGGTTCTAAGGCACAACAAGGGAAAGTAAATTGCACAGGGACATGAAAGTAGTTGATGGCTGATCCATGATTAGATCAAGATGGTCTGCTTCCAAGACCCTGTACTTCTGAAAACTACTCTAAACTGCCAAGAAGAATATTAGTATAATAACAATTACCACTTGGAAAACATACTTAAAACATCTTTTCATAATAGCAATAAAATATGAAATATTGAGGCATAAATTGAATGGGCAATATGTAGTCATAAGTAAATCTATAAAATCATATTAGAGAGAATTTAAAGGAAGATTTAACGGTTGGATAAACTTGGTTCTTAAATGGGAAGATAAAATATTGGAAAATTGTCTATTAACCTTAATTTTTAGATTTACTCTAAGTCAAAATCTAACCTGTCTTATCTTTGAAATTTAAATGATGTTGTATTTATTTGGAAATGTAAGTAAGTAAAAGGTCCAGTATGCGATAAAAATAGGTTGGTTGTCACTTGTGATTAGCTTAAATGATAAAATGTGATTGAATACTTTACATAATTAAAAAAGCCAGAAATAGCCTTAGCTGGTTTAGCTCAGTGGTTAGAGCATCAACCTGCAAACTGAAAGGTCCCAGGTTCGATTCCGGTCAGGGGCACATGCCTGGGTTGTGGGCTCGATCCCCAGTGGGGAACTTACAGGAGGCAGCTGATCCATGATTCTCTCTCATCATGGATGTTTCTATCTCTCTCTCCCTCTTCTTTCCTCTCTGAAATCAATAAAAATATATTAAATAAATAAATAAATAAATAAATAAATAAATAAATAAATAAAAATAAAAAAGCCAGAAATATATGGGCTCAGGCACAGTTTGGTCAAGGATTTAGTCTTCCCTTCTTTGTGGTTCCCCTGGTTTTGCCTCCTTAGAGTCAAACTGGTTTCATTCATGATTGCAGGATGAGTGCCATGAGCAATTAGTGCTTCATAGTTCCTTCTTCATATCAAGGGAATAGACCAGGTGAACTTCTACAGCTGTCAAGCAAATGATCCTTTTTTAGTGCTAACTGGGCCTTTTATGAACTAACATCATGGGCAAGAGAATGTCATACTTTGAGCTGGTTTGTACTGGATTAGGGCTAAAGTCAATCATACTTCTTGTCTGTGTGTTATGCCATAGAAGAGCATGGATTTCCAAGAGGGAAATCTCAGTGTGATTGAAATGGTAAGGTGGAAGGGATGTTGAGTAGGCAAAGAGATAGAATGAGTGGTGTGTGTGTGTATAATCTAATCTAATAATAGACAAATATGCAAATTGACCGCACCTTCGCTACGCCCAAAGCACGCCCACCAGCCAAGTCACGCCCACCAACCAATCAGGACGAATATGCAAATTATCCAAACAAAGATGGCGGCTAATTTGCATATCACGACAGCTTAGAAAGAAGCCAAGAGCTGCAGAAGGGAGCAAAGCTGCAGAGAAGCAAGCAAGCCGGGGGGAGGAGAAGGGAGTAGCGGAGGCGGGGCCGGGGGAGAAGGAAGTTGAGCATGCGGGGCCGGGGGAGAAGGGGCGGGGCCGGGGGAGAAGGGAGGAGTGGAGGCGGGGCCAGGGGAGAAGGGAGGAGCGGAGGCGGGGCTGGGGGAGAAGGGAGGAGCGGAGGCGGGGCCAGGGGAGAAGGAAGGAGAGCGGGCTGGTGGAGAGGTTAGAAAAGCAGGGGGGCTGGCGGAGATCGCGGGGCGATGGAGAAGGGAAAAGCAGGCGGGCTGGCAAAGAAGGCGGGCCGGGGGAGAAGGGAGGAGCGGAGGCTGGGCCAGGGAAGAAGGAAGGAGAGCGGGCTGGCGGAGAAGTTAGAAAAGCAGGGGGGCTGGCAGAGATCGCGGGGCGGGGGACAAGGGAGGAGAGCAGGCAGGGTGGGGTAGAGTGAAGCAGGAAACCCTATTGCAGGATTTTTCCTGCAACGGGAACGCTAGTATATTATAATACATCCTATATAATAAAGAGGTAATATGCAAATTGACCATCACTCCAACACACAAGATGGCCACCCCCATATGGTCAAAGATGGCAGCCCCCATGTGGACACAAGATGGCCACCACAAGATGGCTGGCATGGGAGGGCAGTTGTGGGCGATCAGGCCAGCAGGGGAGGGCAGTTGGGGGCAATCGGGCCGGCAGGGGAGCAGTTAGACGTCAATCAGGCTGGCAGGGGAGTGGTTAGGGGGTGATCAGCCTGGCAGGCAGAAGCAGTTAGGGGCAGTCAGGCAGGCAGGCAGGCGAGTGGTTGGGAGCCAGCAGTCCTGGATTGTGAGAGGGATGCCCAACTGCCCGTTTAGGCCCGATCCCAGTGGAGAGGAGTCCCAGATTGGAGAGGGTGCAGGTTGGGCTGTGGGACACCCCCCCCCTCCGCCCCGTGCATGAATTTCATGCACTGGGCCTCTAGTATTTTACATATATATATATATATATATATATATATATATATATATATATATATTATATTATATTATATTATACAGGTGAAAGATAAAATAATAAAATCACAACTTCTATATTAGAGTAATTAGAGTAGCATTTTGTGAATAATTAATAAGTGAAATATTAATCTATTTTATTTTAATCGTAAGTATTACCTGCTGAGGACTTACTGAAGATCCAAGCTGTAGTCTCATAGCAAGTATAGAAACATAGATCAAATGAACTGAGAGACTGAAACATAGATCAAATGAACTGAGAGACTGGGGCTGAAATAGAACCATATATTAATAGATAAGCTAATAAAAGTGAGTTATTTATCAAGCTTTTCATGGCAAGCAAGAAAACAAAGCATTTCTAATTGGCTTAAACAATGAAATGATTTAGTATTTCATGTAACTCAAAATTCAGAAGCATTATTATTCTCATTTTACAGATAGGGAAATAGAACATGAGAGTTTAAACAACTTACCTTCCATACCATAGGTTGTAGTTTCAAGATCTAACCCCAGATATATATGCCTGCCAAGCTGTTGTTTTTACATCTTCCATATGATTCCATTAGCACTTTATTTGCCACTTGGAAGAATTCATTTAAAGTTCTATAATATATAACACTTTGGTATAAAAATATTACACTAATTTAATTTTTTAAAGAGGAGATAACAATAAGATAAAAACAGTAAACAAGATCTTACCAACTAGTAAGATTCCTCTTGGGAAAGAAACTATAATTGTTTAGAAATAAACCTAAATGCTACTACTCAAAGTGGATCAGATTCCTTTATGGAATTTGTCAAGGCATTATTAGAGGGGAGATCCATCTGCGCGCGCGCGCGCACACACACACACACACACACACACACACACACACACACTCCTGAGATCAAGAAGTAGGGGACATAAATGAGGAGAAAATAGTTTTAGAAAAAATTTTATTATGGAGACTGAGAAAAGATAAAGGCAAGAACTGAGAACATCCATATGTTAGGGCATGGTGATGGGGACCTGCATGGAGGTGGTGGTGGCTAGGGGAATTGGGGAGACTTATAAGGTCAACCATGTGGTTTCTGGAGACTTGGGGTTATTTATACGATTGTGATGTGAACACTTTTTCTGCCTCCTCCAACACCTTGAAATCTTCAGTAATATTGCTCATATTCAGAAATGGTTTAGATATATCCACTTATTTATAAAGTGAAAGACAGATGTGAGTCTTATGTCTAAAGTTTCAGCTTGTCTGGAGAGAAGCATGTGTGGAATCAGGGACTGAAGGCCAAGCTCCCAAGGTGGGGTCCAGGAGACCTTCTAAAACAGTGTGAAAAAATATCCAGGGATGATGGCCCACATCCAAGGCCTTGGAATTAGGGGCTCCTGCCAATTCTACCTCGAGTTCAAACACCAGAAGGGCTTCCTCCTGTTCTAATATAGTATACACAATTTCAAATGAAGACCAAAGGAAACCAACACAGAGCCTTGCCTATAAACTTCCTTCTTTTCCATGTGCTGGTCTTTCAAATAATGTTTATTGGGCCCCTGACATCCTACTAAACTCTGGGGATGTCAAACATAAGACTAGTTTCCTATCATTCTATGGGAGAATTTAACAGTAATCTCTAAGCAACTAATTCCACAACTGTAATTATTTCCATTATACTTGTGGTAGCGGCAAAGGAGAAATGCAGGAGCTAAGAGAGCCCACACTGTTCTGGGGGCAGCTTCTTGAGGAAACTGTTCTGGCTGAGTCCTGACTACAGAATAGGGGGTAAAATGAGACTGACACCTGAGTGAGTGGGGGATGGGCAGCCAATGTGGGGAAGGAGTGGGGAGGCGAGAAGCAAGCTTCAGAGGTTGCAGAAACTTGACTGTACACATCCTTGCAGGCTCTTCAGTCATGTCAGTCTTCCTGAGAAGAGCATTGGAAGCTGTTAAAAATATTAATTCCATACAAGGTGGGAGAAAAGGGGGGGGGTCCAGTGGTGTGCATGACATGAACAAAGGTGGATGTTCAAAAAGGTCATTCGGGTCGATGACCTGCCTTAACCAGAAGCGATTGCTAACTTGTCCCTGTAGGTGTCCAGCAACAAATTGGCCAATTTTAAGATCTGGATCTAAACAGAACAAAGTCAAAATGAACACTCAGACTTGGATGGTGTTTTCCCATAGTTCCAAAGACTCTAAGAAAGAGAAAGGATGAGCAGACTTCATCAGAGGAGAAAAGGTGGAGAGCTTCCAGAAAGTGGAGCACAGTTAGACGCCTCAAATCCCATCAACTATCACAAGTAGCAGACCTTAAAACTCTCCTCCTGCTGAGTGACTACCATCCATGTAACAGTACACACATGTTCACGGCTGTTATTCTCACCCATCACCTCTACACACACACACACACACACACACACACACACACACACACACACCACACACACCTCACCCTCCCAAAGCCCTCTGGTGCTAACTTAATACATTTGCTTTAAGGCACGTTTTTTCTTTCTCTCACTGGTGATTGTAACTGAGGTGGGGAAAGTGACACCCAGACAACTGGGAGGCTTAATGACTCAGAAAAGTCTAGTGTGGGCTGAATTCTGCCTTAGTTCAGGCTGCTACAACAGAATACCTTAGACTGAGTGGCTTAAACAACAAACATTTATTTCCCACAGTTCTGGAGGCTGAGAAGTCTAAGATCAAGTTGCAGGCTCTCTTGTTTGCAAATGGTCTTCTCCTTGTGTCCTAGCAAGTGAGAGAGAGAGAGAGAGAGAGAGAGAGAGAGAGAGAGAGAGAGAGAGAGAGGTGAGGGCTTTGCCATGTAATTACTTTCCAAACACCTGCTCAAACACCATCACACTGAGGATAATGCTTCATCGAATGAATTTTGGAGGGGTAGGGTCATTTACATAAACATTTGATCCATAGCAGTTTGAATCTAGGGAAGCATTTTCATTTGTCTGGTTAATTGGTTTACTTTCTTTCCACCTGCCTTTTCATTTAGTTCATTTTCTTTTTCCCAGGCTTCACTCTAGAGGAAGGATCATATGTTCCTTAAAGAGAGTTAAATTCTTTATAATAGACTAGAGGCCTGACCTGCACCCTCTCCAATCTGGGACCCCTTGGGGGATGTCCGACTGCCTGTTTAGGCCCGATCCATTGGATCGGGCCTAAACAGGCAGTCGGACATCCCTTTCACAATCTAGGACTGCTGGTTCCCAACTACTCGCCTGCCTGCCTTCCTGATTGCCCCTAACTGCTCTGCCTGCCAGCCTGATCACCCCCTAACCACTCCCCTGCCAGCCTGATCGACGCCTAACTGCCCTCCCCTGACACCCCGGTCACCCCCAAATGCCCTCCCTTGCATATTCCCTCTTTATTAGATAGGGTTTTTTCCTTTAGCATATTGGACAATCCTAACTGGTTTGGCTCAGTGGATGGAGCATTGGCCTGCAGAATCAAGGGTCCCAGGTTCGATTCTGGTCGAGGGCATGTACCTTGGTTGGGGGCACATACCCAGTGGGAGTGTGCAGGAGGCAGCTGATGGCTGTTTCTCTCTCATAGATGTTTCTTGCTCTCTATCCCTTTCCCTTCCTCTCTGTAAAAAATCAATAAAATATATATTATAAAAATAGAAACATTTAAGATTCCTTCATATCTGGCTGGCTGGTGTGACTCAATGGTTGAGACCCCAGGCTGCCACCGCTGGAATGGGTTCGGGCCCTGGCCAGGCTGAGACCCCAGCCCAGAATGCCATCTCAGCCCAGCCAGGCTGAGACCCCTGCCCAGGCTGCCATCTCAGCCTGGCTGGTGATAGCCCGGTGGGGGTAGCCCGGTGGGGGTGCGCAGCTCCAGCCCAGGTTGCCTTCGCTGGCCTGAAGATCTCGCATTGGGGTTGCACTGCTCTGCTGGCCTGAGACCCCCGGCCCCCAAGCCCACGGCCACTTTGCCCCGGATCACGCACTTTGCGCCGGGGCTCGGGCGGGGCGCTGTCGGCCGGCCTGAGGCCCCCGAGCGCGCGGCCGCTTTGCCCCGGATCACACACCGGGCCTCGGGTGCGGGGCGGCCGGCCTGAGGCCCTCAGCCCCTGAGTCCACGGCCGCTTTGCCCCGGATCGCGCACCGGGCCTCGGGGGCGGGGCGCTGTTGGCCGGCCTGAGACCCCTGGCCCCCCAGCTCGCGGCCGCTTTGCCCCGGATCGCGTGCCTGGGCTCGGAGCTAAGAGGACTGGGCGCTGCCATCTTGTGGCCATGGGCGCCGCCATTTTGTTGCGGAGTGATGGCTTATTTGCATATTACTCTATTATTAGATAGATGTGAGGCCTGGAAGAATACCTCAGGATTACGTAAACATCTACCCTTCTCATTCACAGAAGCCAGGGGTTTCTGTAGCAGTGCACACATGTCTTATACATTCTATCAGAGAATAGGCTTCCCCTGTATTCATTCTCCCAGCACGTGGAGAGGTATAGCACATTTGGACTTCCTGACTTTAGGGTCTTTGGCATCATATCCATTTCTGTCACTTAAATTAAATATTTGGTTTCTCATTTTCTTCCTCCCTCCCTTCCTTTTCCTTTGCTCTCTTCCTTTCTTCCTTCTTTTTCTTCTGATGATCTTCAAATTATATGTTTCCCTCTTCAATACCTAAGTAGTAACAATCCAAGCCATAGCACAGAGTGACTTGAGAAAGTCCATATTGCTCCCATGAGATTTACCATGGTAAATAACTCCAGGATGGTGGAGGAGAGGGCAGAATTCCAGAGCCTTTTGCAAGAAGTGAAATTCAAATTAATAGTAGACTGTGGAGGGAAAGACCGGGAGGTGGCAGTTCAGAGGGAACAAGAAATTGTGATTTATTATATTTTAACCAGTGTTTCTTTGCACTTGAACAATAGGCCCTTGACAACAACTGGGGAGAGAATGGTGCTTGTTAAAAATGCAGTTCCTCCCGGCACCCCCAAATCACTAAATGGCACATGTTATGAAAGTTGCTGCCAGGAATTTATTTTTCCGAAAAGCTCCCGAGGTGAGAGGTGATGCTTAACCTGTGTCAAGAGACCAATGGCCAGAGGACTTCTCCAAATAAGTTGGTTCTAGTGATCACCTGTACGGCTTAGTAAGTGTACAGATTCCGGGACTCAAGATGCAGATCCGTGTGTCAGGAATTGTGTTTTGGACTCTGGACATCTGTCAAGTCCCCCATGAGCTCCTGGATGATTCTCAGAATACTGGAAGTTTGGGACACAATGTTAGACGTTAGGGGCGGTGATATGAGGGGGAAACATGGTGATGAGGCTGGGTGGCATGTTCCTTATGCTGGAGGACATTTGAGAGCTGACTGGTTTGTCAGCAGGTTTGTGATCAGAGCCATTTATAAGGGTCCAGCTCGGTAAACACGTCTGTTCGAAAGAGCTTTAACCTGTGGGGTTAACATCACATTGAATTTCCAGCGTGGACCACATTTTCCTATGGGAGATGCTTGCTTTTCAGTAACCTCTTACATCTGTGTGACGCAGACTAAGCATCTTCACATACAGGGCACCCCTGCCCCTACCCCACCCCCAACACTCTCAGCATAATGACAAGGCAGATTCCAAAGCAGAAGCTCAGAGAGATGAAAGCAATTTCCTAAAGATACCAGCTGGTAAGTGTCCCTAAAAGGTCTTACAGTTCAACTCCTCTGTCCTTGGGTCTACGGAAAATTCCTAAATTTTTAACCTCAGTAAGAAAGAGAATGTATCAACTCCTATACGAGAAAGCTGCAAGGGCTCCTGGTGGTAGACACAGAGGCTTACGATGTATCATCAGGCCTCAGTCTCCAGGGTGTCCCTTCCGACAGATGGCTACATCCTGTCTTTCGGTTTTCTGATCAAGTACTCTTCTCATCCACCCACCTGAAATTTTACCACTCCTTCTGTGAAGTTCCTTTGTGAAACTTAACTCGGGGTTTTTGGCATGTCGGCTTGCTCTCTGCTCCCCTGCACAAGATTCTTACCATGTTGTGCATTTCCTTCGTAGACCTTCAGTTCTCTTTATATTTGCCTGTTTGTTTTCTATGGTCTGCTCTCCCACCAAAATCACACCATTCATGTTGTATTCTCCAGCATATACTCAGGAACTAGCAAGTAGAAAGGACTCAACTTGTCAAGTGAGTAAATGGAAAGTCACCGACCTCTCTAAGCTTCAATTTACTTATATTTAAAATGAAATGATTACCTTGCAACTTAAAGGATTGGTGTCAGTGTTACATGAGATAATGCATGTATGTGGAGTATCTAGGGCATTTCCCAGGACCTATGGATGCTCGATAGGTGACGAATGCCTGGTCCCAGGGGATCAGAGTGACAGTTTCAGGCACAAGCTCACCTCCAGGGAACTTGGTGTCGGCTGCTTTGCACGAGCTGGTAGAAGTGAAGACGGTGGTGGAGGAATTAAGTTCTTAGTAGCAGCAAGCACTAATTTAGCTGTTCGCTGATGCTGGCTGTTTTGGATGGCAGTCTTCCAGCTGGTGAATGGAAAATACATGATTCTTGATGTTTAAAAACACCCCGAGACAGATTAATTGTCAGTTGCTGACAGACGGAGGGGCGTGCGTGCCACTTTACACCCTGACCCGGCACTCAAAACAAAATAACACACCGATTGATTTCCTCCCCGCACCCTACCACTAACGGTTTGGTAGATGTTGTGATTGTATTAATGAGCATTTTTATAACACTTGAGAGTTTTGAAAGCACTTTCACACAGATTCTCTCATTTAAACCTCACAGTCGTCAGAGGTGGGAGCGAGACTCATGTGAGCAAATAAATGGTTATGCATTGATTTAGAAACCTCTGTAATAAAGTAGGATGACCGCAATTTCCTCGTTAGTAGTAGTGTTTTAGACATAGGGAAATAGTTTTGGAAAACCAAGGGCATACAGCTAGTAGCCGTTAAGTCTAATCCCTAATCAAAGGTGTGGGATTACAGGGCTGGGATCAGCAAGCTTTGGGCTTGTGGCAGGAGGTTGGAATGGGCCACTTCCCACCTGAGTCTCCACTGAGGGAGTGTCTTAGTTAGCTCAGGCTGCCGTAACAAAATACTAGAGATTGAATAAGTGATTTAAGGCACAGAAATTTATTTCCTCCCAGCTTCGGAGGCTGGATGTCCAAGGTCAAGGTTTGGGCAGCTTGGTTTCCTCTGAGGCCTGCCTCCCTGGCTTGAAGATGGCCACCCTCCTGCACCCTCTTCACGTGGTTGTCACTCTGTGTACCTGCGCCCTTGGTGTCCTCCTGTTTGTCCAATTTCTTCTTCTTGTAAGGACACCAGTCAGATTGGATTAAGGCCCTCCCTAAGGGCCTCATTTTAACTTAATTATCTCTCTGAAGGCTCTTTCTCTGAATACAGTCAGATTCTAAGGAACTAGGGGTTAGAATTTCCACATATAAATTATGAGGGAATGTGATTCAACCCAAAACAGGAGCTAATAATGAAGTGATTGTGAAAAAAAAAATCATCATTATGTTCAAATGTAGCATTTATAATGTCAATATAAGGGGGCAGAAGAGAAACACCATAAAGAACATAGGGAGGAGAGGGGTAGGTAAAGAGATGTCTGTATAGAGAACCCTCAAAAGTGTGCTGTTAGGCCCAGGATCTTCTAGACCCCACTGCTGGGGGAGAGAGGTTAGAGGGAGAGGGAAGGGCAGAAAGGTTGGTGACTTCTTGCACTCTCAGCCTCCAGAGAGTATGTTTCCTTGGGATTACTCGGAGAGCTGGACATGTGTGTGCCTGTAGTTGATGGACACTATGACCTGAAGTGAGGCTCCTTCCCAGGATAACTAGAAGGTGAACTCTGACAATAACATGGCTACGGTGACTCAGCCTGCAAAAGAGATGACAAGGGCAAGTATCCATGAACCAGGTGTAGAAAGCTGAGATGGCTATGCCTTGGATCCTGTTCAATAGAACTATCTAATAGAACTAGATCACCCTGCCTCCCGCTGGAGGTGAGTGCTTGGAGGCTGAGGAAGGAATTCCAAGCATCGCCAGAGACAGGGAGTCTTCTAAGAAGTAGGAGGTAAAGTGCCGGGAAGATAAATATTAGCTTTCCTTAAGCCAACTTCCAGGTAGATCAGGTCTAAATTGGGGGAGAGAAATCTGATGCTGAGTCAAGTTCAGGGTTTGATTAAGATCTTGGATGCAGCCCTAACCAGTTTGGCTCAGTGGATAGAGCATCGGCCTGCAGACTCAAGGGTCCCAGGTTCAATTCCAGTCAAGGGCATGTACCTTGGTTTCGGGCACATCCCCAGTGGGTGGTGTGCAGGAGGCAGCTGATTGATGTTTCTCTCTCATTGATGTTTCTAACTCTCTCTCCCTCTCCCTTCCTCTCTGTAAAAAATCAATAAAATATATTTTTTTAAAAAGATCTTGGATGCAACCATTCGTCATTAGGGAAATGATCATCAAAATCACAAATAGATACACTTCACATTCACTACAATCTATAATCAAAAAACAGAAAGCGATGTTTTGGTGAGGGTGTGGGGAAATTGGAAACCTCTGTGGAAAACACTTTGGTGTTTCCTCAAAAAGTAAAACATAGAATTATCATTTGACCCAGAAAGTCTACTCCTAGATATGTAACCAAATGAATTGAAAACAAGTTTTTTTAAAAAAGGATACAAGAATGTTCATAGCAGGACTAATTGCAGTACCCAAAAGGTACAAACATCCTAAATGCCTAAGAACTAGTGTGAATGGATAAAAAAGAAAAAGTGATTTAGCCAAACAATGGAGTTACCATTCAGCCATTCAGCTGTAAAAAACTATGAAATTCTGATACATGTACAACACAAAGGGACCTTGAACACATTGTGCTAAGTGAAATAAGCCAAATACAAAAGGCCATCAGTGATTCCACTTCTATGAAGTATCCAGAATTAGCAAATTTATAGAGACAGAAAGCATTGCCAGTGGCCAAGAGGAGTGGAGAATGGGAATGACTGCTAAGTGGGGTGTGGTTTCCTTTTGAGGTGATGAAAATGTTCTGGAATTAGGGGTGATGGTTGTACAACATTGTAAATGTCCTAAGGGCTACTTACTTTTACCCTTTAAAATGGTTAAAATGGTGAACTTAAGTATTTTACCACAATTAAAAAAAAAAAAGATCTTGAATTCATCAGGCCAAGTTCTAACTTGGCTTTTGTATGCAATGTAAGGTGACACTCAGAATATAGGGCATTCCCCCAAAAAATGTATACATACTTTTTTCTGATAGCTCAATTGACATTTCTTTTCAGATGTAACCCATTCAAATTAACAATTATTCAAACTGTGTATATATTTTTGGGACACCCTATATTCTGTAAGAATTAACAGAAAGGCATGAACCCTGGAAAACTGGAATTTTCTTTGAGGGGAGCTGCTGACTATTTCCACTGAAGAACACTGCTGGGGGAAACTGGGTTTGTTTCTAATGACAGAGATGATAGATAGATAGATAGATAGATAGATAGATAGATAGATAGATAGATAGATGATAGATACCTACATACATACATACATACATACATACATAGATAAAGTCAGTTGCATCTTCAAAACAAGCTGGGACATTAAGAGAGGCAAAAAGCTATGTAACAATGACCTTCAGTATATATTTGATTGAATGAATGAATGAGGCACTTTATCTCTAAACGTAGATCTAGCTCTAAGCATCCTTGGAACATTTATCTAATATAACCTAACTGACTGTACCTGGATCTGTATTTTTTTAGGAATTGTGACTCAAAGACGTGTTAGCTTACTTTTGTTGTTGTTGTCAAACTCTCCTACTCATTAGCTGTGTGACCTTGGATAAGTTACTGGACATCTAGAAGACACAGTTTCCCTTTCTTAAAAAAATAAAGGAATAGTACCTATGAAAATGGGTTGCCTGGAGGATTGGGTGTGGTCCATGGACCAGCAGCAGTAGTATGGCTTGGAAGCTTATTAGAAATGCAAAATCTCAGTCCCACCCCAAGCCTGAACAGAACCTGCGTTTTAACAAGGTCTCAGGAGACGAATATGCACATTACAGTTTGAGACACACTTGACCAAATGGCACAACATGTATTATACCATATTGTTCAGCACAGTGCCTGGCATATTTCAAAAAGCTCAGCAAAAGGTTGTTCATTTATCTAACAAACATTTATTGATCACCTACCAGGGGCCAAGAACTGTTCTAAGCTTTGGGAATACTTTAGTAAATAAAACTGTCAAGGACCCTAAACTCATGGGGTATATATTATAGGATAGGCAACAGATAATAATCAGATAGGCAAATAAATATATCACTTAATAGCAAACCTTATTTATTATTAATAGAGCCATTTAGAGTCACAGCCAGTGGAGTTCAATCCAATTAAATAAATATGTATTAAGTAAATATTATGTACATGGCACCTCACAGGTATCTGTAGGGGATTGAAAGAGGCCCGGATCTCCTTCCTATTAGAACAGAACTCTTTCCAAAGCACCATGCTGATTTCTTACATAGATAAATATTTAAAAAAGAAATTAAATATTTCATTAGGGTCAGAAACAATAGGAAATTACCATGTCATTTTATAAGCAACATGACTCTAAGGACACATCTGGGGTCCCTGCTGAAGAACCACAGGCTTACTTTCCAG
Source organism: Cnephaeus nilssonii (assembly GCF_951640355.1). Taxonomy (NCBI): domain Eukaryota; kingdom Metazoa; phylum Chordata; class Mammalia; order Chiroptera; family Vespertilionidae; genus Cnephaeus; species Cnephaeus nilssonii. The sequence continues at coordinate 13,133,382 of NC_137085.1, forward strand.
CTGTCCATGTGCAAACCATGACTATTGATTAAACATGTTCCTTTCTTCCAATATATGGGTATGGCAGAGTCCTGCAGGCAGGAGGGAGCTTGGCAAACTTAGTGAGGAAGGTCTGTTTCCTGAGGGTTAATGACTGGCAGGGAGAATTCATGGCCCAAGAGTCTTGCTCACATCACTGACCTCAGCCGATCACTAGTCTCTTTTGATTGGGTCCAAGGTCATTGTAGAGATTGGGTCCAATGAAGCAAGTGATAAGAACCTATGCATCTGTGCGTATGCATAGGTACACAAACACACACATGCACACACTGTAAATGTGCAAAAGCAAGCACATGCTTTATATTAGATTATTTAGGGAAACTACACAATGTAATAAAGAGAACAAAGATGCTTGTTGAAGAGTGCTGGCTTCAGCAGGCATTCTAGGTATGTGTGTTAATGTGGGAGATGGAAATTACTGCCCACTCACCCATTTTCTGATGCCATTGCATAGGAATCTCTGATACCTTTACTCACTCTGATACTGCAGCATATGCTTTATTTTCTTTTTTACCCATTTTTCTAGCCCGGTAGCATGTGAAATTTTTTCAGCTGCAGCCTTTTTCAACCAAGGTTCTGAAAGAGAATTAAGCCCCAATATCCCCCAAGAAAACTTTATTATGTAATAAAATAACTTTTCTCCCATATATCTAGAATGCCCTACTTATGTACCACCCCCGGGAGAATTTGGTAAATAGCTACTCAAATCATTTTTTTGTGAACTGTAAGTCAGGTGAGGAATCCAGGTTGAGAAAGACTGCATAGCAAGAAGTCCTAACAAGGCTATCCTATATAATAAAAGGCTAATATGCAAATTGTCTGCTTGACTGGAAGTTCAACTGGGAGTTTGACCAGGGGTTGGGGCCAGCCTGCCAACCACCCACAACCCCTCCCCCCATCCAGCCCCGCCCCAAATAGCCCTGCCCAATTGGGGGCGGGGCCAGCGGCCCACTGCCCGCAGCCCCTCCCCCCAATGGCCCTGTCCCCAGTTGGCCCCACCTCCCCATCAGGGTCCAGGCTGGCCAGCCAACTGCCCACGCCCCTCTCCCCCCACTGGCCCATGCATAAATTCATGTACTGGACTTCTAGTATTTTTAATAAAAAAAATTTTAATTGATTTTCAGAGAGAGAGGAATGGAGAGGCAGAGAGAGATAGAAACATTGATAAGAGAAACATCAATAAACAGCTGCCTCATTCACATCCCTTGCTAGGGACGGAGCCTGCAATCCAGGCATGTGCCCTGACCAGGATTCGAATTAATAATCTCTTGGTTCATTGGTTGACACTCAACCACTGAGCCATTCCTTCAGGGCATTACAAGGCTATTTATAGTCCTCAGTTGTCACTCCCTGCTTGTGCTTGTGGGGCACAAAAAAAAAGAAAAACTTCTCTCCCACCTTCTAAGTTCTTCTAGCTGGACTAATAACCAAATTAATGAGATGTATTAACAGGAGAACATGTCCAAAGTTTATTACAGATGTACATGTGGGGGTGTGGTAAGATATGAATCCCGAAGACACATTGGTTAGTTAAGGTTTATGTGCCATTTTAGACAAAGGAGAAGAGGGTTAGGAGTCTGGGGCAGCAAAGGGAAAGTAGGCAATTCACAGGGAGGTGACATGTGGTAAGATCTCATCCACTGCAGTGGATCTCACGGGATAGCAAAGCTAGACTGAAGTAGGCCCATCCTTCCCTGGTCACTATGAAATGGAATGAAACCATCGACCTTCCTTCTCCCCCACCAAGGCTAGAGCACATGGTTGAGCTAATTCTCCTTGAACTTGGTTTCTCTAGTTCCAGTCCGTGGAGCTATGTGGACCAGGATGATCAGGTCTGTGTTTTTAAGAAGATTCCAAGTCTTCTTTAAAGTAAGACCCAAGTTTCATCTGCATTTTACAAGCCCACAGATGATTTTCAGTCTAGCAATTTGAGTCCAGATGTTTTAATGTACTTCTCTTTTCCTCCTGCCTCCAACTCAAGGTTAAACTTTTCTCATGGGAGTGTGCTTCCTGTAGTTGTAATGGAGGTATACCTTGAATGTCCCCATGTTTTATCCATTGCAGACAGGCCAACTGGGTGTAGCCATTGGCACTCAGCCTCTCTCTATCCTCACTCTATAGCCAGCAGGCAAAACACTGTAATCATCCTCATGCCTCTTTATTATCAGCCACTCCCTCACTCTCCAGACCCTAGAAACAACAGATCTGTACTTTTTTATTTTTCTCTAAAGGTCATAAAAATTGAATCATACAGTATGTGGTGGCAAAAGAGGGTTTACAGTTGTTCATATGGAAAATGATACATTAGTAAACTAGAGGCCTGGTGCATGAAATTTGTGCACTGGAGAGGGGTGTCCTCAGCCCAGCCTGCACCCTCTCCAATCTGGGACCTCTCAGGGGATGTCCAACTGCTGGCAGTCAGACATCCCTCTCACAATCTGGGACTGCTGGCTCCTAACCACTCGCCTGCCTGCCAGCCTGATCACCCCCTAACTGCTCCCCTGCTTGCCTGATTGATGCCTAACTGCTTCCCTGCCAGCCTGATCGTCCCAACTGCCCTCCCCTGCTGGCCCAATCGCCCCCAACTGCCCTCCCCTGCCAACCCGATGGTCCCCAACTGCCCTCCCCTGCAGTCCTGGTCCCCCCCAACTGCCCTCCTCTTCTGGCCTGATCTTGCCCCCAACTGTCCTCCCCTGCCATCCTGGTCCCCCCCAACTGCCCTCCCCTGTTGGCCTGTTTGCCCCCAACTGCCCTCCCCTGCTAGCCATCTTGTGGTGACATGGGGGTGGCCATCTTGTGTTGACGTGAGGGCGCGAGGACCATCAAGGGTTTTATTAGTATAGTCCTCAAACTACGGCCTGTGGGCCACATGCAGGTGTTTTTGCCATTTTGTTTTTTTTTCTTCAAAATAAGATATATGTAGTGTGCATAGGAACTTGTTCATAGTTTTTTTTTTAAACTCTAGTCCGGCCCTCCAACGGTCTGAGGGACAGTAAACTGGCCCTCTGTTTAAAAAGTTTGAGAACCCCTGGTATAGATAATAATGCAAGAATAAACTCTGTGTCTCTGTACGCACAACTGTTTTGGCTATTACAACAACAACAAAAAAAGCTGCTAGAACCAGGTTTTTATGTAAATCTGTGTTCTTATTAAGGACAGGAAATTCAGTGTGTTTTGTTGATCTATATACTTAGAACAGTGTCTGTGCATAATAAATGTTCCATAAAATATTTGTTGAATAAATGAATGAGTGAATGACTGTAATTCCCCACCCTCAAGGAATTTACAGCCTCAGCAAGGAGGCAGAATGTGAGGGGTTAATAGATTAAATAAAGACTTTGGAGACACATCTGGGTTCAAATACAGGCTCTTTTCAAATTACTGTTTATAGGACTTTGATAAAGTACCTTACTTAAACATCTCAACTGTATTTTTTTCTATGTCTGTACACTGTTTTGATGGGTTGTCATGGAAGTGTGAGAAAATAAACATGAATAACTTTATACTATATATGTAGTTCATGGTTAATGAAACAATAGCTGCTATGATTATTTTGTTAATAATAATTCCAAATGACCAAATAGTAAATCATTACACAGAAATAAAAACGCAATAGGACTTAAAGAAGAAATAGCTTTATGTGCTGCAGTACTAAGAAAGCTTTTTAGAGAATGCGAAATCCATGCTGAGATTCCTAGTAAAGAGAGAAGTAATAAAGTTCAGAGCTTGCTCAGTGCCCCATACTGAGCTGCTTAACTCATTAAGTCCCCTACATGCCTGTGGTAGGTTCCCATTATTACCATTGAGAGGATGAAGAAACTGAGGCTCAGAAAGTTCCAGCAGCATGCCTTGTATTTCTTGAATTATATTTGGCTAAATCATTCCAAAGAGATTTTCAAGCTTTATTATCTGATCTCCTTGGTTTCCTTACTTCGGGGACCAGCAAGTAAGGAAAGGGGGCTGGATCCAGCCTCCCCCTTTTCTTTGAACACAGTAGGTCTATATTAATGTGTTTTATGATTTGGACTTCAAGATAAGTTTTCAGAGCTAAATAGCTTCTAATATTTTATAAAATATGAGAAACCCACCACCCAAAGTCAAATCATCCTCTTCTGTGTATATAATCTTATTCACCAATGTCACCCCCAATACATTTTAATAAAAAAGATACTAAATGAGAGAAAACACAATTAAAAATGTGAAAAACCTTGTACTACATTACCCTGTTTAGCTCCAGGAGACAGAAGAATAAAATGTCAATAATATCTCTCCCTTCCCTTTACAAATTATAGGATTTCTAATCAACAGACTTACCTCTTTTCTGCATGCTATTTTTGTGTGCTGTGCATAATGAATTTTATATGTTTACTGCCCTTCTTTGACTGCAGTTGATTTTTCCAGAGAAAGTATGCTATTCAAACCTCAGGGAGGCCCAGTCTCCTGTGGCAGGAGGGGCTGTGCAGTCCTCCGCCCCACCCTCCCTTTTCATCCCTTTTGTGATTTTACAGAAGCTCACATGGGTCCTGTCAAGCAGCTGGCTGCCTTCCCCGGGCTTTGCATTTTCCTACCAATGAAAGGCAGCCGACAGGAGAAAGACCTTCTTCCCTCACCGGACTGTCCCTTCTTCAGCATTCAGACATAATGGCCACCCCCTCCGCATCTTTGGTAGCACTTTTCTCAGAGTGTTTGGGGCTATTAGAATAGACTGCCGTCAGAGAGTCTGAATGGGGAACTCATTAGTTTTGTGAGCCTGCATATGTCCAAAGAGAGTTTATGTGCAATCCCAACCATTTTCTTTTGTTTGTTGTTCGTGTTGCATTCTCTTTGAGTGGGGTTGATTACACTGGAGTCATTAACTCACACAGAACTGGAAATAACCCTCGAGGGTGTCATCCCAGCCCAGGCCCCAGGGAGGAGCAGCATAATAGAGCCTCCCCATCTCCAAGGGCTCTGTTTCTAATGAATGACAGTGTGGATGCTGTTTTCAGAGATGCTTCTTTCTTCACTTAGGACATCAGCTTCTCAAGGAAAGGCAGCTACTCAAAACCTGCCTCGGGCGTTTGTAGTGGCTGTTTTTCCTCTGCAGCTTCCTACTGAATTTTGGACTAGCTTGTACTCTGTGAATTGCCATCAGAAAGTCTAGGGGTGCCATACCTTTTTTGATTCACCTTCACACCATGCAATAGTTCCATGTTCAGAGGAGCATATTAAAGATTTTCTTTTTCATTATCAGTTTCATTCCACTGAGAGTTGAGAATTTAAATTGTAATTTAAAAGAAGTTTCTAGTGCAAAAGCCACAGCAATACTCTGGCACACAGTAGATGCTCAATAATTGGAAATGTCTTTTCTCTTGCTCTTGGATTTCTTTGTCACTATTCAGTCATTTGAATTGAATTAATGGGGGGAATAACTGTAGACATTAAAATAACCCAAATACAGTACAAAAAGCCATGTCAGGGTAACTCAGATATGAAACTATCAGACCTGAATACAGGAAGAAAAAATTATTTGAATGGTAACCTACAAACATGTGGTGCTAATGTTATTATTTCTATTACGATTACTTTTATTTCTACCACTGTTTCTGTGATGACTATTACTGACCATGCACACTGCTGTTAATGTACATCATTTTATTTGTTCCTCCCACGACCCCCATTAACTTCACTTTAAAGTGAGGAAAATTTAACCTTGGTAAGGTTAATAAGTAAATTGAAGATCACAGGGAAGAAGGTTAATAAAGCCAGGATTTGAACCAGGATAGTCTAACTTTAGGATCCTTGATTGTAGTTGGTGTGTCTCATCTCACTCAACCTCCCGATGCTCTTTCTTCCTGCCCCCCAACACCTCTCCCACTCTTGCCCTAAATGCTGCTGAGAGTCCATTATGCCAAGGTTTAAATTTAAATGAGTTGTAAGACTGAAAAAGAAGATAATGGTAGTAGAAAAGTATTGGAGGTTAGGGTTTCACTGAACAGAAATAGAAGGGGTAGTGGTCATGTGAGGCAAGAACCTAGGAACTTGGGTGCTAGTTCTTATGGTCATTTATTATCTTCTAGTCACTGTTTCTAATAAGGGGCATGGAACAGTGAGCAAAGCTTTACCCCTGTCCTCAAGAATCTTAGAGTTTATCTGGGAAAACTATCAGCAGCGGTAGCATGCTGATAATTCAGAAATACTTGCTATGACTGGATACATGGCAAATTGGTAGGTCAGAGGGGCCCGGCCAAATCGTAGAGATCATGGAAACATTTTCCAGAGGAAAGTAAAGCTGGGATGATTACCTGAAGAATGAATGTGAGGCAGAAGGGCTAAGAGGATGGTGCATGTTAAGACATCAATCCAGAACAAAGCTACAGGAATGTCTCTGAGCATTTCTCCGTGTTCAGAGTCAATGTGGCCATCTATAATTGAGGTCCAGAATGGAAATGTCTAATGTCCCTATAGCAAAGCACATGCTAGCAAATCGTAGGTGCTCTGTAAATGTCACTGTCTTCTTTCTGCGATAACGATGAATAAACTAGCCCTGGAAGGATGTGGACTTTTGTTATCACTAACAGTAGGATTGGGGGAGGCTTATTCTTGTTAGCTATTGCTTCATAATAAATCACCCTAAACACTGTAGTGTAAAAATAGCACCCATTTTATTATGCTTATGGGTTTTTATCAGTCAAGAATTCTGCCAGATACTCATTACGGATTGATAAATTAAGTTGACTATTGGTTAAAATAACTTATAGCATGGAGATAGGCAACCATATTTGGGTTTCAGCCTCAACCCTACTTTTTACCAGTGATGTATATTTATTATAAACTTCTGTTTTATCATCTGCAAAATGGGAATAAGAAGAAAAAACATCTTTACATGGCTTATTTTAAGGATTAAATAAGCAGTGAGCTAATTATATAAATCCCTTAGTACAGTTCCTGACAAGTAGTAAGAGTCCAAAAAGTATTCCCTATTACTGTATTTTTAAAGATTCAGCCAGAATATGGTGGAAATAGTCTTTGCTATGTGAGGTTGGGACTCTTCTCTGGGAAGACTTCAATGGCTAGGAACTAGAAGCACATAAAAGCTTTTTTTTTTGTATGTCTAGGACCTGGTAAAGTCCAGGCTTAACTGGAATTGTGGACCAGATGGCGTGTATGTGGGCCTCATCCTATAGCTTGGGCTATTCAGAATGTGACAGTTCAATTCCAAGAGAGAGTGTTCCAAAATGGAGCACACAAGGAGATGTGAGATGGAAAACATTTTGTAGCACTTTTGTAAATTAAAATCTGTTATAAAACCATCCCAGAAAAAAGTTTCTCTTTTAAAATAAAGACACAAAGTCTGAATAAACTTACATTGTTAGTGTAGTATATCTTTTTATAAGCACAGCATCTGACCACCATATTAACTAAGATTTCCTTGAGAGCAGGATTTGTGTTTTAGTCACCATTGCACTGCTAGTGTGTACGACAGTGGCTGGTACATTCCAGGTGCTGTATAGACGTCTGTTGAATAAACAAATAAATTCATTCAAGCTCTGGTAAAAGAATGTCTACTAAAAAAATATATAGTGTATATAGACAACTTTGTTATAAATATGTGGGCTGTTTTTAAATAAACCAATTCCCAATTAAAACCCTAAATGTATGTGAAAAAAATAAATGTCATATAGTAACAACATGTATGAAATACTGTATTTTCTGGCCTAGGAGAAATTCTAAAGCAAGTGTGTCCTGAGGTGGGTATAGTTTTTCTCTTCGAAAGGAGTGGTTAATGGTGGCATTTCAAATAGTATGACATCAGGGTAGAAAAAGAAAAATATTTATGAACAATAGTGTTTTATAATACTCCTCTCTCTCAAGATACTTCATTTTTCCTAGGAGGGCTTACTCCAGTACAGAGAAGCAATATAATTTTTATGTACTTCTGTTGGCTTGTGCTATTGCTTTGTCTTGAGAGACTAACTATATACTTAAAAATGTAGAGCCTGTGCCTGAAAACCAATGGCTCACTATGTGACCTTGAACCCAAGGTATGACTTTGACATCAGCTTCTCCATCACTTAGCACAACTGTCAGCTAGAAGCAAATGAGCAACATTTTCCTCCAACGTGACAACACGGGGAGTTTTACAAAAATAATGTATGATGCTCCTACATGCCTTCTCCCTGTGCCTAAACACTCCCTGGACCATAAGTCATGCCTCCCTAGAAGATGCATTTTCTCTCTCAGGCAATCAGAATATACATATAATGATTTGCATCCTCAATGCACAGCAGCTGGGAAAATTTGGCGCCAATACTTTTTTTTTATTTGCTAATATCATTTGGCTTCCTCCTCAAATGAAATTTAAAATGAAACAGTTTGGCAGTCCACATTAGCACCATCTCGCAACAGTCCCTTGTTGGTTCCACTGCAGTTTGACAATTTGCAGACTCCTCAGGCTGAAAGGGACTTGGCAAGCTTATCTAAGTCAGTGGTTCCTAAACCTGGCTGAGCGTCAACATTTAATGGGAACCTTTAAAAAATACAGAGTCCTGGGATAAAGCCCTACTGATCAGGAGGTTAGAACCTGCACAAGTGGGACCTAGAAATTTTAATTTTTACAATGCTTCCCAAATGATTCTGATGATAACCTAGGATTTGAAATCACTGCTTTAATCTAGATCTCATCTTGAGCTGAAACCCTGGGAATAGTTTTGATTTTTTGTATTTATGTTCATTCATTCATTCATTCATTCATTCATCTGAATAAAGAATATGCTGCCCTCCACATCCCCACTGGTAATGTTCAGACCTCTCAGGAGTGAGTGGCCCAGATGTGCTGGGATCAATTTTAGAGGCAAGAGGTTAGAAGAGGCTCTTCAAAGCACAGGTGCTTCGAAGGGCTTACCCGCAGCGACATTGCCTCTTCAGGAAATCCCCGACGATGAGGCCACTCTCCCTCTCTTCTGAACTCTAATCTAGTTTTAGGCTTTTTATTTCATTGGACTTTGGTGCTTCCCCAAAAGCAAGAATTTTATCAAATGTTGCTCATGTCCATCTCCCTTAACATGATCACTTTTCCCCTTCAGGAATCATAGAGTAAAAGAAAATGTATGAGATAACAATAAGTTCCTATTTAAAACTCCTCCAATCCTCTTCAATAATTTCTCAGGATTTCTTGCCACGTTCCCATGCCCCTGCATGATCTTGTTCCTGCTGGCCTTTTTACTCTAGCACATCATGTCTTCCTTCTTGTTCTCTAGCTTCATAGCTCCATTGTGTTTTGTGAACATAAAGCTTCCTACCTCTGAACTTTGATTGTTATTATTTAGCTCTGCCTTGAATCAATCTCTCTCTCTCTCTCTCTCTCTCTCTCTCTTTCTCTCTCTCTCTCTCTCTTTCTCTCTCTCACACACACACACACACACAGAGAGACCTTACATCAATCTTAAGCATAGATCTAGGTTAACTATCACCTCCTTAGACAATCTCTTTTATTTCTTCTTCCCCAGTCTATTTCATTTCTTCTTCACCCCTTGTCACTCACCAGTTTAGCAGCCAATACATTCCCTTTTCGGCAACAATCAGATGTGCTTATGCTTTGTATTTAATTAATGTATTCATTGTCTGTGGTCTATCACCCTAATCTATATATGTAAAACCCTAAGCGACCTGTCCACTCTTTGACTGGTCACTATAATGTGCACTGACCACCAGGGGGAAGACACTCAATGCAGGAGCTGCCCCCTAGTGGTCAGTGCGCTCCCACAGCAGGAGTGCCACTCAGCTGACTGATGGGCCCCAGATGCTGGGCTCATGGCTGGTGAGCAGAGCTGCAGTGGCGCGAACCTCTCCTGCCTCCACAGCAGCACTACTGAGTGGCGGCAGCAGGCACAGTGGGGCTTAGATTAGCTGGAGCGGTGCAGCGCCCAGGCTCAGGCTCCTCCCTGGCTGCCTGCTGTTCGCACACTAGTACATCCCCCGAGGGGTCCTGAATTTGGAGAGGGTGCAGGCCAGGCTAAGGAACCCCACCAGTGCATGAATTCGTGCATCGGGCCTCTAGTCTAGATATATAAAAGGCTAATATGCTAAGGGTCCCTCCTACAGTCCAACTGGTAGCTATGACATGTACTAAACACTAGGGGGCAGACGCTCAACACAGGAGCTTCCAAGCTGCAGTGACTTGGCAGCAATGGTTCTCAGATGATGCACCCCAAAACCAGAGAGGAAAAAGCCCGATTCCTCATGGAACCGCTCAATTCCACCTTCAGTTGTGGGTTATGTTGTTGCTGGGGCACTGTCGGCTCCAAATCTAGTTTACTGCACACTTGTGTTTGCGTTCCACACCCTGTATGACAGCACCTTTGCAGAGTGTCCTCTTGCACTCCAGGACACCTTGGAGATGTCAGAGAGCCAGTTTTGGCCCGATCCTCGCAGGCCAGGCGAGGGACCCCACCGGCCAGAGGGACCCTGCTCACTCTGCAGACACCAGGGAGGGACTGCAGAAGGTTGGCTCTGGGGCAATGTCCAGCCCTTCTGGCCCGCCCAGTCCCACCCCGCCAGCCACCTTCTAATTAATTTCCTTTCAATGTACACGAATCCGTGCACTGTGTCACTAGTAGAATATATGCTTCCTAAGGGCAGAGATTTTACCCCTCTTCTCTACTCCAGAATCCCTGGTTCAAAGCATTTAATACACATTTGTTAAATGAGCAACCTATGTGTTGTGGGTTTCCCAATAGTTACGCTCTACTGAAATAGGAAGTAGCTTCTTGTCCAATTTGCAATGTCATAAGAACTCTACTTTCTTGGTACATCTGGTCAACTTAAGAGTTACGATCGTAAATATCATAGTTGCTTATAACTTAATGTGATCATCTTACCAACTCACTTGAATCCTCCTTTCTCCATCCTAAAGTCACATTCTTTTTGTACTGACTTTAGAAAAAAAACCCAATGGCACACTTACAATGTATTACGAATAAGTTACTATTAATAAATTCCACTCTTGGCTTTGGGCATCAAAGTCACCACAGTAATTGCATGAAACATCTAATGAAGATGTATTAGCATTTCATTATTTGTATACAGCAAACATATATTGTGTATGAACTACCAAGTCTGGCCACATTTAGAAAGTTTTTAACCTTTTCATATAGGAGTTTATGTAATTATAAAGTTGAAGTATGACATTGTAGGAAAAGCACTGGGTGAAGTCGTGGCTTGGAGTAATTACTTCACTCTGTGTGATATTGGAAATGTCATGTCATGTATATGAGCCTAAATTTCCTCCCCAATAAAATGGAGATAAAAATTTAACTCACAGAGTTATTGTGACATTCAACATCCAAATAAAATTCATATGTGGATATATTTTATGAGTATCAGAACTGTATTCAAACTTAAGAAAACATTGTATGAGTGGTCACTTCTAGTCATTCATGTGAAAGGACTTATAAAACACCTAGTATGTGTAATCTTTGTGCAAAAAGACAGGGTGAACAAAACAGTCATGATCCATGTTGTCCTGGGGCTTGTGGTCTAAGAAAGAGACAAATGTTAAATATTCCTATAAATGTATCATCATTACTTTTAATAAGCATTATGAGGGAATAATATGTATGGCTGTCAAAGAGACATCATATTAAGTTATTTAAATATAAACAGTTATAAAATGGACATTGCCTAAGATAATCCTTTATTATGCCAATCTTATTCCATTAAATTTCTCATTCTCTACCCAGATGAAGAGTAGTAGTTGACATCTAAAAAAAGGGTATAGCCCTGGAGGGCTTGGCTTGGTGGATAGAGCCTCGGCCTGCAGACTGAAAGGTCCCAGATTTGATCCTGGTCAAGGGCATATGCCTGGGTTGTGGGTTCAATCCCCAGTAGGGGGCATGCAGGAGGCAGCTGATCAATAATTCTCTCTCATCATTGATGTTGTTATCTCTCTCTCCCTCTCCCTTCCTCTCTGAAATCAATAAAAAAATATTTTTAAAAAAGGTTATAGCAGTGTGCATTGAATATAGTCTAATACGTTAGGATTGTTTCCACACCCTGATCAATAAATCCATGGAAGACTGGAAAACAAAGGAATTTCTTTGAAGAAAATATATGTCAACTCCCAGTTCTTCTGCATTCTCACCTTGGAATTTCATCTTTATTAATTTCCATTCATCTCTTTTTCCTTAACAGAATCTATTTTCTGAATAAGCTTATACTCATTTTATTCTCCATTTATTTACCGTTACCATAGTGTTAGACAAGAAATTGTAGTATTTTTCCAATTCATGCCTGTGTTTTAGTATTTTCTTTTCCAATCTAAGTGATATCTCTTTTTAGGTAGCATTTGGTAAATGTGTATGTCATAAAAGCAACTGAAAATTTGACTCCATGATTCTTGACAAAAAGATAAGAAGGCCTACATACAATCAGAAGACAAATAATAAATAAAAAAATGTTTACAGCACATAATTCAGATAAATAGCTGACTTTATTAAATATGCAAAGATCTCTTAAAAATCAATAAGAGAAAAATAGATGACCTAATAGAAAAATGGGCAAAGAAGATGAAGAGGCAGTTTACAGAAAGAATCACATAAATGTCCAGTAAACATGAAAAAGAGCACAATCTCACACGTAATTAAGAAGAAGCCAAATAAATATTTAATGAGATGCCATTTGTACCTACCAGAATGGTATTGAGAAGGCTAAAAAGGGCTAATTCCAATGTAACCCTGATATTTGGGGGATAGTGATCTGAATCTATGCCAGCAAGCTCAGTGTACATTTTTGATAACCTATAATTAAGTCACTACCTCCTTCTTAGATACTGTTCTTGTAGAACCGGTTACAGAGGCCATGGGGCTGTGGACAGTGCACTGCCCTGGAGGGAGGGTTATTAGTGCTGGTGCCAGGCCAGACCATCAGATATGGCCTGGAGACCCACAACACCTGTGGGCCTTCTTGCAAGGCCCGCGAAAAGGACCGGAAGCATAATCCATATTTGCGGACAAAGACCACAGGGACATATAAAGTAAAGCCCCATGCATGTTCCTTCACTCAGATTTGGAAGGCTGTTCCCTGAGTCCACCGGTGTATTAAACAGTGTCCCTCCTCTTCTTTGAAGTGTCGCTTGGTTTTCTTTGGTCTTCTGTAACAGCATAGATCAGAGTTTGAGATTAATATATATTGACAATGATTGAGAACACCACATCTCACATTTACTATTGATGAGATGAAAATTTGTATAAAAATATAATGTTAAAAAATAGAGGTCAATTTGGTTTTACCAAACTTAAAAAATGTCTACCCTTTCACAGAGTAATTCTATTGGTTAGATTATACCTTACAGATATGCTCACATTTGCTTATTCATGAAAGTATGTTGCAGCATTGTGTATATATATTTTTAAATCTTTAAACATAAATATCCATTAACAAAAGTCTGATTCACTAAATTTTCTACAATAATATGCAATTAGTTCTTCGAGAAAATGTCCAGCAAGTAGCACACCTTTCCCCTGCCTGAGTCCAGAATCAAGTGAGAAATAAGACAAGAAATAGCATGTGTGAAGACCAAAATATATCCTTTAAAAAACCAATAAAGGCTGTGTTAGAGAATGTGGCTTATATCTACAGGCAAATTGGCTTCCTAGACTACCCACTGTGTCTCTCCCTAGACCATTACTGCCTTTGTAAGGACACTTCCTAGTGCAAGTTCCCTGGGGCAGAACTCTCCTAAGAAAAGAAAGGAAATCAACACAAGCCTGCACAATTCATTCTTCTCAAGCTGACCAATCAGATAAGTGATTCCATTTTGGTAAAAAACAAACAACCACCTAAGCCCACAAAGCATACTTGAGTAATTCAAGTTCCTCTGGAAAGATGACCTACTACTACCAATTGATTACATCTGTAGAAAGCAACTAGGCTTGGAGCAACTGGTATTATTCACTTTATATCTACTGTATTCTTCAGATCTGTTTTTATTGTGTGCATGTATTACCTATACTAATAAAAGGGTAATATGCTAATTAGACTGGGAGACCCTCCAGGAGACCTTCTGGACATTCTTCTGGACAAAGCCATGGTGGCCGGGCTGAGGTAGAGGCGGTTAGAGGCCAAGAGGGGAGGGCAGTTGTGGGTAATCAGGCCAGGATGGGACGGCAGTTGTGGGTGATGAGGCCAGTGGGGGGGCCATTGGGGGTGAGAAGACCAGCAGGGAGGCCAGTTGGGGGTGAGTAGGCCATCAGTGGGGTCAGTTGGGGGTGATCAGGACAGCGGGGGGTGCAGTTTGGAATGAGCAGGCCAGCAGGGGGGCAGTTGGGGGCAAGCAGGCCAGTGAGGAGGGAAGGTGGGGGCGAGCAGGCCAGCAGGGGGGACAGTTGGGGTGAGCACACTGGCACAGTGGGCAATTGGGGGTGATCAGGCTGGCGGGGGGGCATTTGGGGGCAAGCAGGCCGGCTGTGGGGGGCAGTTGGGGGTGAGCAGGCCCACAGGCAGAGTGGTTAGGGACAATCAGGCAGGCAAGCAGGTGAACGGTTAGGAGCCAGCAGTCCCGGATTCCGAGAGGGATGTCCGACTGCTGGTTTAGGCCCGTTCCCTGTAAACCAGCAGTAGGACATCCTTTGAGGGGTCCCAGATTGGAGAGGGTACAGGCCGAGCTGAGAGACACCCCCCCTCCCATGCACGAATTTCGTGCACCGGGCCACTAGTTTATAATAATAATAAAACTAATGTAAGCCATTTGTCAGTGCCTGATTGGGTGCTACTGACTTAAAAAAGCAAATTCATTTTCACTCAGTTGCTCCAAACCTCCTTACCACCCTTTTCTCCAGATAACACCTAGACATGAAGCCTCCACACCACCAAATATTCACATACCCCTGCCGAGGTTATTTGATCAGGTGATGAAACACTGCCCATCAAGTCTGTCAAAAATACTTCCTCAGAAGTCACACAAGCAAGCAGGAAGGGGAGATGGTTTTTAGGCGGGAGTCCACTATTCTCCCCAGTTGCATGGCACCTGAATAAAACCTAATTCCTTTTGCAAAAGGAAGGGAGGAAAGGAGGGAGGGAGGGAGGGAGGATGGTGTGGAGGAGGTGAAAAGTTACTTCTCTCCCAGCCTGTGAAGGATCCCTCTTCATTTGTTCCAGTAAATCATAATAAGAATAAAAAATAAACTTCTAAAAAGAAAAAGGGAAGTCACACTCCTGTGATACCCTTGGGCAAGCAGACTGATAGACCATTTCTCAAGACTGACAGAGCTATATCTGTCAATCACTTTAAAAATGCCTGCCCTTTAACTTGGCAATTCCAATTTTAGGAATTTATCCTAAAAGCAATCATCATAGATGTGAGCAAAGACTTAGTGTCTAGGTTGTTCATTGGAATACTGTTTTTATTCACAATGGCATTGTTAATACTAAATGTCTAATACTAGGGAATTGATTAAGGTATGAGACATTCCTACAGAGAAAACGCTGCAGTTATTACAAGGATGGAGAAGAATGTACCATGACCTAAAAGGATGGTCAAGTCACATCCTTAAGTGGAAAACACATAGGTACACACATCATGTAAAATATACTTCTGTTTTTATATAAAAATCTAAATAGAAAAACATGTAGGATACATACTAACCTATACATTGCAGTTACGTTTGTATGATATTGACCTAGTTTTCATTTTTAAAAATGTTTCTACTTAAAAGTGTTTTTCAAACTTTTCTAATAAACATATATTACTCTTTTGCTAAAGAGAATTTAGCATATGCTTTTTGGTAAAAAATATAACAGAATGGAAATATACCAATTTTAAGACCCAACTAGGAGTCATTTATTATGGGAAGCCTTTCCATGTCACCTTGTTGTCATTATTTCCCTCTAAATGTACTCAGACCTTTTGCTACATGTATGACTTCTGCCTTAGGCTGCAAACTCACCAATGGCAGGGAAACCCCCATAGCTCCCAAGAGTGCTGCAAGAACACGTGTGTGCAATGACTGCTTGTTAACCTGAATGCGATGACCTGCATAGGCTTTATAATAAAAAGATGATAAATTATTGATGACAAAACAATAGATATAGGACATGTGAGCTGCAGAAATAACCCAGACAGGGGGCGGGGAGAGAAAAACCTTTACTTTTGAAGAGTTGTTCAGTTTCTGCCGAATGTAATTGCATCTGGATGGACACTTGGGTGGATATTTGAGGACTGCCAAATGGGAGTGGAGGAGAGCACCCAAAAAGGCTCTCCAGGCTTTGAAGCAGTGGCAGGGCACAGGAAATTTAGGCAGCAATAAGGAAAGCGTCACTGTGAAGGCAATTCTGAGTGCTCTATCAATCCAACCCTCCTACGAGTCTGGAGTTACTAATAAAGAGCCCAGCAATCTAGTACCTACTCTTGTCGATGCTTTTGGGGCGAATAAATGCTTGGAGATGAGCCTTGGCAGTTTTGCGCCTCTCTAGCACTTGTTCAATTTCTCTCTCCCTCTTCTCCTACCTTCTGAAATCTTCAGCACTGATGCTTTATGTTCTGGCTTGTAAATGAAGCCTGTTATTATCATTGAGATAGTGTTTTTATGGCATAAATAATGAGCTCAAACAGGGGAAGCGGCGTTGAGTGGAATTACTGCCTGAGCTGAGATGGAAATAATCAATATGTCCTCACTTACAAATCTCATCTGCATGTCAACTCCATCCTGCTGGCTGTCTCCCTACAGATTCATTTCACAGGAGGCCCAATAAAACACGCGGGTGGCATTGATCTGTTTTATTCATAGCCGGAGATAGAAATGCATCATTTGAAATTAATAGGAGGACTTGTGTTTATAACCCGATTCGGAATGAGTAGCTTGCAATGCAGACCATTAAGAAAGGACTCATCCACCCAGAGGGAGAGATGACCCCAGGGATTGGGGATCAGGGACACTCTGGTGAAATCCTTTGTGATGTAATGCCTATTATCACTCTTCCAGTTTCAGGATTTTACAGTCTGAATTTTATCTACATTTACTCATTAGAACAGTTTCTTAAATCAACCAAAGAGGCTATGATCCGTTTCCAGATATTTTCCCCAATTCTGCCTGCCCTTTTTTTTCTTTAATTCTGTGCAAAATGAACACTAAGATATAATCTCATAGAAATGGGAAGGAAACTTAGAAATCATTGATTTCAATCTTGTTCCTAATGGTTATATATGTCCAACATCACAATGGTCAACCACTCTGATTATTTCAAGATGAGGGAAATTCACTACACTATAGCACAGCCCCATATGAAAAATCAGCTTAGAAAGTTCTAGTTTTTATAAAGTTGTAATATAAATCATCCCCTTGGCATTTCTAGCCTCATTATTTGCTCGGGTAGCACATACTCATCCGTCAGGCCTCAGATCAAGGGCCCTCCCCTCAGAAGAGGTTGTAATGGTTCCCCCAGGCTAGACAAAATCCTTGTTATATGCCTTGACCCTATCAAATACATTTCTTTATAGCTCATACTGCATTTTTAACTGTTTTATTTTGAGATAATTATAAATCCACATTCAGTCATAAGAAATATCATAGTGAGGTCCTGTGTACCCTGTACCAAATTTCCCCCCAAAAGTAAGGATATTGATATTGATGTACTCCACCAGTCTTGTATCTATTTCCCCAGTTTTACATATCCACATGAGTGTGTTCCATTCTATGCAGTTTTATCACATAGGTAGGTTCATGTATCCACCACCAAAGTCAAGTCACATGAGAGTCCCATCCACCTCCCTCTTCTCACACATAACCCTACGCCATCCCTAACACCTGGCAACCACTAATTTGTTCTCCATTTCTATCACTTTGTCATTTCAAAATGCTATAGGAATGAAATAATTATATGTAACCTTTTGGGATTGGCTTTTTCAATTCAAAACAAGTCCCTTGACATTTAACCAAGTACCAAGTTTTTGCATATACAGTATATATATATATATATATATATATATATATATATATATATATATATAAATTGTTCACTCTTTTTTGTTGATAAGTAACATTTCATGGTATGAAAATGCCATAGTTTGCTTAACAATTCACCTTCATTGTCCTGATCAGTGTTGTTCTGTGGTTAGAGCATAGACCTGAGCATCAAAGAGTAAAGGGATTGATTCCCAGTCAAGGGTATGTACCTGGATTGAGGATTAGCTCCTCACTCCTGGTCAGGGCACATGTGGGAGTCAATGTGTCTCTCTCACATTGATGTTTCTCTCTGTCTCTCTCTCTCTTTCCCTCTCCCTCACTTCCATTCTCTCTGAAAAGCAATGGAAAAAATATCCTCACGTGAGGATTAACAAAAAAAAGTCGTTTTTCACCTTTATTGAATAAAAACTGAAGGTTTTTCTTTCCACATAGTTAAGGCTTTTATGAGCATTCATGTGGGAAGGGGCCTTGGTGATACTTGCTAGTTTCTCCAGGAAAGTCCTCAGTTTGGAACAAGCCCCAAGGATTGGCTTTGAACACAACCGCAGACAGTTGCCACTTCTGTGATTTTAACATTCTTGGAATGAGATTTATTTGGCAGCTCCATACAAATGGCTGCGTTTTCATTGGCAAAATGTGTGAAGAATATGTACCTTCAAATTTTTCTGCGAACACCTAGGTTATGCCCATTATTTTCATGCATCATTCAGCATAATGTGTTTGTTCTGAGGCTTCTTGGAAATCCAAGCTTGGCCTGGTCACAGAGAATAATAGTCAAGGCTGTGGTTTCTTCAGAGAGTAGGGCTCTAAGCTCAGTGCTACCCTGGTTCATTCAGAATGAGGTAAGTGCCCTGGTTCAGGCAGAGGCATCTATGAGCTGGGTGCCTGATTTCCTCAGAGTAAAATTGAGCTAATAAAAAACAGATTATATAAGTGTGTGTGTGTGTGTGTGTGTGTGTGTGTGTGTGTGTTTATAAAAATAATTAGAGCTAATTTGAGAATTGATCAATAATGACCTGAAATGATTATAATTGTAAATATAAAAAAATATGTTGGTCAACATATTAAAATGTTAAAAATGCTTTTGCAAAGAGACCTTATTCTGGTGTGCTGGTGCACAGGTCATATTTTGTCCTGAGTCTGTAAAGTCTTTAACTAAAGGTGACATGCTATTAAAGAGTAATGAAGGTTGCAATGCAGAGAAGTTGACAATTGCCTCTACTTCATCCATAAATTTCAAAGGATTCCATTCTGAATTTTCTGAACACAGCCTCCCGCATATACGGATGCCTCCTGGCTTCAGGCTGCTCTCCTGTGTGCTGTACCACACTTGAAGACTTATTAAAATAATTAATTTTACATTTGAATCCTTTTTTTTTCTGTTGGTGGTATGTTTACTTCTGTCTCCCCAGAGTCAAGTTTTTGAATTAGGAAAATGGAATTTTGCTAATGTATTAACAGAGGAAAAAGGCTTGAGATTTCATATGGGCACTTAGCCTCCGCTCTCTCCCCATCGCAATCCCTCTTAATGCAAGCAGCCTCCATGTCCTGAATCATAAGCGTTCCAGAGAGGGGGGAAGACGTAATTTCTCTTTCCCTGTTTCTCTCTCAACTCTTTATTTTGAAACAGAGATTCAGAGATGGTCACAAAAATAGTGTAGAGAATCCCAAGAATCCTTCACCCTGCCGCCCCCGGTGGTGACATCTTATAAAACTCTAGTACTATATCAAAACAGGAAATCACCATTGGTATAATCTTATTAACTAGACTACAGCCCTTTCTCAGTTTTCACCAGTTGTGTGTGTGTGTGTGTGTAGTTGCATGTGATTTAATCCTGTGTCTAGGCACGTAATCATCACTACAAGCAAGATACAGTACTGTTCCTTATCACGAAGGAACTCCCTTGTGCTGCCCCTTTATTGTGGTTGCCATGTGGCGTGACAGCTCTCTTTCTCCTGCAGATATATAGTTCAAATTTCTTACCCTATTGGTCAAAGCCATTTAAAAGGAAGGGGTTACTCTGAACTGACAGTGCCTAAGGTATTCACTGGGACCTGGTTTACCTATAGGCAAAGTGCTGCCCAGGTGCTAATTTCCTCCTAAACTTGCTCTTTCTCCACCTATGAAGATAAACACTGGAAGAGTACTTCTAGACATCATTACCCTCACCAATCCTCTTAGGGGCAGGTGGTGTGGCAAGAACATTTTCTAAGAATCTTAAAAATTGGGACAGCCCTAGCTGGTTTGGCTCAGTGGATAAAGTGTCTGCCTGCGGACTGAAGGGTCCTGGGTTTGAGCTCCATCCCCAGTAGGGAGCGTGCAGGAGATAGCTGATCAGTGATTCTCTCTCATCATTGATGTTTCTATCTCTTTCTCCCCTTTCCTCTCTGAAATCAATAAAAATATATATTTTTTAAAATGGCAGAAGTCGGCCATCTTCAGACTTCTATTTTTTTTTAAACCTTCACCCAAGGATATGTTTTTATTGATTTGAGAGAAAGGAAGGAAGGCAGAGAGAGAGAGAATCATTAATGTGAGCGAGAAACATCAATTGGTTGCCTCCCATATGCACCCTGACCAGAGATGGAACCTGCAAACCTTTGGTTTATGAGACGATACTCCAACCTACTGTGCCACCCGGACAGGGCCATCTTCAGATTTCTTAATTTCAATTGTTACCTGCAATTGGATAAATAAACTGGGCTAGTTTTCTCCCACAGAAGACATCTTAACTTCAGAGCAGGGAAGTGGAATTCCTGTTCTCCCACTCAACCTGTTAGAGGTTTTGCATTGAACATTGATGCTTCCCTGAGTCTTAATCAGAAAGCACTTTATAAAAATTCAGCTGTTTTTCCTCATATATATTGTTGTTCATATGGGAACAAAAAGAGGTTTTATCTTGTCTCCACCAAAGGAAAGACAAGTGGTAGGATCACCAAACCCCATCTGAAATTCTAGTATCCAACCGTGCTCCAGACCTGTTGGAAACTTATTAATGGACAAAATAGCTACAGTGCCACCTGCAGAGGGTCAACTGTTTAGTGGAGCCATTCTTAAGGGCAGCATTCATGTCTGATTATCTTGATATAGCAGTGTCTATTTCAATGTACTCTACATAGTATGCATTCATTATACAGGGTGGGGCAAAGCAGGTTTACAAGTTGTTCATATTGAACATACAATAATTAATAAATGATAACACAAGAATAAACTATGTGTCATGTACTCACAACTGTAAACCTACCTTTGCCCTACATGTTAAATAGATGGATTCACCAGCATATGATTGATTGAAAGAGCAAATGCCAAATTGAGGCATAATAACAGAAAGCTTTCTTCTGTTTGCCCCCTAAAATCCATTTTGTAAGATTTGGAAATAAGTTGAGGTTTCATCTGATGGAAACGCGCAGTCAAAAGCTGAAGTTTCCTAGCAATTTTTCAAAGCCTTCTCTTTGAGGCTGGGCTCGGCACCAGATATTCAGCAGTGCTCTCTCCCTCATTCTAATTTACAGTGCAACCAATTCAAATAACATGCAAAAAGAAGCATTACTAAAAAATAAGTATTATCAATTAGCATACAAAAGTGGCACTGCAGACACTGTTTCTGGGTAAGAGGTCCTGAGAGAGCTGAGCAGCCCAGAGGCGGGAACAGTGCTAAACATCCCAGTTTACAGCCCCTTTGGGGGTACTTGAGCAAAGAAAATCAACTCCCTATTAGTGCTCCTAAAGCAAACCACGTTTATTTCCCTGTAAATGCATTTGGAAAACAGCATGATCTGGGGTGAAAAAAATCTATGGGTGTTAAGAGGAAACTGTCAAACATCTAACACGCTTTAGGATAACCTTTAGTGTTGATCCTGACAAAATGTTAATTGTGGACAGGTCATTGGTTCAAAGTTCAGACTGAATGCTCTATTTAAGCAAAAGGTGTTTAGTTATCTTAAGAGAAATACTTGTGTAACCCAGCCTCCTATGCATGTACTTGGATCCAAAGGGCACTGGAGCAACTGGGAGTGAATGTGCTATTATCTCTATTCCTTGTTTGTTTGTTTATTTATTTTACACTAGAGGCCCAGTGCACATAATTTGTGCACAGGTGCTGTCCCTAGACCTGGCTGGCAATCAAAGCACAAGCATCTGGTGTGGAAGGGCAGGTCCCAGCTGACCTCTGGGCCCTGGGAAACACCTGGTCCCCCGGACCCCCATGTGTCCCCCTCTGCCTGAGTTATCAGACCCCCGCCCAGCTCCCTCAACCCCTGGGAGCTGGATGGTGGCCCCGCTCTCTGCTGCCACCACTGGTTGCTGTCTGCAGGGCGATTGGCGGGGCATTCGGGCCCCCACTTGCATCCGCCTCTCACCTGCTCCACCATCCTGCCGTGGTCCCGCTCTTGTTGGGGCCCATTGAGGCTGACAGCACCTCCATTGCCACCCACTGCCAGTCCGTGTCACTGATGCCTGCCATGTTCCACACCACCCCCTGGTGGTCAGCACACGTCATAGCATGTGGTCAAACTACCAGTTGAACTCCTGGTCAAGGAGGCAATTGGCATATTAGGCTTTTAGCGTATAGGATTATACCAAGCTGAGAATGCTATCACCTCTGTGTGATACAGATCCTAGCATTCATCATGCATTCAGCTCTTCTGAGCTTCCTCAGTTTATTTTGCACATCAGGTAGCCCCTTAGCATGGTCTACAAGGCCCTCTGAGATCAGAACCCTGGGTCCAACTCCAACTTAATCTCTCACTGTTCCTTTTACTCTTTGTATTTCAGCCAACTCAATTGAGTTGGCATTTCCTCAGTATGCCATTCCAAATTACGCCACCTGTCTTTGCTCATGCTGCTTCCCTCTGCCTGGAATATCTCACCTTGCCATGTCCAACCAATAAACTTCCACTTTGGAAACTCATTTTATTTTATTTTTTTACTGCTCCTATAGAATTGGCTCCTGCCCCTCTTGTGGCCTCTACATTCCCATGGGTATATTTTGGTGGTTGTATCTAGGCTATCTCAGTTGCATTTAAGAAATATATTTCTGTGTTCTCATTGCCTACAATAATGCATGCCTAACAGCAGGTAGCATTGAAAATACATGGAATAATGGAATGGTTCTTGGTAGGGAAGCCAACAATTTGAAACCTTTGTTAAATTTAAAACCTTGGGTGAAGAACATAAATGTGCCAAGCCTCAGTTTCCTCATGTGCAGAGCGCTGAGGAATAAATGAGGAGAGTGAGACATAAAGGAGCTGGCACATATAGGTATTCAATACTTGTTAGTTCCCTTCCTTTTCCCTTCACTTTGAGTTGTGATGACTAAAGCAGAAACTGCATTAAGTAAGGCTAAGTGGTGTTATTGACCAGGAGGAAATAGAAAGCTGTATCTAAAGGGTACTGAGCTGAACCCTGCACGCATACCTGCCTGTGTGTGTGTGTGTGTGTGTGTGTGTGTGTGTGTGTGTGTGTTGTCAATAGACAATCATGGACACCTATAGAATGGGAGAGAAAAGCCAATGTCTTTTAGAAGAAGTATGTTGGTATTGGTATATCTTGACTTTAGTGTTGGAGAATCAAAATATCCAGATATTTAAATGAAAAGTTGTCTTTGGGGGCTATACAAATCATTAGGCTGTGCCTTTTAAAAATAATGATAGAGATATATTTGGAGGTGTCTGTTGTTAAACATATCCCTCTACTCAAAGACTGTCTGAGCGGACGTGCTTCAGCAAAGTGACCCACTGCTGTGGCCTTACTGGATTGGACCTATCTTAAGCCAAGTTCAGTCACCATCCCTCACCCATTAGTACACCTGGGTTGAGACATTCAACGAACTCTGTACTGGGATCTTGAAAGAAGGAGACATACACTCTGGAGTGTAGAGTAGTGGTCCTCTTTTGAGAGAAATCCAATCTGAATTTCACAGACCATTACTTCAGGGATGCAAATGAGTGTTACCAGAAAGAGAAAATGGGGGCTCGGCAGTGATGTGTGTGCTAAATTCTATTTCAAACAACCTCGAGTTTATTGAGTTATCTTACTAGAGGATTTCTCAAAGTCTATACATTGGTAATGTGTTTTGTGATTTTCCCATATTTGGAGATTATATGGGATGTAGATTCTTTTTAAAAAATGGATTTTAACCCTGGTTCCACTAATGACTCTCCTTGTGACCCTGAGTAAAGCATTGATGTCTCCAAGTTTCTATGCTTCATATGTAAGATCAAATATAATTATGTATGACATCTGTACCTTTACTGTCTTCATCTGACTGAGTGAATTTTCCTTATCCTCCTGTTTATCGGTCAGGGTACTGATAATGGTACTCTCACCAAAGGGCATTTAAGGAGCGCTGAATATAGGTACTATTGCCATCAGTTTAGTATGACTAAGGGAAACAAAATAGAATTGAGAAAGTATCCCAGTACTAGCAAGAGCAGGGAATTATCAACACCCTTGGATCTGAAGATACAAGGTAATTCAGCAGTTACAGTAAACTACAGTGAATAGTTATTAGTAATAAGAGTGACTCCCTAACAGGAGCAGTGGCATCTGCAAAGGAATGCATCTAGGCCACAGTGATCTAGAAAAAAGAGACCTGAGGAATAAATACCCCAACCAGAAGTCATACGGCAAAGGAGCTCATTCATAATCAATAAAAGTCAGCCTCGTGGACACAGAGCAAGATAGAGAAGGGTAGGGAGTAGGTACAAACAGTTGAAAAGTTGACAACAAAATCAGTTCATTGATAAGACAAAAGAAAGAAAGTCAAGATGATGACAACTCTGGAGAGGTTGTGAAATCATGTCATTGAAGATGACGTCAAAGTTCCCATGTGTCTCTCAAAATGTGTCCCATGTTGCTAAATGTTTTAGAGGTGTTTTTTCCTTAATTTAGGGAAATCAAATACATAAATGCAGACCCACTTTGAAGTCTTCCAGCTAGCAGCAAATCTGGAACTTGAAAGATCTAGTTATTAAGAGTCAGTGCATCTGAGCAATCTGTTTGCCTGCCTTTCTTGCTGTGTTGGTAATTCTGTGAAAACTGCTGAATCTGCTTTTCTCCTCACAGTAGATTGTAGACAGAGTAAAGGATGTCTGTCGGTTGTCTGTCACCCTTCAGGACGAATCCCTGCCCCTTTCTTTCAACTACTTCCAACCTCATTGTGGACGTTTAGTAAAGGGAATGCAGGGAAAATTACCATCGAGTAACTGTGGTGTTTGGATTTCATGTTGATGCAGGCAGAAAAGAATGCTTTTCTTCCCAACTCTGTTCTCACACACCGAGGCATGGTCTAGCGAGTCTTTGGTTTGCTGTTCTGCATTGACAGCTTCAGTCAGACAGACACAGCTCAGTGGCCTGGAGGATGAAGATAGAGAAGGCCGAGCTGAGAGGGAATCTCAGAGATTGACTAAGAAGGGAAATAAGAGGGAGAGGCAGAGGCAGACAGAGAGTTAAAAAGCCAAGGGAGAAGGAGGAAGGAACACAGACAAAGAGAGTAGCAAAACAAACAAACAAACAAACAAACAAACAAATAAATAAATAAATAAATAAAATTTAAAAATACAGCACAGTTCCCAAAAGTAAAACTTAGTTTCTGGATATTTGTTGCCAATGCCGTCCCAGGAACTAAGAATCCTTTTGCATTTTTCTTTCCATCTGAATTATTATTGAACTGTTGGGCACAATTAATTGTGAATTATACCCAGTAAGCACCTACCATCACCAGTACTTGAAGAGAATGTTCACCATATGCCAGATCATAAATACCTCTTTCCCACAGGGGTGACTTACCTCCTCAGCAACAATCTATTCATCCTATTCTTAATGATGCTTGCCCCCATTTTTTAAAGGGCATTATTTGAAGCAGAAGGATGGGGAAAACTACTGCTGTAGTCTTGGGAAGACATATGAGAATTGCAAGCAACCTTGACCAATTTGAAAGACAAATTTTCCTGTTAGAAAAACATTTAATAATAAGTAAAATTGCAGGGCATTTTGTACTGGTTTTCCTACAAAACTCCCCAAACTCCATGCTGGATGAATCTGGCCATATGTAAAACTCCAACAGAGAAAAGTCTCAGAATCTAAATAAATGTCATAGTATTTAATGATTGAAAAGACAGAGTTGGTACTATGAATGTAAACAACCTACAGATGTGTTAAAGAGGAAAGAAAGGGGAAGCTAATGTTCTTCAAGTTCAGCAACTGATTTATTATGTTATAGACTGTGTTGGCCCTGGCTAGTGTTGGTCAGTGGTTAGAGTGTCAGCCTGTGCCCTGAAAGGTCACGGGATCAATTCCTGGTCAAGGGAAGGTACCTGAGTCACAGGTTCGATCCCAGACCCCTGTTGGGGCAACTGATTGATGTGTCTCTCCCCACCGCCTCGTCTCCCTCTTTCTCTAAAAATCAATGGAAAAAAATACTTTTGGGTGAGGATTAAAAAAACAAAAAAACACTGTTTAATTTAGAGCTGAACAACTTTACACATGTAATTAAAAATTTTGAACAATTTAAAAGTTCTTTAGAAAGATATGAAGCCCAAATAGAGCATTGAGTGAATTTTTTCGGTCTAAGAATCAAAGATCCTCAGACCTGCTCAAGCCTCTCATCTCACTCACTCTTTTCCTCTATCCAAACTGACCTCCTGGACACCATGCCATCACTTGCTTAAATTTGTGGCCTCTACCAGGCATATTCTGCTCTACTAACTTTTTCAAACTCTGTTGCCATCTGTGGGAATTAATCTTACTAATTATATATAGAAAAGAAAGATGGAATCCTTCCACCAGTTTAAT
Organism: Cnephaeus nilssonii; assembly: GCF_951640355.1. Classification (NCBI taxonomy): domain Eukaryota; kingdom Metazoa; phylum Chordata; class Mammalia; order Chiroptera; family Vespertilionidae; genus Cnephaeus; species Cnephaeus nilssonii. The sequence goes on from NC_137085.1 coordinate 13,160,154, forward strand.
TCAATCACAGTTGACCTGGGAGCTCAAGATATGTAAGGCCAGAACTTGAACTAATGCAAAGAGAGTAGTATGAAGATATGTAGAGGATTAGGGGGACAAGACTCCTGATAGCAACCTTTCTTTCAAATGCCAAAGAATGTGTTGTGCCAAACTCATTTGTCTCAATTGATGGAATAATTTTTAAAAAGCAAAACACTTGTCATAAGAAAACACAGAAAAGAATGAGGTTAATTGATCCATTGACCGACACTTCTACAAGTATCCCTAGGATGCTTGCAGGAATTCTTGGCCAATAGTGTGTCTTTCTTTAAAGACTGCTCTTTAGTACTATCCCTGATTCCTCTTAAAATATTCCGTAATCAAAAGTCTTCAACGGCTGTTGTACTTGGCACAGTGCCTAATACTTTATATGTGCTCAATAAATGCTTGATTAATGAAGTCATCTCTTTTACTAAATGCAAATATTTCAGTGGAGAATAAATATGCCAGTTTTTACCCCTTCTCAGCATATTATCATAGCATTATCTCATAGCATTATTGAAAGGGTTAACTAAGGGGATGCTTATAAAATCACTTATAGCAGGGGTCCTCAAACTTTTTAAACAGGGGTCAGTTCACTGTCCCTCAGACCATTGGAGGGCCGGACTATAGTCTAAAAAAAAAACTATGAACAAATTCCTATGCACTCTGCTAAGTCGGCTGCTAAGCAGTTCAGGCAGCGGTGGCAAAAACACCCGGCGGGCCGGATAAATGTCCTCGGTGGGCCGTAGTTTGAGGACCCCTGGCTTATAGCAATGACTATATGTTTCAAAGTATTTCAAAGATTCATTTTCTGTTTAATCCTTTATATATCTCCTTTCAAGATCACTGATTCCTTTATAAGAGTTGATACTGTCCGTTGTTTTGGATTCCAGCTGATACATTTTATACAATATGGAGATATTTGCAATAACTGGAACATTTCTTAGGACAGGGAGACTCTGGGGGGCCAAAGACTGATAAGAGCTAAGTTTTCCATGTTTATAGACTGAATGTGCCCTTCTCCATTAATATATTAAAGTCCCATGCCCAGTACATCAGATGTGATGGATTTGGAGTAGGGTCTTTAAAGAGGTAAGTTCAAATGAGGTCATTAGCATGTGCCCTAATCCAATATGACTGGTGTCCTTATAAAAGAGATTAGGACATAGACACATAAGGAGGGAACACCATGGTAAGACACAGAGAGAAGATGGCCGTCATCTATAAGTCAAGTTGAAAGGCCTCAAAAGATACATCTGGAATTACGAGAAACTAAATTTCTGTTCTTTAAGCCATACCACCTATAGTATTTTGTTAGGCAACCTAGCAAACTAATATAACCCCAAACTCCTGGGATGTCTAAGCAGAAAGAGTGGGGAAACCTAGCTCAAAGTGTGGCATTGCTACTAGGTTACTGAATAACTTGGAGATTAATGTCTCAGGACTGGGAAGCTAGAACTCCAGACAGATTTCCAACTTGATTCCAGCATCAACCTTATCATCAGCAAAGTGGCTTATCTCCAGGAACTTCAGAATTTTCTTTTGTAAAGAGGAAATAGGCAACCTGCTTCATAGGGCTTATGTGAGAGTTCATTATAAAAATATCTATACTAATAAAAGCCTAGGTGGCCCTCACCCCCTCACACGACACCCTCGCATCATCACAAGATGGCCACCCCACATCGTCACAAGATGACTGCCACAAGATGGCCACCACAAGATGGCCACCACAAGATGGCTGCCACAAGATGGCCAGCAGGGGAGGGAAGTTGGGGGCAAACAGGCCAGCAGGGGAGAGCAGTTGGGGGCGACCGGGCTGGGAGGGGAGGGCAGTTGTGGGTGATCGGGCTGGCAGGGGAGCAGTTAGGCATCAATCAGGCCGGCAGTGGTGCAGTTAGGGGCAATCAGGCAGGCAGGGAGGCGAGTGGTTAGGAGCCAGCAGTCCCAGATTGTGAGAGGGATGTCCCCCAAAGGGTCCCAGATTGGAGAGGGTGCAGGCTGGGCTGAGGGACACCCCCAACCATGCACATATTTCGTGCACCGGGCCTCTAGTATTTTAATAAAATTGTGCCATACTAAACAGACAATAAGTACTATTAAAGAGTAGCTATTATTATAATTATTAATAGTATTATTATTACATTATTTTTTAGTGCCTCAGTTTTAATATTTATAAAATAGGATACCCCTACCTATCTAACTAGCAGGATTAGTGTGAAGAGCAAATGATTAATGTTGATGAAAGAATATTCCCATGGTGTGCCAAGGGTAGTGCGGGAATGTTTTTTCACAGGTACAAAGGATAGCTGGTTTCCTTGTAAAATGTCAGTGATGAAATGCAGTTGGGGTGTATCTCTCCTACCAACCTCCAGTGTGATGTTGTAAACTAAAATGAACCATATCAAAATGAGATTTAAAAATATTGTTATAACATCTTCTGAATACCCAAATGTGTAGTAAGCAAAACACTTTACAAATTGTCCTGTTCAATATGTGGGCTATCCCTATAAAATAGGTTTAAAATGGGAAACTAAGGTGCCCAAGATTACAAAGCACACAACAACGCATGCATATGAAACCAAGAAGTTCAACTTCAAATGTGAAGCCACACTGGTTTTATCATAGACTTCAAGATTTGGGGAAGCACTATCTCCTTCTCTCTTCCTTCCTGGACAATGTGCAAACAAGGAGGGTGCATATCACATGCTTGCAAGACTCCATATGTAGCCTGCAAATCTCCAACCTGATTTAGGCGGCTGTCATTCTTGATGTGTCTTATTCACACTGACCCACTGTCTGGATCTCACTCATTAGGTGACTTATGGACCATGTCAGTGTAATTTAGTGTCTTAATGCTCCTGGTCAAGGACCATCAAATGTCTTCTAAAGCCTCTTATGTCCTTCAGGAAGAAAGAAGCAGAACTCAAGTGTTAGCGACTTTTGTCATCTTTAGGTGAAAGCAAAACTGTATTGGGCAAAGAATCAACAGACCTGGGTCCTGGCTCTGCAACTTATTAGTGGTGTGACTCTGCATATGTCAGTTTCCTCATGTCTATGTCACAATAGCTGTCACTCTGGCTTTTGACTTGCTTACAGATTTGTCTTTTTCTTTGGGTTTTGAGGCTCTACAAAAATAAAATACCATCATATATAAAAAACTGTTTGTTTATTTGAGATCCTTACAATCTAGATTGGTGTGGGCCATTGATTGATAGTCTACAAATATTTGATGAATGAATCCACTGATGCAAGGAGTTAGACCAAGTTTTTTTTAAGGCAAGTACATGATTGAGCTTACTGGGGCCTGAAGTTGCATGCCAACCTGTGTGTGTATATGGATAGTCTTGGGGAACAGGCCCAGAATTCTATCTTATTTTTAGAACCATTGACTAAAAGTATGAATGTGATTCTATATTTTGGAATAAGAAGAATGATGTTATAAAGTAAAAGCCAAACCTGTGGGATTGGAATAACCTTAACACAAAACAGTGTTTCAGAAGTAAAGAATGAGGTCAAATTTTCTCCTAAGAAGGGATATTCTAGAAGAGAAGTAGGTATACTTTTATTTTTTATTCTTGTGGGTTTCCAGATATACATCAGAATCTTGGCTCTAAAGGGAACTCTAGAGTTTATTGACTTTGGTTCCTCAATGTTCACTTGAGGAACTAGTAGCTCAGCAAGGAGAAGGGATTTGTTCAAGATAGAGCAGCCATCTAAGCTCAAGTTTTCTGATTCTTTCCCCCCCATTCTGATTCTGATTCTAGGATTTTGCCCCAAATAGTGAAACTTTTGTTTTTTTAAATGAAAAATATGACATATAGAACCCCAATATGAAAATTGAAATAATGAAAATATTTTCATAAAAGCAGGTCTCGGGGCTCTGGAACTGAAACATACACCCTAAAGCCTGGGATCTGAAAGTCCTAGTTGTAAATCTACTGGATTAATCCATGCTAGTTTTTTTTAATTAGTTTTAAATAGAGAGAAGAAGCAGGAGAGGGAGAGGGAGATGGAGAGAAACATTGATTTGTTGTTCCCCTTATTTATGCATTCAGATGTTGATTCTTATATGTGCCCTAACCAGGGATTGAACACTCAACCTTGGCATATCTAAAGGATGCTGTAACCAACTGAACTACCTTGCCAGGGCCCATACTAGCTTTCATAGTACTTTCAGTGCAAATCAGTTAAGAAACTCTTGCATAATTATTTAATAAATGAATCTTTGCAGAAGAGAAATTGAAGGATGTTCCCAGTTCAAAGCTCACCTTTAAGGACACAGAGGCAGAGAATGTACTCTCCTATTCAACAAAGATTTCCAGCAATATGTGCTTGGTTCCTGCATAAGCGGGCAGAGCAGACAATTGCCGGATGGATGATGGATGACATTTCTTAGATTTTTACTTACCCTCAGAAGTCTTGGCATGATATATAAAATGTCTGCTTTTCGGTTCCTGTCTCAATCTTTTCTTGCCTGCTTATGCAAGGGATGACATATTTTATGAGGATTATTATTGTTAGAGATTCTACTTACTTGTTCTTCCCAGCTGGAGGAGACAGAGTAGACCAACCTTCAATGTAAACCAGCCCCTTCAAGCCTACCTGTTGGAATCTATTTCAATATTGCTACTTACAGGATAAGTGAAAAAGGAAGTCTTTTCCTTGTTTATCACAAGAATGATTTTTTAAATGATTTTTCTCACCATCTTACCTGACCCTGCTAAAAACCGTTACCAGGCCCTCCTTGCCCTCAGAATAAAGTCTAAATTTTTTAGCATAAATTTCAAGGCCCTTTCAGATCTTGTTTCATGCTGACATCTTTAGCATCCTTCTCATTTGAACTTTTTCCTGAACCACACGTGGCTTCCTTCTCGACCTTTAAGACATTGGCTTCCTTTCACCTCCATGCCTGAATATATTCCGTTTTCTCTACTTGAACATGTGTTTCTGCTTTCCCTACCTCCTTCTATCTTCTAGTCTGAGGTTACATTTCACCTCCCTCATGAGTCCTTCTCTGACTTCAGAGAGCATGTCTGAGTTGCCTCCTTTGCATACTTGCCACCACATTGCTTAACACTCACTAATGGAAACAGGTTACTTTATTTTCTATCTTGCCCACTAGACTATTAGCTTCATGGGGCCAGACAATATGGTAATCACCAGAGTGCTCTCCCAAGAGCTGAAGAGTCAACAGATATTTATATTTTAGAGTGAACCAATGATCTCTTGAGTATGAAGCCTAAACAAAATGGAAGCATGGACATTCAGGATCAAGACCAGACACATACTGGTACACCTAGGTGGTAGCTGTAGACCATGATCTGAAAAACCAAGTGTTGGTAGCAGCCATTTGAAGCCATCAGATTGAAAGAAGAAGCCAGAAACAATTCAGATCAGGAAGTAACAAACATTCTCTTTGAAAATGGGACCCTAGACGAGCCAGGGTCGACAATGAAGATATGGGGACAAGAACAGCAAGGCACAGCCTCATCTAATATCTGGTTAATTCTACCACATTGCATCTTTATTACCTGGAGTTGCTTTTATTGGTTCATGCAAGGTAACTGTTTTCCAGGGTGGCTTTAAAACTCCTCTTGATACCTAATAATAAGTTTTCAGTGTTTGGGCAGAGACTGTGTGATGAAGATAAATCGAGAGCTATATTGGTACAACCCATCTGGGCTCAACCTCACTCTGCCCATGTGTGGTCTACCTTTCTAAATGTAATTGCCAGGGAATGGCTGAAAACAAGGTGCTGGCACTGAGTTATAATAAAATGAAAGTGCCTCTTCTTCTGCCAGAAGTCTAATGGCCACCAAATTCATATCAAAGGTTGCATTAAATTTAAAATAAATTTTTGAGGCTACCATCAATTTAACCTCAATTATTAATCACAGTATTAAACTTGCATATGCACTATGGAGACACAAGAAGAAAAAGATTATATGTATAATTATATATAATATTGTTATAATATTATATTAATCATGTTCTATTATATATTTTTATATCCCACTGAGATATATTTCCATATAATGAAAATTTTATAGACATGATCTTATTAAATGTTGCCTTCTGTATCTAGGATACAATGAGGATTTTACTTTAGCAGTCATGATATTTCACATAATAGTGTTCGTCCAGACTTTATACTCAGTACTTTCATGACGCTGAACTACATTATTTCCCTGCTAATAGAAAGTGTTTCAAGTGACAGATTTCCTTAGTATTGTGTCTACAAAACCCTCAGTAGCTATTAATCCAAGCGTTTTTCCTTTTCATTTTAAAAACTCATGTTTCTCCAAGGAAAAGTCAATCCACTTAATCCTCATTGATTGGCATTTAGTGCAGCAAGATGATGTTTTGTGAGAACTCTGGGTGTCTAAATAGCAGTTGATCAATTTGTTATGCTTCTTGTCATGCTAATCATATTTTGCACCTGAAAATCATGTTTCCCCTGAAGTCTCCTGACTTCATTTAAAGCCAGTGTCATTTCTAATTTGACAATGGAGAAACTGAGGCATGAGCTATTGACTGTCTTTGTTCAGTCGATGTTATGCACAGCTCTGTGCTAGTGGACTTCCCATACAGCTAAATCTCACTCCATTTAAAAGAAAAAGTGTGTGTTTTTTTTAATCTTTATAAATCCCATACTTTTTCTTGACCTTGCAATACTTAAATGCCCAGATCTATGAATCTTGATTCCCTTTCCTGTACAATGGGTGAAATAATATTTAACCCCAAGGGGTTCTTTATAAAAATGTATTAAATTGATTTATGGGAAATGTCCTTGTGTAGTGCCAGAAATACTAGTATAATAAATGTTCAGGAATTATGGCGAATAAAGAAGGAGAAGGAACAAAGGTAGTGAAGAGACACACACTCTGAGAACTTCCTAAGAGAGAGTTGTTTCTCCAAGTCTAGTACAGGTTCCAACTGAACCAGTGTTGTCTGAAGTGATTTTATATTCAGGTTCAAGTTCTTATGTCCCATTTATGGCCACATGAATCCAATTTCTGGAGCTGTGGCTCAGGAATCTGCATTGTAACATTCTCACACCTGCTGCTTATACATACTTGGACGTTTAGAAGTCTGTAAGTGATGCTGTTATCTTTTCATTGAGGATTTTAAAAGTCCAAGAAGGTCCTAAGCAGAAGAATTTAATTGAGTAGACAGGACATGTAAAGGAGCTGGAACTGACTAGGTAGTGAGCTATTCAGCTAAAGGAACAGAGGGTATAACCTGAAACTCTAAATCGAGGGACCTTGAGAGGCAGTCCCAGGAGATGGGGAGCATCTATTGGGGCAGGCATGTGTGAGTGAGTAGGTTTTAGGAATTGCTTGGATGCAGGCTCCCAGATCCATGGTTTTCTTCTCAATGACAGAGAAGGGTGTTAGTTCTGGCACTAAGTTGGACCCATCCTTTCCTTAGCAAAGGGAATGATTTAGAGAGGTTGCAGCCCTCTTTCAGCTCTTTGGTTTGATTCAGCATAATCTGTCTTCCTGCTATTCTGGCCTAATCTTATGTCTTATCCATTGTGTTTGGTTTTCTGCCATATTTTCTTGACCATCTCACTTCATCACCCCTTTTTAATAAGGACCTAAGGAAGAAATGTGTGTATCCTCTTTATACCAAGAACATATGTAGTTCTAGATAACTTGATTTTTTTCACATATAAATTCAATTGGTTGATTAAACTAGTTACCCTTTTCTTTTTGACTACCAGGAAACTGAAAAACATTTCATGGAACACCATTAACAGATGCCTGGTTTATTAGGAACTAATATTTATCTCTATTTCTTACCCAATTATGCATACTATAGTATAATGTTTTATATTTATGTGAATGCAACTTTAAAGTTTTGGGATAATTTTTTTGCAATTATAGTGTATAACTAAATACTCAAATGAATGGGTAAATCCCTATCTTGTACACTAGTTTATACAATTGGACCCCTGTCTAGTTCCAATGTTGGTAAAGTACATAATTTCTAAATCCCAATTTAGATAGTCTTCTTCTCTTTTAAGTAAAAAAAAAAAAAAAGTAAATTTGTGGAGTGTAAGTAAAAACCAGAGAATGTGTTATGAGGATATTGGAATGGCTTATGTAACTCATGGTCAGTTCTATAAATGGACTCTCAGGAAGGACTAGAACTGTGGTTCCAAGCATAGCTGCATGTTAAAATCACTCAGAGAGATTTACCAATACTAATGCCATGTCAGTAGCCATATATTTTAATTACATTAATTAAAATGATCATAAAAGCTTCTACTTGGTACTTATCAAGGGCCAGGAGATACACTGAACATTTTAAGTAGCTATTGCTTTAAATCCTCATAAGACTCCCATGGAATAGCACTATCATCTCCATTTTGTAGATGAATTCCAAGTGGTAAATGAATTCCCCCAAACATCACAGTCTGCAAGGTTCCTGAGAGCCCAGACCAGAGTTCCACAGCAGTATGTTGGGCCAGATCTCTAAAAGCCAATTGATCCACTCATTTTGAAACATCAAAAGTTGATTATATTATAAGCTGTAAATATTAGGGGCATGATATATTTGAAAACACCTGGGTCAATTCCCTCCTCCTCTACCTACACTACCTCCTCTATAATTATTTTGCAGAATGAAAACCCAGAGACTCAGGAAAATTCAGTTTTATCCAGAGCCAATGAGTAAATGATTGGAAGATGCTTAATTTTAGCAAAAAGGCTCCATGAGATAAAGTTGTTCCAGTTGACAAATCATTCTGAGTATAACTCTGGCACTGAGCTATAAAAATGGATTTTTGCCTGCAAAATAACACAAACAGGATTTTCCCCTTTGTAATGTATGGGAACATATTCCCAAACAGCGCCATGTGATTCATGCCCATCCCTGGAAGAGTTCACGTGCAACTGGGCCTCCGCTGCTGCGTTCTCCTACAGCTCTGTGCTTAGGTGCCTCTTGCAATGTTTGGTAATTAAATGCTAATTTGTTGGTGTACTCTTTCATTTACTTTATAATTTTCTCATAAATATTTTTATTACTTTTGTTAATTATTAAAATTTGCCAAGCAGTTTCCAGAAAGCATGTCTTCATTGGAAATAAACAAGAAATAACAAGTAATTATTAGCACTGTTGGATATAGAAATGCTCTCATTTTCTTCCGACCTCATTGTGTTTCTAAGATTTATTGAAAGAACCCATCATGTCTCCATGGAATCAGCTCCGTATCTCTGCTTATTTTTTTAAAGTCTTGTTATGCATAAGGACGTCCCTCTAAAATATATACACACTTAGAGAGCTGATTTCTATTACATTTGAAAATGAAATGTATTTTAATAAACACTGCCTTGATAAGTATTCAAAGTGTGCATACATTTTTGGGGGGATACCCTATATAGGAGTTACCATGAGGTTGTCCCATCAATTCTCCTGCCTCTAACCAGAGGATGAAATTGTATATCTTCCAAGAGGGAAGTGATAGTCTCTCTCAGAACTTGGATTAGGAAACTCTTCTTGGTGTCTAACTGAAGTGCTTTTAATTTCCCCCCAGGGATGGATGCCATGACAGTGACAGCTGTACTGGTCATTTAATATGAATGGAGCAACGGTGGGCATTTCTCATCTCCTGAAGATCACTAAAGGTACAGTGTGAAAGCTCTGTGATGTCATCTGCAATGATTGTGTCCTAGAAGCTACAGCTGTATTTTCTCACTGAGCATTTAACTAAGAACTCTTCCAGGATACCCACAATTAGCATATCTAAATAGCCTGATCATCTCTCCAAACCATTCATCCTCGTTATGCGTATTGAACTGTACTAAAAGTTTACTATATTCTTCTGCCTACATAAACCCTGTCTGCCAGGTCTATATTGAGTCTTTGTGACTTAATGATTATTGGTGCTTACAATACCATCTCATTTTTTCTTTACTTCTTTGGCAGAAACTGCTTGTTTCCCACCCCGATTCATTCTCTCTCTCTTTTTCATAGTTTAGTTCAAGTTGAGCCTATGGCTGCCAAGCTAGAGGCTCCATTTTATATAGACTCACAGCAGGTGTGGCCATAGAAACTAAATTACTGACAATGGAATGTAGGCAATGGTGACAATGTGACTTCTGCCTCACTTGCTTACAATGAAAATGGTTGAACTTGACTTCACAACTACCCTTTCCTGTCAGCTGGAATATGGGTGAACCTGTGACCCAGCTCTAGGTGTGCAGACAAGGACAGAAATAATGAAGGAGCAAACAGATGCAAGAAACCTGGGTCCTTGCTCATGGAATAGAGTCACTCCCAACCCGAAATGCTTATCTGATGTCACATAAGAACTTCCATGTACTTAAAAAAGATGTATTTAATTTTTTTAAATGACCATTTATATACCATATTATTTTGTATTAGTTTCAGGTGTACAGTGTAGTGGTTATTCAATCACGTACTTTACAAAGTGTTCCCCTGTTTTTTCTAATACCCACCTGGCACCATACATAGTTATTACAATATTATTGACTATATTCCCTATGCCATTCTTTCCATCCCCAAGACTATTTTGTAACTACCAATCTGTACTTCTCAATCACTTCACCTTCTCACCTACCCCTCAGTCAGTATCTATGAGTTTCTGTTTTGTTTTTATTGACTTTTTTTAGAGAGAAACATAGATTTGTTGTTGTTCCACTTACTTATGTATTTATCGGTTGTTTCTTGTATGTGCCCTGCCCGAGGATCAAACCTGCAACCTTGGCATAACAGGGTGATGCTCCAACGAACTGAGTCACCTGGTCAGGGCTTGTTAGTTTATATTGTTCTTTAGATTCCACATAGAAGTGAAATCGTAAGGTATTTGCTTTTCTCTGATTATTTCATCTGACATTTTATTTGGGGGGGTCCCTTTCTTGAAGCAGTCAAACATTTAGCTTAAATCAGGCACTCCTTCAAACCTGATACAAACACAATATTGTTGGTTGTTCAGGTAACCTAACTCTGGCACTAATGATCAGAGGAAGACATTTGCAGTTCATCATCTGTGTTGTAGGGATTAGGGAAATGAGGCTCATACATTTTAATTGGATTGCAGGCTGCTAGGTAATATGGCAGATCTGGACCCTCTAGTGCCTCTGACACAAAGGCCAAAGGCCTTGCTCATACCTGACATCGTCTCTGCTTTGTGCAAGTTGCCCTTAAAGCTACAGTGAGGTTTGGAAAGCAAAATATGAGTTTTCTGCCACAGAGAAGAGATTGATGTTTATATAATTAGCTGTGGTACTAAGTAGAAGGTGAGACAATTGTAAAAAAATATAGATGTAAAATTACATGAGGTTTCAACAGTGGAAGCGACTAGTGGTTGGGGACATTTGGGTAAAGCTCTGCAGAGAAGAAGATTGACTTTGAACCAAGTCTCAAAGGATGGGGCATGGTTGGGAACTACAGTGTGCTGTGGAAAATGTGTTTCAGGCAGAGGGGAGACTATTCGCAAAGGCGGAAAGGCAGTTCAATAAATGTGGATGTCCTCAGATGTACTTAGGCTTTGTAGACAGATGAAGTTTGAAATCCTACCTCTGTTGGAAACTGGCCATATGAGTTTGGGTAAGTTGTTTACCCAACTCGGTTTCTTCTTCTGTAAAAAGGAGTCATTGAAATCTACCTAGAAAAAGATCTGTGTTAATATGTCTTTGGTGAATTTGAAAAAACCTTTATTATTATTATTATACCTTATGCCAATTATTATTGCTTTAGCATGGATAAACTCTTTTAAGGCCTTTCTTTCTCCAAACTGTGGTGTGAGCACCTGCTTCCCCATGCACTTACTTAGGATGACCTAAAAAGGTAACATATGCCAGAATCTACTAGGTAAGGGTTCTACAATTTTTTTCTTAAATAAGAAAGTCAATTAATACAAATAAATATATTAGGTGATATCTCAAGCTCAGCTTCCTATATCATCATTCTCATTTTTGCATTTCCATATATAAATTCCCAAATAATTTTATTTATTTATTTATTTATTTATTTATTTATTTATTTATTTATTACTGATTGAGAGAGGAAGGAAGAGAAACAGAGAGAGAGAGAGAGAGAGAGAGAGAGAGGAAGAAACATCGATGTGAGAGAGAAACATGGATCAGTTGCCTCTGGCATGCACCCTGACCAGCACACACCCCAATAAGCATGCACAGACTCAGAACCTGGGTATGTGCCCTGACAGGGAATAGAACCCACCACCTTTTGGTGCATGGGACAACACTCCAACCAACTGAGCCACACTGGCCAGGGCCACATAATTTCTTGTTTCATCCCCTTACACCTTAGCAAGGTCTCCACTTGCATGCATTTATCACAATTATTATTGATATTATTATTAAATCTGTTCTCTCAGTAAATCCTAGAAAATGCTTTCTCCATCCCCATACTGTGCATAACACTCACAAGTGAAAAGAGATTATATCCTTCTCTCTGCAAGTTGGGTTTGAACAGGATTCAGCAATCCTCTTGATTTGCACAGTCAGTATTATAACCCTTATTTTTTTCCAGCTGCTATTTTCTTTTGTGTTACAGTTGGAATCCTTTTTAGAAGAGAGATAACCCAGGTAAAGCCTTTGTTTCCTGTAATACTTGCAGCCAGGACTGATGTCACACAGTGGCCAGTTTGTAGTAGTTCTGATACCAGATGGCCCAGGTGCTTAAGCAGTCAGAAAAGTGGGATATTGGAATCATTTGCAATTAACTGCAGGATCAGCAACAGTGTGTGTGTGTGTGTGTGTGTGTGTGTGTGTGTGTGTGTGTGTGTGTTTATGTTGTTTTTTAGTATTACTGCAATATTTCTAGAAAATATATCTTTCCCAGTCAGCAGACTGAAAGAACTAGAGGAGTGTTATTTATTTTATTTTAGTTTGTTTCCTTCCCAGATTTCTCTTCCCATTATGGCTTTTAAATGAGTCAATGAAAACAATGATGTCTAAATGCAATTTACTTGCATCTCTTGAGCTCTTCTTGGAAAAACTCATAACTGTGGTTCTTAAAATATTTGATTCATGGATTTCATTGAGAAGAATAAGTGAGTTTCAAAAATACAGTGCAAACAATTTCAAGGTATTCATTGATTACCTTTCCTGAAAGAACCTAACCCTGTCTCTTGCCCTCCTCTGCCACTAGTGAGCTGTGTGACCTTGGTTTACTTCCTCATTTTCTATCTTTAAACCAAATTGTGTTTACTGATAAAAAGGAAAATGTGAACTAGATGACTTCTAAGGCTTGGTTTAGAGCTTTTATTCTATGAAGCAAGATAAGATAAACTATAAGTATATGGGGACTAGGCAGGTGGTGGATAAATGCACTGTGGGTCTCAGAAGCTTAGGGAAAATAAATGACAAGCCAGGTTAGACTAGAACCTGATATTTAAGCCTTTTTTTTTTCTTCCTCAGTGATGATAATCTAGGTAATGTCTTGTGTTTGAGAACAATACTTGACTCTTTCTGCAGTTTTTAGCATGGTGTTCAAAAATTCCACAATGTTATCAGGGAAATCGGAATATCCTCTTCCCCACTAGGTGCTGGGGGTGGGGTCCTTAAGATATCTTGAGAAAAAGAATTTTCACATGGGAGGATGAGTAATTTTTGTTTGCATGAAATTACATCCATGGGTTTCCAAAGTCCCGTTCCAGTCATAAAAGAAGTGTAGGTGGGGTTTTAGTAAAGCTAAAAACAAAGCCACGCCCAAGCTGGTTTGGCTCAATGGATAGAGCATTGGCCTGTGGTTCAATTCTGGTCAAGAGCATGTACCTGCGGGCTCCTCCCCAGCCTTAGTGGCCCTGGTCAGGGCTTATGCAGGAGGCAACTAATTGATGTGTTTCTCTTACATCGATATGTCTCTCTGTCTTTCCCTCTCTCTTCCACTCTCCCTAAAAATCAATGGAAAAATATCCTTGAGTAAGGATTAACAACAACAACAAAACAAACAAACAAACAAAAAGAATGAGGGATTTGCTTGGCCAGTGTGTCACAGTGGTTGAGCATTGACCCATGAACCAGGAGGTCACAGTTCAATTCCCAGTTTAGGCACATGCCCAGATTTCGGGCTCTATCCCCAGTTGGGGCTGTGCAGGAAGCAGCCCATGGATGATTCTCACTCATCATTGATGTTTCTATTTCTCTCCCCCGCTCCCTTCCTCTCTCTGAATTAATCAGTTAAAAAACAAAAAACAAAGCCAGTGCCCCAAGTTCCTGTTCCATGTTGCAGCTGGGTCCAGTTCAGCATCAGGCTAGCAGCAGTCCATTGGTCCATTGTGGGTGGACGAATATAGGAAGCAGAGGCGAGAGAGTCCTGCAATCCAGGAGTCAAGTGCAAGAGGCCAAGAGGAACCAAGAGCCCCAGAAAGTGTGCCCCCCGAAACAAAAGTCCTAAGAGAGCCAAGAGTGTGAACTTCTTTGTTCAGAGGATTAAATATCTCAAATTTCATGCCCTTGCAGTGGTCATGCCTATTCTGGCCAATGACCTATTCCCAGGTGACTGGCAGCCAAGTCACTTCCTGAGGTCACCCCAACTTTACTGGGCATGTGTCTATCTCCCCTCTGCGGGACTGCAATGGAGGGTAAAGTTGTAGCTTCCTGGTGAAGCTGCCCAAATGACATGCCTATAATATTTGAACTTCCCTTGGCTTCTTTCCTACTATTAATAACTATGTTAATTATAATGGTATCACTAGTCTCTCCCATTCCATTTTTTCAACATCTTTCGCCAGGATTGCCTCAATGGCTCACATCCATGCTCCATCAGAAGGGCATGGTCACGCCTCAGCTCTGCTTTGCACTCCTCTGTCCCCAAACCCTTGTCCATGCCATTCAGTTTACCTGTACCATCTTACCTGTCAAGCGCCAAGGGTGAACAGTTATTCATTTTCTATATCCTCTGATTTTGCAGATTTTCCCCATTGTTTTTGTTTTTTGCATGGTTTGATCAGCAAAGAAGTAATGACTTGAGCTGGAGAGCTGGGTCAAACTTTCTACAATGGGCAGTCTTACCAGGTCTTGAGTTGGTTGGGGTATTTGTATAGAGAATGATAGAAGGAGAGTTAATGTGGTCAAAGGCTAGATAAGAAGTTAGAAGGCAAAGAAGGTGTTCAGTATAGAAAGTCAGGACTGATAAGGGCACAGATGGAATTTACTATTTTTAGTGATAGTTATAATTTCTTGAGCTTTTTAATAAGCAAAATAGCTAGCTTAGTATTTTACATAAGTTACTCTCTGAAGCCAATGTGCCTTTTTGTATCCAGGTCCCACTATTGCTAACTGTGTGACCTTTGACAAGTTACTTAATCTTTCTGTGCCTCAGATTTTTATTTTTTGTAAATAGCAATAATAAAGACATAACTCATAGGGTTGTAAGCAAAAGAGAAGTGGGGCTGGAGCAACTCTTTTTTCTAGACTCCTTAATCTTAAAGAATGTTAGAGAATGGGAATGTAGAATGTGCTCAATTAATCATCATCATCCCATTATTATTATTATTATTAGTCAACTTTATGAGATAAGAATAGTTATTATTGTTAACAGATAAAGTGAGGTGAAGGGGAAGCAGAGTTTGCCACCCCAAAATATGCCTTTTGGGAATATTGATTATTTTAAGCTGGTTATTTTTAAAGCACAAAAGACTCAGGAAGAACCTCTTTTGACCTTCCCCCTAACTGCCTAAGGAATATAGATAGACTAGAGGACCTGCTCTGGGAAGGGCTTTATCACCACAGAGAACTATGGTTTAATATGCGCTAGGTGGGGTATATAGGAAGGAATCTTGCAGAGCTCCTCTCTGTGTCCCATAGCTACTGTTGAGTTGGCCCAGCAAGCATTTCTTTACCAAACATTTGCTTCTGCATCTCCATGTGAATTGCCTTCCTCCCCTTTGAAGTCCAAACCAGGCTGTGCCTACCTCCAGCCCCTACCTTTCACCTGAACTGGCATAGAAGCCTCAACTGCCATTTTGGTCCTTGATACCCATATTCCTATGGAACCCCATATGTACAAATGTAATTACTTTTGGTTATTTTTCTCCCGTGAATCTGTCTCAGGGCAGCTGAATTCTTAGGCCAGCCAGAAGACCTAAGAGAGGAAAGAGGGGGGCATTTGACCCTCTCCTACAGAGAGCATAGTAAACATTTTCAGTGTTTATTTGATCAAAAATTGGGTGGGATCTGGCAAAACCAAAACGAAAGTGGTTAGGAGCACTGCACTGACAGGAGCTCCAGGAGAGACTTTCAGAGTGAAGAGGAGGAACAAAGTAGTAAAGAAATCATTGATTGGCTATAGCATAAAACCTAGTTGGCCATTTGTAATTGATTGTCTTTTGGTTTTAATTTTGTAGCCTGGAGGCATGTACAGGCTTACTAGGTGTACCAGTTAATAATGCGGATTTTTTTCAATAGATGGAGTTACACATATGTTGATATATATGCGATTTGATGTATGCTATTCTGTTGTATTGACAGCAAGCTTCAAAACTTCATATGTCAAATTTTTTGAAGGTGTTAACATCATAGATATTTTTACGCTTAAAAACGTCATATTTCGTGCCAAAAAAAGAGCATTTGCAGGAAGTTTTAATTCATTATTTTGAAGAAAAAGTTATCATATACTTCGGGAAGCTTATGGTGAACATGCTCCATCTCAAGATACTTATGAACGCTGGTTTAAATGCTTTAAAGGTGATGATTTCGATGTGAAAGACAAATAATGTTCAAGTCAACCGAAAAAGTTTGAAGACCAACAATTACAAGCATTATTGGATGAAGATGCATGTCAAACTCAAAAACAACTTGCAGAAAGAGTAAACGTTGCAGAGCAAACAATTTCCAATCATTTACAAGCAATGGGAAAGATTTTAGAGGAAGGAAAATAGGTGCCACATCAACTGAATGAAAGACAAATGGAAAACCGAAAAGTCATCAGTAAAGTGTTGCTTCAATGCCACGAAAGAAAGTATTTTTTGCATCGAATTGTGACTGGCGATGAAAAGTGGATTTATTTTGAGAATCCCAAATGCACAGAATCATGGGTTGATCCAGGTCAACCATCAACATCGACTGCAAGGCCAAATTACTTTGGAAAGAAGACAATGCTCTGCATTTGGTGGGATCAGGAAGGTGTAGTATATTATGAGCTTCTAAAACCAGATGAAACCATTAATACTGATTGCTACCAACAACAAATAATCAATTTGAACCACGCTTTGATCATAAAATAACCAGAATGGGCCAGAAGACACAAAGCAATTTTGCTTCATGATAATGCACCATCACACACTTCAAAACTAGTTAAACACAGGTTACAAGATATTGCCTGGGAAATATTAACCCACCTGCTATATTCACCAGACCTTGCTCCTTCAGATTACCACTTGTTCTGATCAATGGCACATGCACTTTTGAGCCGCACTTCAAAATGTATGAAGAAGTGGAAAATTGGGTCTCTGAATGGTTTGCCTCAAAACAAGAAAATTTCTATTGGGACGGTATCCACTAATTACCTGAAAGATGGGGCAAGTGTGTAGCTAGTGATAGACATTACTTTGAATAAAGCACTTCTGATGTTTCTCTTGAAATAATCGTGCTTTCTTTGATTACAAAATTTGCCATTATTAACTAGTACACCTAGTACATTTGGATTTGCTTACTAGACCTATAGACTTCACAGCCACTTCCATCTAATGTCCCCGTTGTCTAACTAATTTAACATTATCCACATTTTACATATAAATTTCTAATTGCACTGAACTTTTTTGGTAAATAAATAGTTTTTGAGCTTGGTAAAGATGAGCAGATTTACACACATGATTTTCTAGGGAAGTTAGAGGATCCATGCTTGAGATTTTGTTTCCTACTCTCTTCCCAGCAGGCGGTGGAAGGGACAGGCGGCTGTAGCTTGGCACCCTAGAATGTAAGACCCCGTGACCTGCCCACCCAGTCCAGCCCTGGTAATGCTTCCTGTAGTGAATCTCTGGGATTCACTTTCTCCGGTCTTTAAACTGAAACCTACTTCCCATGTTGAAAGCATGGAACTCAATGGACTGCTTAGCACAGAGATTCTTTTCCTACTGATCAATTCTGACCTTCTGTTTTGAAGTTTGAAAGCTTCCAAAGCCTTTGTGGACATCAAATAGCTCTTACCAAATGCCATTTGGGCAATTTAAATGCAAATGAATCGGCCATATTTGGGCTGCTTCCAGTTAACTTGCTTGTGCTTTCCCAAACAAAAGAGGAAGCTGGCTGGAGCAATTCTTTGTCCTGGACTGTGTGGTACCAAAGTAAAATTGCACCGGATATTGTGAAAAAATAGCATTAAAGATACTATTCAGCCTACTGGAGTAGGTGAAAGAGGCTCCAGTGCAGTACTGAGCTCCACTCTGCCGAAACAAAAGGCAGGAACTTTTATTATGTTTTGTTTGTTTTGTTTAAGGACTGGAGTAAATTAGTGGAAAATTACTGGAGGACATTGTGGGGAGGTTGGTCAAGGTGCTTAGACCATCTGTGCATGTTTTGTTTATTCCTTTCTGAAGCAGGTCTCTACCCTCTCACAGAGACTAGGGGATCCTGGTGCTATCTGCCTTGGTAATTCCATTTCAAAGCAATGAATCCCAGGTCCTTAAGGAAGATATTCCTGGATTGTAAAATGGCAAGAGGCTGGGAAAACAGTTACAGCTGGAAGGGGCACAGAAAGAACAATGACAATTTTTCTAAAGAAAATGCTCTAAGAAAAGGGGGGTCAGGGAAAACCTGGCAAATTTAGTCAAACTGAAGAGAATGTTAAGGTTGTCTTGTTCAGGGATGGGGAGGGGGGGTCTTTAAAAACCTTAAATAATTAATTCAAGACAGTGGACACTCAGGCTCTGAATATAGCCTGCTTTGGCTTCAAAAAAAGTAGAGGTACTTTTATCCTATAATAGGGTATAATAAAGGCACAAAGCCAGAAAGAGACATGAGTCTGGAAGAAGCAGGTAGAAATCAGATTTCTAGTTTTGTCTTTCCTATTAATTTTGTGGGTGGCCTTGAAAAATTACATTTATGTTTCTGAACCTCAGTTTTCTCATCTTCAAAATAAATCCACTCTCCTCTCTGAATCTCTAAGGGCCATTTCCGATATCCTATTTTATTTTCTGTGATTATCTGACTCAAGTGAACCTGGTGAGGAAAAGAACACTTAATGAAAAGAGCTGCATTTCTTTCATGGATAAAACTCTTTTCTTTTGAAATCTCTTAAATGGTCCTTATGAAAGGATATGGAAGGGAAGGACTGGTATCATCTGACTGGGAAAGGGTAAAAGTGAGCCTGGCCAGCATGGCTCAATGGTTGGGTATTGACCTATGAACCAGGTTACAGTTAGATTCCAGGTCTGGGCTCCTGTCTGGGTTTTGTGGGACATGCAGGAGGCAGCCAATCAGTGATTCTCTCTCATCATTGAGTTTTCTCTCTCTCTGTCCTTTTCCCTTCCTCTCTGAAATAAATAAAAATATATTTAAAAAATAAGAGTGAGTGAGCCAAATCCCTCTAAGTACAGAAATTCCTTTATCAGGAAGTTTTATTTTTCTATCTTAGGGCCCTGAAATTTGGTACAGGTGATAATGTTAATAGCTAATAGTCTTCTGGAAGTTTTAGAAAATGCTTTACCTACACAAAATCTTTTAATCCTTTGCACAACCCCTTACAGTGGGTGCTATCATCCCCACTTTAAGATGAAGAAACCACCTCAATTTCTCCCAACTAAAACGGATGGCCCTAATAAACTGGTGAACAAAATAGATCAGAGACATAGAAGCATGGAACAGAGTGTGGAATCTCAGAGGGAAGGCAATGGAGGGTTGGGGATGGGTGGGAAGAGATCAACAAAAAAACTTGTATGCATATATATATAACCCGTGGACACAGACAGTAGGGTGGTGAAGGCTTGGGAGAGGGTGGAGGTGGGTTATAAGAGGTCAATGGGGGAGAGGGGCATATGTGTTAACTAAAAACATTCAAACCTGTAAAGAATTTTTCTGAGTTTATTTGAGTCATACTATTGACAATTGCCAGGAAGCAGAATCTCAACAGATTGGGGTAATGCTCCAGAGAATGGCAGTTTTTCACCTTGTTTTATATATTAGAGTCAAAGGAGGAGACATAAGTGGGTTACATGAAATTCATCAGTGATAGATTAGGGAGGTGGGAGAAAGTAAAGCAGGGAAACCTCTGGAATTGGATAAAAAGTAAAATGTTAGACACATCCTTCTCTTATTTAAGTGGCTACAGGATAGTTGACAGTCAGCAATTAACAATAACAATGAAGGGATATATGGTATCAATCCTGGCATTTGTTTGTGCCCTGAGGGGTCTGGAAAAAAGGGAAGTTACAAGTTACCCTGACATTTCAATGATGCCTTATCTATGTTATCCTATGTTATGGTAGATGCAAAAAGATAAGAGACTCAGTTAAGGTAAAGATTGACCTTGTCAGGGAAGATACAGGCCTATAATGTGACTGCCACCATAACTGCTTTTAGTTAAAGTTTTAATTTCAGACCATCCTTTGTGGTTACTTTAGGTCTTTGGGTTTGCAAGACCGCCATGCAGGCCTTCCCTGAGCTTGTCAGGTTAGCATGTGGCCCCTTTCGTCCAGATATGTAATACTTTCAACAATAAACATTAAAAAAATAATAATAAGGGATGGCCCTGAGATGAAAGCCCCAGGTAGCCTGGCTGCAGGCATTGTGGCAAAGACACAGGTGGCACAGACTACAAGGACAGGAATCGCTGAGCCGGAAGCCAATGATAGATGCCTGTGGAGAGGGATGGGGAATGAGCTGAGCCTTAATTTTAGCTGCTATGGTTACTGATGTCCAGTTTTAACTTCCTCTTTCTTGGTGTTTTCTTCCCATTCCATTTATCACTAACCTTTCAGGAAAAATCCTGTCGGCTTCCTCGGGGGCACTGGGTTAGGGATGTTGGGGGTCTGAAGCATTGGAGGCCAAGCTTATGCATCACTAGAGCTGCATCAGGAGAGAAGAGGAACAACGTTCAGGGAAGAGAGAGAGGCCATGAAGAGGATGGAGGAGGTGGGGCAGTCAGTGGGAAGTGGGGAACAAGACCATCCAGAGTAGAGAAAGGAAAAGCAGAGAAAAGGAGTTTTAACTGGAAGGTGGCAGACAAGCAGCCCACAGGGTTATTGAGGCACCACCACCACCACCACCACCTGGGAAATTCTTATAATTATAATAACCTATTCCCTTAAAGTATGCCATGTGGAGTCCATATTCTCCACCCCAGGGTGAATGGGTGACTATGCTTCCCTGGATTTTGGAATATTTAGACTATAGGCAACCCTCTTCCCTTCTCCACCCCTGAAACTGTATTCCAAAATCTCGTTTTTGAATCCTCCCTGGTCTTCAAAGATCAGTCCAAATATTGCTCATCTTAAGATTTTCTTATCTTTCTAGTTGACTTTGATCTCTGCCTTCTGGGAACTCCAAGAAGCATTTAGGGGCTAAACCACCCAGTCTAGGACTCACTCTAATTTTGCATTGTAGAAACTGCTTTGTGGAAGGCAGTGGTTTCTCCCAAACTGAGACAAGGAACTTGTCTTGATCTCATTTCTCTTTTACAAATTGTCTAGCACCAGCCTGGGCACACGGTGGCTTCGTCCGTCTACTACTTCATGCAGTTACTAGTATCTCTCGAGCAATTTTACAGAAATTCGCAAAGCACTTTACCGAAATTTTTCATAAACTGCTGTTGAATTTGACAGTTCCCACAATCTTATCCTTCATCCCATAAAGGATTTGAGGTACATTTTTGCCTACATCTGCCAATTCCTCTCTCTTTCTTCTTTTTTTTTTTTCCTTCTCTCTCTCTGTCTCTCTTTCTTTCCCTCTCCTTGCAAAAACAGTTTATGACATCAAGGGTGATTTTAACATAAAGAGCATGGCTATGGAATACATGTCCTGATGGCAGATCTGCCAACATTTTGAAGTTGAGCACAAGGGAAACATCGAAACAGAATCTTTTCTCTATGCAAAGTGTGCTTTGGTTTTGCATAATGCATTCTGCTTCGGGTGCCAAGTTCCAGACACAGGGAGAATTAATGGAATAACATTGGTGCAGGGCTTCAGACTCCTCAGAGGAAGATCCCCAGCCTCATTAAAGGTGATATTATTCCAGTTATAGAGTTTAGTTAAAAATAACAAAATAATATTTTCCTGTCTTTACTGCTAATTTCTCCAGGCTTGGCAAAGCAGGCTTGCATGCACAGGCCCCGTCCCTCTTGTGGGTCACAGAATTGCACGTTATAATGCCGGCACCAGGGTCCCTATGAGTGTGAATTGTGGGGACATGTAGGAGCATGCATTTTCTGGATATTTCTGTGGGTATAGCTCTTGTCACTGCACTTCATTATGTTTGTGAATAATGTTTGTATTTCCTACTGAATTGCCAATGTCTCAGGAGTAAGGGAGCTTATTGTCTTATTCACTGATTAGTTCCCAGGGGCTAGCACAATGCCTAGCACATAGAGGGTGTATCATAAATAATGAATGAATGAATGCACCTTTACCCAATAAAAATTTAGATGGAGAGATAGAGAGACTGAAGGAATCCAGAGAGACCAACCAGCCTCTACATAGTGATGGGATTATTCTGTGTGTTTACAGGAAAGGTTTTCCGAAGGTTGAGGTCTTCCACCTTCCTCTCTAAGCAATATGAATTCACTACAATACACAATTTTAATGGTGGGCACCAAAGACCATATGTTGACCTATAAAGCCCTTGATGATCTGGCTTCTGATTATTTTTTTGGTCTTGTCTTCTCCCCTTCTCCCCTCACAGGCTTATTTTCTCCAGCTACTATGATCTCCTTGCACTTCTCAATCATACCAGTCACCCTCCTACCGCAGGACCTTCGTACTTGCCATGCCTTCTATATGGAAAGTTCTTCCCAACATATTCTTTCTCTTCGTGGAGTCATTTGAACAGACTCCACAGAAAGAACATTAGGGACCACCCGACCTAACACACCATCCCTCTTCACTCACTCCCTCACAGGGGTAATTTATTGTTTTCACAGCACTTACCATCATCCAACATTTATTATATATTTAGTTCTTCATTTTTAATGTGCTAATTCTGCTATTCATTGCTACAATGTTTGCTTCATGAGAACAAAGGCAGTTTTTGGTTTATTGCTATTTTCCGGTAGCAGTACCTACATATAGCAGGTATTTAATGTATAGTTGTTGAGTGGCTGGATGAATAAATACATAAATGAATAAACTTGAACATGTGCTATGGATGTAACACTGGACCAGGAGTCAAAGTTTAACTTTTGATTTTAGGTCAGTTTTCTGTTATTTCTAATCCAGGTCTCAGTCACTTTATTTCAGTTCTCTGAGTTCTACATTCATCATTCAGGAAATACAGTTAATACTACCTCTCATGTCAGGGTTGTGGGATTGTTTCTGATACTAAAATAATTATTTCTAATATTAGCAACAATAATAACTAAAATTTATTGAGCACTTAATATGAGCCCTGCATTGTGTTTAATGTTTGCCTGAATGTTCTCATTTTTTTTCAAAAATTCTATTATCTTCATTAAGCTTTTCTTAGTAAAATAAGGATAAAATTTCTCTTCATTATATATATAAAAAAAGATAAATAGAAGATAAATATGAAAGTACCTTGCAAATAGTAAAACTCTGTGAGTGATAGGTATTCTCATCAACAGAATTCTTTCCCAGATGTCAGTGAAGGCCTCTGAAGTAGGATTTCATTTTATGTTGGTGCCTTTATTCATACTGTGTATAGATACAAAATGCAAGGTGGGGCAAAAGTAGGTTTACAGTTATTCATACGGAAAAATGCAATGATAATTTAAGAATGAACTCTGTTTTGTGTACTCACAACTGTGAGCCTACTTTTGTCCCACCCTATATATGCTCAGTGCGAAGGTAGTGTGCTGATGAATGTTTAACAACGGGCTCTCTGAGGGGAGAAGCATTTTGCAGCATTTGCCAAATTTTATGGTGTAAATGCCTCTACCATGACGATTACATGCTACCAAATTGAAGTCACTGAACTCTAATTGGATATAGATGAGGTCTGCCAGAAGGGTGGCCCCCTGTGCCACAGCTACACAGTCTTCCAAGGGGTGTGCTTGCCTACAGTCTTGGCTCCCCTCCTCTCTCCACAATGCGGCCCAAGTGGTCTTTCTAAATACAAAAGGCACTATTTGGTTTGAATTCCTTCATAGCTTGCTGCTTATCCCATCCCCAAGTTAAAGATCCAGAGCCTTAATGCATCTTGTCTTATAAGATGGTATGAGTTCACCTTTGCATCTTCTCTAGCTTTAACTCTGATGTATGTACAAACAGAGTCCTCTGTTTCCACCACTCTTCTTGAAGGACCCAAAGTGCAGGGACTATGTCTTGCTCACTAGTGTTTTTTGGGTTCTGAGCACAGTGCCTCATGCTTGTTGGATGTGTCTGTGAATTTAGGATGCTGTGTTCTAAGTACAATGTCTTTGGCCTGTTTAGACCATGTGACTACGCATTTGCCCAGTGTATGCACACATTCCCAACTGAAGGAGATTTGACTTGGCAGAGAGCATTATGGACGTTGCTTTATGTGGTGCATTATTATTCAATTGCATTTCCCCCGGCGGAAAGCAAGCACTCTGTGACAGATGTGCTTGCTTTGGTTGAGTTGCCACCACAAGGCGTATTATCAGTTTTACTAATGTTTGCTCTTTTACACTCTAACAGGTAGTGTGTTTCATCCACTCAGTGTAAGTCAGGAGACTGACGCACGCATAAATCCGTATTGTGTGATGGTGTGCACACACAATTGCCTTCACAGGGCAAAAACCTGGAAAACATGACTACTGCGTGCATGGATGATACATGCACATATAAACCAAGATAAAATCAGCCTATATTTCCATGGGCACACAGACACTTTTGTTCTCAATCATTTTAATTTCAAAAAAAAGTCACAGATACAAAGAATTAGGGTCAGTTTTTATTTGTAACTCTATACCAGCTTGCTAATCTGTGCTAGACTTAGCCCATCTGAGTCAGTGGGAGATTCCTGGGATCAGAACTTCACTATTATTATAGGGAGCTGGGGTGGAGCCTAAGAATCTGCAGTTTTTAAAAGTTCCAGAAGTCCCACTGATGTTTCTGATGGGCAGCTGGGCTTTAGAAGCCCTGTTTTATACTAGATATACCCAATAGGGGTGGAATAACAGTGTTTCTATTCTCATGCCCGCTCTGTCCATTGGAAGTGGTGGCAGAAACGCTGTGTTTGGAGGGATCTGAGGAAGCATTGCGACAAGTGCCATGGCTGATTAGAGATGCCTTTAATGAGCTTGCAAAGGGGGTAGCAGTGTGCACACCATTCAGCTGATGGGTGACTCCCATGTAGTCCAACCATGTAAGTTCAGTCCCCTTACAGTGATTTAAATTGTGGCTTCCTAATGTCCCCTGGGACATTCCCAGCAACAAGGGTGTTGTAATGCTCTAAAGGAAGACTGTCCCATCTTCCTAGGGCTCATTCTCAAACTAAAGGTCTCTTTCTGAGGACTCCATTCCGATCAACATTGTATTCTTAGGACCAGGCAAAACAAGTCTGCACCTCTGCCCGTGACATCCCTTTAGCTACCCTATGGCTGTGATCATAGTACCTCAGTTCACGTATGTTCTGCTTCAGGACAAACAGCCCCATTCTTTTTATGAAACGTCATTGACCCCTTCCCAAAGGTGGCCACTTTCCTCTAGACATGCTTCTGTTAGATGGTGTCCCACTACCTCTGGGCCTCCCAGAATTAGACATTATTCTCCAACTCTGGTCTAAGCATATTTTTTAAAATAATCAGTTAATTAATGATAATTAGTTAATTAATGATTTAATGATAACAGCCTTTTTGGTAGGTATATTGCATTTCTGACTCAAATTTTGCACACTTTTGACATTTGTTTTATTTTTTCTGTATTGTTTTCTATCAGTCCTCTTTCTTACCTCTGCACTGGAATATTGTGATATGAAAACATAAAGCCTACATTTTTTAATCTTTGTAAATATCATCTTGTTGCAGTAGGTCATTCTATATAACTCAAGAATATTCAATGTATTAATAAAGCTCTCAAAATATGAAGTTAAGCTGATCTGAGTTTAAATCTTAATTTTGCTTCTAAGTAGTTTCATGACCAGGTAAAACTTCTTGAAATCTTTTTTGTTTTAGACTTTTAATTTTTTTAAATCTATGAAATGTGAATAAATACTGACCTCTATGATTATTGCAATACGATATTACCAAAGTACTATAGTCTGGAATATTGTAAAGATCCAAGAAGTGGTGATTATTATTTTCTTGCCATTCAATTCATTTGTTGATTTTTAAAGTTTTTTTAATATTAAATGTAATTTTTTAAAGAAATTCTCATTTACACTTTTATTAATTCAATGGTACAACCAAATGTATTAATTGTTCACTTTTTTCCAGACATTGTGTTAAACACAGGGGTTCATTGGTGAATGGGACAGACAAAATTCTTACACTCGCAGAACTCACAGTCCAGTGGGGAAGGATATGATGAAATAAATATAATCAAGTGTGCTAAAGGCTAAGATAAAAGACACATAGGATTTCATGAGAGACTTGTATATCTCCACCTAAGATTTGTTAAAATAAGACGTATTGGAGTAGGGTAGACACTTTGTCCTATCTCTGCCCTCCATATTTCCCTAAGTCGGAGGTTGATGTCTATATCCATGTTTAAAGACCAGCCCCACATCCACTCTCTAGGAAATCCTTATGGATTTCATGGACTGCAAGTCCATGAAGATAGATGTCTCCATTTTTATTCTTTGTTATGTCTAGGGCTGAGCCAGGAACTGGCACAGAACATGTCCCCACTAAATATTTCTTGAATAAATAAATATGTCCAGCTATTTGTTTCAAGTTTATGAAAGCAAATGGACATTCACTGACCTAAAGGTTATTCTCAAAGGACCACATTGACTGAGATGGAAGGGGATGAATCATCAGCCCAGTTCTCCTTGCCTGACCCATTCTGTAGTACTTCAATATTCTCTAGTCCTCTGTGAATAATGACTAAAGAGTGAACGGCTGAGATCTAACAGTTTAAATGTTATAAGTTGGAGCCATTTTCCCTCTGGATTTTTAAAGCGAAATGAGAAAGTGTGTGTGTATGTGTGTGGAGGTGGGGAGGCGGTGGCGGCGGTTTGTCTGTGTGTGTTCACACTTAATAAGACTATCAGCTGCTCCATTTGGGCAATGGTGACAGATACCCTCTTCAGGTCTCTTTGGCCATAACAACTTTTTGGTAAAGGAGGCCAACTGCTGTGCTGCCAAGTGAACTGCGGTGAGATGCGAAGAAAAGTAGTTTTGTTCATTACAATCTGATTCTCCATCTGTCCGGAGTGGACCTTCATATCTCTCTGTCACTGCACTCACTTTGCTGGCTCTGCTGAATAGATGAGTAGATTAAATTCCTGGGCAAAGCCTACCTTGTTTTTCCCCTGGAGCTTACCACCTAGGCTACTCCAGAGACTGAAAAAAAAACAAAACAAAACAAAAACAAACAGACAAACAAAAATAAGTGACTCAGAGCAGGACTGAGGCCCTATAAACTTACTAAAGGAGCTCATTTGTATAATTATTCAAAAGTGGAGAGCTAATTGTTAAATGAGCATTAGCCTATATGGGGCATTAAACACAGGTAATCAGGATGTAGCCACTGCCCTTATAATTTCTGAGCACCTCAGGGGTGACTTGGTCCAATTATATCTATGGGTGGGATGGTGTAGACATCAGCAGGCAAAGGATCTGAACTTGGGACTGGAGTCAGCTAATGTGGAAAGCAGTCAGTGAGGGAGTGGACCCAGCTTCAGGGAGCTGTTGGAGGCCAACATATCTGGATAACATAGTATAAAAGGAGGCAAGTATACCAAAAACTGAAGTCTTCACTCTGATGTGTGTGTGTGTGTGTGTGTGTGTGTGTGTGTGTGTGTGTGTTCAACACGATGAAGCGGTTCTCCAACATCAGTTGGGTATCCTATAATTCAACTCAATTATGACTTTATCTATCTGGAGATAACATTAGTTCTTACAGATTGAAGGTTCAGTTCTACAAGACTGCTCCCCCCACAACTTCCAACAGTCCAGGTTGTCAGTGATGCTTATGACCAATGAGCTATCTATCAAAGGTTCCCATGATCCCTTCCACTTGGTTTTGATTAATTTGCTACAGTGGATCCTAGAACTCAGAGAAACATTTTACTCACTAGATTAATGCTTATTTATAAAAAAAGATACACCTCAGGAAAAACCAGATGAAAGAGATGCATGGGCAAGGATGGAGAAAGGGGTGCGGAGTTCCCATGCCCTCGCCAGCACACCACTCGCCCATACCTCCATATAGTCACCGACCCAGAAGCCAGAAACATTCCCGGTCCCTTTCTTTAGGTTTTTATGAAGTCTTCATTACATAGGCCTGATTGATTAAATCATTGGCCACTGGCAATTGATTCAACCTCCACTCCTCTCTCCTTGAATGCCAGCATGGTGGGATTGACATTTCTACTCTCCAATGACATGGTGGTTTCCCCTGGCAACCATGCCCCCCGTCCTTAGGTGCTTTCCAAAACTCACCTGATTAGTATAACTCAAGTGTAGTTGAAAGGAGTTTGTTATAAATATTAAGACACTTGCATTGGTCTTATCACTTAGGAAATTTTAAGGGCTTTAGTAGCTCTGTGCCGGGGACAAAGATAAATATATATATATTATTTATAAACTAGCACAGTCACCAAACACTTTTAAAAAGATAGAAATCTTCACATCCAAGTTTGCAAAGCATGATTTGAGGGGTCCCCTGTTAAAAATCTTCAGATAAAGTTAATGAGATAGAGTGGGAGGGAAGAGAGTTAGGACATAGACCAAGCCAGCATGATAGTCCTAGAATTTCTACATAGAAATAGCTAACATTCATGTGGAGTTTGCTACATGCCCAGTAGTATTCAAAGTGCCTAAAATAAACTCATGTAATCATCACAATGGATAGATATTAAATATAATTATCATAGTGGATATTATTTTCTGTTTTATAAATAAGAGAAGAGAGATGCAGAGAGGTTGAATATCATGCCTGAAGTCACATGGTTCATAAGATGCAGAGCTGGTGATTTCAGCTTCTGCAGGCTGTCTTCGAAGCTGGGCCTTTCATCATTACGTTATCCTTCCTGCTTTGTGCCTCTACTTCAGGAGCAGGAAATTTATCTTGTACCCACAGCAGTATAAATCCTCACTCAATTTCCTCTCTTGTGCACATTATTGGCTTATTCATTCATTCATTCATTCATTCATTCATTCATTCATGTGGCAGTTATTTATTGAAGACTTACTATGTGCTACACAACACCACTTAGGTACATTTACATACCCCTTGATATTTACGTAAGTGAATTTTGTCAAAATCAGTTCATTTCAATGGAAACATCGTCTCTCACACTTTTCATTTCCTAAGTCGGATATGTAGTCTACACCACTATGAACCCACATGTTTCATGACTTTACTCATTGACAAACAAATGGGAACCAGCTTTGTGTGGAACCCAGATCTATATTGTAACCCCAGACCACTCTTCTATAGTCTTCATCTCATGGCTGCCACAGCCTCATCTACTGAGGTCAGTGACCTTAGAAACATGTAGACACAATGAAAGACATATAATCCTTTCAGTTTCTTGAGGAAAAGGAGTAACTTTTATTTGCAGCAATAAAAGTATTATCTGAAGAATGGATACCTCACAATGTGATTACTCAGGCAACCCTCTTTCTCAAAGTTAAATTCACAAAAGGGTAGTTTATATCCTCAGAGAAATCAATTAATCCACCTTCTTCAATATGGGGGTCCTTCTGGCTTTCATATTGGGGGCAATCCCATTTTTATTATTATATTAAACCAATAAAAGCATTCTAAGCATTCTCTTGGCAGGGAGCAATAAAAAAAAAAGGAGGCATCCAGCGTTAGATAAAATTTTTCATTATATACAACCCAAATGCCATGTATTTTGCAATGGTGAAATGTATTTGTGCATTTTACACATGTGGATGTGAATCATTTTAAAAGCCATAATCACAACACAGCAGATGGTATAAATTTTCAATCTGTTAGGCTTTGTTTTCTGGAGAATGAATTTGATTTGTGATACAAGTGTTACACGGGTGATTGTGTTTAGCCATGGAGTTCATGGGAGGTCTGGTATGCTAACCTCTGGGGTATTTTTTTTACTATCTGATAATGTTTGCAGAAAATCCACTTCCTAGGGTATCATACTTCACTGCAATGGGCTCATTCACCTGTCTTAAGCCCTTTTAGGAATCTCTTTCAGCTTTGTGATATGTGTTAGGACCCGTTTATCAGGTAACTAAGTCCTCTGGAGGACACCCAGCAATCAAAGTCTTAGGCCTGAGCTATTTTCTTTCCTCTCCATTGTTTCATTCCAACAGTGGGCTCTTGGCTAATCCCTACACTGCTCCCTCTTTTAGCAACTTTCTTTCTGGGAGCTAATCAGGTAATTCCTGCTACTCACTTTTCATTCCAAGCTCAGAATCTTGACCTTGGCTCACATGCCAGTAATGACCCCATAATCCCACAAATCCCAATACAATCCTCCTTATGCATGAATACAGCTTGGCTTTGAAAGAGGATCAGCAGCGAGAGACCTTCAGAATTGATGGCTACAACTGGAAATAGGTGAGTAGGGGTACCTCTGAATGTTTGATTCTAGGGACAGCAAGCCCAAAGATAGAAACTAAAAGCAATCTGTGGATAAATTCAGAATGTAGATGCTTACCACAGTATAGGAAGAGGTGCAGAAGCTGTAAGTGAAAGGAATATGGGCCAAACTAGAAGAGAATGCACTGTAGCAAACCCCAGAAAACTGGAAAAAGTAAAATTATCTAAAATCAAGATACCATCCCAAATTGTCTCTGAAGAAGATTGCTGAACACTTAATGTAACATCAATAAACCTGTATCTCCTCCATGTCATTGATTTCACGGTAGGAAGATCTTAAATCCACTAATTGATTTCTGATAATGATTTCTATCTAATGGTAAGAACATATCTTTGAAAATGGAAAGTAGAAAATATATTTTTTTATGTAAGGTACACTTATTGAGGGGCATTCGCATATTTCCCATCTGTATAGATTCCTGGAAAGTTTGAGAAAACATATTTGAATTTAATGCACCCACCTCCAAAATTTATATACAAGCTTACATATTTTAACACCTTGTAATTTTTATACTTACGATATTATGTCCTAAACATATTCCAGATTGCAAGGCAGATTTTATAACACGATTCTTCAAGTCTGTATCACATTTCATTAACATTTTATAAGTTAACCGTTCTCCATTTAGGAGACATTTATATCATATTTAAATTTCCTTTATTGTAAACAATGACAAAATGAACAGCTTTTAACAAATGTAGAGTGTAATAATTGGCTCTATTTTTTGTATACAGTACCAAAAACTGTATTGCAAACAATACATAGCAACGGTTTTATTTATTTGCTTTTTAAATAAAGTAAATCTTTATTTTTCTTAGATGAAAAAGAGATCCGGAAGTAGGCAGTCTTGGGTTAGTATGGTAGCCCCCTGAATGTATTGGAGTTCCAGCTCTCTGCTTCAAAATCTCTTGTGTGTGGTTCTGGCCCTCATGGAGAAAAATAGCCTCTGAAGCACCACCCATCACTTCTATGTTCCAAGTAGTTAGATAAATGAAGGGACAAAGAAGGATGTACCTCTTCCTTTAAGAAGACTTTACAGAGTTCTCACACCACACTTCCACTTATATGTCATTGGCCAAACTTAGTCACACCCACTCTTTAGACATACTTCTTTATCAAAGCCCATATCCCATCAAGGCTGAGCTATTGCAATAGTTAACTCTGATACCAGCCTCTTTCTGTTCTAATTTTTATCTTGTACTGCTGCATAGAAGTTACTTCATAGTTTTGGACTCGTTGTGTAAAATTGTTTATATACAAAGATATATACAAATTTATACCAGTGCCACAACTGTGCAGGTATCAATTTCACAGTAACCTTTTTAGCAGTAGCTATGCCTCTGCCTGCCTCTCTCTCTCTCTCTCTCTCTCTCTCTCTCTCTCTCTATATATATATATATATATATATATATATTTATATATATATATATGACACACAGAGCATTCCACATTTAAATTTTACAACCTAGCTTTATAGCATTATGTGGTATTGGAGTTGGAAAGATTCTTAGAGATAATTTAGCCCAATTCTCTTATTTTAAAGTTCACGAAACAGTCCTAGAGAAAGCCAGTGATATATTCAAGGTTATAGAGGGCATTATTACAAGAGCAGAAGATTAAACCCATGTTACCTAAGTCCTTGTTCAGTGGTCCATTACATCACCACCCATCTCTAGAGCTTCGAATGGGCTAAATCACTGTGAATTCCAATCCAAGAGCAGTACTTATTGGTATATTTTTTATAATTGTTGCAAAGTACATTCCTGCATGTTTATGTATCTACACATCAATCAAAACATATTTTTCTTTTAAAAATTAAGTTTAGATACCTTAGTGAATATTAATATATTTAATTGCTTATTTGTTTTGGCTATTCAGGAAATCTTCCTTCCAAATAGAACCTCAATATTTTTTGTCAGCATTTCTTCTTCACTATTGTACCTATTTTGGCTAAAAGAGTGTGGTAAACAGAATTCTAGATGGCTCCCTGGTGCTATTATCACAATTATGTTACCTTATATGGCATTAGGACTTTTGCTGATACAATTATTGCCTTTAAAATGGGAGATTATCTAGGTGGGACTAATCTAATCACATAATTCCATCAAAAGCTGCCTTCTGCTATTATAACCAAAACCAAGGTTCAGCTGCCTGTCACCACTTGTGAGACAGAATCTGGTGAAAAAGGAAATAGATTTATTCAAGTGCTTAGTCACCTGAGAAGATGGGGGACTCTTGTAGTAAAACCCATCCCCCATCTCAGTGCAGGCAGAGTTTTTTATAAGGAAGGAGAGGGAAAGCAGAACAAAGAAATCAAGGGGAGGGGATTGAAAAGTTCTCTACATGAAGGTGAGCACAGTCTGTTCCAATAAGGACCTCAAAACTGGTCAAGTGATGGTCTGGTTTTATGTCATCCTGGTTGCACAGTTTGAAGGTCAGCAATTATCCTAGAGCTCGGATGACTGAAGGTCAGTCTGTATCTTCTGAATTTAGTTCCTAGGTTTCTTACACAAACATGCTGTTTATCTACAAGCTACATATTAGTCAGAGTCAGCATTTACAAACAAAATGTCAACAGAATGGTCGGGTGGGTTACAATTCCCCACTGTTACACTATCTCCTTTAGTTGGTCAAAGAGACAAAGAGATTGAAAGTGTGAGGAGACTGGATACATCATCACTGGCCTGAAAATGGAGAACACATGTAAGCCTTGGAGAGTGGTCTGTCAGAGCTGAAAGCCAGCAAGAAACTGGTAACCTCAGTCATCCAACTTTGAGAAACAACTTGAGGTGCCAACAGAGACTCCTAAGATGAGCCCGGCCTGGCAACTGCTTGATTTTAGCCTTGAGATACACTAAGTAGAAACCCAATGAGCTTGCTGAGACGTCTGACCTATAGAACTGGGTGTCATCTTAACCCACCAAGTTTACACAGCAATAGGCAGTTCATACAGAGGATAATTACATTCTTCTTCAGAAGCTCAGAAGGCTAGGTACACTTTCCCATACCCCAGTACACCCAGGAGTAGACATAAGATTGAAACTCAACCAACCAGGCATTCCCTCTTAGGATTCTGTATTTGAGCACATGACTTCAGGAGGGTAGAAAGAGTCAGAAGCCAGAAATTGTACATGCACAATTCTCATGAGACCATTTCTGCTGCTAGACAACTGCTGTGTTCCCGTTGGATAGCCATCTGCAGCAGACTTTGTTCCTGAATTCTAAACCTGGACCTCCAGATAGCCATGAGGAGGGTAAATTCCTTGGTATACTTCCAAATATTACTATTTTGCTTAGCTTATCAAGAGTTCTTTCCTGTTGCCTTGAAAAAATAAGTCAATTAATAGAAATGCTAAATAAAATATAAACCAATTATTTTCTAAATCTTTCGGTCACATTTAGCAACCAAACCAGTTTCTTTCCAACCTCATTTGCTTAATGGCATATTTCATGGCCTCATAGTGCCAGCACAAGTCTCTGTCAGCCCCATCTGCTTAGTTTCTACCCACTAATTTATTGAGCCACTATCTGATGGTGCAAGACCTGGAGAAATGAGTCAGGTAAAATGGTAATGTTGGGAATTTAGGGATGGTGATTTAGTCAATACTTACCATTGTGTTCATTAGGTAGAGTCTGAGAAGAGTATCCCTCCTATTTTAAGGAAATGCCTCCTATCTCAGTGATATAGTTGTACTTTAAGCTGTTACTCCTAATACCTCTCTATCTTACTCTCACTGGAGGCATATGACCAAGGCTGAACCAAATCCGATACCTCAATTCTCTAGTCATAGGATTTGATTTAGAGAGGGACACTTGACCTAAAATGAACCAATAGATTCATCCCCAAGTGGAACATTGTTAAACCTAAGTCTCCCATTTACTTTGGAAAGATTGTACATGGCATTGTATTTTAAATTTTGGTTTTTGTGTGTTCAATGCTAGTACATAACAATGTGATTATTTCTGTCTGTTCCGCTGTGGCTGAGCTGAACTCACTTATTCTACTAGAGGCCCAGTACATGAAATTTGTGCACAGCTAGGGTCCCTAGTGACTGCTGGCTGCCAGCCGGGGCCTTCCTTACCCCTCCATTCCCCCGCTGCAGGGCACCAGCTGGGGCCATCCTTGGTTCCGTGCCGCCCCCTGGTGGTCAGCGCACATCATAGCAGGTGGTCAAGCTCCTGGTTGGTCAAACTCCTGGTCAGTTGAAGTCCCAGTCAGGTTGAACTCCCGCCTGAGGGGATAATTTACATATTCGCCTTTTATTATATAGGATAAGTTTTTTTAGATATCTTTGGCTTTTCAACAGAGACAACCATCTTCAAACAAGGGCAGTTTTATTTATTTCTTTTATATATGTAGGCCTCTAATGTCATTTTCTTGCCTGATGGCAGTAGCTAGAATTTCCAGCAGCATACTGAGGAGGAGTGGTGAGGGGATCCTTGATCCCAGTCTTAGAAGGAAAGCACCCATTCTTCCTTCATCATCGTATATGATGTTAGCTGTAGAATGTCTGTAGATGCTCTTTATCAGATTGAGATAGTTCCTTCTTATTTCTAAGTTGCCAGAGATTTTTTTTTCTTTTAATCATGGGCAGGTACTGATATAAATTGATCTTTTAAACCTAATTCTAGGTTTCTTGCTGGAGCTAAAACCTTTCATGAGTTTCAGGAACATTAATCTCCTCTGGCTAATTTCCCTGGACTAGAGGCTAGACTATGCTTCTAGTATTCATCATGCCTTCAAAAATCAATCACTTGTTTGTCTTCCAGGGCCTCAGGATACAAAAAAAATGGATAAGACATGGGTCCTTTTTTCAAGGGACTGGTATTTCAAGGAAATAAGAATGATATTAGAGAGTATAATGTGGTTAAGTGTCATGAGAAAATGTGCAATAGTGGACTCAGAGCATTCCTATGCTCTGAAGGATTAGGATAGGCTTTTGGAGTCATTGACATACATACTGAGTTTTAAACGTAAGTGTGATATAGCCAGAAAGGAAAAAAAAAAAAAGATGGGATGAAGAGGGCCAGAAGCCATGGAAGGTATTTTACAAACACATAACTGGCTGCAGGCCTTGCAGAACTAAGATTCAGATTTCAAAAGGGGCATGTAAATGTCTGGGTTGCAGCAAAAATACGGTAAAGTAAAAATGAGGAAGTGCTTGGTGGCAAAGGATATTCAATAAGGAAATCTTGCTATTGTTGGAGTTAGAATTAAATAGTTTCTGGAGGCCTTTAAAAGGAAAGAGATTCCTTTTGAATGCTTTAAGTCTATGCCAATACTGGAGGTAAAGACATACATATAATAATAGTATTTTGAACTGCTTAAAACACTTTCATAGACATTATTAGATTGAAGAAATCCAAAATTACTGAGCGCTATCCAGTCTTTGCACTTGCCTTTCCCAATTCCCACCCTACCATAATCATGAACTCATTCTCAAGAGAAACAAACATGTCTTTAGGCAGCAGGTAAGCAACCTGAAAGATTACATTTAGCTAAGGTAAATGAGACATGATGCTTTCAACAGAATTGAGTAACTCAACCAACTGGGAGCTATTTGGCCATTATTGTACTCCTTATATTATTGGAATTTATATAAATACAGGCATGCAGAAAAGGAATTTTTTTGGGGAAGTTAAAACTCAGTAATTACTGGCAATAAAGACAGAAATGAATGAAGCCCACATTGCCAAATCTAACTTGGGTAATTCTACTGAATAGAATCTTCAAAATAGTGAGTACATATGAGACCATAAAAAAGGCATTATTATTTGGCTAATTTACTAATTGATTGTCTCCTGTGTGGCAGCTGTGCTGAGAACTGCAGGGAGTACAGGGGAAGCTGACCCTGTGCGCTTCCCTCTAGAAGGGTGAGGTGAAACGCTGATATTATCTTTGAAACAGCCAGATGCAATCCTAGTGGAGGGAGAAAGACAGAGAGAGGTGAGGGATATTTTATCAGGAAGTGAGCTGAGAAAGGGCTCCTTTATTGCTGAGCAAAGAAGCTTGGTTAAATGCCTGGGTGGGGCAAGTTATATGGTCAGAGAGTTCAGTTTGGCTAGAACGTAATGTATAAGAGATGAGTAGGGAGAAAAATATTTTTAGTGCTATCATTGAAATACACATATATTACTTGGACACTCTAGAGGACTTATCAGTATCCTGTCAATCAAACTTCGAAAGGCAGGTTGTTCTCCTGTCCTACTCCTGAGGGAGTCAAGGTTTCAGTCTCTTGCCTTGGTTATTGCTTATGCAGATGTCTGTATGCCCAGCTAATGAGTGATAAAGTTCTTTTAAAAAAATTCATAATATGTATACTTTGAAAAGTACGTGGTTTGTAAGACATATTTTACTTTGCAGCACTAAGGACCTACTAGCAAATCATCTCCAGGAACTTTGATTCAGATGAGTCAAAGTTCCAAAACCTGGCAGTGTCTTGATTAACCTTCAAGGCCATTTTCTGTTGTGTTGAGGTGATGTTTAATAGGCAGTTGTCAGGTAGGTTTCAATGTATAGGTTTTACATAATACTTATTAAAATATTCCTAATATTTTTAAATGGTGCTATTATAAATATAACATTTTATTTTAATTAGAGGCATAGAGTAAATGTGAAAAACTTTTTTGAAAACCCATAGACCTACCACTTAGATTGTACCATTGACATTTTATCATACTTGTTTTATCTAGTGTCTATCCATTCCCTTTACCCATCCATAAATCTGTTTTATTTTTGGTTCAGTTATTGCAGCAAATTGCAGATATCCATCTACTTCCTTCTAAATTCCTCAGCATGCATATCATTATCTAGAGTTTGATACTTATTTACAGGTTTTATGTAAAAGTTACACACAAAGAAATGTATAAATTTATATATATCTGTAATCCAAAACCTTATCAAGATTAAATTGTTGTGTTATCACCCCAGGAAATTCCCTCTTGCCTCTCAAAACATAATCTCTGTCCCATCCATGCAGAAGCAACCAATATCTTCCATTGTTTTTCACTCTACATTTAATTGCCTTTTTTAGAATTTTGAATAAATGAAGTCACACAGTATATGCTCTTTTGTGGAAAGCTTTTTTTTTTTTTTTTAACACAGAAAGATGTTTTTTGGATTCATCCATGGTGTTGAATAATAATTTATTGCATTTTAGTTTTGAGTGAATGCACTACAATTTATCCATTCTTCTACTGATAGGCGTTGGAATGGTTTCCAGTTTGGAGATAGTAGGAAAAAAGCTCTTGGGAAAATTTTTGTAGAAGTCTTTTCATAAAAACATTTTCATTTCTCATAGGTAAATACCTAGAAATGGAATTCCTGAGCCAGAGGGTAGGTAGAGGAATAAGTTTATTTTTATAAGAAAAAGCTAGCACATTTACATTTCTACCAAAAAAAAAATGTTTGCGAATATTATCATGCTCTATATCACCAAACTTTGGTGTTGTCACTCTTTCTAATTTTAACTATTTTAGTGGTTGTATAATATCTCATTGTGTTTTTAATTTTCAGTCCCTGATTACTAATGGTGTAGAGAACTTTATCCTACACCTATTGGACAGTTGTATGTTTTCTTTTTAAAAATATCTGTTTACAATTTTTTTACATTTTTACTAAATTGTCTATTCATTTTTATAATGGGGACTTGTGATGTACAGAAGTTTTAAATTTTGATGAAGTCTAATTTATCACTTGCTCTTTTCATTATTTCTCTCTGTTGCTTGTCTTTAAAAAAAAGACCTTTACTCACCTGCGATTTGTGAAGCTACATTCTGTTTCCCTGTAAAAATTTCATTGTATTTTTGCTCCCATGTTTAGGTTCTCTTTTTTTAAAAAGAAATATACTTTTTATTGATTTCAGAGAGGAAGGAAGAGGGAGAGAGAGATAGAAACATCAACGATGAGAGAGAATCATTGATTGGCTGCCCCCGCCCCTGCATACCACACACTGGGGACCGAGCCCACAACCCAGGCATGTGCCTTGACCAGAATCGGACCCAGGACCCTTTAGTCCACAGGCCAGTGCTCTATCCACTGAGCCAAACCAGCAAGGGTTCATGAGTTAGGTTCTGTGTATGATATAGAGGAGGAGTTGAGGTTGTTCTTGTTTTAAATGAATAACTGATTATATCAGCACTGATGATCTTTGAATGCATAATAATCTGGCCACTCATTGTGTGTGTGTGTGTGTGTGTGTGTGTATTAGAGGCCTGGTGCATGAATTCGTGCATGGGTGGGGTCCAGCCAGCCTGGCCAGGGGGAGGGGACATGGGCGGTTGGCCGGCCTGCCTGCTGGTCGAACTCCTGGTCAAGGGGACAATTTGCATATTAGCCTTTTATTATATAGGATATGCACTGAGTGGCCAGATTATTATATGTTCAGAGATCATAATAATCTGGCCATACAGTATATATATATATATATCCATTGTATTCCTCCGCTGCTGCTTTTGTTGAAAAAGTTTGGGTTCTTATTTTTTTCTACCAACCCATTTACTGATCCGAATTCTTCTACTGCACTACTGTGATTGCTGCAGCATTATAGTAAGTTTTAAAGGCTGGTAGTGTATGTTTCCCACTTTATTCTTTTCCAGGATTGCTTTGTATGTTCCTAGTCATTTGCACAAGCATAACAATATTTAAATCACCTTGTCAATTTCTACTAAAGAATCAACTGAAAGTACTTGGGGAGAACTGACATCTTAAAAATACTGAATTTTCCAATGTCTGAACATGTTATAGCTTCCACTTATTCAGGTGTTCTTTATTCCCCTTCAGCAATGTTGTGTAGGTTGCAATGTGTGGGTCTTACATAACTCATTCAAGTATTCTTAATATTTCTTTAAATGATAAATATTTCTTTATACATAAAAGATTTTTTAAAAATTTTTTGCTGCTAACATGTAAAAATACAATTGATTTTTGGATTATTCTTTTATCCTAAAATCTGGCTAAATTCACTTGTGAATTTTCATAGTGATTTTTCAGTTACTTAAGACTTCCCATGTAAATAATCATGTCATTTGCTAGTGCTCATCTGATGCAAAGAAGCACCATCTTCCCTGCCCTCCACAGAAATACACCCCTGGAAAGAGAAGAAAGTAGAGAGGAGTGTGAGAATATGGGAAGAAATGGGGTTTAGAACCATTGGATAGGTGTTTAATTTTAGTATTTTTCTCTTTCATTTAATTGTGGATTGAGTAACAGTAGAGAAAATCCAGAATTAGATGGATGGAAATTCAATCTATTCCCTCTTCATCTAAACAATCAAACAGATTTCTTTTTCATATCTTACAGTTTCATCAAGGGAAAAAGAGCACCTTACAAAACTCCCTTTTCTCTCTCCTTTCTGAATTCCTGCAAGCCAGGCATGTTCCTATGCTTCCTTTCATGGAGCAGAACTTCTGGCTACATATCTTGAGTAAATAGCGTATTTCCCATTGAATGAACTTTCTCCCTGCAATGACAGCAAGAAAAAGTGCACTGTAGACGTGGAACATGGAGCAGCCACCCATTAGATACTGTGGAGTTTAAACATAAAGACGTCAGAGAACTCATTTGGCAAAGGCTGTTTCCCTGGTCACCATATATGTTTGAAGGGTGCTGCTACCTCTGTGGATCAGGATCTATCCGGCTACTATCCCCTGGCTTGCCTATCTCACATACTCATTGTTAAGAGTGTTTCAGAGTTTATCAGGTTCAGGAATGCTGTTTCACCCTAAGGAAACTCAAAGAGGCTGATGAATAAGGCCAGAATAACAGTGTGCTAATTTACACCTAGAAATATAAATCTAACATAGATTGAGTTTTATGTCAGCCTGGGCAGTCCATTCTCCCCCTATAGACCAGGTAAGTAGGAAGATAAATTAGCACAGAGTATGCCTGATCAGCACAGGATTGAAACAAAGAGTTTATATGACACAAGTGCTTAATTGCTTTAACTTAATAGACCCTGATGTAACCATCTCCACAATAGGCTTTCTCCAGTAACTAGAAACAGACAGATGATATTTTTAGCCTAGAGAATGTTCTTTTCTGGGCAGAGCAAGTCTCATGATTACTCTGTGCCTCCATAGGAAAATGCTTCCAACCTATTTTTACACATCCTTTCTGTAGTTAGGTTTCACTTTCCATTAGATTACTGAACTGATTTGGAACAATTCTGTGTTTTTAAAGTTACTTGGCATTTTCCTGCTCACACCCATCATGGGTGATTTCATGGCCTCTACATGTAAGCAATTTCATCTATCTTCAAAATGCTTATATTCTTTGGAGTATTCTGATTTGTGTCCCACGGAAAGCAAGGTCCATTTCTTGGGATGTCCTGTACATTCTTATTGAAATTTAAGATGATCGTGTAGGATAGACATCGTTACTCTCTTTTCTTTTCAGAGACATGAAAACCAAGGCTCGGTATTTAGGGGAGATTTTCATTGCCAGTTGACAAATATATCTTGAGCTTCTACCATGTGCCAGGCATGGTCAGAGATGGTAGAGTCATAAAC
The DNA here is from genome assembly GCF_951640355.1 of Cnephaeus nilssonii. NCBI lineage: Eukaryota > Metazoa > Chordata > Mammalia > Chiroptera > Vespertilionidae > Cnephaeus > Cnephaeus nilssonii. The sequence continues at coordinate 13,201,509 of NC_137085.1, forward strand.
AATCCAATTGTCTACCTTACAATAACACCACGAGATAAACAATCACATTGTGAAATTTTAACATGTTAGACATTTTGCAAACTCCGTTGTGCTATGTCAATGCAATGTTCCAATTGAGGCTCATTTTCTTTAATTATTTAGTTTTTAGTGACTGAGTAAATGAATGAATGAATGAATGGATATGCACTTTCTTAGCATTGCTTCTTCGTATAAGTTAAGGAAAAGCAAAGTTGAATAAGGATGTTAAAATATTTAGAGATTTCAAATGACCAGGGTCCCAATTGTTGCAATTTTTAATGAATCCCAGCAGTGTTTCGGCATTGTGCGGAATACAGAGGAAGCATGACCCAGACTAAAAGATATACCATCAAAGTGCAACAAAGGCCATCAAGATAACAGAAGGAGAAGGTGAATAAGTTGTTCCAAGAGGAAACAGCTGGAGCTGGTTTCTGAATGCTAAACAGTTTTGAGTTTCTCTTTGATTCAAGAAAGCCAGATCCTCACCACTTAAACTTTGAGATGTGTTCTGAGCATCCACAAACCCCCAAACTGAGTTGGAAATCTCCTGTGGAGAGGTTTCCTTAGGTTATTTTCTTCAGTCCTCTCTTCTGCATGGGTTCTGCGATGTAAGAGAAATGGCTTTTCCTCTGATATTTTCTTCTCTGATCCCAGCACAATGCTGGAGGGGCAAAGGTCTTGCAACAGATAAAGGAGAAATAGAAGATAAACTGACTGGCAAGATATTTCAGTTTAAAACAGCACCAATAGGTTCCATTAAGTGGGTTCTTAATATATACTAGACTAGAGGCCCGGTGCACAAAATTCATGCATTGGTAGGGTCCCTAGGCCAGCTGCCAACCAAGGCCTTCCTTCATTCCACGCCACCCCCTGGTGGTCAGTGCATGTCATAGCAAGCGATCGAACTCCCATTCTCCTGGTGGAACTTCCAAGGGGTCACTGCATATTATATACACACACACACACACACACACACACACACACACACACATATACAAACACATACACATACACTTTAACAAGCACTTAATAGTGTTCTATTTAAACATTAAGTCAACCTTTGGTGGGTTGGGCTATTAAAATCAACATCTTGTAGATCCAGAGAGGAAATGTGACTTACCCAAATCTAGTAACCTCTGAGGAAAAATTTACACAGTCATGGGCAATTCTAAAACTGAAGGCTTAACCCTGCCCCACACTGCCCCTTTCAGTTAGGGACCTGCAGGCTGCATTTGCCACCAAAGCTTCAGTCCTGGCTCTGGCCTAATTTCAATGATCCTCTTTTTTCTATACTTCTTTGAACATTTCTTTTGACTCTATTAGATCATTAAACATTTAGTGTTGTTTTAGGAATCAAAAAATATGTTTGTACACTAGATTCCCCTCTCGTTACAGGCAAGAATAGTGTTTAAATGTGCCCCTCCCACCAATATTGCATAAGACACTTATTCAAAACAATGTCAAGTGAGCAATAGTTGAACTGGAGGGCAATTGAGTGCCTGAAGAGGATTGAATGGAATATAAGCTACCGTGAAAATGTCATAGGTTACCTGTTTCATGAATTTTGCTAAGATCATGGATCAAATAGAGACATATCCTAATTCATAAACAAGAAAACCTTGCCAATCTCTATTATGAATACAGAGAATCTGTGCTTCCATTGTTTTATTATACACTATGGGAAGATTTTTTTTCTAAAAGATTTTATAGTCTTAATGGAGAAGTACAGGAAACCATACCTCTTGAGGAATAGAAATGTTTGTCTTTATAGCTTCAGGGCCTTTGAAATGGTTTGTCCCAGACAAATGTTCTTTTAAAGTTTGTTAACTGAAAATGAAAAACAGACTAGAGGGATGTTAGTAAGATGGCCAAATACGATGTCCCTCACTCTTATCCCTCCCTCTCTTTGACAACAATCAGTTGGCATCCATCGACAGACAAAAGTGCCTTTGTGGGAGCTTTGGGGTTTAGGAACGAGATTGTAAAACCTATGTGTAGTCTAAGACCACGGAAAGCAGATTGGAGAAGTCAGTGTCACACCGAGGTGGCTGACTCGCTGACTGTGGTCCCAGGGACAGACCTGGAAAGAGCTCTGTTCCCCTGAAGTCTCAGCTACAGCTCCCTTTGGCTTTGGTTCTCTCACCAGCACCATACACCAAGGGACCCAGGAGGAGTCATGCCCACATGTGTAGCAGGTAATGGGCATGCCATCCTCCATCCCATCTGGGCACCCAAAGGTGGCATATAACCTGCTTCTGCTTCTCTTAGCCACAGTCCAGGAGCCACTGGAGATAAGCCCACCAAACTCGGTCAGACTATAGATTTCGAAAGGGCTCTGTAACTGGGATCCAGCCTGTTCCAGCCACAATCAGCCACAGTCTTGGAATCCAGAGTCCAGCAGGAGACACTTATGTCTGTACTCCCAGAGATCCTGAAAGGGCCCGTACCCAGCTCCAGCCTATCAAAGCCACCAGCAGACCTGCCAGCCCAGGGACCAAGCAGGAGACACTCCTGTCTGTGCCCCAGGAGGTCTGAAAAGCTCAGCCACTGCCCACGACCAGAACTGCTGGACCAAGGACTTAGTGGGAGGTACTTCGTCTACACCCCCAGAGATAGTGAAATTGTCTTGTCTTCAGTTCCAACCTCTCCTAGCTGTGGTCCATAAGCAGTCCTACCTTTAGGATGCAGTTTAAATGGCATCTCCTTGTAGAAAACTTCACTTATAAACTTCTCACAGTGTTCAAAGAACACAAACATAGTAAACATGATCAATGAAGCATCATTCACCATGTTTACTTCAACCTGTTTACCGGTGTCTCCTATCAAGCAATTATGCATGAAGAAGAATGATTCACGAAAACAGTCAGACATATTCAAAATATATGTGTAACAATCTTTCTGTTCTTTCTATAAGTGATAGATATTAAATGGTATACCCCAAAATTGGATAATGATTTAATAAAAATGTTTCTTCTCAACCAAAACTTTATTCTTAAGATTATAATCTAATCTCATATCTTTTGACTTCATTTAAATGTTGGTGACTCTTGACGTATATCTCCAGCTTGGATATTTCCTCTCCATTAACCTGCTCATTTGAGATCTTTTTGGAAGTGCCATACATATTTAAAACATAACATGGTCAAAAGTGAAATCCTGATATTCCCTCCCAAACCAATTTCTTCAACCCTCTTTCCTATTTCAGTTGATGGTGTGACTCTGTTCTTCCAGTGGCTCAGGCTAAACAGGGTGGCACCCTTGGCACCTCTCATTCGCTTACTCACCATATCAATCCATCTGCAAATCCTGTCACTAAGGCCTTCAAAATGCACATAACTTGAACCTTTATCACCACTTCCATAGCTCTCACACCCATCCAAGACATTCCTCACCTAGATAACTGCAATAGCCTCTTAAAACAGTTTTCCAAATTCTGCACCTGCACCCTTCTATCTATTCTCAACACAGTGAGACCTTCTTTTAAAATCAAATCCAGATCTTTCTCTTCTCTGCTGCCAACCTTCTGAAAACACCCCATCTCATCCTATATAATAAAAGGCTAATATGCAAAATGACAGAACTGCAGAATGACCAGTCACTATGACGCACACTGACCACCAGGAGGCAGATGCTTAATGCAGGAGCTACCCCCTGGTGGTCAGTGCGCTCCCACAGGGGGAGCGCTACTCAGCCAGAAGCTGTGCTCAGGGCTGGCGAGCGCAGCGGAGGTGGTGGGAGCCTCTCCCACTGTCGCGGCAGCACTAAGGAAGTCCAATTGCTGGCTTAGGCCCGCTCTCCATGGGGAGTGGGCCTAAGCCGTCAGTCGGACATCCCCTGAGGGTTCCCGGACTGTGAGAGGGCACAGGCTGGGCTGAGGGGACCCCCCCCCCCCCATGCCCAAGTGCACAAATTTCGTGCACCGGGCCTCTAGTTTATAATATAACCCATAGCCCTTCTGAGGGCCTCTCAAGCCCACATAATCTGACCATGAACCCTGATACATGTATCTCTGATACATCTTATTCTCCCTGTTTACTTGTCTCTGGACATGCTGGCTCCTCTGTGTGGCTGCAACATTTTAGGTCTGTTCATGCATAGTCTTTGCATTTCTGTTCCTCTTCCTGGACTGTCCTTTCCCGGGTGTCTTCAGGGCTCCCTCCCTCACACTTTATCTCAAGACTTGGCTCAAATATACCTTCCAAGTGATGGCCATCCTGCATCCCTGACCGTTTTATCTAAATTTGCAGTCTCTGCCTAGTGTTTCCTATCCCATTACATGATTCAGTTTTCACCTTACTATATAACATAGTATATCAAGTGTATTTTTAAAATCTTGTTCATTGTCTTTCTCTCCACTACAATCTGTTTTCTAAATTTAGGGATTTTTTTTTGTCTGATTTTTTTTCTCTATATTCCTATTACTTAAAACAGTGCTGGAAAAAAACAAATAAATGTCAAAAGAAGAAGAAAGGAAGGAGGGGGAACAAGGAAGGAAGAGACATTCTTTAATTATATTTTTTGTTATGAGGTCCTTCATAAGAATGAGGCTTATCTATATTAGTGATGTGAAAAATATTTCCAAAACATCAGAGAATGAGAAACCAGATTTCATAAGCAAAAACTGGTATGCAAAAACTGGTATGCATATTAGTATTCCAGTTTTTGTTTATTTGTTGTTATTGTTTTATAAATATATTTTTATTTACTTCAGAGAGGAAGGGTAAAGGAAAGAGAGGTAGAAACATCAATGATGAAAGTAAGTCATTGATCAGCTGCCTCCTGCACACCCTACACTGGGGATTGAGCCTGCAACCTGGGCATATGCCCTGACAGGCAATTGAACAGTTACCTCCTGGTTCATAGATGGATGCTCATCCATGGAGCCACACTGGCTGGGCAGTAGTCCAGTTTTTTAATAAATAAAATAAATAATTTTATATGAGGATATATATATATTTATAAAATGAGGGCTGAAAAGGGTGCATGCCACTTAGTAGTGATTGTTTCTGGCACTTAGTATTTTTGTTTTGCATTTCTGTATAATTTGCATTTAAAATATGTATGTATTAAATTTTTAAAAGATAAAAGTTGATATTCAATTATGTGTAGATAATTTTTTTGCACATTGAAAGCTGTTTATAATATACTTGTCATGTCAAAGAGCAGTTTAGAGAATAGTAATAAAGTAAACATTAATGTTCAATTTGGAAATCCAAACAGTCTGCAAATTAAATTTATTTTTTTTCATATTTCCCGTCAGAATACATTTGGCCACAAAACCTAACCTGAACTGACATGAGTTTATTTATAGACTTCAGTGCCACACAATGGGAATATTCATAATTTTTACTAATTCTACCCCCATACCTGCTCTAGGTGATATGGTATAAAATGAATATGCTCCAAATGAACTTTCTAAAATATAAACCAGTTCTGAAACACATCCAACCTCCAGGTTTTTTTACATAAGGCATTTTAGCTATATTTTTATCTAACTTCACACCCAAACTGTGATCTTTGGTTGGTATGATTTTAACTATGTTTTTCTCCTTTTGCTCATTTGAATTGATAATGTTTGCTTTCTACAACAAGCTTCTTATGCACTAAGTCTATAACAGACTTCTTGTGTAATAAATAAAATAACATATATGTTAAATTAAATTATATCAAAACTTTAGATAGGATCTTCAGGCATGAAAAAAAAATGTTTTAACATTGAGAGAGCTATTTCCTTAGCCAGCTGTGGCTTTGTATGTTGTCCCTTGAAACTAAACAACCCTAAGATTTTGTCGACTCAGAGTCTCCAGGTAACAGACAGTAACCTAGTAGATTAAAATACAGAAATGGGTAAATTTGGATACATTAGAGATATAGGGGAGGACAAATTCCAATGAAGTTCTGGGACAGGTCCTGCCCCAGGGACAATTTCGATACTGTAGCCCTGACAGATGCACAGTCATGGCTGAGTTTGCTGCACGTTGGCCCAGGACAGTCACGTTTCCCCATCCCAATAACTCAGGCTGATTTTCACTGAAGATAGCAGGCAATGCTGCCGGTATTAATAGAAGGAGCATGCTCTTTTCCTGTTCAGCTATTTAAAGAAATGTTCAGCTGCAAGGTGTGTGATTTATGCAGCTTATCTTCTTCAATCCAGATAGGACTCACTGCTGTTCCCTCCCATGACATCCCCCACTTAATGGATCTGCAACTAACTTTCCTTTTGTGATCTAACATGTACAAGAAAAAGGGGGGGTGTGTGGCGGGAGGGCACGATTATTGTTTCCAGGTGCTGCTGATCACACTTGCATGGGGTAGGAACAGCCTTAATTGTGTTCTTGGCTATAAATGCATTGTAAACAAATTTAGAAGACAATCAGTCAGTGTTAAAGGAGACATGGGAAATTACTGTCACCCACTAAGTGACCTTAAAGTGCAATACAACACATGTTTCATGGGGCTTAGAAACACAACCAGCTCTCCATGAATGGCTTAGAGATGGCTAAAATGAAAGGGAGTTAGTCCCCAGAATAAGTCCAGCATGCAGTTTGCATGTTTGATTTCTACAGAATGGTCTCACATCTGTTTCTTGACGTCCTTTCCAGCCACCAAGGCCCAGTTCAATAATTGTTTCCTCCCTATTACCTTCCCAATTCCCACCAGTTGGAATTAATTTCTCTTTTCTCCCAATAACTGCTGTTTGTGTTTCCTGCATCTCTTATACTATTTATTATAGTTTCCCTACTGTTTGACTTTGAAATGACAGTGCTTATTTTTTGGAGCTTCCCATACTTCAGTTATCTGAGCATTTGTTTAAGATATTTTGCCAAATCTGTGTACCATCCATATTTAATTTACTTAATATTCTCTTTATTTTTACTAACGTGTAAAAACATTTCTTTAACCTCATCCTAACTAGTAACATCTATGAAATTAAAATTATTGTAATTATATACATATGAATATATGTATATATGTTTGAAAGCTTATCAAAGTAAATACTTAACTATTAAAATTTTAAATACTTTTTATGTATCAACTCATATCATTAGGAATGTCATCAGTAGTTCATATGCCACATATAAAAATCAAACCAATCTTGGCAAAACTCTGCCCCATTTTATGCTGTTAGGTCCTTGGGTACAGAAAAACATTTTTTCCCCACAATGCAATGTACTTCAGAGCTTTGGCTGAGCACTTGCTCTATGAAAGACAGTATGCTAGGTTACCAAAATCTCAAGGTACATAATATTTTAATACTGTAACATCTTGGTACAGTTTTAAAATATAATATTAAAAATAAAAATGAATGCAAAGATTCCACAGCGAACAAAACATCAACATTTTAAATAAAGATGGCATCCGTTACTTATAAACAGAAATGATGATTCCTGGCTAGGGACTTGTTTAGAGGATTTTAGAAGGTAGCTTATTAAATGCCTAGTTTGTTTTCCTCTATAGTCCAGGCTTTCAAGTTTTACAGTGCAATCGTGCAAACTTTATTTTTATATCTTCTGTTTTCCTGAGAGAACTTGATGATGAATATTATACTATTTCTGTGGCATTGGTACCAGAAAGTGATGTTTTAGCTCCTTTCAGGTGTGTTTTGGATTCCTCTGGTTTTCTTGAAAGCCTCTCAAACCCATATTATCTAGTACATCCCTGACCATATACAAAATTGGCTGAGTAATTGAATAAATTAATTTAAGAGTGAATGAGTGGTTGAATGAATGAATATAATGGGGTCATATGGAAAAAATGGGAATTTCACTCTTAATTTTGACATGAAGTCCAAGATGCCAGGTAGTGTCAGCATCTCTGTTCCTGATTTATTCCGTAGTCGGTTGAGGGTCTGACCACGAAGCCATATGAATTAGGACAGGGAAGGTAAAATACACCAGCCTCCCCCTGCCTAGCTGGATCTCTTTCCCAGGACCCTGTTCCAGGTCAGATTCCCTGAGTATTTTCAACGTCCTGGTGTTGACATTGCCCATATGGGGAATTAAAGGTGGTGTATGGTTACCTGACCTTCCGGGACTTCTCAGGCCACTCTGGCTCTAGGCAACCTGAATGATGCAGCTGCCAGGCTTTATTCTCATTCTGTGAAGATTTGCTTCCTCCCATCAAATAGAAACACTTCTAATCCACAGAACAGCTCTGGCAATCTTTTTGACAGCTTATCCTCTACTCTGGTTTAATCTGTCCCAGGTAGATCAAAAAGGATTGATATGAACTTTTTGATTGGTTGTCTGCCTTTTTTTCTCTTCATTGCTTTACCTTTCAGCAGCTGAAGGGGATCCATCATGATAATTTCCCATTATTAGGTTTGAAGTGTTTTGAATGTGAAATGCCTTTTCACTTAGAAAGAATTGATGCCTATAACTTGTAATGTGTTAGCAGTTTGGTGGAGTGCTTGACAGCCCAAACTGCATTACAGGTAGCTAATCCCCATGGCTGAGCTCCATTAAAGAATAGATCGTATCTGTTAAAACAGCCATAGAGTGTGGGTCATTGTGCTGAAAGGCAGTCTAGCTGCTGGGAGAAAGATTATTATGTGACTTTATTCTATTTTAAACTTGGAGAATGTATAGTACATATACTAGTCATGATTGATTAAAGATACCAGAGGGATTTTATGACTCTCCTGGTGTGTGCCAATGTTATAATTCCCACCAGGAAGAAAAATGTCCCCAATGGTTTAAATGAGACCAATAGCAAATATCAAGCTGTGAACAGGAATGAAAAGCAACCTAGATCCTGTACATTTTTCACTGTGACTTCTCCCATACTTCAGTTCTTTGGAAGAAATAAGAATATGATGTCCTCTAATTCTCAATGCTTATTAAAAGTGCCTCTTGAGAAAACAGAGTTTATGGTTTCATATTGTGGCTGTGGACCAATTTGGGTTATTTTTTTTCTTGTAGGCTAAGAAAGATAAGTACATTTCAATTCATGTATCATCTCTAGTCAACAAGTAGTGAGACTCTTGTGGTGCTTTGCTGAGGTTTAAGAACTGTGGGAAAAATGACCACCTTGGACACAGGTGGCAGAGTGGAGGCCAGTGTATCACATATTTGTCATCCCTGATGTAGACAAACTCAAGCACAGTTAGTAACCACAGTCTTTAGAGTAATTAAGAATATAGCCAAGTTTATGGCCCTTTCTGATTCATATCATCTATAGGAAGATTCTATAGACTGAATGTTTTCCCCTTCAGATGCATATGTTGAGAACATCCTTCTAGTTGGTAGGTAAGATGCTGCTGGATTCATGACCTGATTAATAAAGCCAATTAGATCTTTTAAAAAATCATATGTTGAAACTTAATCCCCCATAAGATGGTATATGGAGGTGGAGCCTGTGGGAGGTGATTATGTCGTAAGGGTGCTACCCTCATGAGTGGGATCAGTGCCCTTATCACAGACACCCGAGGAACTTCCTGCTCTTTCCATCATGTGAGGACACTGAGAGAAGATGACTGTGAACCAGAAAGTGAATCTTCAGTAGATATCAAATCTGCCAGCACCTTTACCTTGGACTTCTCAGCTCCAGAGCTGTGAGAAATGGATGTTTAATAGTTTAAGGCACCCAGTCTATGGTATTTTTGTTATAGCAACACACACTAAAACAGGAGTCCAGTTAGACTATCTGAAGTTTGGATTCTGTGATAGCCCCTGTTTTCTTGTGTTAAATGTAATTTTTAGCACCCAAAGCATGATAAACAGAACCCCATAAAAACAGGCCATTCAACAATCAACATTTCATTGAACAGGCATTTGTGAATTAACTGAAATCCCATAACAGAGAAGTACTGCCTAGATGCCTCACCTTAAAGGATATGCAAATCATGGCAAGCCACTAAATGCAGGTGTATGCAATAGTTCCATAGCCAGTCAAATGGGGTTCAAGTACAGAACGTAAGTAATCTACGGTTTTATAAGTTGCTCTATTATATGACCCACACAAAATGGCTTCAAAGTCAACTCCGAGTTCCTTCAGGTGGAAAGGATGTTTCTCTAAGTTCTAGAAAGTGAACTTATTTCTTATGAACCAGAGGTTGTACCTTGGGAATCGTTTGGTCCACATCCTCATTTATAGGGAAACTGTGTGGTCCGAGAGAATATTACATTTATGACAAGAGTTCAGCTTAGATAGCAGATTGATGTCTGGATTCCCAGCCTAGTGTAGGTATTGGAAAATTATGAAGTTTTTATTAAATATTTTTAAACCAAATATATCCAATATTAAGGTTGTTCAGTTACTTAATAATCTCACTTATCTAGTAATTTCTCATTTTAGATAGCCTTGTGTAGCTAGTAGAAGCAAAGAATTGGGATTACTATAAATGTGATACTTCTATTTACTAGTCAAATAATTGGACAAATACTTGTGCCTCTTGTTTTCCCACCTGTAAAATAGAGAGAGTAATACCTTCTAAATCAAGTAATAATGAAGATTAAATGGAGTTAATGTATGTGAAGCCAATGTAATGAACATATACTAAATGTCTTAGCATCTCCATGTGTGAACTTCTTGTCAATCACAGAAGAGATGTAAAATTTCCTTGTTTCATCTTTCTTCTCCTATATGGAGTTTCAACTGCTGAAATGATTAAAACTGCAATTAAGATACCGATTAGGAAGTGATTGTAATGTATCTTTATGTCCATTAAGTCTAAAGAGCAGGCTGATACGAAAAGTCATTCATTTTCCATTCATTATTAATTAGCAAGTATTGAGTGACTACATTTTGAATAAAACTGAGGTATATTAGCCACAAATTTTCTCAGAAAACCTTGCCTGTTAACAATAGCTCATGATAATCGTGACCTTGATCTTAAATACAAACATGACTCAAATGCTTATTTCTAAACCAACTTTCAACCTTATGATAATAACCAGGTTCTTTTTTAAGTTTATCTGTTATGTTCAGTACTTAGTCTGATGTGCTGTTAGAACCCCGTAGATTCCTATCTTCTGGCTAGAATCTCTCTAGTAGGAGTATTTGGGTTTGTGTCAAAGTTCTCCCTACTTTTCAGGGATATTTATTTCATTCTGTCTCCCTAGCTTCCCTATACAAATACAAACAAACTGGCCTTTTCCAAGGGGAAAGACAACAAAACTGCATAGAGCATAAGTAAAACCAACTCACATCATATGCAAACTGTGCAAGGAAGGCGCACACATGGGCAGAATTCTGAGACCAGTCTCTCACACACTCAGATCACAGTCATTGCTCTGTAATCGCCACAAAGTGGCAAAGGTGAACCCTCCAAATTGAAAAGAAACAAACACATCTACTTGGATGTAGAAGGTATATATCAAGATAGTGTATTGATCGCATTTATAGTTTTTCTGTGTTTTTGTTTTCAACTTTGATTATTATTTTCTGTATTTCATATGTGCATTAAAATAGAACTATGAGTTCTACCTCGTCAATTCAGCACATGACCAAAATATATGTTCACCATTTCTGGAGTAATTCCAACAGTCCGACATTTTCGTGCCCTTTTTAGAATTTGATGTGATGGTACCTTTGCCCTGTGCTTACCTGCCAGCTCTAGGCTCATCCCTGTTACTTTCAGAGAGAGGTCACGTCTTCCTGCAGTAACATCTGTCTCCAGGTTCCAGGAACTTGCTCTGAAGCTTCTCTAAAGACAGACTCCTGCCCAGAGGAAGCCTCTGGATTCTCAAGGTTGTGCCCCATAGGTTTTCTTGCCTGTATATCTTCCTGGGATTCCTTGATGTTAACATCTTTTCTCAATGTCCCTCCTGTCTCCTGTCCCTGTCCAAGCTGGAGATTATTTTCTTCTGCCATCTTAGACCTCCTTTCATCATTCATGCCTGAATCACCTCCACAGGGGCATTCTGACTTCGGAGATCAGGCCCCCAAACAGACCGTTTCAGTCAATCATTATCATTTTATATGAGAAATGAAAGACAATCCCTTTTCCACTTTTTCTAACCTTTTTGCTTCTTTCCCCATTAATCACAATGAGACTTAATTTTCATGTCCTTTGAAAAAAGAAAGTAAATGCTCTCACCCATAAAGATTATACTGGAAGTTAGTTGAGGCTAACCTTAACAACTAAAATGGACTGAGTGCTTATCTTAAGACAAACGCTGTAGTAAGTGCCCATGACCCTTATCTCCTTTGATACAATAACCTAGGGGGTAAGTATTTTGTTAACAACATTCTTCAGAGTAAAATAAAATGAAACAAATAAAACCTGCGACTTAGAGATACCAGACCAATTGCTCAGAAGTGTACTGTAAAATAGCAGCAGACCATAGACCCTGGATGCCTACCTATCAAACTTGCTACCTCTTGACCAACTCAGGTGGAATTCATATTGAAACATATGTTCCCATTGAATTATTTGGGTCACAGTGGTTTGCAGAGTAAAAAATGAGCAAAGAAAGAGGGAAGAACAAAGATATCCTGTCCTCTGCAAGCAACAACTGGGCAACATCACTGATGCAATTTTTGAATGCATTAGAACTTCTTTTTTCCCCATTGTTAGAAGTTGCCAGATTTCAGGGTCGTGTTTGTTTTTTCTTGTTTTTAATAAATGTAGGGATTTACATGGCATTCTTCCTTTTCTGCATATGTATTAACTAACAGATGTGCACATCTGGCATCTAATATTCTGTCTCATGTGGCCGCTTAGATCTGGACACAGCAGTGGTTTTGGAAGGGATGCTGCTAGGGGGAAACTCAGTGATTTCTCGGACCATTCTGCTCTGCTCTAATTCCTCAGCTCCTCTCATGTCTTTTGTCCTTCCTGGGTCCTTGCATTCAGGAGCTCCAGGACAACACAGGTGACATACTTACAATTTCACACCACATTTGTCTTCATGGTAACTACTACAACAACAACAAACTCTACAAAGTGGGGAAACTTGGTGAACCAGCCACCAGATTTGTGTCTTGCTGGTGTGACTCAAACACAGGGCTGCGTCTCGGGTAACCTGTGCAGTGGACTGGTATTTTTCCAGGAGCCTTAGCGCTGACCTCCAGTCCCCACCTCTCAACCCCTCCTTCACTGCCCTAATTTCTTCTTACCCTGGCTTGGTAGTTGCAGGGGACAAGAAGTCTTTTTCTCTCCCCTTTCTTTGCTCATTTTCTTACTCTGCAGAAACGCTTCAAGGTCTGTTTTAGTAGTTCTTCCCCTGGTTCACAAAATGAACCCAGACTGAACTAATCACTGTTTAGGAAGCAGTGTTTACCATAGTGTCCTGTGTTGCTCAAACCTGGAGATAGTGACATCTACATCGGATTGCTATACCTTAAGGGAAATTTACACCTGAAATTTAGTTAGGCAGGACATCAGATAGGGTGTCAGGATCCAGCTAGCTAAGCATGAAGGTTCAAGCCTGGTGTTGAGCTAAAGTGAAGCATGGCAACTATGGTTGAAGAGAAAAAACTGATCAGACATACAGATTGTTCAAAACGTCAGGGTTAGGTAGGGAAGCCAGATGCTCATGGCAGTATATGGTGGCAAACTCAAAACATAGAGAAAGCAGGCAATTATAGATGAATAAGTGTGTCTTCCTACATTGCCCAGTTAGCTTCATTATTTCAGGCCAATGTGGGCCAGAGGCTAGGAGGGCAGTGGGGAGTGGAGGCTCTTCTCTGCAAGCATCCTTTACCTCCACAAAACTAGATGAGTCACTGCTCCCAAATTCTGCAAAAGTTTTCCCTCTCACTCTGCCTCTGAACTGCCCTTTCTCTATAGAACTGCATATGCAAATCCTACCATTCTTCAAAAGCCAACTAATGTGACATGTACTCTTTGAACTCACCCTTTTATACCTCTCCCCAAATTACTCAGGATGTCTCCCCCTTCTGAATACCTACAATAATAGGTCTTTATTTCTCTTAATATTTTGCTTGCTTTATTGTTGGTGTTTGAGTTGGTACTCTAGTTGGTGTGTGTGTGTGTGTGTGTGTGTGTGTGTGTGTGTGTGTGTGTTGCGGGGTAGTATACAAGCTATACCCTAAATTGTGTGAGAGCAAGGATTATATTCAGTTCACTCTCCTTCCAAGAACTAACACAATACTAGTTGATTTTATTTGTTTGAGCACAAATGAGTTCTAGTTGTTTTTTTTTTTGTTTTTTTTTTGTATGAGAACACACGGGTTTCTATGAATGTTTACAATGCACGCTATCTGGTATAAACTACGGGTGAGCAGGATTTGTGTTAAACTTTCCCTTCTCTGGTGCCTAGTAGGATGCTTTGAACACAGTAGGTTCTTTACTTATCTTTGCTAAATGCTTCCAAATTTGTGAACTCAATAGATTTCCCAGTGCATATGAGGAGACCAGACAAGTGTCCTCCGTATGTAGATCAAGACAAAGAATGGTGCAAATATAACTAAAAGGATTCAGGGAAGATGGAACACTGCTAATAGGAATGACTCACTAAAGTCACATTCTTCCCACTACTACTGTTTCCCATAATTCCTCACACTGCACATGCCCAGTTGAAGCCCCATCTCTCTTTCCAGGAACAAAGACAATGGAATGCTATGCTGCCTCTGGGCTCTCTGAGCCCCTCTCCCTAGCTCCCCTCAGTGACCATGACTGCAGGGACCTGTGCAGCCCCTAAATGAGACCTCCAGAGCCAAGTGCGGCTGACACGACTTCATTATGAAGATGCATGGGTTGGCTGCCAGCTAATGAATGCCGGTGCTCGGAAGGATAAACTCGGCTTCTCCCTGATACAATTTAACATCATATTTCCCTAATTTGAGCCTGATTTAGTCGCTCGGGTATTTGGATGCCTCTTCTATGGTGCCGATAGTTAATTAAACAGATGTTGCAGAGGGAATCATTAATTTTAGTGCTGCAGATGGGAGTGGAATGACTTTCTGAAGTTAATGTTTCAGCAAAACAATGGGCTTCTGTCATCAGTTGATATAAACTGAGTAAATTAAGGAAACAAGTAGAATAGGGTAGGTCGCTCCAAGGAAATATCAATTATTCATTTTGGGAATTACACTTCTTTTGTTTTTGTCTTTGCATTCCCCTGAGGGGAGAAAAGTGGATGTCTGCAGGGAGGAGTGGTGGGTTAAGGGGGAAAACAGGCTCTAAGAGTCTGAAGGTTTAGCTGTGCAAAGATTTTTAATTTTGTGAGGAGTTTAATTTGTATGTAGAGATGAATGGTTCAGGAATATGGACTGAGCCTGAGGAACCAGAAAAATGTGTGACAAGATACATAGTTAGGAGAACACATCACTGGAAGACAGAGAAACATTCCTAGCCATTTCACTAAGAATTATTCATTAGTTTAGCAAATATTTATTGTTGAGAGGCACTTTGGGACTAGGAACATGGCAATGAACACAAACGACAGAGTCCCTGTATTCACAGGGCTCACAGTCATCCAGGAAAAATGTACAGGTGCCAGCTCTTTGTCCCAGAATAGTCCCTCACACAATTATATGCACGTTTTCCACGCACACATGTGGGGAAGCGAAATACCATTCATTGAGCAGCCCCCATGTGCCAGGAATGTGCTTGTGCTTAATCTGTGTTATGAGAAAATTTGATAAATATACGACAAAACACCCCAGAAAGTAGAATGTCTTCGCAAAGTCACACGGGTATTGAGAAAATTGGATACAAAGGCTGGTCCAGAAATGAAGCTTTTTCTCAACAAGTTTTTGCAAAGAGAAAAACTATATATGCATGCATATCTATCCATTATAGAAGATTTAAAGTGACTGGTTAAAAAATAAGTGCAATTTAATGTAAATTTAAAGAAGACTTGGATGCCCACAAAGGCAATCACAGAAGGAATCATGGGGAGGTGTCATTTAAGGTAACCCATGAAGAATGAGTTTCACTTCAACCTTCGAAGATGAGAAGAGGGCTTCTGGAGGACACGGATTTCATCAAGCCTTCTTATGACCAGGACAATTTCTTCTCATGTGACAAGTCTGAGGTTTGTGCTTATCAGTCTCATTGGCTGTGGTAGTCAGATCAATGGCCCTGCAACCCTGTCTTCATCTCCAGAATGTGTGAATATGTTACGTTGCATGGCAAAGGGAAATGACAATTACAGTTAAAAGTAAAGTTGCTAATCAGTCCTACCCTAAAGTAAAAAGGTTATCCTGCCTTGTTCAGATGTACCCAGTATAACCACAAGGGTCCTTCAGTGGGGAAGAAGGATTCAGAAGGGTCACAACCAGAGAGATGGCTGCATGAGAAGGACCTGAAGAACCAGTGCGGGCTTGGAAGGAGGAGGAGTACCACAGCCAAAGAACGTGGGCAGCCAGTGGCAGCTGGGAAGCAAGGAAACGGATGGTCCCCTTAAGCCTCCAGAAAAGGAGTGCAGCCCTGCCAACACTTTGCCTTTAATCCACTGAAATCCTTTCCAACTTCTCATTGCTGGAATTACGGAGGTAATAAATACTTGTTGTTTTAGGCCGTTACATTTGTGGTGATTTGTTATAGTAACAATAGGAAACTAATATGTTGCCAGAGGAGGCTATATTTCCTTTGGATTGAGTAATTTCTACTAGATAAAACCTAGATGTTTGTCTTTTCTGATCCTACTTCTTTTCTTAATGAAATTACATATTGCAAGAAACAGACATTTTATAGTCCATTAAATAGTTTTGTATCCTGATTGTTCATTTACTTTCCAAATATTTCCTTATATCCTAAGAAACGTAATGAGTAACACAGATGGAACCCTTTTCTCCTGAAGCTTGCAGAGTAGACTTGAGGATTGAAACAAGGTGCATGGGACTGTCATTTACTGTCCCAGGGATGTAGGTGCAAAAAAAAAAAAATTGCTCAAGAATATTGTTAGTTTAATTGCATTTATATTGCATGTGAGGTTCCAGGGGGCTGCTGTAGATGCAGGTTTGCAAGTCAAAAGTGAGACATGGGCTAGAAAAACAAATCATCTTAGTTATTCAAAATTCATGCCAATTGCATCCCACCAGAACGCTACATACATGGCACCTGGTGACATGCTCTATAATTTTCTGAATGCAATTGGCACGGGTTCCATCCCTGTGTATCTCACAGATGATTGCTGGTTCTCTGAGCTTTACTGGCCAGGAGGGGCATCCTGGGGAAATGGTGATGGGAAGAGCCAAGTGGTGTAAATGATTACTTTGCTCCATCTTAGCATGGTGCTGAGCACGCCTGCTGTGCAGGGCCCATTCATGGGCCATGTTTCCAAGTGCGCTGTTTAAGCATGTGCTCATTGATCTCCAGGGGCTCTGTTCTCTCTTGGCACTAGCCCAGCTGGGTAAACTGATTTTATTGCTGCTTAGAGTCTTAGGATGTCCCCAACCTATTATTCTTAATCCACTCTCAGTAATAATTGGTTTTAGGAATATATCCCAACCCCAAAGGAGATTAAGTTTTCTTTCTGCCTCCGATGGGTACTCAACCTTCACTCAATATGCACTTTGCCAACCTAAGAATGTCCAAACCTGTAGAGAAATTTCATAAAAGTTTATTTGAGCCAGGAAGCAAGATTTCGAATGCTCCTGAGAATAACAGTGCTGTAGTTTCTGTAATACCTTTGGAATTAGAGAGAGAACTTAAGGAAGATTACATAAAGGTGGGAGAAAGGAAAGTGGGCGTTGGAATACAACAGTTAACAAGGTCATGTGCTCTCTTCAGGATGGTTAGTTGCACTCTTAGGGATCTAAAAAACTGAGGCATTTCAAAGCTGTGTTAACCTAGATGCACAAGAGCAATGGACTGGCCTTGTTTATGGCAAAGATCAACCTTTTACATGAGAGATTTTATGCCTGAAGCATGACTGCCCACCATGACCTGCCACACTAGGAATTTATAATCAGATCACCCCACTAGGTGACTTGCATGTAGATTATGACAATACCCTTTCTCATCCACAACTTAAAGGCAGATTTGACCCAAACCACTCAGTATTCCATAATGGCTCAAGAGTTGGACCATTTGCCTATCTAAGTATCTCCAATTTTCCTCTTGAACTATTTGGTCAAACCGGGCCAACTTACAAATCAGTAATATGCATTTGCACAGGTAGAGAGCTATACATTTAAGATCTAAAAATACTGGGAATAAAATAATTTAGGAATCTGAATCTTGAAAAATGAAAATTGAGCCCATGCATGATTATAATAATTTCTAGCCATTTTTATTTGTATGTATTTTCCTTTTTATATGGCAATTGTAAGTTTAATTCACAGACAAGTTGCTACACATAAACTCAAATTGAGAAGAGAGCTTAGAGGAGCCAAACCACATACAGTAAAACATGCTAACGTCCTCTAATTAATTAGAGGCACATCACAAAAATATTGTTGAGAATGAGCTATAGGTTATCCCCTATTCCCTGAGGCAACTTCTAAGTTATCAAAATGTATTTTCTTACCATAACTATTAAACTACTTTTTCACCATCACATCCGCATTTCGCTATTGCTAAAAAACTCAGAAATATGAGATTAAGTAAAACCTATAATTTTCTTCTTGGAGTTACTGAGACCCTAAAAGGGCAAGTAATTTGGCCAAGGTTGCATGTTAAGTAGCAACATTGAAACTAGAGCATCTAAATCCTCATATGAGCTCTTGTCTTCCTTCCAAAAACGGGGTAGACTAAGTACTCTGAGAGACCCTCCTGATTCAAAGAAGAAAAAAGCTAGATTACTGATAAGACAAAATTTGGATGCAGGGTTAGTTGTTTTTATTTTGTGATTTGTTTGTCTTTATTGTAGCAAATATTTTCACAAATACCTTGCCCCAAAAAACATATATGCTGTATATCTGGTGAAAGCTGGGGGAAATGGATGGATGGGAGAAGTGACAAGTACCTGAAGATAGGTATCTAGAGAATTCCTGTGTTAGGAGTGGTGATTTGTGGGCTAGTGGAGGGGTAAAAAGAAAATTCTACATCTCAACATCAACCATGGCCCTCAGTGGAAGAACAAATGTCCCAAATTTGGGGCACACAAAAGGTTGAGGTGAGGTAGATTCATACCTCCATCTGAAATCTCTTTTCAACACTCAAGCAGTAAATTAACACTATGGGGTTGGAGACAGGCTGTATATGATACCCATCACTGTGAGTCTCCTAGAGACATTTTATTACAAGACACCAACCACAAGTGAGGACATTTCTAGGTCAGGATGAACATTGCCCAAGGGGGAAGTAAGACTATGTGAGAGAAGGTCTTTCTTACACTATACCCAAGAGTCACTCTCTTGTGAAGAGGATACAGCTAATGATGAAAATTTCTAATAATTAGAGCAATATGTGATAGTGCTTAGCTTCTGGAAGTTTCTGACATGTGCTAATGAGGACAAGGTTTCAGATTTGATGGACATAGTGGTGAGTTCATTCCAATCCTGCTACGAGTCCCGTCAGTGGTCATCACTGATCATAGGGGCCACAAACGTCAGAAGTGTTCCGGCTCTGGGTAACCCATCACTCTTAGAGCAATGCTTCATAGTTCTGGAGTTAACAGGAAAGTGTTCAGCATCGAGATCTCAAGAGACTGAGAAAAATGCTTCCTAGAGTGGCAGTTTGCAGCTTCTTTTATGCATTTTGAATTAAGGAAAAAATATAAGGAATATTCTATGAGGGTGGGAGAAAGCAAGGTGGGGATTGGATTACAGGATGGTTAAGAAGATTATGTGCTCAATTGAGGGAGTTACTCTTATTTCAAACTTGTGTTATCCTAGATGCTCAGAAACAATGGACAGGACTTGCTTTAAACAAAGACAAATCTTTTACTAAAGAAGTTCTATGGCCCTGGCTGGTTTGACTCAGTAGATAGAGTGTTGGCCTGCAGTCTGAAGGGTCCCAAGTTCGATTCTGGTCAAAGGCACATGCTCAGGTTGCAGGCTCGATCCCCATTGGGGGGTGTGCAGGAGGCAGTCGATCAAAGATTCTCTGTCATCATTGATGTTTCTATCTCCTTCTTCCTTCCTCTCTGAAATCAATAAATATATATATTTTAAAAAACAACAAAGATGGGTAGCCTGGGGCATGGCTACCCATCATGATCTGCCCATATAGGTATTTATGATCAAATCACCCTATGAGATTATTTTCCATAGAACCCCACCCCTTTTTTTTGTCCACAACATAGCTGGGTCCATGTGCTCCAACCTTGCCTAGTCATTGTCCTAGTTTCTAATCTCTAAATTCCAAGAGGACACAGATTAAGTCTGTCACATTTACTGTATTCTATCCTTAGGCGATCCTCTACTTCTGTATGAATGAATTATTTTCCTTAATTTAGAAAATATTTGATTTAGTATCATTTAGGGAGTCCCAGCATTGGAGCAACCAAGGCCAGGTTATGTCAGCAGACTTTCCTATCAATGTTGTGGTTTGTAAAAGGTACCTAACCTTTTAGGATCTCATCCCCTCTTTAATTTATGAAATGGAATTTGGAAACATATTTCACCAGATTGCTTTTAGAGTTTATGAACCGTAAGGTTCTCTGCAGTTATTAAGTACTATTATAAGTTGAGCACATATGAAGCCCTGAGTGCAGAAATATAAATGGGGAAGGAAATAGAGAGAAAATCGACAAGCACTGAGTATCTACCAATAATATGGTACTAGACACTTTTACTATGCTTCACTATTTAAGCATTGTCATTGTAAAATAAATGTTAATATCCCTAGTTATCGGGAGAAAAACATAAGGCTCAGGTAGAGATATACTCTTGCCAGTTTTAAAAGACTGCAACGATTTCCTTCTCTGCACTACATCCTGCAACCCCTTAGCACACACGAAAGGACAGAGAAAAATAAAATGTCAAAGTGGAATTAATTGTTTAATTGTAGAGTATCAAATGTAATACTGGAGTTTGAAGAAGTAAAAGAAGGCTGATGCCAGAAAATACTTTATAGGCAAAGTAGGATTTTTAAAAAAATATATTTTATTGATTTTTTACAGAGAGGAAGGGAGAGGGAGAGAGAGTTAGAAACATTGATGAGAGAGAAACATCGATCAGCTGCCTCCTGCACACCCCCTACTGGGGATGTGCCTGCAACCAAGGTACATGCCCTTGACTGGAATTGAACCTGGGACCCTTCAGTCCACAGGCCGACGATCTATCCACTGAGCCAAACCGGTTAGGGCCAACGTAGGATTTTAACAAAATGTTGTGAATAGGTGGGATTTTTTCAATAGGTTCGGTTGAAAAGGGAAGACTGGATTGTTAGTTAGCATGCATGAGGCCACCAGCACCGCTGAAGGGACAGAGGCAGACATCAGTAATGGGAATTCCACTTTCAGACTTGGGAAAGGTCAGTGTATGAAAGTAAGGGAAGTAGAGTTTGGTGACTTTCCTTCACCTGGATTGTAGACAAAAAGATTGAGCACTTCCTGTAACAAGGATTTCGTATCCTGACCCTGAAGAGGCAGGAGCTAAGAATGAGGGTCAACATTTGTCAAAGAAGAAGCTGGTAGAAGCGTAGCTCACCACAAACTTCCTTACTGCCACTGCTTCTAACACGTTATAGAAATACTGTTGGGAGTGATGAAAGAGAGGCTGCAATTCCGACCTTTGAGCCATGTATGTGGATAGTAGATGAAAATGTTTGTACAGAATTCTAGACAATTTGGGAAATTCAGAAAATATTAATGTGTAACTCTTTACATAATTTCTTGTTGCAGCTGCTATTATATTTAAACTCATGGACATTGCAATTCCTGTAGTGGTTGATTGCCTGAGCCTCCTTTTTACTCCTTAATTGACTTGCATTTTAGCAATTTTCATTTCTGGATATACATCCGAATTACTTATAGATACTTAAAAAAAACACACCTATGTAGACTGGGGTCTCATTCCCTGGGATTCTGATTTAATATATTGAACAAGTCACGAATTCTGCAGTTTGAAAATTCTGCCCTGATGATTCTAGTGCAGAGCCAATGTTGACACCCACTGACATAGGAAATCCAAACACCCTCATCTCTGTGGCTCATGGAATGATAGCATTTTTTAGAGTAGGAAGGTGCCTCTAGATCTCTGGCTGCACATTCTAGTTACATGAATGTTTCTTTCAATGGGCTTATGTCCATTTTGATGTAGGAACATGGAGTCTATATTTTTAAATAAATGTATTCATTAAATAATTTTAGATTTATGGGTAAGACATATAAACTGTTGTATAGACAGTTTCTGAAGCTCCTGTACATTATTTATCTCAGCTTTCCCTAATTTTAACATCTTCCATTACCATGGTAGGTTTGAGAAAACTAATAAATTAAGACAGGTATATTGCTGTTAATTAAACTATTGACTTTATTGAGTACACCAGTTTTTCCATTGATGTTCCTTTTATGTTCCAGGATTCAATCTGCATTGAGTGAATTCCAAGTTTTAACTGCAAAGGTGATTTTGATTTAGTCAGTCCTCATACCAATATTTATAACACCTAACCTAATCCAAGCTACTCAATTTCCAAATAACAAAGCAAGACTCGGTCTTGACTGGGTGAGCACAGTCACGTGACAGAAATGGCAAGGCTTATGCCTCCTGCTCATCTCCTCATCCCACACTGGGTAGATGATTTCAAGGAAGCCAATGAAACCTTGTGGAAATCACACTGGTCACAGCACTTAGTAGGAGTAAAGAGACTTAAAGAGCTTGCCAAGTACCTTATCTCTTTGCAAGTGAATTTGAGGAAAGTTGTTTACCCTCGTACTTTTATTAATTTAGCGTATGAATTAATGATCTAAGATGACTTATGTGATAAAAATTTTACCACGCGAACACAAGTCATGCTTTTCATTCAACATTGTCAAACTCTATTTTTCACTGATTTATAGACATAATCAGTGGTATAGTGTTCTATAAAAGCAACCAGTTTCAATGCCTGGCAGGCAATTATAAGACAGAAATTCTAATTCTGAATTAATTTCTCAGAAGTGAATTTTTTCTCTGTATTTCAATGACCTAGAAAAACAATGTATGCAGCTGGAAAATTTAAAGACACACACACACACACACACACACACACACACACACACACACACACACAAACAAGCACTCAATGCATATCACCTGTCAACCCTGCAAAAAAAGACCATTTGAGGTAAAGTCCTCATACTCTCTGCTTCTGGTACTTTGATTCCCCCCCTGACATTGCTTGAATGGATTTCACACTTAGATTTACATCTTTACGGCTCGGCTGTTGTAACCCACTGCACCTCCATAGAAATTTGTTTAATTTTCATTTTTAGGGCTGGTGAGCTTCTAATATTCAGTTGCTCCGCATTGCAATCCATGTTTCAAACTATTTTAGATATTTTAGAATTGTCAAGGAAGGGTGGTAAAGTAAGATAAAGAAGGAAATGAGAATGTTCTCAGAGGAAAACATACATAACCACATCACATAAGGTTTATTTACCCAGGATTATATAGTTTGCAAAACATTATCTCCTTATTTGAATTTTATAGCAACAAACGAGAGATTCCATGGATACTTCTGTTCTACTCATGCCTCTTCTTATGATTCCAGGTTACATATAGCTCTTTGGAATAAAAAAATTAACAACCAAAAAAGATTTATGCATGGCATTTATAAACATTCACTGACTATTTACTGTTTACTATTTACTGTCATTGTACTGTGTCCTGATAACAAAAAGACTTTATGTAACATTTTGGAAACCCCTGTGAAACATAAATAACACCAAAATAACTAGAAAATTTTTTTATGGTTTTCATCCTAAGAGGAGTTCTTTGGGGTGCTGGATTGCACATCGAAAGTCACCTCTTTTTTTTTTGACTTCTCCATCACCTTTCTACTCATGCAAACAAGAGGGTACATTGTTATAGGACTCAGAGCAGTGATAATGCATGAGAACAAATTCTCCCTTTGAACAGAAAGGTTAGTGGATATTAAGCCTGGGCCAGATCTAAGATGAACTAGAGGACACAGTTGTCAATACGCTATTATTTGTTGTGCTTGAAACATCCCCGCTAATTCATGCCCTGCTAAACTATTTTTCACCTTGACATTTAAGAAGAGTCTAATAACCTGGTATTAATCACTAGGTAGTTAAAGTATTAAGGAGAAAATGGCAGATTAAAGATGATCTAACCCAGATCATTGA
This sequence comes from Cnephaeus nilssonii, assembly GCF_951640355.1. Lineage (NCBI taxonomy): Eukaryota > Metazoa > Chordata > Mammalia > Chiroptera > Vespertilionidae > Cnephaeus > Cnephaeus nilssonii. Next base: position 13,225,622 of record NC_137085.1, read on the forward strand.
TTTTACAAATGGGGAAATTGAGACCCAGAGAAAGGAAATGTCTTTTCCAAGATCATGGACTATTTGGTTGTGAGCTCAATCTAACATAGCTCTCCTAACTCGGAGTCCATTATCAACTTCTACTTACTACTCCCCAATTTTATGCTTACTGCTACTGCATAACTGTTTCCTGCTCATAATGAAAAATGGCCTTATAAATTTTCTAGGTTTATAGTGGTGTAATTCACCACAGAATCTACATTTCAATAAATTATCTCAGGTCATTCCAATGCACCTGCCCTGATAGGGGTCCACAACCAGTGATGGGAAATCACAACTCCAGTCTCCTTATCAGAGATCAAGGGTTATAACCCCCCAAGGAACTTAATTTTTCTATTATAAATGTTTCACTAGGTACCATAAATTGAAAATGATTACTCTAGTTTGTCATTATTAGGACTCAAGAGCTTAGAGTGTTTGGATTAGATGCTCAACACTCCTTAAAAAAGACCATCACTAGAAATGGCAAGATCATGGAAATTAAATGAGAAGGCATCCTATAAATATTTTAGCTCACTTCTTTCTTTGACATGTGTCTCAAAAGAAGCAAAAGACTTGTTCAGCATCACATAGTGATATTGTCAGATGTTCTATTTGTATGCTAGCACGGCCATGACAAAATACCACAGACTGGGTGGTTTACACAGCAGACATTTATTTTCTCACAGTTACAAAGTCCATGATCAAGATGCTACTAAATTCTGTTTCTGGCAAGAGCTCTTTTCCTGGCTATGTTCTCACTTGGCATCCTTGGTGCATACACATAGGAGAAAGCTCTCTCTGGTGTCCCTTCTTATAAGGGCACTAATCCTGTTGGACCAGGGTTCCATCTTTATGACCTCATTTAAACTTAATTACTTCTTTGGCGGCCCTATCTCCAAATATAGCCACACTATGGGTTAGGGCTTCAATATGTGAATTTTAGGGAAACACAAACTTTCAGTTCATAGCAAATGTAAATACAAGTTTTCATACAGCATCTTTATATATTTCACAGTGATACCATCATCTCAGTATGGGCTTGGGCTATTTTCTAAGTTTAACCTACATTAGAAGATCCTGATAGTCTAAGAATATAGGTATACATTAGAAAGGAGAGTACATGTGGGCCAGGAGGACAACTCATGTTGCTTATACCAACTTGTACAACCCTATTGTTAGCACCTCTTCCCAACTCTGTGTTCAGATGTTGTCATATAAGTAGCTTGAAATTAGCTATGGTGGGATTATGTGCAATATGGAAATAGGCAGGTGTGAGAAATCAGGACTCACTCCACCCTACCTTCAACCCAGAGAGCCAGTTGTTAAATATTTGCCAGCACACTGTTTAACCGATTTGGTCCGTGATTTGGGTGTGCATGTGGGGATAGCAGTTTATGATGGCATTTGGATGTATATTGTGGGATAGCATAAAACAAGTACAGTGCTGAGGTTAGTGGTAAAAACACTCATCCTTGTTGGATCTGAATTTTCCTGCCTATAAAATGGGATGAGTTGTCTACTCCTCAGATTAGTTCTGACAGTCTATATGCATAGACTTCTGAGAACATATTGCATTGTGATTAGGATCATAATATGACAACATTTAATTAGGATCATAATATGACAACATTTAATATGGGGCCAGTGATTTAATAGCAAAGTGACCTAGAGCAAGTCATTAGCTCCCATGTTACTATTGGTAAAATAGTGTTAGTGAATTGCACTCTGATAGAATTGTTGTGATGGGTAATCCGATCATGGTATAATGTGCTTAGCACACTTCCTGGCATCTAAGAAGTTAATTAATATTACTACTGCTAGCACTACTACTACTACTGCCACTGCTGCTATTAGCACTACTGCCACTCTGCTATTGCTACCAATGAACTTCCTCACTTTAGTGGGTGCAAGGCGAGAGCTGGGAGACCTGAGAGTAGGGAAACTACAGCCATTTCTGGTTCTGAGCAATCAATATTCTTTTTATTACAAAGAAACCAAATTGATGTTTCATGCTGCTAGGTTGGCACCTTTCCTATGCCAACAAGCTTGAAGTTACAGAATCCAAACTTACAAGAGCTTATAACTGAGCAGAGAATTAACAGCAATTAAACAGGTTTCATTGTGAACACTTCAGTGGAAATCAGTCTCTCCAATTGATTTCTCCTGACAGCTGATTATGGTCTGGAGACTAAATGAGAATGAGACAAGGATGGTTTTGGAAACCAGAGCAATATTTGAAAATGGCAAAATATGAAACTGGGCATATTTAAAATGTGTTTAAGAAGCAAGACCCCTGCAGGTAAACATCTATGCATGACACATTTTAAATAGGAAATGGATAGATCTTCAGGGATACGTTTAGATGTATGCAATATTGTGCTTTATAAGAAATATATATTTTGTCATTCAGATGACCTAAATATAAATATTTTTCATATATATTTGGTCTTCATCCACAATTCCTGGCTCCCAACTCCCAGAACTCTTGGAATGTCCTAAGTGTTGAGAGGGAAAACACTGTATCATGTTATGTTAGGTGACTTTTGGAAAGCACCTAAGGATAGAGGCTGGTTGCCAGTGGAGCCAACCATGTGATTAGAGGGTTAGAACTTTCAGTCTCATTCCCCACCCCCAACTCTGAGAGGAAGAGGAGTTGGAGGTTGTATCAATGGACAATGGACAATAATTTAATCAATCATGACTGTGTAATGAAGCCTCCATAAAGAAAGAGAGAGAGAGAGAGAGAGAGAGAGAGAGAGAGAGAGAGAGAGAGAGAACAGAGTTTGGAGAGTTTTCAGGTTGGTGAACACATGGAGAGGTGGGGAGAGTGACTCACCTGAAGAGTGCATGGAAGCTTTGAGGCCTTTCCCTCATGCATCTCCCTATGCATCTCTTCCATCTGGCTACTCCTGTGTTATATCCTCTTAAGATAAACCAGTGATCATGTTACCAGTGATCATGCGACTTACTATGTGAGCCATTCTAGCAAAGCAATAAAAATCAATGAAGGGGTTGTGGGAACCTTGATTTATAGCCAGTTAGTCAGAAGCAAACCTGGACTTGCATCTGGCATCTGAAGTGTGTGTGTGTGTTTGTGTTGGGGCCAGTCTCATAGGATTGAGGCTTTAATCTGTGGAATCTGGTGGTGTCTCTGGGTAGATAGTGTCAGAATTGAGTTGAATTCTCAGACACTATGCTAGTCTCCTAGAACTGTATGTTGGTGTGAGGGAAGGCACCCCACCCCCTATGGTGAAATTGGGTACAGGGTCCCCATTTAACTTGGAAGGAAAGAAATGTATAGGTCTAGAACTAAGGCTATAAGCTCAGTAAGTAGTTTATTTTTAACAACATTATCATTCCATATTTCTCCTCTTCTATTTTTTTCTTTCCTTTTCCTCTTTCTCCTTCTTTTTCACTATAGTGTCATCATCAATATCATCAGCATCACTATCCTCCTCTTCATCATCATCTAATATATGTGGAACCCTTACTATGGGCTGGACACTCTTCCTATTTTTTTCATTTAAATTCTTTATTGTTGAAAATATTACATGAGTCTTCTTTTTCCCCCATTCTCCCAGATGCTACCTCCATTCTCCCAGCACATGTCCCCGCCCCCCACCCTACTGTTTGAGTCCTTTGGTTATGCGTATATGCATGCATGTAAGTCTTAACCCCCACATCCCCCACCCTCCCACCCTTCCCTGCCTTTCCTCAGTGGTCTTTTAGATGCTTCTATGTCTCTAGATCTATTTTAGTTCATCGGTTCATGTTGTTCATTATATTCCACAAATGAGTGAGATCATGTGATATTTATCTTTCTCCTACTGGCTTATTTTACTTAGCATAATGCTCTCTAGGTCCATTCATGCTGTTGCAAATAGTAATTTTAACACCTTATAATCTTCTAGTGTAGATACTCCATTAACATTATTTGACAGGTTAATAAATAGAGACAGAGAAATAAACTAGCACAAGGCCACATAACCAGTTATGGCAGAGCTGAGTTTTTTATTTGTTTTCTTTATGTGTGTTTTTAAAATATATTTTTATTGATTTCAGAGAGAAAGGAAGAGGGAGAGAGAGAGAGAAACATCAATGAGAGAGAATCATTGATTGGCTGCCTCCTGCACGCCCTACACAGGGGATCGAACCTACACCCTGGCATATGGGAATCGAAATGTGACCTCTTGGTTTATAGGTCAATGCTCATCCACTGAACCATGGTGGCCAGACTAGAACTGAGTTTTAAATATAGTCATCGTGTCTTCAGAGCTGGTGTGCTCTTGAACAATTATATATTTACATATTTAATAATTGTAAAAATAAAAATTCCCTAAAGTTCTTTCTTAGGATCATTGCCGTTGCGAGCCCAGTTTAATTTTGTCTCTTCCTATTTGGGTGGTAAATTGAATACAATGAACTGGAAGGTTCTAACAATCCATTTTATATACATCATGACTATGTGATATTTTCAGGCCTGGTCCCTGAAAATAAAGTTGACAAGTCAAGATTAAGTTTTATTTATTTATAAGTATTTAGATATTATTTAGCATATGCTAGCTATTAATCTTGACAAGGATGGAAAAATACCATAGAACTTAGAGTTTAGCAGGAGGAGACAAATAACCAACTAAAAAAAGTTTGGAAAACAGATTTTTGTAAATGGCAGACAGACACTAAATATTTTATGCTTTTGGACCCTATGATCTCTTGGGTCACTACTCAACTCTGAGCCAAAACAGTCATAGATAATACTTCAATAAATGGCTGGATTCCAAAAAAACTTGGTATACAAAAATAGGTGGATGGCCAGATTTTGTTTTCAGGCTATAGTTCCCAGACTCCTGGATGAACACATAAATGAATATACAAGACAACAATATTAGTTAGTCGTAGGTAAATAATTAATATAGGTAATATAACCGACAGTAACTTGGTGGTGTAGGTTGTAAGGATTGAGAAGGCCTCTTGGAAATTTCGGCTGAAACTTTAATAACATGAGAGAGACAGATGTGCAAATCATAAAGAAGGACACATTGGGAAATGCAGAGTCTAGAGGAGAACATCCTACTAAGGAAGAAGAGCGACACAGTGAAGGTTGAAGGAATGACAGTGGATACATAATAAAGGACTTTATAAGCTAGGTTAATTCATCACAGTTTTATTATAAACTAGAGGCCTGGTGCACGAAATTCATGCACGGGGGGGGAGTGTCCCTCAGCCCAGCCTGCACCCTCTCCAATCTGGGACCCCTTGAGGAATGTCCGACTGCCCGTTTAGACCCAATCCTGGTAGTATTGGGCCTAAACGGGCAGTCGGACATCCCTCTCACAATCCAGGACTGCTGGCTCCCAACTGCTCACCACCTACTTTCCTGATTGCCTCTAACCGCTTCTGCCTGCCAGCCTGATCACCCCCTAACCACTCCCCTGCCAGCCTGATTCATGCCTAACTGCTCTCCTGCCAGCCTGTTTGCCCCTAACTGCCCTCCCCTGCAGGCCTGGGTCCCCCCCAACTCTCCTTCCCTGCAGTCCTGGTCAACCCAACTTCCCTCCTCTGCCAGCCTGGTCACCCCTAACTGCCCTCCCCTGCAGGCTTGATCACCCCCAACTGCCCTCCCTTGCAGGCCTGGTCCCTTCGAACTGCCCTCCCTTGCTGGCCTGATTGCCCACAACTTGCCCTCCCTTGCAGACCTGTTCCCTCCCAACTGCCCTCCCCTGCTGGCCATCTTGCGGTGGCCATCTTGTGTCCACATGGGTGCAGGATCTTTGACCACATGGGGGCAGCCATCTTGTGTGTTGGAGTGATGGTCAATCTGCATATTACGCTTTTATTAGATAGGATAGAGGCCTGGTGCATGGGTGGGGGCCAGCTGGTTTGCCCTGAAGGGTGTCCCGGATCAGGGTGGGCATTCCCTTGGGGCATGGGGTGACCTGGGCAAGGGGCCTGTGGTGGTTTGCAGGCTGGCCACGCCCCCCAGCGACCCAAGCGGAGGCCCTGGTATCTGGGATTTATTTATCTTCTACAATTGAAACTTTGTAGCCTGGAGCAGAGCCAAGCCTTCTGCTTGCTCCGTGGTGGCAGCCATTTCTGTTGGGATTTATTTATCTTCTATAATTGAAACTTTGTAGCCTTAAGTGGAGGCCTGGGCCGGCCAGGGCAGGTGGAAAGCTTGGCTTCCTCCATCTCCGGGGGCAACCCTAGCCTCCTGCTCTCTCCAGCTCCGTGGCTGCCGCCATTTTTATTGGGATTTATTCATGTTCTATCATTGAAACTTTGTAGCATTGAGTAGAGGCCTGGGCGGGAAAGGGCAGGCGGAAACCTTGGCTTCCTCCATTGCCTGGGAAACCCAAGCCTCCCTCCTGCTCTCTTTGGCCACAGCCATCTTGGTTGGGTTTATTTGTATATTTGCTCCTGATTGGCTGGTGGGCGTGGCTGGTGGGTGTGGCTGGTGGGTGTAGCAGAGGTATGGTCAATTTGCATATTACTCTTTTATTAGATAGGATGAATTAAGAAATCGTTGGAGGGGGTTAGGTAAGAAAGTGCCACAGTTCATTTGTATTTAAAATGTTACTTTGGAAGATCCTAGGAAGATGGTGGTAATGGCATATTCTTTTATTCTCTCTTAATCACCTCCTAAACCACAGAAACTAAATAGCAAGATAAAAACAAACAAAAAATAAACCAGTGGATTATATTTACAACAAAGCTAGGGAACAAGATATTCTCTGAAAAACCACAGTCTAAGCAAATTACCAGTATCCATAGAATCAGCATATCAACATTTGTGTGTCAGAAATCAAAGGGAAGCAACAGAGAATCCTCAACTAATCAACAGATATTCATTAGAAACATTGCAGATCGATTTGCGAATAGCTGAAACAATTTTGGCCAGATGAAGACCCCAAGTGGTCTATGATACAGATGAGCAGATTTGAGCAGATAATCCACATTGCATTGCTCACTAGCATTACCTACCCACACTTCGGAGAAATTTCTGGGAATGGATTAAAAATGGTGCAGCACTGTGACTATCAGTAGATAATTTTCAGATAGAAGTTGAAAAGGAGAACAAAGCCAGGGGATCTCAGAGAGTAGCCTCCACATGTTTTAACATTACATAATAACAATAGTTGAAAGAGCTTGTGAAAATTACAAAAGCTACTGTAAGTCAAACTTCCACCTAAAAGTTTAGGAAACCAATTTCACATTAAAATAAGCAACATAAAAGTATTAAGGTTGAAAAAAAAAAAAAGCAAAATCGCTTTAGCTGTTGTTCTCAAACTGATCTGCAATTTTCTAATGAATATCTGTTGACTAGTTGAGGTTTTGATTCTCTGCTGCGTCCCTCTGATATATGTGAAGTCTTCACCAGAAAAACATAAAAATTAATACACATGACAGACAATGCTTTTGGAGAAATAGATAAAGGAAGAAAAGGAGAGATATGAAGAAAAAAAATAAAATGAATTTGAGAAAATGCGAGAGACATTGAAGATAAGCAAAGATTTATTACACAATAACAAAGTCACTAAAGAGAAAAACCCACAGGAACAGAATAAGTAATGAAAGTTGTAATTCAAGAAAACATTCTTGAAATGAAAATACTTAAATATATATATTGAAAAACCATATTACATACTTGAGAATATTGACCCAGGAGGACCATGGCAAGACATATTATTGGAAAATTACTGGACTTTAAATAAGAAAAATCCTATGGAAATCCAGACAGATATTGTGACAGATAATGGAAAGAAAAGTCACCTTCTCATTTTTAACAACAATGCTTTATCTGAGAAGAAAATTGAGTAGTATATTTAATATTCAAAGATAGAAAAATTGAGCTAAAAATTGCTATCCAGCAAAATTAACTCTCACATACAAAGAGTGCAAACTGTTAACATGCAAGAACCAAGGAAATGTTCTGATGGGCGCTTCTTAAGGAATCTGCTGGAGAATGAATTTCCAATGACCAAAATAGCTGGAAACACATTAACATAAAGACTAGTGTAGAGCATAAAATATATAGTTACTATAGACTTAAAATTATATGAGGTTTATAACAATGGAATATAGTATGCCCAGACAGTGAGAGTACAGTGATAAAAATTGGAGGGGTAAATAAGGGAATAAACACAACATTTTTTTTTTACTGCTCTTGGTGGTGGTTATTGCATAGATAATGTGGGATAATGTAAATGAAAAGATAAGCTATTTTTTATACTATTTCATGTATCTTCAAGGACTACTATTTTGCTGTGTAAGAGGAGTGATACAGATGTTATATAGAAGAAATTAAGCTTTTAAAAGAAGCAAGCAAGCAAACAAAAACCCTATAGTTCTGAATTTTAATTTGAAGTATCAGTAGGATACGTTCTCCTATAACTATAGTTCTGTCTCTCAATATCTTTATCTATATCTATACCTATATCTATTTTTCTTCAAGTTCTGTCTAAAGAAGAGACATTAAAATTACTACTACAGACCAGTAGTAATGGGCACAGAGTGGTCTTGAAATACCATTTTTTCACACAAAGAAAATAGGTAACAAGGCTTCTTAAAGAAATGGCTACCTGTTCTAGGGCAGGAAATATTCAAGATGGGATACAGGGATTCTCAATTCAGATACAGGGAAGCAATCAAACACCACTAAAATCATGTCAAAGAGGCGTAAGAGTCATTATAAGGAGGCTCTCACTGCCAAAGATGAGACAGTTGAGCTTCAGAATAAATAATAATTGTAACTGATTGAAATCTATCAAATATGCTTAAATCCATGAGTTCCTGGTGATATATAAATAACAACAAGGCCTGGCCAGCATGGCTCAGTGGTTGAGTTTTGACCTATGCACCAGGAGGTCATGGTTCGATTCCTGGTCAGGGCACATGCCTGGGTTGCAGGCTCAATCCCCAGTAAGGGGGAGAGATCAACCAAAGGACTTGTATGCATGTAGGAGGCAGCTGATTAATGATTCTCATCATTTATGTTTCTCTCTCTCCCTCTCCCTTCCTTTCTGATATCAATAAAAATATATTAAAAAAAAACATAACAAAACAACAACAAAAACTATTTGGTCACATTTGGAGGATGATAGGGAACCAATTTGTTATCTTAAGAATAAATAGCAATTAAGAGGAAAAATTCAAATGTTTATCCTACCTTTCTCTACAGTTTGCATATAAAGTGTGCCACTGGTTAACTACACAGTGCATGATGGGAAGCATTTCTTTATAGACGTACACCAACTATTAAGTAAAGATCAAATAAAATAATTTTAACATCAACATTTGGTAACACCTAATGAATTAATGGATCCAGGCACGGAGCTGTAACAACTGAGAACTTCTCAGAAAGAGAGACAAGCAGACATGTGTCTCCTGATGAAAGGGCACAGCACCCCCTTTGGTCTTGCCAAAGGGATTGACCATCATTATAATCAGGGCTCAGATCCAGCTGCCAGTGTGAGTGGGAAGGACTGTGTTGACCTGTGCCATGCATGTGTAATTAACAAAAGTCAGTCTCTGGGAAACTCCGCAAGTCAAATTCCTTGGGCTATTCAATAGATATATGTAAGGAAAAGAAAGGAAAGGAGTAGCTGTCATGGTTATAAATTAAAATAAGTTCAATAAGCATACATTAAGATATAGGCAAGGCTAATCAAGAAAACCTGGTGACAAAATGAAACAAACAAACATAAAGCCACACGTAAGGAAGGGATTTCTATGAAAGTCAGAATAGTATTTGTTTTGGTTAAGGGGGGGTGTTTGAATTAGGAAGAGCCAAACACATAGAGGGACCTCTGAGGTGGATGGCAGAGTTCTGTTTTGGTCCTTGGTAATGATTTCAAGTATTTTGCCTTATAATAGTTCATTAACCTCTATATTTGTGTTGTGGTTCTTATATCAGTTTTGTTTTGCAATGAAAACCACTTAATTATCATATGTGGTCTTCTGTAAGGAGATTAGCTTAAAGTGGACCAAGGATACAAAATGAGTTAATAAAACCTAATTATAAATAATTAAGAAAAATAATAAAAACCTATTATCCTGGGCTAAGGAGCGGCGAAAGTAGTGCAGGCAGGATGATGAAGGAGTTTAGCAGGACTCCCTGGTGTACTTGAGAGAAAGAGATAAATCATTTGGGCTACATTCTTCTTCATTATAAAAGTACACTCATTTAAAAGAGATATGGATACAGGTGTGCCAATCAGAGTGTTCTAACTTAAAGCTAAACCTTTCTACTTGATTGATGCATCAAACTTAGCACCACTGGAGATCCTGCACATGTTAGTATGGTAACTACTTTTCTTTCTCTCTCAATGAATAAGCTCAATCTGATTTTTTTAAAGATATTTTTATTGATTTCAGAGAGGAAGGGAGAGGGAGAGAGAGATAGAAACATCAATGAGAGAGAATCATTGATCAGCTGCCTCCTGCACACCCCCTACTGGGGGATTGAGCCCGTAACCCGGGCATTTGCCCTTGACTGGAATTAAACCTGGGACCCTTCAGTCTGCAGGCCAACCCTCTATCCAATAAGCCAAACCAGCTAAGGCTGATTTTTTTTTTAAACAATCTTATAATATTTACCCAATTTCACCTATGGATACTGTTTTAGTAGGTTATTTGAGAGTTAGAATGGCTAACTTACATTTAAACTTTTTCTATATTATTTTATTTGTTTTGTGCTAATACCTAGTAGCTCAAATCGGGGAAAACCATTCAACTTTGGGGAAAAGGATTTTGATAAGTTTCTGCCTACAGGGGTTCATTAATATAAATTCATAAATCCATTAATTCATATACCACTATCATTGGTTGTTCGCTCCCAGAGAAGAGCCTTATTTACCAGTGCTGCTAATAAATTGAATCCAAAATTAAGTGCAAAAACTAAATTTAATTATTACAAAAATAATTAAGATCTACAAATAAATAATATTGACAACTTACACAGCAAAGTCACACTTGCATTTTTCTCTGTATGGGAAAATGCATCTTTCTGATTACTATAGAAGCCAGAAAGGAGAGAATGTGTTAGGGACTGGGGTGGAGAATAATAATGAGGGTTAAAGGAAAGACCTTTGAGTCTATGGTTCCCTGCTCCTTTAACACATAAAAGCTGTTCAAATGTTTGTTCTTTTCTTCCTTAGGGATGATTTACTTGTGACCCTCTTCTCCCAGTTCTGAGCCTAGCTGCCTTTTACACATGGCAAAGTGATTTTGTCCTGCTGAGTGATTTTGATCTTGGGTGGGTCACCGTTGACATCAGGGCTGACATGCTGCAGTACATCTTCTGTAATTGCTGCATTGATGCCAACGTGACCCGAGTGGCTTCCGTAATCATCCCTTCTCTCCGCACAGTCACCTGCTGTCAGGAGCTGCCTGTGCAAAAGTAACTGATTCCCAGCCCCATCAGAGCCCTAATTAAAAGTGCACCAAATTAAACTTGAATGCATGGAAAACAATTAGCTCTCTCCTTTGTCTCCCCATTCAGATCCATAATGCAGAGCAGCCAGGTGTCATGTTCAACAAATCTCCGTCACTTGACGGCTGGAGAAAGGAATGTAGTTGGAAAAGCTCCAGAATCTTCCCTCGGAGGCCTGTTTGGGCTCTCCCATCCCTGCAGTGACTCAGTGGTCAGGGTGCTTCTGTGGGAATCCCTTTTTCTCAATATCTCCGTCTTCTCCCATTTATTCTTTCTTCTTCCAAAAGACAAACAAACAAAAACAACAAACTCCAAATAGGTCCCTTTATCACCACTTTCCTTTCCTGGAAGTGTGCAAAATGTTTTCAACAAATTGCCGAACATGCTTGTCCGGCATTTTCTCACTGGGGTCAAACACAGACACCAGTTCACCCTACTGCTATCCTAACGCCACATCCCTGCCGTGGTAAACAGAGTCACTCAGCCCTGTGTCGGCTGCGCTATTGTTTCTCTGAATAAGTACAATGAGTTACTCAACCTAGAATTCTTTCTTGCAACTGACTGACCCTCAACTAATTCCAACAACCCGGCCTTATATGTACAGGGAAATGAAATGAACTGCTCAATTCCCAGTCTCTTTTAGAGCAGGGCCCTTACTCAGTCACCCCAGCCCCATGGAAAATGGTTATTTCCCCTGAACTCCTGAGGGAAATGCTCCCTTAAAAATAAAATCAAAGGGAGAAGAGATTTAAGAGAGAGTAAAAAGAAAAAAAAAAAGTGTAGGCTTCAGACTACAGAGTTTTGAATTCAAATCCAAGTTTTGCTACGTACCATCCACGGGAACTTTGGCATATTACATAACCTCTCTGTGTCTCAGTTTCTCCACTTATAAAATTGTGATATTAAATCCATCCCATGTGGCTATTTTGATAATTAGAGTTCATTTATGTAATATCTTAGCATGATGCCTTGAGTATATAGAAAATGCTATTATTATCAGAGGGCAGTCTGGCTAGAAGGAAAAATTCATTTGTCTGGAAACAAGACGGAGGGGAGGACATACTTCAAAAATGTGGTGGAGTAGCCCTAGCCAGTTTGGTTCAGTGGATGGAGAGTCAGCCTGAGGACAGAAGGGTCACAGGTTCGTTTCCACTCAAGGGCATGTATTGTCGATGCACACTCAATCCCCAGCCCTGGTCACGGCTCATGTGGGAGGCAATCAATCGATGTGTCTCTCTCACATCAATGTTTTTCTCTGTGTCTCTCCTCTTCCCTTCTACTCTCTCTAAAAATCTATAGAAAAATATTCTTGGGTGAGGATTCATAACAGAAAAAATGTGGTGGAGTAAAATTTGCAGTTTCTCATGGTGATGCTAGGAATATAATAATCTAGTTTAATTCCCACTTGGTTGTATGAGTTTTGGGGAAAGTCATAGACATAATGGAGTGACTGAAAACTCTCTTAGCCATATTTACTCCAGGGTTAGCACACAGCACACATGCCAGCACTCCCCACATTGTCATGACATAGACTTTGCCACTTAGTCCTATTCAGAGCCCATTATCAAAATTATTTTCAGTTCTTCACTTATGTAAATAGTTTATTACACCCTTTAACTCACAAAGTCTCTAGTCAACAATACATGGTAATAACAAACTCAGCCTTCTGGTCTTCATGTTTTTCTGGTAAAAAAAAAATAATGTCATCCACAGGCACTCACCCATGCATGCACCCTCCAGCTTAGATGAATGACAGTCACAGTGAACAGATATCTCTCGTCAAATTTATGCAGCAATGATGAGAAACATTTGTGGATGGCTGCACACATTCAGACACCAGAATATCTGTTGTCCCACTCGAAGGCACAAAAGGACTCAAAACAATACTAAACAAGTCAGTAACAATTACAACATCATCACTTCCATGATATAACAATGCCTCACAGAGTCTGTAAAAGCATCCGCAGTCATTGCACCATTCACTTGGTCACCCTTTGGCAGTGTTTTGCTGTTGGAGGAGAACTGTTTACTGCCCTGTAGAACTTTCTTACAATCTCATGAGACTAAGTACTCAAATGCTTTAGTAAGTGGCCAATCGTTGTTTCTGCTAGGCTGCTGTTTTACTGCACAGCTTCCCTCTTCCTGATAGAAAGAGATCAGCATTGCACAAGCCTCTCAGCTCCGCGCTCCATCAGACCAGCATCTTCTTCATGACACTGTCTTTGCAGCTGTAGCCAAAGGGAATGAGAAATCAAGTTTGGCGATTCACCTGGAATGGGCTTGCAGTATATCCGTGTGCTATTGGGTACCATTTTTACAGGAAAACGAAGTTCCCACCTTAAATCATGAAGGAAGGTTGGACTGGTTAAGAGAGACCATTGCTTAAGGGAGAGTCTTTGAGATCTAACAGACAAGAACAAAACCTTAAAGAATCACCAGAGAAACGTATGGGATTGAGGGGAAATTCTCATGCTTTTCAGTATTCTATGAGCAAGAGGTAAAAAAAAAAAAAAAAAAAGCTTCCAGAACAGAATTATCTATACTAATAAAAGGGTAATATGCTAATTAGACAGGGAGACCTTCTGGAAGTCTTTCTGGACAAAGCCATGGTGGTGGGGCCGAGGCAGAGGTGGTTAGGGGCGATCAGGCCAGGAGGAGAGGACACTTGGGGGTGATCAGGCCGGCGGAGGGGGGGCAGTTAGGAGCCAGGATCAGGCCTAAACCAGCAGTCGGACATCCCCCGAGGGGTCCCAGATTGGAGAGGGTGCAGGCCAGGCTGAGGGACACTCCCCCCCATGCACGAATTTTGTGCACCAGGCCACTAGTATAATTATAATGATCAAGAAAGATACTCCCAACAAGTGGTTGCCGGCAGGGGGGTAGGTGAGGGACGGCCAAACAACTGAACAGCAGGCTGCATGGGGTGACCAGGCCGATGGGGGGGCTGTTGAGGGGCGACCAGGCCAGCAGGGGGGGATAGTTGGGGCCAACCAGGCCAGCAAGGGAGGGGGGGGCAGTAAGGGGTGACCAGACTGGTGGAGGGCGCAGTTAGGAGCGACCAGATTGGCAGGGAGGGGGCAGTTGGGGGCGACCTGGCCGGCAGTGGGGGGGGGCAGTTAGGGGCGACCAGGCTGGCATGGAGGGGGCAGTTGGGGGCGACCTGGCCGGCAGTGGGGGGAAGTTAGGGGCGACCAGGCAGGCAGGGAGGCAAGTAGCGATTAGGAGCCAGAGGTCCAGGATTGTGAGAGGGATGTCAGATTGTTGGTTTAGGCCCGAACCCTGGGCCTAAACCCCATATGCCATATCCCTGGGATTGGGCCTAAATCGGCAGTCAGACATCTCCTGAGGGGTCCTGGATTGGAGAGGATGCAGGCTGGGCTGAGGGGACCCCCCACCCCCATGCATGAATTTCATGTACCAGGTCTCTAGAAATATAAATAAAAATGAAATAACTCTCTGGAAGATAACATGGGGTGAGAGTGCTTTCTAGCCTTTGCCTTCTAATTATTTTTATCACCTTTCTCTTATCAACATTGTAAGTTCCAATCACTCTTGATTTTTTTCCTATGAAAAGTTCTTTATTATTCTGTTAATATGGCACATACCTCCATCTTAGGTTTTTATGTCACAAGAGTTAGCAGTCAAAGAATATAATACCCTTATTTATTCCATCTATGTTCCGCCAGCCTCCATTATCATCGGAATGTTCCTCATTGTTATAAACTCTGCATGCACTTGAGAGATATTGCATAATCGATGTCTAGTTATTGGAGACTGGTTGCCTTATTCTTTACTTGGCATTTTGAGAGACTCTTTCGATATATATGCTTCTCAGTTAGTGACTGGTAATTTTCATGTGTGCCTGCCATTTCTATTCATTTTACTCCCTTCTTGCTCTTTCAGTCTCTTATATTTGTTTTCCATTTTCATTTTTAATCATTAGCACATAACCTCATTTGTTTAACATTGTCATTGTACTCACAACTTCTCTATGGTGTATCATATAATAGAACATCCAAAGGACCCATGTTTGAAGGAAGGAACCTCGTTCTTGACTCTGCAGCATAGTGATCACATGTATTTCTAAAGACGTGGGTTCTCATCCATGGTATGAACTGCCTACCTGGATCTCTGTACATTACTTTTTAACAGAGCCCTGAATTCGATGATCTACTTGTGTCTTCCCAACATGCTCTTCATAGAATACCTACCTACCTGGTGAGATTTTGTTGTCCTCAGTTTTTTTTCCCCCTTTCCCATTGTCTTGTACATTAGTGGTACCAAAATCCACCCCTACCCTCTTGTACTTGGGGTCCCTTAAAGATCATATAGAAAAGACAAAACTACTCTGGTTGTCAGAATATTATGTTATTTTATTCATGTCATTAAGACTATGACATTATGAGGCAAGACTCTGCAAGACATTCATTTTGACTACCGCTTATACAGTGTACATAATAAAACTTCTCTTATATATATAATAAAACAGCTCCCTTTCCCTGGCCCTGCCCTTCCCACCATTGCCAAAATAACCCAGGTCTGAAGAAAGCCAGAAGGCAGATTATCAGGTGATATTAAAGAAGAAAGTTTGTTGATGCAATCTTGACTGTCTTTTTACCTTGGAGACTATATTGCCATGCAACCTCTACCTTTAAATTCCAATAGTTGCCCAGATTGGGAATTGCTCAATCTATGAGCACCTAGGGTATCTTTTAGATTTTTCCCTATATGGAGCATCGCTCTATCAGCCAACTATTACAGTTGCCTAAACCTCATATGCCAACTGAAGAAAGACTAAAAGAGATGTAGGATTTTAACTGAGTTCACTGGTTGCAAAATAAGAGAATGTAGGTCAAAGCGGGTGTAGGGGAACTTCATCCTGGAGATGAGAGTACAAAAAAAAGGGGGGCGACATCTAATAAACATTAGGCAGAATTTTATTCTAATATCATATGCTTAAGCAACATATTCATAGTGACACTTTCAATTATTTAGGGAAGTTGACCTTAATAAAGTCAATTTGCAGCACCCCAAGTTGTCCATGAATTCTGAGCTTAAGACTGTATTTTGAGTCCACTGACCTCTGTTTAGTTCCTGACTATGGGTGGTCTGATTCTAAATTTTACTTCCTTTGCTTTTGGTCTCACAATCATTCTTTTCCCCATGGTGCTTTTATTCTTTTCATCCAAATACATATTACTATTCATTTGTACATATTACTCTGACTCCAACTTTTGGAAACTACAGTCTGTAATGCTTGTCTTTTTCCAGTTTCGTTCTCCCAAGGCAGGATCTCTATTGAGTATCACCTGCTCATAGCTGTGTTTGTTTGGACCCACTGAGAAGAAGGAGCCTAGCAGGGATAAGATACACAAGAGACTTATGGGGGGAAAGACAGAGCCTTCTCACTGTGATACAGATCTGACACCAGTGAAAGAAGAGAGATGGAAGGAATATTGGAGTAGAAGTCCTAGATGGCAGCATAGTTCAAGGTAAGATTCATCCAGGCCAACAGGAAGAGCTTGGGTCAAAGACATCTATTGGATTATTTCCTGATCTCACTAGAGTTGTCCTTTAACACCCATATTATTCTCAGACATTGGCTGGGATCAGCTCATGAAAAGCATGGTGGATACATGAGGACAGTATCTGGGGATATCAGTCAGCTGTGCCTCCTGCAGGAGGAGATTTGAAAATTGCATTTTCCTGTCAGCCCCACTTGGTCAATAAATAATAATAGGGTTTAACCCTTTGCACTTGCTTGCTTTTTTCTCAAGCTGCTACCGATGCTAACCGTGTCGAGTCACACTCAACATCCAAGTGCAAAATGTTAAGGCATCGTTACAGGAGGTATTTTTGGCCCAAGGTGTTTTCTCATGACGTCCCATGCGACATTCAATCTTATGCTGGCTCCTTTTTCTTATTTATATCTTAACTCAAATATCAATTCTTCAGGTGATTTTCTCTGACCACATCATTCAATGTTGCGCTTGCTGCTAAGCAACTCAAAATCACACTACCCTGTTTTATTTTCCTCACAGCCTGAATTACTACCTGACATTATGTTATGTATTTGAGTGCTTGTGTATTATGTGTCTGCCCCACCCCATTAGAGCTGTAATATAGTTTAACTCGTTCACTACTCTATTGCCAATGCCTGGAGTATGCTCAACAGCAATGATTAGAAAGATTAGGGTGCGTTATACATATTGTTGTTATTAAACTTTTTGTTCTATTTTTATCACCCATTGTGGATTCTTCTTCTTTAGATCGCCCACAATGCCACACTGACCTCCCATATGATATTATCACGATGCCTCAATGCATGATAGCCAATGATAACTTGTCTCTTTCTCTCACTAGTGCATGAGCTTCTTGAAGGTAAAGGTCATTTGTTTTTTAAAAATATACTTTTATTGATTTCAGAGAGGAAGGGACAGGGAGGGAGAGAGAGAAACATCAATGATGAGAGAGAATCACTGATTGGCTGCCTCCTTCACGCCCCCACTGGGGATCGAGCCCGCAACCTGGCATGTGCCCTTGACCATAATCGAACTTGGGACCCTTCAGTCTGAAGGCCGATGCTCTACCACTAAGCCAAACCAGCTAGGGCAAGGTCATGTTTTATATTGCATATAGTAGTGCACCAGGTATCCAACAGTACTGATAAATGGCAAAAGGAATGAAAATTCTCAATGTATGCAACTTCCTCAATATGCAATATTGCTTATAAGTATGACAGTCTGGGGGTTAGAGCTGTATAATATGTGCATTTGAGTGTACATGCAACTGTGGAGGAAACAAAGCAGGAAAAGGCCTGAGAATGGGCAGCCAGAAGGACAGCTGTGAGCAAAGTCTGCAAGAGGCCCTTTTTTCTTTGCAGGAGGTGCATCTAGTTGGTGATCAAGTAGGAACTATGCAGTCAGGTTTGGAGAGGAAACCTGGTGTTTGCCTTTGTACTGGAGAGAGGCCCGGAGGCTATTGCCTGATCCTGGAGCCCGGGGCTGGACTGATTGTTCCAGTGTCCTCTCTTGTGAGAGCACCTGCTTTGTTCAGTGATCAAAGACCCTTCCATCCGCATCCCACACTGGGTGTCACTTTTGTGGCAGACACCTGGGGAGAGGGTGTTTCCTCCCCTTCTCTAGGCTGTTAGGCTTTCCTAGCACAGGCGGAGCACCCGAATTTGGTTGTTGAGCATTCATCCTCTCAGTTTTGTTTTGACATTGTCCTCAGGTTTAAACCCCTGATTGAACAACTGTTGGATTTCAATTTTTAGGAAAGGAATAGACTTAGGCTCTGTGTTGATAAGGTAAAAGGTAATATGGTAAGAACATGGTATTAGGGTTATAGAAACCTGGGTTAGAATTCTAGCTCCATTATTTCTTAACTGTGCTATCTTAGGCCAGTTACTTAATCTCTCGTATATCAGTTTCCACATCCCTAGAGTTTGAATTGCAATACCTGTCTCATAAGAGTTCCTTGATGTATAATTAAGATATTATATGCTTTTACAAACAGTCCCCAGTCCATAGCATGCTCAGCACATGGTGATCCCTTGCACTGTCCCTGCAATAGGTTCCTGTCACCTTTATAATCACCCAGTAAAAAGAGTGCAGCTCTAGAGGAGGAGGCCAACACTTGTTCCTCCTGATCCCACCCCAGATTGTTTCATCTCTGGAGAAGAAATGCTGAGGATTCTCCATCCTAGTTGAGTTATTGCTTACGGAAGTAGGTATGAAACAAAGAAAGCCTTTCAATGTAGTTATCAAAGGCCTTGCAAGCTTCAGCTTCAAGATTGGTGAATCAATTCATCAGCATTGAGCGGGGAAAGTTCATCTGCATCCAAAGCATTTTACTGCACAAACAAGTTAAATAAAAAATCAAGTGCAGGCCAATTTACCTTATTCCACTGTGGCTAGAATTGAAGGAGGATGAACCATTCCCTCTCAACCTCCTCTAACCCTTTTACCTCTGCCTTAGTAGAAGGAGCAGAGTCCTGTGGGAACGAGAGACAGGGGGTCCTGACAAGTGACCAGCAAGCAGTGAGATTGACGCTCATTAGTTGGGAGAATTGGAGACTCTTGTGGGTATCACTGCTCTTTTGGTGACTTCGAAGGACTCTTATCCAGAAGATAGTTTGGGCCAATGGGCTTATGTTACAGGGAAACCAAAGCATCCAAATAGATTTTCTTCTCTGCATATACTGCCATTAACTAGGGTTGAATTTTAGTGCTATCCCTGAAAGTTCTCTCTTCACACCCTGCACCCTTTAGTTTCCTTGTGAGCAGAAAACATTCCTGATTCTTTTGTGTTTCCATACAAGCATGGACAGTACAGTGCTTAGACAAACACTCATATACAATCCTATCTTATAATAGACAAATATGCAAATTGACCATACCTCCGACACACCCACAAGCCATGCCCACAAGCCACGCCCACCATCCAATCAGAGTGAGCATGCAAATTAACCCAAACCAAG
The DNA here is from genome assembly GCF_951640355.1 of Cnephaeus nilssonii. Taxonomy (NCBI): domain Eukaryota; kingdom Metazoa; phylum Chordata; class Mammalia; order Chiroptera; family Vespertilionidae; genus Cnephaeus; species Cnephaeus nilssonii. The sequence continues at coordinate 13,245,556 of NC_137085.1, forward strand.
ATGGCTACAGCCAGAGAGAGCAAGGTTTCCTAGGTAACAGAGGTAGCCAAGCTTTCCGCCTGCCCTTGCCAGGCCTAAGCCTCCACTCAAGCTACAAAGTTTCAATTATAGAAGGTAAACAAATTCAAACAAATGGCTGCAGAATGGAGCTTGAGAGAGAAGGCCAGGGTTGCCGCCGGCAACAGGGGAAGCAAAGCTTTCTGCACACCCTGGCTGGGCCCACCCGCTTAAGGCAACAAAGTTTCAATTATAACCCCAACAGAAATGGCTGCCGGCCGGCCTCCGAGGGAGCCCCAGGCTTGGCTCCGCTCCAGGCTACAAAGTTTCAATTGTAGAAGGAAAATAAATTCCAGATACCAGGGCCTACTCTTGGGTTGCCAGGGGGCATGGCTGGCCTGCAAACCACCACAGGCCCCTCGCTCAGGCTGCCCCACGCCCCAAGGGAACCCCCACCTGATCCAGGATGCCCTTCAGGGCAAACCAGCTGGCCCCCACCCCTGTACCAAGCCTCTATCCTATCTAATAAAAGAGTAATATGCAGATTGATCATCCCTGCAACACACAATATAGCTGCCCCCATGTGGTCAAAGATCCTGCCCCCATGTGGACACAAGATGGCCACCACAAGATGGCCAGCAGGAGAGGGCAGTTGGGAGGCACCCAGCCTGCAAGGGAGGGCAGTTGAGAGGGACCAAGCCTGCAAGGGAGGGCAGTTGGAGGTGATCAACCCTGCAGGAGAGGGCAGTTAGGGGTGACCAGGCCGGCAGAGGAGGGAAGTTGGAGGCATACAGGCTGGCAGCAGAGTGGTTAGGGGGTGATCAGGCTGGCAGGCAGAAGCGGTTAGTGGCAATCAGGAAGGCAGGCAGGCAAGCAGTTGGGAGCCAGCAGTCCTGGATTGTGAGAGGGATGTCCGACTGCCCGTTTAGGGATCCGACTGCCCACCGGGATCGGGCCTAAACGGGCAGTCGGACATCTCTTGAGGGGTCCCATGGCTGGGCTGAGGGACAACCCCCCTCCGTGCACGAATTTCATGCACCGGGCCTCTAGTTTCATTATAATTAAGGCAAAATTCCAATTTTACTATTTATCTTGTAGCTAAATATAAAGGGAGGGCGGAATTGTTTCCAAACGGGGAAATAATGTACACAAAGATGTGGAAATAAAGATCAGTGAGTAAAACATAGTGAATGTCTACTCTGTGCAAAAATGGCCTCATCCACCCTGTGATGATGTATGTAGAGAAGCAATGAGATGTACTGTGGAGAGGGTTGCGGGGAAGATTCTGGAGGTCCTGGAATGCTGGGTTTTGGGCATGAGCACTGCTGTGCTATGGGAAGTTTTTGAGGAGGGGTTGGCAGGTGACATAATGCACTTGAGCAAGAGAAACAATGTCCACCATTTAGGTCAAGGAAGGACAAGGCGCAATGGTTTCAGAGCTCAGAACAAATCACCCAATTCTATTTCCCGAATTGTTCATCTTCTATGAGGCATGATGAATGCTGACTTTAGACTCCTTCCTCTGGTTCTGCCAGCAATTCAGTAGCTTAATCTTTTTCCAATCTCAGCTGTTGCCTAATAATCTGTTCCAGGCACAGAAATTTCATTAACTCCTCAATGATGTCCACAGGCTTTGACCATGGATTTCATCAGTTAAGCTGCTTTTATTTCAGCTACTATACAAATTACCCTCTGCCTGGAAAAAAAAAAGCGGTGTGGGGGGGACTTGGAGAGACAGAGAAGAAAAAAGAATAGCTGAAGCCCTCCTGTATTTCTCAAACAACTTTCCTCTTCTTAGTGAAAATAGATATCCAGAGGAGAAATCAAATTGCAAAAGCAATGACTCGATTATGCAGTGACCCCCAATTTTCTTACCAGTAGGTTAAGAGGGGGTCCCTGTCACAACCAGCATGATATGTGATTGTCTTATCATCCTTAGAAAATGATATAACACTTGGTAGAAATAGAACTGTGACTGGTGCTAGACATTTAGCAGGTGTATACTGGTTTCTGCTAAGTCTAAGTGGTGAGATGGGGAGGTGGAGGGATAAAAAAGTGGGAAAGAGGAGAAGAAATTCCCACTAAAGGTTTCCTGCTTAACACCCCTGCCGAGTTGCTGTGTACAGCTTAGTGTATAATGGTGAGATTTTGGGCATCAGTGGAGAAGAAATCTTTGGACAGGAGTCATTCCTTATAGTTTCCTCTGTGAGACTTCTTTCATTTGTAGAGCGAGTTGCAGCTTCTCCTGTGTTCAGGTAACACACTGGATCATCTCCCCTTTTATATCTCTTATCAAAATGCATCAAGCCATTTAATTTACATATCTGCCTTTTCCTTCGCTTTTGAGATATTTGAGGGCAAATGTCAAATTATGTGAGGCTAATACCAGTGCTAGGGGACCAGAAACTCTCCCTAGGTATCAGTAGTAGGGTAGCTACAGACAGAAGTGACTAAATGGTAACCAAGGAAACCAGAAAAATAGCAAGAGACAGAGCCAATTATGCATTAAATAAAATTATGTATGTAAAGTGACTACTGCAGAACTTGGGTGCTTGGTAGTTAGTGGCGATGTCGGTAGAGCTGTTTGCTCTGTCACTTCCATGGGCACATTTGTACATACCGATTTCTGCTGTTCAGCAGCATGGAAATTTAGCTAGACACGCAGAAGCTCCCGAGGAAGAGGTAGTGAGTTAGATTGGAATGGGTACCCTTAAGGGTTGTTTGCTTGTTTGTTTTGAGAATATGGGTTACAACTCTACTTCATCTCCCTCCAGGACCTGACTGCATATAATACATAGAAGGAGATATAGGGTAAAAGGCACTAAGGAATGGTCATGTGACCTCATCTCTTGTTATGGATGATGCCTCCACAGATACATTTAGAAGAGGTTGACTAAGGATGAGCTAACTTCAGCATTGCTGACATATTTTCAAAACATTTCTCATAACCAATTTTTGGATCACAGTTTTATCTTGAAATGAAATAGCACCCTATGAACATTTTGAAATAGGTGGTTTTGGCTTCTTATACCAAAAGTAAATAATAAATGAAGATGCCTGTCCTTTGGTTATATAGCACTCAAAACATTTTTTTTCAAGATTTGAAAGATAACTTTTACTTATCAATGGCAAACATCCTATATAATAAAACCCCAATAGGCAAATCAACCAGTGGAACGACAGGCCACTATGACGCGCACTGACCACCAGGGGGCAGACGCTCAACGCAGGAGCTGCACCCTGGTGGCCAGTGCACTCTCACAGGAGGAGCGCCACTCAGCCAGGAGCGGGGCTCACCTTGGGGAGCACAGTGGCAGTGGTGGGAGCCTCCCTCTCCCACCTTCGCGGCAGCACTAAGGATCCCTCAGGGGATGCCCACTGAGGGGTCCTAAACTGCAAGAGGGCGCAGGCCAGGCTGAGGGACTCCCTGTCCCCCAGTGCAAGAATGTCATGCACTGGGCCTCCAGTGTGCATATACCATCTTTGGTTAAACTCTTTCTGCCCCCTCCCCCTTTTCTTCTGAGATTCGTCAGTCTGTTCCATATTTCCATGTCTCTGGTTCTATTTTATTAGTTTATTTTGTTCATTGGATTCCTTTTTTGTTTATTTTGATTTTTAAATTCAATTGCTAATAGATATGTATTCATTGCCATTTTATTGTTCATATTTTTTATCTTCTTCTCTTTCACCTTCTCCTCCTCCTCTTCTTCTTTATCATCATCCTCTTCTTAAAGGATCCCCTTCAATATTTTATGTAATACTGGTTTGGTGGTGATGAACTCCTTCAGCGTTTTCTTGTCTGTGAAGCTCTTTATCTGACCCTCAATTTTAAAATGAGAACTTTGCTGGGTGGCGTAATCTTGGTTGTAGGTCCTTGCTACTCATCACTTTGAATATTTCTTGCCACTCCCTTCTGGCTTGCAAAGTTTCTGTTGAGAAATCAGCTGACAGTGATATGGGTGCTCCCTTGGAGGTAACTAACTGCTTTTCTCTTGCTGCTTTTACGATTCTCTCTGTTTTTAACCCTTAGCATTTTAAATATGATGTATCTTTGTGTGGGCCTTTTTGGGTTCCACTTGTTTGGGACTCTCTGTGCTTCCTGGACTTGTAATGTTATTTCTTTCACTAGCTAGGGGAAGTTTTCTGTCATTATTTCTTCAAATAAGTTTTCAATTCTTGCTGTCTCTCTTCTCCTCTGGCACCCTTATAATGGGGATTTTGGTACACTTGAAGTTGTCCCAGAGGCTCCTTCCACTGTCCTTACATTTTTGGATACTTTTTTCTTTTCACTGTTCTAATTGGGTGATTTTTGCTTTCTCATATTCCAAATTGTGGATTTGATTCTTGGAATCCTCTACTCTACTGTAAATTATTCTTTATTTCAGTTAGTATATGCTTATTTCTGACTAGTGTTATATAATTTAAGTGAAATTATCAATTCAGAGAAATGCTCTACTCCAGTAGGATTATAAATTGATGGGGTTCTATCCTGGGCCTTAATTCTGTTTTCTTTGAAAAGTATGTCAGTTTCCCATCTCCTACTTCTCCATATTCCTCTATGAAGTATACAGACTGTACTGTATTCTTATTTCATCAACAGAAAGTTTGAGGACCAGAAATATCAGTAAACATCCTCTACATAATTACTAAATACTTGTGATGAAACCAAAATTCAAGGTCCTTGATAATATTATTTGCTTGAGAATTACTATAACTGCCCTTCCCCATGCTTCAGAGATGTATTCCTTCTCTTCTCTTTCTTTTTGAAAATGTGTATTGAGGATGAATTATATATATTTAAAATGTGTAACAGCATGGTTATATATATATGTTGTGGAATGTTTCCCAAGATCAAGATAACTAACACATGCATCACTTCACATAGTTATCATTTGCTAACTCTTTCTCTCTATGTGTGTAGAAAACTTAAGATCTACTCTCATCAACTTTCAAGTATACAATACCATATTATTAACTGTGTTCACCAGGCTGTATATTAGATCCTCAGGACTTCTTATAATGGAAAATTTGTACCCTTTTACCTATACATGCTCTACTTCCCCCTCACCCAGCCCTCAGTGACCACCATTCTATTCTCTAGTTCTATAAAATCAGCTTTTAAAAAATGTAGATTTCACATATATATGATATCATACAGTATTTGTCTTTCTCTGTCTGACTTATTTCACTCAGCATCATGCCCTCCAGATTCATCCATGTTGTCACAAATGGCAGAATTTCCATATTTTTATGGCTGAGTAATATACCACTGTGAGTGTGTGTGTGTGTGTGTGTGTGTGTGTGTGTGTGTGTGATATCTCATTTTCTTTATCCATTCTTCTGTTGAAGGACATTTAGGTGGTTTTCATATCTTAGCTACTATGAATAATAGTGTAATGAACATGGGTGTATTGATATCTCTTCAAAATACTAGTTTCAGTTCCTTCAGATATATATTGGTAGGTCATATAGTAGTTCAATTTCTAATTTTTTGAGGAAACTACATACTGTTTTCCATTCCCACCAACAGTATGTAAAGGTTTCCTTTGCTTCACATTCTCACCAACACTGATCCTTTTTTTAAAAATAAAACAATAGCAGTCATAACAGGTGTGAGATGATGTCTCATTGTGATTTGGATTTGCATTTCCCAGATAATTCATGATGCTGAGCACGTTTTCATATACCCTTTGGTTGTTTCTATGTCTTCTTTGAAAAAAAAATCCTTTGCCCATGATTAAATTGGATTATTTGTTTTTATGCTGTTGAGTTGTATGCATTCTTTATATATTTTGCATATTAAACCTTTGTCACATATATGATTTGTGAATATTTTCTCCTATTTTGTAGTTTGCCTTTTCAATTTATTGATTGCTTTGCAGAAACTCTTTAGTTTGATGTAGTCCCACTTGTTTACTTTAGCTTTTATTACCTGCGTTTTGGGTGGCTTATCCAAAAATCTTTCTATTTTTGTAATTTCTTTTTTCCTGTAAGGTCACTCCTAACTACCATCACTACTTCCACTTGTCTCTGAGGCTAAGACTGATCCTAGTTAGTATTTCTGCAAAAATCTACAGTCACAAATTTTTCAGACTTGAATTACTATCAATTCTGCTATTACCTTTATACCTTTCTCTCAAGGAGATGCCATATATTACCGTGGTGAAACTCTCAATTTTCATCCTCAGGCAGAATTCCCACCTCTTCCCCTTGCTGAGGTAATGATCAGCAAGGTACACTGCAGTTCCTTCCCAGTCTTGCCGTGAAATTTAAAGGGCATAATGCATAGAACGTGTACAGTAATGGATGTGTTTTTTAATACTACATAGGATTAACATTGGAATATATAATATTAGCCAGGTCAGTGGTCAAGTTCATTCTGCCAGCTGGATTCTCATTCTCTTTTCAGTACCTGAAACCATCTATATAATTACCATAGTTTTTTCCTCTAGTACCGTGGTTCTTCAAAGTATGGCGATAAGACCACCTCCATCTGAATCTCTTTAAAAGATTGTTTAATATCAGGTCTCTGGGACTCCCCCCAGTCTTGTTGAATTTCTGTGATGGAGCTCAGGACTCTTCAGTGCAACCAGACAAGCTGTTCTATCCCATGAGATTAGTGGGGCAGATTTCAGTTGTCTGGATCTCTGAAAATCTCTCTGCCTTCATTTTTATTCTGTGGTCTATCTAATTATCAGGCATCTCCCTTACTCAAAGTTAGAACTTCCAAAGCTGACTGTTCTTCCAAATTCTATTCTTTGTTGTCATTTATTTGAAATAGCATGTGTTGCCTCCTGAACCAGACTTTGTTCCATCCCTGCCCCACCTCGGTGTGCACAATTTCTTGCTGGATGTGTCCACCCCTCCCCCTTTTAGTTGTGAGTATATTTCTCCATTTTCCCTCTCTTAACCTAAACAGTATCACCCATGATTTGGGTGTGGGGTATAATTATTTTTACTCCGTTAGCACCTACATCATTTGAGTGGGATTGGAACCCACCTTTGGCTTCTAAATTAAACCTGAATAGCTTCAGTGGATTCATATGTGCCATCTATGTGGCCACAGCTCAGGGGTGATCACTGGTCTAATCTTGTCAGTGAGAAATACAGAGGCTTACTTAAAAAAGTAAACATATTTTTGTGGAAAGTATTGGAACATGTATTTTTTTTTTCTTGTGGCTCACAATACTGCCTGAGCATTAAAATCCCCTGATCATCTTGAACTGTTTTATTCTAAAAATAGTTGTTGTTTTTTTTCCGTTCGGTGTGGTTAGCTATTCATTTGAAACCCAGTAAACGGAGATTTGCTTCTGTTTGTATCCTTTTTTTATATTACCTCCCCATCCTTATTAATATTAGTTTTTTTAAAATTATGTGATACATTAATCTGGTATCAAAGGTGAAACTATACACAAAGCTCACCCTAAAGGGGTGCTGCTACACCCATGTTCAATTCATCCAACTCTCATGCAAGCCCATTAGTCTTAAATTCTCCTTCCTCTGATTCTTTGGGCACAATTGAGCAGAAACTTGCATCTTCCTATTTCCTCTTCTTTCTTACACAATAGGTATCTTCTATAGAGACTTTTTTTTTTTTTTTTTGCATTTTGCTTTCTTTAAATGACAATATATCCTGGAAATCTCTTCCTATCAATCTATAGAGATTTTCCTCTTTCTTTTCAGCTGCACACTTTAGCCTTTTGCTTGGAGATGTAGCAAAATTTAGTCAACTACTCTACCACGTGGCCTTTTTACTTCCAATATTTTTTAAATTACAAATAACAAGTGAATAAACTTGCATATGTATTTTTTTTGTATTTCTGTAGGACAAAAATCAGGATTCATTTCTACATATGAGATTACTGGGTCAAAACATAAATTCATTTTTATTAGATATTGCCCAATTCCCATCCAAAATGATTGTGCCAGTCTGTATTGTGATCTGCAATGTATGAGAGTGCCGAAAACCAATTCCAGCATGTAATAATTACAAGAATTTTACCAAAAGGTTGATTAAGCTTGGGGAGCTCAACAGGGTTGAGTCACATGTAGTTTACCTGTTGGAAAAGGCTACAAAGCATCTCTCCCAAACCTGAATGGTATTGTTAACTGCCATACAGCTCAGGGCATTTTATTGCCTCCTGTTGGCCAAACACCTGAACAGCTGTAGGCTATTCCCGAAACTGACAATCTTTGTAAACCCTTTGATACCATACCATTTGAAGTGTATATTTCCACCTTGCCTTGGGACAAATTGTGTTTAATAAAAGCACGGGTCCTTGGTCAAGGAGGAGAGTCTTATATCTCCTTCAGCTGGAAGCTGCTCTGACTCCCAATGCCTTTCAAAAATATCTTTCGTCCACGGACTCCTTCTTAATCATCTACGCGCAGCCCTTTCTTTAGAATGCTGAACCCTTTGTAAGGCTGGGGAAAAAGAACCCCGATATGAGAGTATCAGTTTGACTATAGCCTGGCCAATCGAATGTGTTATCACACTTTATGTCAATCTGGTAGGTAAGAAATGGTTCTAATTTGCACACCTCTCATTGTGAGTGAAGGTGAGTATTTTTGCATGGGTTTTCATATATATATTTTTCTCTGTGTCAGTAGTTGTACACTGTGAATGTGCATTAAAATTGCTCTGTGTGCATGCATGTGTGCAAGCATATCTACTAACTTAGAAGCTTTTATTTTAAAAGATTTGCAGGTGATTCTAATGCACAGCCAACAGTGTAAAGCAGGCATCCTCAAACTACGGCCCCGCGGGCCACATGCGGGTGTTTTTGCCGTTTTTTTTTTTTTTTTTTTTTTTTTTACTTCTAAATAAGATATGTGCAGTGTGCATAGGAATTTGTTCATAGTTTTTTTAAAACTATAGTCCGGCCCTCCAACGGTCTGAGGGACAGTGAACTGGCCCCCTTTTTAAAAAGTTCGAGGACCCCTGGTGTAAAGTATAGTTTTGGGTCATTTGGAATGAGGGTATAGGTCTGCAATTGCAGCAGTTGCTGTTATCACGGGAGGACCACTAGAAGGAAAAGCCAACAGGGGGAGAAGAAAATGCTGATACACTGGAGTACGCTATGTGTCAATCCCATCCCATTTCTGTACTCTTCTTTTATATAATTCAGTGGATTTTCCCCCATGTAAATATATTGGTTTTATGCATGGTCAATAGTTAAAATTTTCTTGCTGCAGCAATTTTTTCTACCAATGATATTCTATGCATTCTCCACCCCTCCCGTAATATTTTTGGTAGAGGTCTTCTGCATAATTCCTTAAGACTTCAATTTAAATGCTGCCTCCTCTAGAAACCCTTCTCTGCTATCCTCAGCCTCCTCCTCATCACCTGTTCAGGTTGTGTACATTTCTTCTTGGCTCTCTAGCAACTTATGCATATAGCTATCATTGCACGGGGACCACGTTGCCTTTTTACTGCAAGATGAGTTCCGTGTATGCTTGGATTGTTTCTTATCTTTCTACAGAATTTGGGAAGGAGGGACACAAGCTGCCTTACATTTGAACTTAAGAATAAGTTGACTTAAGAATAAGTCATAATCTCTCTTTGCAAAAATCACTGTTTTGAGAAAAAAAACACTACAATGGGTATGTTTAAATGTGTAATTCATAAGAAAGTGACATGAATTACAGTAGGCGGTAGTGATGGGTATCATTTATCAGAGAAAGTATAGAAGTTGCCATAGAAACATACCAGCAGGTGTGGTCTGGGTGAGAATTATCTAGTGATATCTTTCCTGTGGTAAACTGGGAAAGAAAATTCAGGAAAGCAATATTCTAATTCGATTTGGTCATATGTTATGCTGTGATGGATTCACCACTATCTGAGTCTGCTACACAAACCTTGCAGAAAAATCTCGAGTCCTATGGTACTACTGCTTTGGGGTAATACAACGAATTGGATCACATACAGAAAAAAAACAAATCAGGGCAGAACAATGGTGGGAAGAGTCAGTAAATTTGGTGAAGTTAGATGGTATGCAGATTAATTCAGGATAGAGAAAACCTTTTCCCCAAACCCATCGCTGACCGTGAAAAGAGCCCTAGGTACTCAGAGAGAAGACATAGAACCTTATTTTTAAAATTAAATTTCTTGAGGTATAATGTACATTCATTGAAATATGTTCATTTTAAGTTTACAGTTGACGATTCTTAATAAATGGATACATCCACCACTCTCAAAGGATAAAATGTTTTCCTTAATTCAGAAGGTTCCCTTGTGCCTTTTCTTTGCCTTTTACCCACCTTCCACCTCTCTGGCTCCAAGCAACCACCGGTCAGCTTTGAGTCACCATAGATTTGATGTGGCTTTTTTGTTTAAATTTCTAAGAATCTGCCAAATTCTTTTCTAAGATTTTACCCTTTTACATTCCCACCAGCACCTATGAGAGTTCTATCTAGTTGCTCCACTAATTTATTAACCCTTGGTACTGTCAGTCTTTTGAAAATGTAGTCATTTCTACTCCTGTATCTGCAAGCTGTTGCAGTTTTGTTTTGTTTTGTTTTGTTTTGTTTTGTTTTGTTTTATCAAGAGGTACGGTTTATTTCCTACCCTCTTTAATTTTGGCTGGCGTTATGATGGGCTTTGCCCAGTAAAATGGAGCAAAAGTGATGTCTAGGACTTCCGAGGCCAAGACAAGAGGATTGGCTGCTTCCACTTCCTGAATCTGTGAATTCGTGTGCTATGCTGTTAGAAGCCCAACCCAAATGGAAATCATTTTAGGAAGAAGTAGGACTTGGCTGATCACCTAGCAATAGCCATCACCTTATGAGGGAGCCATATTGTACGTTCCAGCTCTGCTACATCTCCAGGTGAGCAGACCCTAGTGACAGAACTATCGGGCTGAATCTATTCAACCCACAATTATGAGGGATAATAAAATTATGGTGTGTGTGTTTTTAGCCATTGAGTTTTGGTTTTCTATAGAAAACCAAAATATTTATATACAAAATTCCTAGCTTATGGCTCATCAAATATTTGCTAAAGTAATACATTCACTTAGTCAACATGTACTCTTTGTACACCTAGCACTGTGATTCATATTGCAGCCCTGCAGTGGATCTTGAGAAAAATAAGAGGCGATTGCTTCCTCAATTTTCAGCTGAGGACCACATTTACTTATACCATTTAGGAATCTTTTGACTATAAATCATTGACCCTCATTTGACCTCCATTGAGAGCCTCTTGTCCCAGTCAGGCCTTGCTGGGAGCCTGGAATAATTTCCCAAGGCAGCAAGTACCATGAATGATCCACTCCCCCTCATCTCATGCAGCCCTGGTCATGCCTGGGAATCCAACAACACCCGCTGCTCCAGTGACAGTGAACACATGACCTATTGCAGTTGTGTCAGCAGAGATTTTGTCTTGCAACAGTTCATGCTTTGAGTAAATGAGGTGCAATCTTGAATAGCCCTAGGATAGTACACTGATCACTGAGGGAACTCATTTGAGCAGCCCCCTTTACCGCTCAGCTGAAGTTTGAGGCACTATGACAGATTAAGTCCAAAGAGAGCGTAGCAACTGCAGCCGTCTTGATGCCCAGAGCACAGGATGCCCTTTTTACCCCTTTTGAGAATGAGAGAGATAGAATGAACCACCATAGTGCACTCTGCCCCTGACTATGCTTCTATGCTTCCTGTGTCCATAGACAGGGACAATGGAGGCTCATTGATGGTTTGAGCTGGAGGAGACCTAATGCAGCCCAAACTCATCATTTACCAAATGAGGAAAAGGAGGCCCCAGGAGGTTAAGTAATTCTCTGCTCATCATACAGAGAATTAGAAGCGTGACTAAAACCACATGTCGGGTCACTAGAATCTTAATCATATATCCTTTCCATTTCAACATGTTGTCTTTCTGCTTCCCTGGGACTTGGAACTTTTTTCCAATAACTGCTTATGCTCTGGAAGAGATCCATGAGAGGATAGATCATAGAGACCACGATATGTGCCAGGACTGTCACTAAAACCATCCCCTTCCTGTCACTAGCAACCACTTACCTATTCAACGTCATATCTTATTCATTCGGAAAAGTTTCCTGGGAGAATAATGTGTATAAAATTCTATACAGGATATTTTTGGGGATGTACAAAATTTGTAGAACACTATTTTCTGGGTTCAATAAACATATTTGGGGGTTATATTAATTTTCAAATATCTACAATAAAAATCAGTATGTGATAACTATCCTATATGCATGATAATTAATGATTTAATTAAATATCCCAATGAAATGAACCCAGATTATTTCTATAAAACAGTGAAAGTAATAAAACATTCATAGAAATCAGACAAAGTGAACTTTGTCCAAGGCTTTGCTACTCAAAGTGTTTCCCAAGAGCAGCAGCAGCAGCAGTAGGTGGGAAGTGGCTTGACATGCAGATGCTCAAGCTGTACTCCAGACCTACGGAGTCAGAACCTCTTACTCTCATAAGATCCTTGGGAGGTGTGTACCTGCATTAACATTTGAGGAATCTGAAACAGAAAAGAGAAGTGGAGGAAGGAGGACTTGATTGTTGACTGATGTGATTAAAGAAGAGTCCACAGCAGAGGGCAGTAGATTGATGTTTATCAAGGCACTTGAATCAGACAGAATTGGGTTAAAATGGAGCAACTTGGACAAAGTTTTTAAATGATTGGTCCATCAAACGGACACAGTATCAGTGCCTGTTTTCTAGGGTGCAAGAAAATACTTAGTATGTGGAAGTTAGGTGGGCACTGGGAAGGAAAGGCGAGCATGGGAAACAAGTGCATTAGAAAAAGATTATCCGCAGCATTGTTGCATCTGAAAGATGGAGGGCCTGGGGCTAAGTTTATTGTTAGCCAGGTGGTTTCCAGGAGTGACAATGCCATTAGGAAAAGTAGGGAAGCTGAGGGAAAAGAGGTTTCATAGAGTGGAAGATGATGGTGACGGTGAGGAGAAGGAGGACTAAGAGGACTGTGATGACCATGAGAATAAGGATGATGATGGTGGTGGTGATGATGATAGTACTTTTAGTCTTACCCTGTGAATTTTGACCCTTGAGCCCCACATTAATTTCTCAATCTCTTCATTTCAGATAATGTGCAAAATTGAATACATTGGAAGTAGAGGTAGATTCTTCCTCTTATTTCCATTCCTCTGCTGTGCTCCCCCGGGGCCCTTGACTATTTCTCCAAAATAGATACAGAGCAGCCCTTTAGCGCCACTGTAAAAAGGCTCGCTAAATGCAGCTCGATTTTTTACACCACATAGCATTTTGCTTTATTCACATAGTCATGTAATGTAAAGGGTAATTCAGAGTTGATAAATTAGTGGCCAGGAAAGAGGCCTGCGAGGAGCTTCACTGGGCCATTTAGCATTTGGTGAGTCCTGTAAAGCTTTGGTCTCTTCCCACACCCAAAGGTAGTAAATATCCCTCTCTGGATGGTAGTTACAGAGAGTGCCTCTGCATTTTGATACTCTGTGCAGTGCATTCCTGTGAGCAACTGTCCTTTTATGACCTAGATTAGAACTCCGGAGCCATGCTTCTGAGGGACCTTTCAACTCAATGGAGAAACTATAGCCCAGAGGGGCATCATGACTTCCCAGGGTCCTTATTCAGCTGGTTATCTAAGGTGAGCTCCCTAGGCCAGATGATGAACTGTGCTCCTCCCTTAACTTTGGTTTCACTTTTTGCAGTTTCTCACGGTCAACTGTGGTCTGAAAATACTTAATGAAAAATTCTAGAAATAAACAACTCATACATTTTTAAATCATGTGCCAGTCTGAGTAGTGTGATGAAATCTTGCAACAGCTCACCCTGTCCCACTAGGAGTGTTAATTATTCCTTTGTCTGGTACTATCCATGCTGTAGATGCTACTTGCCTGTTAGTCACGTAGCAGCCATCTAGGTTATCTGATCTATTTTTAAAGTATCACAATGCTCATATTCAAATAAGTCCTAATTTACCTAATAATGGCCTCAAAGTGCAAGAGTAGTGATGCTGGCGTTTTGGGTTTGCCAGAGTCATGGCTCCATGATGCAGGATTACCCAAAGCAGATGCTCCTCCTTCTGACCTTGCAACAAGGTCAATAGTAGCCTAATGCTGCATCACCTCACTTCATCGCATTATGTCACATCGTCACAAGAGGGAGAATATAGCACAATAGCTACTTTGAGAGAATGAGAGAAAGCACACTTATATAAATTTCATTATAGTATATTGTAATAATTATCTTGTTACTCTCTTACTGTGCCAACTTAATGAACTAAACTTTAACATAAGTTGTATGTACAGGAAAAATATAAGGTTCAGTACTATCTGTGATCTCAGGCATCCACTAAGGGTCTTGGGATGTATCCCCTGTTGGTAAGGGGAAACAGCTGTATTTCTTTTCTTCCTTCTGTCATCCCTCTTTTTCTACTCCCTTCTCTGTGTCTGCATCTATCTCTATTTTTCTCTCTTTTCATGACTTTACTGCTGGTGAAAGGTTACTGGTATTTAATAAACAGAACTATAAAATCAAATTAAGTCAGGCTTAAATACGGAGCATGCATTGAGATGAGTTTGCTCTCTCCATGACTGAGATGCGGGGTCTAACTGTGACCCTGCATAATGCCACTTCAGGTTTAGGAACTGAGATTTCTACCCAACATTAGCTCAGTATGAAAGTATTGCGCAGTATGATATATCTGGCCCCAAACATAAAGGAAAGGAAGATAATACATCTGGTGTAAACATCATCTCAGATGAAGGCTGAGTTGATGGAGGTGAAGGTTATATGCTTTCAAGAAGGGATGGGTGTTATGATTCTAAAGCTTCTTCTGACTCTAAGAGTTTACAATTCTGTGCAAGTTGCTTCACTAAATTTAGCAGCTTCAAGCTGGTTAGTGAAGGAGAAACAGAAGGTAAGGTGAGCTTTTTTTAAACTGGAAAATTGCATGTGTGAGCTCTGAATTCAGCATCTTCATTCCTTTGGGAGGAATAGGTTCTTCAGTCAGGGCTCACTATGGGCCAGAGCTATGTGCAAGGAAGTGGTTGCATTTGAGGCCCTGAGGGATAATTTACAAATGAAATCCACTTGCCTTGCATACCCCATCCTAATGGACCCTTTTATTGAGCTTATTATCTTGCTAATAACACACAAAATCACTTTGCTACCAGTTTCCTCTTATTATGGGAAAACAGTGATCCAGTGAGGATACTAGACTAGGTAGCAGTCAACTTGGCTGTATTTCTATCCATGAGCCACTTACACTGTCTTTGCTTCTACCATGTCACTGTCCAAATAGAATCATTCCAGTCTATGTCATTTATATAGAAATTTCAAGTCACTTTCATATCCTTTTTTTTTGTGTGTGTGTATTAGAATTACCCTATGAGGAGAGCAAGGTGATGTAGATACATAGTTGGTCCTTGAACAACTCAAGGACTAGGGGTGCCAACTCCCAGGCAGTCAAAAATCTGCCCATAGCTTTTGACTTCCCCCAAATTTAACTAATAGCCTACTGTTGACCAGAAACCTTGTCGATAACATAATTGGTTAACATATATTTTGTGTATTAGATGTATTACATCCTGTATTCTTACAAAAATGTAAGCTAGAGAAAAAAAATGTTATTAAGAAAATCATAAGGAAGAGAAAATACATTTACGGTATTTATTGAAAAAAATCCTATATAATAAAAGGCTAATATGCAAATCGACTGAACAGCTGAACGACCGGTTGCTATGATGCGCACTGACCACCAGGGGGCAGACACTCAATTCAGGAGCTTCCCCCTGGTGGTGAGTGCGCTCCCACAGGGGGAGTGCCTCTCAGCTAGAAGCTGGGCTCATGGCTGGCAAGCGCAGCAGTGGTGGCAGGAGCCTCTCCTGCCTCCTCAGCAGCTCTAGGGATGTCCGACTGATGGCTTAGACGTCAGTCGGACATCCCCCAAGGGCTCCCGGTGTGTGAGAGGGTGCAGGCCGGGCTGAGGGACCTCCCTCCCCCAGTGCATAAATTTTGTGCACCAGGCCTCTAGTCTGAATATAAGTGGACATGCAGTTCAAGTCCGCGTTGTTCAAGAGTGAACTGAAGATATATTTTTAATCATTTTAATGAGAAGAAGCCTTACACAATGGTAACTTAAGTGATTGCTTAAGGTTATACCACAATAAATAATGAACTCATAGTTTTTGAACTTGTTAAAAGATATGTATATTTTTAAAGGGTAAAATTATACTGCTTCTTCAAAATGAACACATTTTTTTTTATATCATTAATAAGGGAACCAGTACGATGTTACAACTGGTTCAAAGGAAAACTCAAAAGTTTCACACATTATAGTCAGATAAGGGATGCTGAAATAAATTTACAAATGAATTTGTGAATTTCAAATTTGCAAAAGGCTATTCATTATCCAGAGGATGATATTAATCCACTGCACTCCTGGATACACTCTGCATTTCTATAAATACAAGATGTTTGTATTATTATCAATTTTCTACATCTTTCAAGGTAACTGCGAGACAGTAAAAGGCAGAGATAACCCTCATGGATGAGCATTTTACAAAACCTTTCACAATATTTTCTTAAACTTAACATGTAATGTTCACAGTGAAACCTAAAGAAGCTGCATAATCTTTTTTCTCTCCCTGACCTCGTAACTGATCATCTTTGATATAAATACATATTAACAGTTTAGAGTTGCTAGCATTCAGGTATAGATACTAAAACACACGTAGGTAATAATGGCATCAGTAATAATAAAAGTAATAATAACTAGCATTTATTGGGTACCTACCATGTGCCAATTGCCAATAGTCTCTATTAATAAGTGGTTTTTGTATTTATTGTCTCATTTAATCATCAAAGCAATCTTATGACATAGGAGTTACTATTATGTCCATTTTTCATAAAAGATGATAGTCATGGTTATAGTAATTAATGTGTTTAAAACCATCTAGCTAATATTCAACAGATTAGGATACTAGGTTTTAATTTTTTGTAGTATTCAAATGAATTAATTAATAGATAAATTATTTAACTGCCCTATCCTTAAATTGGCCATCTAAAAATGGGGTAGTAACATGAAAAAATATAATGTTACTAATGCTACAAGGAATTAAAAAACTTTAGGAAGGAAAATATTATATCTACATTAGGATTATCAGTAAGAGTTGTCTGGGAATCTCAATGTGAAGTAAATGGTTTTCATCACTGATGTCCCTCATTATACTCCTAGGAGAGGGTGAGGTTATAGGTCCACCTGTATAGGAGCCCTCTTTTAATTAAGTGATGGCTTTCAGAACTGGGTAGAGTTAACATTTCTACTCCCATTATTTACAAGTTTTTTTAACCTATCTGAGCCTCAGTTTCCTCATCTTAAAATGGATTAGTGTCATTGCTGGCCTCAGAAGGCATTATAGGTTAAACAAGATAATGTAGATAAAGCACTTAGCATTGTGCTTGTCACATGTTTGTATTTAATAAATGGAAGCTGCTTATGATGATGATGATGATGATGATGATGATGATGATGATGATTGGGACCCCTGCATTCAAACTCAGCACCCCCTTTTAATGTTATATTACCTTTCAAGATAATTGTGTCTGAAGGTGAATTGAAGCAATAGACATTTTAGAGTGTGTGATGATATGCCTTCCAGCCCCTACACTTTCTTTGGGGATTCTCTTACCTGCCCTCAGGGAACTGTGCCTTTTCGGTGGAGAGCATTGGGCTAGCCCTCCCAAGTTCCTTAGCTTCTGTGTAGAAGGCAGGCACTCCTATGCCCTCTATCACCAGAAAGTAGGAAGGAGTGGGGCACAGTTACACTGAAACTGCACTAAAGGTCATTCTTAGCCTTTTTGTTGGGATGGGCAACCAGAGACAGCTTCCTTGATTTGGAGAAGATTACTTTTAAATTGCTTAAATCAAAGCTCTCACTTCCTAAAGCCTACCATTCACAAGGCATTATTAATTTAACCGAACTCAGCCTTTTTTTCTGCTTGCTTTGAGCTTTGTTCCTGAACTATGGGGGCTGCAGGGAAAGAAAAATGGAAGGATGAAGTCCCTTTCCTGCAGGGACTCACTGTGGAGTTGGGAAGCCCAGCATTCATTTAGATTTGGAGGGTTAACATTAGAAATAAATCCAGAGGTTACAAACGAGTGGCCAGTAAGCTTCCTTGTCCCACAGATATATATATTTGATTGAACTCTGTTGCAACTTTCCTAAGTTTAAAGAAAGAGATCAGTATTTTCCTAAATTGAAATAAAAACATCTCATAAGATATTCAGGATTGCTGGTGTCTCCCTTGCATGGCCTTGATACCTAACCTGGCCTCCATCAGCCACATGTGAGCAGTAGTTGCTCCTTCTAAAAGCGTCTAGGCCTCTCTAGCTCACCACACCCTGTTTAAATGACTGATTTGTCATAACTGTCTGGTCCCTGCGTGCATTTGATCCTGTGACCCCTGAAATATTGACCCCTGATGAGAGAGTAATGTATCCAAGGGAAGACAGGTTTATTTTTAACAGGATAATGAAGCTGGGAAAATAGCAAACTAAAATTTGAGCATCTACCATGTTTCACCTACTTCAACTATATTTCCTTAATTAATTCTCGCAAAAACTGTCTTAAGTAGGTGGCACTGTATCTCTTTTGCATTTGAAGAAAATGAGGCTCAGAGATGATTTAGAAGTTATCTAATTGACAGAATCCTTAGGATATGATTTCAATACAACAGAAAGAAAATAACCACAGAGTTTGTTTTAAAACTGATATACTTATTTAAACTAGAGGCCCGAGGAGTCCTTAGCACTGATGCAGAGGTGGGAGAGTCTTCCGCCACCACCCCTGTGCTTGCCAGCTGTGAGCCCAGCTTTTGGATGAGCAACCCTCCCCCTGTGGGAGCACACTGACCACCAGGGGGCAGCTCCTGTGTTGAGCATCTGCCCCCTGGTGGTCAGTGCATGTCATAGCGACCGGTCGTTCTGCCATTCGGTCAATTTGCATATTAGGGTTTTATTATATAGGATAGTATGCATAGAATAAGCTATGCTGTGGTTATAAGCAAACCCTATAGATCAGTGGCTCAACAAGTAGTAGTGGGTTCAACATCTCTCCAGGGCAGCTCCCTGATGAGAAGTGACAGGTGATTCCAGCAGAGCCTGTCTTGTTTCATCAGGACAACAAGAAATTTCCACAATTACTTGTTAAAAGCACAAGAGAGCCCCAGCTGGCATGACTCAGTGGTTGAGTATAGACCAGGAGGTCATGGCTCCTGGTCAGAGCACATGCTTGGGTTGTGGGTTCTATCCCCAGTAGGGGGCATGTAGGAGGCAGATTCTCTCTCATCATTGATATTTCTATCTCTCTCCTTCCCTTCATCTCTGAAATCAATAAAAACATGTATTTTTTTTAAAAGCACAGGAGAGAGCTCAAAGGCCCCACATAGGTGTTCACTGCCTCAGTCTAGGCATGTCACTTCTGTCCACTCTTCACTGTTCAAATTTAATGGAGTGGTCCTGCCCAAAAAGTAAAGAGGCTGATGAGTCTTCCCTGTGCCCAGGAAGGAAAGGAGGCTGCATTTAAATGTCATATAAATGAGCACTGTCACGGTCATCTTTGGCAAATTGTACAAACTCGTTGTCTCACTTTTCTTATTGGCAAAAGAGAACCATACCTTTCTCACAAGATTTTAGTGGTGGTTTGAGATGATGTTCTTAGATGTTTGAGATAGTGACAAATCCATCTGTTTGATTTGCTATCTCTGGGAAAGACAGCATGAGAAATGTTGTGTGTGTTTTTCTGTACTAAATCGGACAGCTGCTGATGATTATGTAACTTCAGATAAGTATCCAAGGTTTCATCTAAAAGCTAAGAAGGTTGAACACGTTAATGTCCAGGTTTCTCTCTGCTCCCAATAGTTGGTATCTACCAATAGTTTCCTTCTGAACAATTATAAATGCTATCAGCAAACACTGCATAGTCTTTTGATCTAGAAGTTAATCCATTAGGGGAAATCTAGAAAAACATTTTCCCATTTGAGGATTCCAACATGCAGGGTGCCCTGCACTATGTGAGCCAAAGCATATATGTGAGTAAAGGAATGACCACCTGGATTAGACAGCTCAGATTGCTGTAACAAAATGCCACAGATCAAGTGGTTTATGCACTCGAGACTTTTCTCACAGTTCTGGAGGCTGTAAGTCCAAGATCAAGGTGCTGGCAGGGGTGATTTCTGGTAAAAGCTCTTTCTCTGGCTTGCAGATGGCCACCTTCTGCCTGTGTCCTCACCTAACATTTTCTGTGTGCCTGCATGCCTGGTGTCTCTTCCTCTTCTTATAAGGATACTGGTCCTATTGGATTAGGATTTGTGATGTCAGTTAACCATTACTGCCTCTCTCTAGGCCCTATCTTCAAATATAGTC
This sequence comes from Cnephaeus nilssonii, assembly GCF_951640355.1. Classification (NCBI taxonomy): domain Eukaryota; kingdom Metazoa; phylum Chordata; class Mammalia; order Chiroptera; family Vespertilionidae; genus Cnephaeus; species Cnephaeus nilssonii. The sequence continues at coordinate 13,265,948 of NC_137085.1, forward strand.
ACAGTGAGAGTGAGAGCCTGAACATAGGAATTGGAGCATGGTCCATCTATAACACTACCATATCTATAATGCCTTAGAATCTGGGCCATTAAAGAAAACCTGAAAAGAATCATTATTATTCTTTTTAATATTTTTTTTTATTTTTCAATTACAGGTGACATAGAATATTATGTTAGCTTCAGGTGTACAGCATAGTGATTAGATCTTATTATAACTTACAAAGTGATCACCCTGGAAACTCTGGTACCCACCTGACACCATACATATTTATTACATTATTATTGACTAAATTCCCGATGCTGTATTTTATGTCCCCATGACAGTTTTTATAACTGGCAATTTGTACATCTTAATCCCTTCCCTTTCTTCACTCATCCCCCCAACCAGGATTCTTTGTTTTTTCTTTTTTTCTAAAAGACACAGTGATTTTCAATGAAGAGAGCTCTATCCTAGGAGTCCTTTCTTGTGAAATTCTTATCTCTGCTCCTGGTCTCTGCTTCTTATCTATAAAATTAAGGCAGGGACTAAGCAGTATATAGGTTTCATCTCTGATCTAATCCAAAAGATTAATGATGAAAACAAAAGGACTGAGAGCATGTCTGGGACCAGAGAAAGGATAGCATGATTAATTGGAGATGCCTTCTACAGGAATAGAAAATGACAAAGATTATATACGTGCAAGTTACGTGTTTGAAATTTTCGGACTAGGTAAACTTTAAGGAAACTCCCAACTCTAACATTTTATCATTCTACAAACAAGTGTGATCCCTCAGAATTAAGGGGTCCCTTAAATCCAGATAATCAGAGAGTAAATAGCATTTGTCTGGTTGTTGAGACATAAAAAACAAACTGGAAATAAATAATGTGGTCTTGCTATACATGGAGGGACCTTTGGCAGGCCCTGCAGGAGACCTAGAGGTAAAGTGTTAAGGGTTTAAGGCCTGAGTAGAGAATCTAGAGTATGTGTTCACCAAAAGGGGGCAATAGAGGCCAGGTTCAGCACAGGGGGATGGAAGAACTGAGCTGGACCCACAGCTGCTGCTCTCTGCTGTAGATGCCAGTAACCAGGAGAGTGCAGGAGCGGGGAGCCTGATGCTTAAATGACAGGGCAGGAGTGGTTTTAGCCAAGGTACACTCGTACCATGTGGAGAGAAAACCATGGCTTTTCATTTGCTTTTAAATTGTTCCCCTCTCCATCTTGAACTTGCTGACTGGGACCAGCACTTTCACCCTGAGCAAGAACAGTAAATTGCGTGTTTTTTGCTGACCTGAGAGGGCTGGAGCAGAGCACCTGGCTATTTTCATGCAACCTCCTGCCAGTGTTTATTTCTGCCTCTTGGAGGAAGGCTTGCTAGGGAGGACAATTAACTCATCACTACTATTAGCAGAATCTAATGACTGCCAGGTTTTTCTGGGAAATGGCAAATCTCTCACTGCCCTTCCCAGAAAGGACTTCCTCCTGCCAGGAGGCTGTTTAATCAGAACCACAATCTTGAATAAGGGGAAGGTAGTTGTATTAAGCAGTGTCTCTCCTGTAGGGAACCCAGTGATTACAGAGGAAGAACACAAAGCCAAGCCTGCTTGCATCTCCGCGAGATGTAGGGGCTGACTTCTCCCCACAGTGTGGGAACAGGATGCCCTCTCAGTTGCCCTGACGACCTCTCTGTGATGCCAGTCTCCATCCTGTTTCCCATCCTCAAAGTCGTTATATATTCAGCCTGCAATACAGCGTTACGCTTATCTGCATTTCCTTAGAATGAATCTGCATTTATTCTAGAACTCGTATTAAATACTGCCCCTCCCCTCATACTAATCTCTGCAAAGCTACTTCAGTCACCTTCTAGCTGATTTTTCTTTTTCTTTTTTTTTAAATATGTCTTTATTGATTTCAGAGAGGAAGGGAGAGAGAGAAAGATAGAAACATAAATGATGAGAGAGAATCATTGATTGGCTGCCTCCTGCACCCCCCACACTTGGGATTAAACCTACAACCTGGGCAGGTGCCCTGACCCAGAATCAAACCTGGGACCCTTCAGTCTGCAGGCTAGTGCTCAACCACTGAGCTACTCTGGCCAGGCTGATATCTCTTCTTCAATTCTTACCTTTTTCAATTCATTCACCACAAAAATAACCAGAGAAATTTTTAAAATAATATATCTGTCAGGCATGATGATCAACTCTTTTAGAAATGTTCAATGGTTTTCCACTGCATGTACAATAAATTCTCAACTTTCACCATGGCCTGCTATGCCCTACTTGATCTGGAACCTGCCCACTCTTCAAACCCACCTCATGACACCATCCCCCATTCTCATTTGCTCTGTGTATCCTTTAAATCCTAGGAAATGGAAAATGTCTTCCCTTTTCGCACCGTCTTTGTTTTATGTAGAATGTTCTTTCCTCAAGTCTACCCATTCTTCAAATCTCAGCTTCAATGTTTCTTCTTCATAAATGTCTTTTCTCATCTTCCAAAAGGTTGTATTAGGCAGCTAGGGCTGCCATAATAAAATACACAGACTGGGTTTTTTCAACAATAGAAATTTATTGTCTTACATTTCCATGGTACAGGAATTCAAGATTAAGTGCTGACAGGGTTGGTTTTTCCGCAGGATTTTTCCTTAGTTTGCAGATGGTTTCCTCCTCAAATGTCCTCAGATGGCCTTTTCTCTGTGTGTGCACATCCCTGATATCTCTTCCTTTTCTTGTAAGGGCACTAGTTATAATGGACTAGAACCCACCCTTGTCACCTCATTTAACTTATACAGTCACATTTGGGGTCAGGGCTTCAACATATAAATTTTGGGGACACAATTTAGTCTATAACAGAGGTTTTTCCTCATCTACATTCCCCATGATGTTGTTGTCTGTTACAGAACCCAGATCACTCCTTTCATTTCACAACTTTTTTCTATTTTAATATTTTTATTACTTTAAAGCATATATTTAGTTATCTATTACATATTTCAATAGACAGATGCACTTGACTTTTTTTTTAACCATTGAATCTCCAGCACCTTGAACAGTGCCTAGTACCCAACAGACACTCAAATATTAATAGAATAGTAGAGTAGTTTAACTATTGACTTACAGGGCAGGGACTATGTCTGCTTGCTCATCAGCTAGTCACCAACACCCAGCACAGTGTTTACAGGTAAGAATTTTTCCTGTGTTACTTGAATGAAAGGGCAATCCACTGTGCATCAAGCAGAGGAAGAGGAGGTAGGCACAAGTCATTTCTAACACAGTGTGTTGATCAGGGTTTAGTCAAGAGACAAAAGTACACATGTCATTTGGAAAGGGAACTTTTAATATAAATATTTGTTAACTATTAAGTAGAGATTAACTACTAAGATAACTAAAGAATACAGAATAGCAGACAGAGGAATGTTTACAGGTCTCAGCTCCAACATCAGAAAGCCAGGGGTGAAAAAGGGTAGATTTGGAGCTGAAAGGAAATGCTTTGATAAAGAACACAGACTTGTGTATAGGACTCTCTGGGGACTGTGCAGACATAGAAGGATAGATTCTAACTATAACTAGACTTCGATAATTATATCAATCTATAGGATGAATATATATATGTGTGTGTGTGTGTGTGTGTGTGTGTGTGTATATATATACATATATATGTATATATATCCTATCTAATAAAAGGGTAATATGCAAATTAACCATCACTCCATCACAAAGATGGCTGCACCTATAGCCACAAGATGGCGGCGCCCAGTCCTCTGAGCCCTGCCAGAGTCCCCCAGTCCTGGGGGAGGGGGCGGGGGTGGCCGCTGAGAGCAGGCAGTGTTAGTGGCCTGGCAGAATCTTGCTTCATCGCGGCGATGAAGCAGGCATTACACGCCTGGCCACGGATAGGCCTCTGGGCCATGGAGAGCCTCTGGCCAGCAGACGTGGAGCGGCCAGGCCCCCACAGAGAGCTACTAGTGCATGGATTTGTGCAAAGGGCTACTAATACACATACACACACACACACACACATATATATATATATGATTATGTCATATGTAGAAGGATATGGTATGGAATTTAAATAACTAAATACCTATATCAAAGTAACTTAATTGGGACTTTTTTTTTTCCCACTTAAAAAGCATTAAAGATAGGGCTTGAGTTAGTTAATTTAATGGCTAAGTGAATTTATCAAGGACTCTGGTTTTTAACCTTTCTAGTTGCCATGTGTAGCACGTAAACTCATCCCCTTAAAAATTTTCCCTGATGTATGTATGCTGTCTGCAGTTTTTCCAATTGCTGTACCCATTAATCACTTACAAAGGCAGAAAAGAGCTTGTCCTTTTCATGTGTTTATTTTAAGAGCAATAAAAATCTTTTCCAGAAGCTTCTTCAACAGACCTTTCCTATGGTCTTCTAAGCCAGAACCAATCATAAAACCATATCTAAACCAATAACTATCAAGGGTAATGGGTTAGACATTGGCTTCAATGCATCATGATTCAATTTCCATGGGAAAAATGAAGGTAGCATTTACTGAACCACAAGTTGGGTTACTTTAGGCATGTGAAAATAAGGGAATGTCTGTTAAATAGGAAACCAATAATATCTCTGCAATAAAAAATATGATTTAAACATGAAATAGAATTTGTTGAGGTTAATCATACCTAAAAGAAGCATTTTATGAGAAGGTACAAGTTTGGGAATATGTCAGGCTTAATTAGAGTATTTCAAATCATATCATTTAACTGGAGGTTGTGATAGGGAAGACTGAAGCAAAAGACTTGAAATATCAATTGGAAGTTGATTATAGTGTCTTTGATGTCAAGCAATTGTTTTGGATGAATTAGGAAACTTTGGAACATAGTTATCCAACTTAATGTTGTAAGTATTGTACATGTTAATAGTCTGATTCCACAATTCATGAGCACCTTCAAGAATAGATTTAATCTTTTCTACTGGAAATGTAATCTTGAAGAACCATACAGAGGTCTGTAGAGAAATAAATAATAAGATAAAATAAAAATATCAAGAAATAAAGAAGAAAAATTCTTAATATCAAGAAAAAACATGCTTATAATTGCACAACATTATAAAACTTGTTCCTAAGAGAATGGAATAATCTGTTTCCAAACAATTAAAATACTGTTTTAATCAGTAAATCATTATTTGATAAACACCCATTATCATTTTTCCAAAACTATACCCCTTAGAATTTTATCTCCTCTGCATATTTTCTGATACAGTGATTTGAATTGTGTCTACCCCTCACCTCCAATAAAAGGATGTGAATGTAGCCTTATGTGAAAAAGAGTCTTTGCAGATGTAATTAAGACAAGAATCTTGGGATGAGATTATGCTGGCCTAAAATTCAGGGACAAGTAAGTATCCATATAACAGAAAGACAGAAAGTAATTTGAAACATGGAGCTGCAGGCAAAGGAGAAGGCCATGTGGGATGGAGGCAGAGGTTAGAGTGATGTGTCCGTAAGCCAAGGAATGCAAGGCTTGCGTGTGGCCACCAGAAGCTGGTAACAAGGCATGGGATGGATTCTCCCTCTCAGCTTCCAGAGAAACCAACCCTGCTGACACGTCCAGATCAGGCTCTGGCCTCCAGAACTGTGAGAGAATAAATTCCATTTGTTTCAAGCTATGGAGTTTTTGTATTTGTTGTGGCACCCTTAGGAAACTAATGCAAATGCTTCATAATAAAATGAGGGTGAGAAATCCTGATCAACGTGTTAGTAACTGGTAAATTCTGTAGTAATTTATTAATATTTTGGTGGTAACCAGTGTTTTTTATATATCATTATTGATTTCAGAGAGGAAGGGAGAGGGAGAGATAGAAACATCAATGATGAAAGAGAATCATTAATTGGCTGCCTCCTGTGTGCTGCCTACTGGGGATTGAGCCTGCAACATGGACCATGACCTGGGTATGTGCTCTTGGCCAGAATCAAATCTGGGACCCTTAAGTTCCAGGCCCACACTCTATCCACTGAGCCAAACCACCTAGGGCATAACCAATATTTTTAAAGTCAGAAAATAACTACAGATACTTTACCTGGAAAAGTGCACGCATTCAATGCATTTATAGTTTCATATACAACTATGAGGTTAGGAACATAATAAGCCCAACCAAAACCTAGATGAAGAACACCTACCTGGCCCACCTGGTGTGCCTCAGTAGTTGAGCGTTGACCTATGAACCAGGAGGACATGGTTTGTTCCTCAGTCAGGGCATAGGCCTGGGCTGTGAGCTCATTCCCCAGTGGGGTATGCAGGAGGCAGCCAATCAATGACTCTCTCTCATCATTGATGTTTCTATCTCTCTCTCCCTCTCCCTTCCTCTCTGAAATCAATAAAAATAACTATACTAATAAAAGGGTAATATGCTAATTAGACTGGGAGACCTTCCAGACATCCTCCGGACAAAGCCATGGTGGTGGGGCCAAGGCATAGGTAGATAGGGGTGATCAGGCCATGAGGGGAGGGCAGTTGGGGGTGATCAGGCTGGCAGGGGGAGCCAGTTGGGGGCAAGCAGGCAGGCAGGGGGTCAGTTGGGGGCAATCAGGTAAGCAGGGGTGGGCAGATGGGGGTGAGCAGGATGGCAGGGGGCAGTTGGGGGCGAGCAGGCCAGCAGACAGAGAGGTTAGGGGCGATCAGGCAGGCAGGCAGAGGCAGTTTGGGGCAATCAGGCAGGCAGGCAGGCAGAGAGATTAGGGGCAATTAGGGAGGCAGGCAGAGGGGTTAGGGGCAATCAGACAGGCAGGCAGAGGCAGTTTGGGGCAATCAGGCAGGCAGGCAGGCGAGAGGTTAGGAGCCAGCGGTCCCAGGTTGTGAGAGGGATGTACCACAGGGATTGGACCTAAACCAGCAGTCAGACATTCCCCCAAGGGGTCCCATATTGGAGAGGGTGCAGGCTGGGCTGAGGGACACCCCACTGGGCACGAATTTCATGCACCGGGTCACTAGTACTTTTTATAAAAAGCACCTATCTGAAATCTCTCCTGTGCTCACCTCCCGTGATACATAATCTGAAACCAGAGAGGTAGCTGGCAGTGGTGTTTAGATAGACATAAAGGAGAAAGACTTGGCATGTGGCTCTAAGCAAACAGAAATACTGAGGTATATAAGGACCAATATTGGGAAGACTTTGAGCCATGTGCTTAAGGCTATGGACTTGTCTTCTCCTTGCTAGAGACCCATCTAATCTTTTATCTAGGGGTACTACAGACGGCATCTAGTATGTGAATAAACAATAGCAATTACTTTTTAGGAAGTTTAATTTGGCACCATGGACAAGGTGTATTATCTTTCACAACAGAATCATAATGCAGAACATTTTGTCCTAAGCTGGGACATATATTGCCATAGCATCCAGCATCGACGATGTCCAGGGAGCAAACTTGGGGACATCTGGAGCATTACGAACGGCAGTCTTTCTGTGCAGCTCCAAATATGCTATTATATATTTCCCAATTGTTTCTTCCAGAAGAGAGTTAGTGTCTCCCGTATGTGCCACTGCGTATAACTACCACTTTATGAACAGGCCACTGTGGCAAGTGTTATGAGATGTAAAAGCAGAAAAAAAATGAAATGGAGTTGTTGGAAAAAGGGGTGAGCCTCCTTGTCTCCCTTCCCCTCTAGTTGTCATTTCTCTGGGTGTAGAGAGAGAGAATAAAAATAAGAGAGTGCATTTGGCCTAAGAAAGCAGGTACCATGGAAAATTCCAGCAGGCTCTGTAGTGTGATGGAGATAATGAATCAGGAAAAGAAAAGCATGCATTTTAGAGAGACAGAATTTGGGCTCCAAAAGTTATTTATGGCACAATCTTGGGCCAAGTGCTTTACTTTATCTGGGCCTCACTTCTTTATCTTTTAAATTGAAAGAACACCCACCTCACAGGAGTGCTTTGAGAATTCAATGATATAATACAGATGATTCTCTTGGCATAGATTGATCACTCAGAAAATATCGTCTTTTTCATCTATGCAGAGAATGGAGATAGAAAAACAATTGGAAAAGAAAACATATTAAATGCAAGTCTTCCTATGTTTGGCTTGTCCTTATATGGAGTCGCATATCCCTGTGCTCTGGGGTTTCACATCTTGCAAGACTCCCAGGGTCTTCCCTGATCACATTTACATCAAACTGGAAGCAAGTAGAAGAGAACTGGAGTCCCTAAGGTCATCAGTTTTCAATAAAGATTAAGCCCATCATTTCCTATATCTGAGTTGTGATTTCCTTACCTAAAAGGGGACAGAAGAGCTGCCTTAGAGTAAGTATCCTTTGTGGGCTAAAATGTTTTAATAGTAATTAAGCTCATGACAAGACACTCCTCCTCTTAGCTCTTAGAAGTATGTGGTAGCTCTTATCAACTTTAAAAAAATATTTTTCAGTTCTCTCTACACACTTGTGGATTATCTTTCCAGCTCTCAGATTTGTGATCAATGCCATTTTGAACACTTACTTTGTGTGCAACTGGGTAAATGATTTAATTCTTAGAGTAACCTGATGGAGGGAAAATTATTGTCCTTCATTTCAAAGGAGGAAACGGAGGATTGAGGACTAGAAGTGATCTTTTGAAGGTTTTATAGATAATAAATTGGAACTGGGATTTGAACCCAGGACTGTTGTTGGGCTTAAAACCCCACTCTCTTTGACTCCTGAGGGTACACAGTGTGCCTCTTCTGAATAAACTGAGCTTGTAGCTTCTAGAAGCATAAAGGCTGTCATCATCAGAACTAACTCAATAACTTATTTTCAGAGTGGAGGAAGCTCAACCATGTGGGGACGTGTGTATTGCTCAGTGGTGTTGATCACAGAGGATTCTATGGTGGGTGAAACAGTCACATGGAATCAGAAAACTTTGACCTAGATTTTGTTGATAATGTTATACAGTTGCCCTACCTCTTTGAGCTTTGGTCTTTTCATGAGTGAAACACAGGCCTTAATACAAATTTCAAAGGGCTTTAGTAAAGCAAAATAAGAAGATAGTTAAGGCAGAGCATGGAACACATTAGTAATTACATTAGTAATTTAAGTACTTACAAGTATTCAGTTTTCAGTCTTTTACTTATATTTAAGCAACTTGTGACACATTTCTGAAAAGTCAGACAGTAGACTCATAGAAAAATAAAATTTTCTATTTGAGCAGCACTTTCAAAATAATGTGATGCAAGCTTCCTCCATAGTTTTCATTTACCCATGTTTGTTCATTCAATTATTTATTCAACAAACACAGAATGCTTGTTCTGTTTAAATTATAAGGGAAGGGGAAGCCAGCGAAGGGAGCATTTACCATCTTTTTCTACCTGTCTTTTATTCTTTCCCAAGGGTAGGAATCAGAAATCCTTCAGATTGCAAGAGACACATGAACCATTAAAAAATATGTTACTAATTGTTTAGAGAAAGAGGAAGGGAGAGGAATAGAGAGATGGAAAAATCAATGAGAGAAAAACATTGATCAGCTGCCTCCTGCCTGCCCCCTGCTGGGTATTGAGCTCACAACCTGGGCATCTGCCCTGAACTGGAATTAAAGGGAATCAAACCAGGCACCGCTTGGTTCATGGGGAGATGCTAAACCACTGAGCAACACTGGCTGGGCACATGGATCATTTTTCTAGCTGGACAGAATTACTGTGGATTAAACTGTTATGTTCTTTATCATGCTTATATTTTCTGCTGCCCTCCCAAATTGTGCTATTGGTATAATTTAAAAGGATAGGAAATACCTTGGGGAGGACTAGACAGGAAAGTTATGCTCACCTTTAGCAAAACCAGGTAAGTGGGCTGGTCCAAGCTTAGGTACATGTACCATGAAGCTAGTCACATCATGATAAGATTCAAGATCCATCCATTGACTTAGAGTGAGGAGAAACCCTGTGAACTTCAACCTGGCTCTATAGAAGCCCCGTGGTAAAATAAATATAGCATGGACACTTGCTTAATTTTTTTTTTCTTATTCTCATTTGATGTTCAGTTTTGCATATATAACTCTCTTGAGATGAAAACTAATTGGCAAAAAAAAAATCATCAGGTATTTCTATATCCTCTAATCTAGTGGTTTATATAATTTTGGGGAGGGAAAAACAGACAATTTTACTTTAAACCACACATCACACGATCATATAGACACACACATACAACTATGGGAGAAAACAGAACCAACTATCACAGACCAAGGAGCCCAAAAGAATAAAAAAGAAGGAAGCATGAACAAGCGGGCAAGAGTAAATGACAATGTAGCAATAGGCCCTGTGGATTAGGTGCCAGAATTGATGTACAGGAGAGAAGCAATATATATCATTTTTGCCCTAATTCTACTGCTTCCTTTTTCAAATCCATAGCCCACTATTGTGAGATCACTGTTTGGTTCACACTTGGGCTATTTATTACTCCTAAGACATAGAGATGGCTACCTCCAGGAAAGGGAACTTTATTTTCTGAGAGTTACAATCATAAGAAAGACTGGTTTTACATCAAACTAAAATCTCCTAGCTAGTGCGTCTGAGTGTATTCTGTCTGCCATCTGGATCTATATGGAACAAGCCTCTTTTTCTGTGTACCAGCCTTTGATTATTTAAGGCTACCTTTCAAGTTTTCTTGGTTTTTCTATACCCACAGAATATCCAACGTCTTCAACTATTTGTAACTAGAGGCCCAGTGCACGAATTTGTGCACAGGTGGAGTCCCTTGGCCTGGCCAGTGATTGGGACTGATCGGAGCCATGGGAGGTTGGCTGTGGGAGCACACTGACCACCAGGGGGCAGCTCATGCATTGAGTGTGTGTCCCCTGGTGGTCAGTGCACATCATAGTGACCAGTCGTTTGGTCGGTTAGGCTTTTATATAGAGAGATATTTCAAAATATTTTACTTTCTGTTTTAAAAAAAATATATTTTATTGATTTTTTACAGAGAGGAAGGGAGAGGGAGAGTTAGAAAGATCGATGAGAGAAACATCAATCAGCTGCCTCCTGCACCCCCCTTCCTGGGGATGTGCCCGCAAGCAAGGTACATGTCCTTAACCGGAATCGAACCTGGGACCCTTGAGTCCACAGGCCGACACTGTATTCACTGAGCCAAACCGGTTAGGACTATTTTATTTTATCACTTGGGTTGCTTTCCTTTGGATATACTTCCATTTATTTAGATGACTTTAAAACTAGGCTCCCAGAACTGGTCTCAACATACCAGATAGAATCTTGCCAGTATGGAAAACACTGCAATCATAAAGGCCCCATTATCCTGACACTATATTTCCATTAATGAGCTCATGCTAGATACTTGGATAGTGACCAGAGTCTGATCTTTATTACCCACACCAGGGTAGTATTTTGTCAAAGGCAACTGAAAACCTTCAGAAATGTTGGAGACCTTCCCTGAGGCTGCATAATTATATTTTTTAAAATGCTTTCAATTTCCCACGACAAGTTTGGAGTGTCTAAAGATGGCAAAGTGAAGGAGATAAATAGATTATTGATCAGACAGGCTTGTAATTCCTTAGCGGATTGGATTCAGTTTCTTCATCGAGATCGGGTCAATGCCATAACTTTCTCAGAAAATCAATGCACCAGAGAGTGCTATGAGAGGAGCTCAAAGGCATTTCCCTGGCTGCTTCAGGGGTGGGAACCTCGCACCTACTCCAAAACTAGTTAAGGGAAGGATTGGGAAATGACTGTCTGAGGGATTCAAATACTACGCATGTGAGTGAAATGCCTGAATAGAGTCAAGCCAAACTCTTGGGTTAGCCACTGTCATATTTGTGACCTTGGGCAAATCACTTTACTTGGATTATCCTGAATGTTACAGTGACAAAGTTAGACCATACAAACAATTCTCTATGCATCTCCCCCCTCTCCCCTCACCATCTGTGTGTGGAAGAGCAGGACATCTATGAAAACAACTCCCAAATTTGGTGACTTGATCTAATGAAAATTTAGTTCTTACTCTCATAAACATTCAAATGCCAGGTCTGCAATAGGTAGCTCAGCTCCAAACAGTCCCTAGAGGATTCAGGTGCACTGGCTCTTCACATCTTGTAACTCTGCTTTTATACAGAGCCTTGCTGTACATTGTTTCCAACCTGCCTTGACTAGCACAGCTATCTACAGAAAATAAGATAAAAATAAGACATGAAAGGGTGGGTAGGAACCATTGTGAAGCCTGTGGAAATGCATCCTGGCTTCTGCCGTGAGCCCATCTACTGCCATATTCATAAAGAGCCAGAGAGCCTACGAAGATGATATTAGCATATAAACAATTTCAGTTGTCTTGCCTGAAACTACAACCCAATGAAACCTATTCAAAAGCCTTATGAAATTGGGCCACCAGAAGGAAAAGTCAAAATTTAGAGAGAAAAATGGTAGTGAGGGAGTTGGAACAGATGCACGGTGGATAATTGCATTTTAAAATTGTCTTTTTGGTAATTCCTTGTTGAGATGCTCCATTTGTTTTACCATATTTATCCACTTTATTTATTTTGCATGGAAAAAAAGATGCATAACTGTTTAAAGACTTTGGCAAAACTTATTGTTCTAAGCCTGACATAGTCACAGAAGGCATTGAGAGAGGACTCAAAAGTAAATTGAACTTGAGACTATAAGAAAGTGAAAAGAAAATAGAGGATTGAGGTAGGGGAGGGTGGAGACAGATTGAGTAACATCCAACTGGGTGACCCCAAAACTTCTTGGGATGCTATGAAGTGTAATATCTAGAGTCTGTAATATTTACAATGACATTACCCACTTTCTAAAAAATGCACCAATATTCCTGCAGATTAACATACATTTATTTCTTACTAATTGGTCCAATATGACTGTGCCTGGTCAGTGGGACTGCCTTATTTTCCTATTGCTGCTAATTAACCACAAATGTGATTCCTTAGAACAACACACATTTGTTAGCTTCTAGATCTGCAGGTCAAAAGTCTACAATGGGTGCACAGGGCTGCATTCCTTCCAGGGACTCTAGGGGAGAGCCTGTCTGCTTCATGTTGCCAGAAGCTGTCTGCATTCCCCGGGTCACAGACCTGCACTAAGTCTGTGTCTGCTGTCATATCTCTTTTTCATGCCCTGACTCCCTTCCCTCCTGAAAGGACCCTTGTGATTGCATTGGGCTCTCTCAGATAATCCAGGACCATCTCTCCATCTCAAAGTCCTTAATCTAAGCACATCTGTAAAGTCGCTTTGCCATGGAAGGTAACACATTCACGGGCTTCAGGGACCAAGAGACAGACATCTTTGAGGGGAGAGGAAAGGAGTGCCAGTATTCTGCCTACACCAGGGATCATGGGTAAGGCAGACTTTGCCAACTTCAATAGCAGTTCTCCGAGATAGCCCTGGGTAGCACCATCCAGCTGGCAAGTAGAGGAAAAGAAAAATAATTGCCCCTGGGAGGACTTTTATGGCACTGAACTGACAAACACATACAATGTGTGCACTAACTCTTCCTTTACTCTTTGTGGGTATATGGAAAACTTTAAGTTGCATGCTTTGCCCACCTACTTGGGAGAGAGAAAAATGTTGATGTTGCCTCAGAAAAGAGCATAGAGAAGAGAGGGTGAGGATGGGGGATAAAGAAGAAATATAGGGAACGTGAATCCTAATAAGAGGAAAATGTGCTTGGGCTTAAGGTTTTATTTCCCCATATTTTCAAGGGTGGGTGAGATTTTCTTACAGTGACACCAGCAGGCTTTCACTGCCTGTGGCCTCCCCAAAATAGATCCTGAGTACCCCAGGGCCCATCTGCAGTGAGAATCGGTTAGTGACACATGACAGCTATTCCTTGAAATGTGCTCAATGATTCACACAGCTCACAGCAGCTGTGCAGTGGGGGTTATTGGCCTGAAAATGACACGCTCCCCTCCCTCCGACCCCCGTCATCAGCTTGGAAAATTACCTTGGGACACATTTTTTATACTCTCATCTCTGGAAACATTATTTCGATTATATCCCTGGTGCCCACAGCCTTGAGCCTCCCTAGAGAGGCAGTTGTGCCTCCTGGAACTGACTGCTCATATCACAGAGATCCTCCAACGTCTGCTGAGCATTTAGCCTTCCATGACTGGCTGGTGTACGTGTGTTCCATCGTCTCACATACTTTCTACCATTGTTTAAACATGTTTGCTGTCCACAATTTGCTTATTTGGAAATGAATGCAGATCATGAATGGATGATCAATATTGGTTTCTTCCCTATTCCCTCAAACAGTGTTTCCAAACTTCTTTCATCTTAAGGATCATCTGGAAGTTCTTATTCTTTGAATAGATCATCAGGTCTCTCTTAACAAAAATTCTAACTCACTAGGTCCAAGTCAAGCATTTATGTTTCTAATTAACAACACCTAGGTTTATTCTACCCTTTAGGCAACTCTTAAAAACAGTAAAAACATATTCTAAAAAGCAGGATGGATTGTTGCTCCAGGCTTCTGTATTTATATCCAAGCTCTGGAATTTACCAACTTGATGGCATGTGTTAATTCCTTAATATGTATGTATCTTACCAGTAGTTGATAAATATGTAACTCTACCCAAATCCAATTCTTAAGGTATATCTATTCTCCACTGGAGAAGGTGTTTGCACAAAAGACAATGACAATGCATTGGTTCAAATTTTATTCAACTGGGTATGCTTTGAAATTTTACAAAGAAAAAAACGATTCACGTTATATGAATTAGTCAGGGGTTTCCATGACTGAGAAGAATAACTTAAAAATTGATCTACAAGGAGACATAAATTCTGAGTAGGCAGAACATTCTAAATTAGGTCCAATAGGCATTTCTCAAGATAAACTTGGAAGGATACTTAGATTATCCCGTCATTGCTGATCCTCAGGTTTTGGCCATGCTTTGCTGGTAGTGGCTTTGTTGGAGCACAGTGAAAGACTGGTATGGCCAACATTCTTTCCTTATCCCACTGGAAGTATATATTTGTTTAGGGTATGTCATTCATTCATTCATTCATGCATGCATTCGTTCATTCATATGCTAATGTATGATTATCTTTTTCAACAAAATGAAATGGCAACCTACACAGTGGCAGAAAATGTTTGCAAAGCCATACATGTGATAAGAGGTTAAAATGCAAAATATGTAAGGTGCACATACAACTCAATAATAATAATCCAACCTAATAATAGAGTAATATGCAAATTGACCATACCTTCGCTACACCCACAAGCCATGCCCACCAGCCACGCCCACCAGGAAACCTTCGCAGGGATGCTGGGTGCGGCTGAGCCCAAGGCCGGGAAAGCCTCGGGCAGAGGCTTTCCCGGCCTTGGGCACCAGCGGGGAGCCTGCACGGATCGCAGGGGGGTCGGCTCCTAAGATCCTTAGCAGGGACGCTGGGTGCGGCTGAGCCCAAGGCCGCCGCCCGGGGCCAAGCCCCGACCCTGAAAGAAGGCAGAAGGCGGTGGCCAGAGCCAAGGCCTGGGTCCCTGGTGCCGGCAGAAAACTGGTGCAGGCAGCCAGGTGAATGAAGGTCTATTGCATGAATCTTCGTGCAAACGGGCTGCTAGTAATAACAATAACAGCAATAGTCATCATTATCACCTGATTCAAGAATGGACAAAGGACCTGACTAGATATATCCAAAGAAAATATTCAAATGTCAAGTTGATACATATAAAGGTGCTCAATATCACTAAACATCAAGGAATGCCAATAAAAACCACAATAAAATATCCCCCCATACCCATTAGAATGGATATTATAAAAAAATACAAGAGATAACAGATGTTGGCAAGGATATGAAGAAAAAAGAACCTTGTTGGAGGTAATATTTACTGGTACAACCACTATGGAAAACAGGATGGAGGTTCCTGCCAAAAGTAAAAAATGGAACAACCATATGATGCATCAAGTCTTCCTTGGTAATATACCCTCAGCATATGAAACTGCTGTCTCAAAGAGATAACTGCACCTCCATGTTAATTGTAGCATTATTTTACAATAACCAATACATGGAAAACCTAAGTGTCCATTGACAGATAAATGGATAAAGAAAATATGATATATAAAATATATATAAATATAATGGGACATTATTCAACCATAAATGGAAAGAAATCCTGCCAATATGGGTGGATCTTGAAGATTATGCTAAGTGAAATAAGACAGATAGAGAAAGGCAAATACTGTGTGATCTTACTTATATGTGGAATAAAACAAACAAACTGAACATACAATATACAGATTATGTATTATAGAATTGCATAATTGAATCCTCTATAATTTTATTAACCAAATAGAGGCCCAATACATGAAAATTCATGCAAGAGTAGGCCTTCCTTCCCCCGGCTGCTGGCACCAGCTTCCCTCTGGCATCGGCTTCCCTCCAGCACCCGGTCAGGACCTGGGCTTCTTTCCTCTGGCCATTGGCAGGCACCCGGGACCTGGGCTTTCCTCCTCTGGCTGCTGGCAGGCACCCGGGACCCAGGCTGGCTTCCCTCGGGCCACCCGCAGGCACCCGGGGCCTAGGGTGGCTTCCCTCTGGCTTCCCAAAGGCACCTGGAACCTGGGCTGGCTTCCCTCCACCCCTAGCTTCATCAGGAAGGATGTCCGGTCTAATTAGCATATTACCCTTTTATTATTATAGAGTAGGGCCCAGTGCACGAAATTTGTGCACTGGGGGGCGGGGATTCCCTCAGCCCAGCCTGCCCCCTCTCACATACTGGGAGCCCTCAGGGGATGTCCTACTGAGGCAACCAGGCTGATCAGGGGAAGTCACCAGCCCCATCACCCTGCTGCTGCAGCCACTGTCAGTCACCGCGGCCACCAAGGTGTTTTCATCAACACAGACTCCAGTCCCTTCACCATGAAAAAATGACAACTTTTTTAGGCATTTTCAAGATGTGTCTTTCATAGGATATGACATTTCTTTCTTTCTTTTCTTTTATTTTATTTTATCCTCACCTGAAGATATGTTTCCATTGATTTTTAGAGAATGTGGATGAGAAAGGGGAAGACAGAGAGAAACATCAAAGTGAGAGGACCACTTTGATTGGTTGCCACCTGCATGAGCCCTGACCTGGGCCCCAGCCAGGGAAGAACCTGCAATCTAGGTACATGCCCTTGATCAGAATCAAACCGGACTTTGCGGTTGGCAATCCACTGAGCCAAACTGGCTAGGGCAGGATATGACATTTCTTAGCCCTCCAGCAGCGGACCTTCCTTTTTTTCTCCAGGAGTGTGGTGGAAAAACCCAAGATCACCTTTTTGGATTCTTATTACCCAAGTTACTAAGAATATTACCAGTGGCAAACAGGGAACTTAGCCAATGAGCGGTCAGAAAAGGTATTTCCTCTGTAGTTCACACCAATTGCCTCTGATCTCTGGCTCCGGCCCTATGAATGCCTAATGCCTCCGGGCCTGGGCAGGGCCCCCCCTGCTCCCTCTGATCGCCCGATCACCTGGCTCTGCCCCTGCTCAGATCCCTCCGATCGCCTTGTTCCGCCCCTGCCCAGGTCCCAAGCCTCTGGCCGGGGCTTGGGGCCTGGACAGGGGACCCCCAGCTCCCTCTGATTGCCTAGCTCCATCCCTGCCCAGGAGCCCCCTGGCTCAAGCCCTTCTCAGATTGCTCAGGACTCACCGGGGCCTACCTCGGAGTGACCTGAGTGCTGATAAAGTTTTCGGGACCCAGGCTGCTGGGCGCCTATGTATGCAAATTAACCTCCAACTTTGTTGGGTAAATTTGCATACTCACTCTGATTGGCTGTGTGTGTAGTGGAGGTACGGTCAATTTACATGTTTGTCTATTATTAGGTATGATGGCACCCTAATAAATTCAATAAAATAAAAAATCTCTCCCCCAAAAAACCTACTCAAAGAAACAGAGAGAAGATCAGCAGTTGCCTGGGTGGGGATAGTGGGTGGGAGGGTGGAGAATATTGGGAGATGATGGTCAAAGAGTACTAACTTCCACTTATAAAGTATACTAGAGGCCTGGTGCATGAAATTCATGCACAGGTAGGTCCCTAGGCGTGGCTGGCCATCAGAGCCAATCAGAGCCTTCCAACTGCCAGCCGGGGCCTCCTTTCCCCAGTTTCAGCTGCTATCTGGGGCCTTCCTTCATTCTGTGCCACCCCCTGGTGGTCAGCACACATCATAGTGAGTGATCGAACTCAGTCTCCTGGTCAAACTCCCAAGGGGACACTTTGCATATTAGCCTTTTATATATATAGATAATTATGCCATATTCAACCTGGTGATCATAGTTAACAATACTGTAGTGTATATTTGAAAGTTACTAAGATCTTAAAAGTTGACACACACAAACTGTAACTATTTGAGGTGATAAATGTGTTAACTAACCTTACTTTGGTAGTCATTTTGATATACATATATATATATTTATACATACATTTTATATATATATATATGTACATATATCCTATCTAATAAAAGAGTAATATGCAAATTGACCATACCTCCGCTACACCCACAAGCCACGCCCACAAACCATGCCCACCAGCCAATCAGGAGCAAATATGCAAATAAATCCAACCAAGATGGCTGCGGCCACGGAGAGCAGGAGGGAGGCTTGGGTTTCCCAGGCAATGGAGGAAGCCAAGCTTTCCACACACCCTGGTCCCCCCCAACTGCCCTCCCCTGCTGGCCTGATTGCCCACAACTGCCCTCCCTTGCATGCCTGGTCCCTCCCAATTGCCCTCCCCTGCTGGAGGAGGCCTCCTCTTAAGGCTACAAAGTTTCAATGATAGAAGATAAATAAATCCCACCAAAAATGGCAGCAGTCACAGAGCTGGAGAGAGCAGGAGGCTAGGGATGCCCCCGGCAATGGAGGAAGCCAAGCTTCTGCAGCCCTGGCCGGTCTAGGCCTACAATCCAGGCTACAAAGTTTCCATTATAGAAGATAAATAAATCCCAACAGAAATGGCTGCCACCACAGAGCAAGCAGAAGGCTTGGCTCTGCTCCAGGCTACAAAGTTTCAATTGTAGAAGATAAATAAATCCCAGATACCAGGGCCTCTGCTTGGGTCACCAGGGGCGTGGCCGGCCTGCAAACTACCACAGGCCCTCGCCCAGGTCGCCCCACGCCCCAAGGGAACCCCGACTCTGATCCAGGACACCCTCCAGGGCAAACCAGCTGGACCCCACCCATGCACCAGGCCTCTATCCTATCTAATAAAAGAGTAATATGCAGATTGACCATCACTCCAACGCATAAGATGGCTTCCCCCATGTGGTCAAAGATTCTGCCCTCATATGGACACAAGATGGCCACCACAAGATGGCCAGCAGAGGAGGGAAGTAGGGAGGGACCAGGCCTGCAAGGGAGGGCAGTTGTGGGCAATCAGGTCAGCAGGGGAGGGCAGTTGGAAGGGTCAGTCCTGCAAGGGAGGGCAGTTGGGGGTGATCTAGCCTGCAGGGGAGGGCAGTTAGGGGTGACCAGGCTGGCAGAGGAGAGAAGTTGGGGGTGACCAGGCCTGCAGGGAAGGGCAATTGGGGGGGGGGGAGCAGGCCTGCAGGGGAGGGCAGTTAGGGGCAAACAGGCTGGCAGGGGAGCAGTTAGGTATGAATCAGGCTGGCAGGGGAGTAGTTAGGGGGTGATCAGGCTGGTAGACAGAAGCAGTTAGGAGCAATCAGGAAGGCAGGCAGGCGAGCAGTTTGGAGCCAGCAGTCCTGGATTGTGAGAGGGATGTCCGACTGCCTGTTTAGGCCACTGGGATCAGGCCTAATCGGGCAGTCGGACATCCCTTGAAGGGGACCCAGATTGGAGAGGGTGCAGGCTGGGCTGAGGGGCACCCCCCCCCCCCGTGCACAAATTTTGTGCACAGGGCCTCTAGTATATCACACACACACTAGAGGCCCAGTGCATTTTTTCGTCCAGGGCATGTCTGGCCCTCTCGCCCAGTACCGATCAGCTGGACCCCAGCAGCAAGCTAACCTACTGGTCAAATTGTCTGCCCCCTGGTGGTCCATATGCATCATAGCAACTGGTCGAGTGGTCGAACAAATGGTCGGGCACTTAGCATATTCGGCTTTTATTATATAGGATTAGGATACACACACACACACACACATATATGCATTAAATTATTATGTTGTACAGTTTAAACTTATACATTGTTATACATCAATTATATTTCAATCAAAGTGGAAAAAAACTAGCCAATTTTCGTAGTAAAAATTATCCTTGTAGTTGAGACTGAATCCTCCTTTCTCTTGAGCAAACTTTATTGAATACATTTTGACAATAACACGAGATAGGTAATTACATTTCCATAAATGAATGATAACAAGAAGATGAAAAGCCACATATAGCCAACAATCTAAGAATAAAAAGGGAGATGATCTTATTATCCTGGTGAAATCTATTTTTATGAAAACTGTGAAGAGAAATATAGGAAACCAGACCCATAAACTTAAACTCACTAATGTGGTTTTTTTTTCAGCCTCAATATTCAAGGTTCATGTGTTGAATAGATATTCATATGAAATGAGAAATGCAACCACATGTATGCTGTTTTAATGTGGGCATGCTCTAGAAAAAAAAAAACAGAAGTTGTAATTTTCATTCTGAAACAGCTTTATCAAGTTTTAAAAAACTATAATGGCAAATATTAGCTTATATGTTGTTTTTTGTTAGTCACAGGATCCTCAAATGTGGCAAATACTTTCACAGCATTAACTGATTCATTCATTCATTTTTGACTTACTGGTAGTAATTGGTCAAGCAAAGAGGAGCGGTCATTCCAAGAGGTCAAATATGACAAGGATCAGAGAAAGAATCATTTATGGTCAGTTTTAAATAAGGTACAAAGACTACATTGCCAAGATCTTGTGGTCACTCTGAAAGTCAAATTACTTCTCTTCCCTATCTTCTCTCTTCCTCTTATTTTTTTGAAAAAAAGAAAGTTTTCCAGAAACTAAAGATGATATACCAGATATACATGTATTCCAACCCCCAACACTCAGAAAAAAAATATTTTGAGTCATAGTACTACAGTAGGGAAGGCTGTCATGGAAGAAATAGGTGGTTAGAGTTCTGTCCTATTCCCTGAAAATTCTATTGTACAAAATATTAGTATGTGAATATCTGTGTATGTAAATAAATACCTATATATCTGTGTATCTACACATATACAATATCATATATGTGAATGCAAATATATTTACATATACATATTGATAGGATAGAATGCTATATGGCCTTAAAAAAGCCACATGCTGTGGCTAGGCATTAGTTTCCAAAGTTGTCTTTTCTTTTATTATTTTCATTTTTAAATTAAATTTATTGGGTTGACATTGGTTAATATGATCAAATGCATTTTATAACATGTGGTGTGGGAGTATAACTTTAGGGCTGCATGTCATGAACCCATGTGTATGTAAATAAATACTGCTTTTCTTATTCTGTAGAAGTGGACCAAAAGAAAAGAAAAAGAAAAAAAAAAAACACCAAACATTTTTTTTTAACATTCTACACTGCCATGACGCCTTCCTTTTCACTTCTCTTCCAGAACATGCTTCCGATCTTATTCAGTTCTTCCCCCTCAGGACTGCTCTCAGAATAAGTAAATACACCTATGATTCCAATAGGCAGAGCAGCTCTTGGGCTCTTGGGGAATTATGAGAGAAACACGTACTCAGATGGGAAGCATTTGAATTTTAAAACCTCCTTTGCTGCCCCCGCCCCCGCCCCCCCTTCCTTGTGAGCTCTCCACTGCCTGGGTGAGGGCCACAGAGGGATTCAGCTCCAGACTTGAGTTTGTCTCTGTCCTGACAACTTGACAGTTTAATAATTTCGACTGTTTCCATTCTCCCAAAGCACATGAGCCCATATTATTAGGATTTTTTTTTTGGTTTGTTTCCTTCTTCCTTCCTTTCAGTCGTTACCTCTACTATAAGCTTTGATGTCATATCAATGTCCAGTAATAATGGGAGTATTTTTCAACTCTTGGGCATTGTCACTCTTTTCTTTTTAATTTTTATTGAATCTATTAGGGTGACATTGTTTTCAAGTGTAGAATTGTATAATACATCATCTGTATATTGTATTATGTGTTTACCACCCCCAAGTCAAGCCTCTTTCCATCACCATTTGTTCCCTCATCCCCTCTTCTACCCCCCCACCTCCACCCCCTTTCCCTCTGGCAATCACCATACTGTTATCATGTCCATGAGTTTGTTTTTGTTTTCTGGGCATTGCCACTCTTAAGAATAATGAGGAGTGAACAAGGCTGGGTGCTTATCTCATGTAATGCATCAATACTAACTAAAGGGGATTTTGGTCAATTTGGAGGGAAGTGAGGATTCATTCTAATCCTTGGAGTCCACAAATATCTTCTGAGACCTTGGGGAAATGACTCAACTTGTCCACACTTGCCTAGAAGTGAGTGATCAAAGACTGACATTCTCGTAAAATAGTCTGAGAAAGCCCTAACAGAAGACATTATCTCTTCTAATATATAGAAAACTAAAGAATAATGGGGGAGGGGGTCCACTGTTAAGTGGGCTATAAAGGTTTAAATCATGTGAATTAAACTCTTATTTTACTCCAATTAAGTAAAACTTAAGGATCTACTTTCTTAGGCTAATTGTCTTCGAAAACATTTCTGGGATAATTGCCAACCTCTATTTCATGTTGACAGGTACAGACACAACCCAATTGTCAATGGACAACCTCCCTTGTTCACATTATTAAGCAAGTAAAGGAAAGTGAGGCTTTAGGGTAACTCTCTGGGTTCAAATAGTTGTGAGGGAGGCCATGCCAAGAATGTGGCCTGGAGTGGGGCTTATTCATAAAGGTGGAGAATAATGACATGCATCAGTAGCTGTCAGAATCTAGCACTTTAGCATCAACAGCTTAGTAAGGCAGACTGCGGAGTAAAGGAAAGAATCTCTCCCTGTACCACTGAATTTCTCCTGTTTGGAAGTTCTATCTGCCCCAATTTCCAAGTCAAAAAGTCCTTGCAGACTTTTCCCTCTCCCTCATTTTCCCATAGCCAATCAACCCCTCAGTTCAATGCAATCATCTTTGACCTGTATGACCTCTATCTTCCCTTTCCTCCAGTCCCACTATCTTATCTGCACTGAAGATCATTAACTCATGCACTCCCTTTATTATTAAGAAAGTCTCCTTTGTGGTTTTTCACTGTCACTTTCCCATAACCTTCACTGCAAAGAGAGCTCAGGAAAATTATTTAAGAAATCAATCAGTACAGTATAAGATACAGTTCCCCAGTTCCCATAGTGTTCCATGTTTTTCTATGACCCCAGCTATTTTCAGATGCAGATTCATATATCTTTCACTGAAGATGTCCTGATTGCGTGCCTGAAGTAGCCAGTGACAGACCATCCAGACTGTTCCCTAGTGGGTGCAGTCCATTGAGAAGGAACAAAGACTTTAGAGGTAGACCTTGCTGAGTTCTGGAAGGAGGCATGGATTTATTTCATGGCATGTGCATTGGCATTTCAGCTTTATCACATGCTTAATGTCTTAGCATTTCACATATCCATGTATAAAGTGATATGAATACTTGTATTTCAGAATTACATTTGATAAGTTGTGATAAGGGCTCAGCATATTGACCTCTATCAGCTGTTCCATGAATATGGGGCATGAAAAATATACAATTTACAACCAAATAATATTTTTTTTCTTGTTTTTTCAATCTTTATTTATTGTTGAGATTATTACAGATGCCCCTCTTTCTTCCCTCCATAGCTCCCCTCCACCCAGTTCCCACCCCACCCCAGGCCCTCGCCAACCTATTGTCTGTGTCCATAGGTAATGTATATATGCATATAAGATCTTTGTCTATTCTCTTACTGCACCCCCCACACACCCTCTTCCCTCTGAGAATTGTCAGTCTGTTCCATTTCTATGCCCCTGATTCTATTCCATTCACCAGAATATTCTGTTCTTCAGATTTTTTTATTCATTTGATTTTTAGATTAACTTGTTGATAGATAAGTATTTGTTGTCATTTTGTTGTTCATAATTTTTTATCTTTACATTTTTCTTCTTCCCCTTCAACATTTCATATAATACTGGTTTGGTGGTGATGAACTCCTTTAGCTTTTTCTTGTCTGTGAAGCTCTTTATCTGACCTTCAATTCTAAATGATAGCTTTGCTGGGTAGAGTAATCTTGGTTGTAGGTTCTTGCTATTCATCACTTTGAATATTTTTTGCCACTCC
The DNA here is from genome assembly GCF_951640355.1 of Cnephaeus nilssonii. Classification (NCBI taxonomy): domain Eukaryota; kingdom Metazoa; phylum Chordata; class Mammalia; order Chiroptera; family Vespertilionidae; genus Cnephaeus; species Cnephaeus nilssonii. Next base: position 13,290,076 of record NC_137085.1, read on the forward strand.
CTTCTGTCCTGCATAGTTTCTGTTGAGAAATCAGCTGACAGTCGTATGTGCACTCCCTTGTAGGTAACTAACTGTTTTTCTCTTGCTGCTTTTAAGATTCTCTCTTTGTCTTTTGCCCTTGGCATTTTAATTATGATGTGTCTTGGTGTCATCTTCTTTGGATTCCTCTTGTTTGGGGTTCTCTGTGCTTCCTGGACTTGTAAGTCTATATCTTTCACCAGGTGGGGGAATTTTTCTGTCATTATTTCTTCAAATAGGTTTTCAATATCTTGCTCTCTCTCTTCTTCTAGCACCTTCATAACTCGGATGTTGGTATGCTTGAAGCTGTCCCAGAGGTTCCTTACACTATCCTCATATTTTGGATTCTTTTTTCTTTTTGCTCTTGCAGTTGGGTGATTTTTGCTTCCTCATATTTCAAATCATTGACTTGATTCTTGGGGTCCTCTAGTCTGCTGTTGAGTCCCTGTATATTATTCTTTATTTAAGTCAATGTATACTTAATTTCTGACTGGTCCTTTTCTTTTTTTTTTTTTTTTTTTTTTTTTGCATTCTCACTGAGATCCTTGAAGGTCTCACTAAGTTCCTTGGAGGTTTCTAGAAGATTCTTGAGAAACCTTATAACTGTGGTTTTGAACTCTATCTCCAGTAGTCTGCTTTCCTCTATTTCTTTCATTTGTGACATGTTTCGTTGTCTCCGCATTTTGGCTGCTTCCCTGTGTTGATGGAGTGGCTTTGTGTGGTAGGTGACCTATAGGGACTAGTGGCTCAGCCTCCCCAGTCACCTGAGGTGGACACTCTTGGTGCACCCCTTTGTGGGCTGTGTGCACAGTTTTGTTGTAGTTGAGCCTTGATTGCTGTTGGTGTAACTGGGAGGAATTGACCTGCAGACCAATTGGCTGTGGGGACCAGCTATGACTACAGTGGGAGAGCTGCTTTACAGGAGACACCCTTATGGGGAAGGACTTGCTTCAGTAAGGGCTTTGGTGTTCACTGAGTCTGCCCCTTGAATGGGTCCCTTATGGATGTGAAGAGTTGTAATCTGATATGGTCTCACACTGACCACTGGTTACACTGGCTATTTGGGTCTCCAGGGAGATGCAAAGTCAGCCACTGCCTGGGGCCATTCAAATGCAAAAGCTGCTGAGCACAGCTTGGGGCGGGGTCTCAGGGAATCACCAGGGTGGAGGGAACAGAAATGGCTGCCAGTCAGCCCTGCCCCAGGGAAGTCCCAGCAGGCGTTCCCCGTCCCCCCACTCCCAAGTTCCTGCCCTGGTGCCAGACAGTCCAGTTTCTCCTGGTATGTGTCTGGGTCCTCCAGAGTCTTGCCTGGCACTGGAGGTCAGAGCAAGCGGAAGCTTGTATGTTCAGTTCACGGTGCCGGCCTTTTAAGAGGAGCAGCTGGGACTCTAGCAGCCTGTGTGTCACTCAGCCCCAATCCACACTGGTTTTTACAGTCCGTAGTTCTTACTGCCCATAGGGACTTCTTTCCCAGCTTTGGGACCCAGGGCTGGGGATCTGGTGTGGGGCTGGGACCTCTGTGGGGCTGGGACCCTTTGCTTCTCTGGGTGGCCTCCGCAGAGGAAGTCTCTCTCCCAATTAAAAAAGCCTCACACCCAGTGCCAAACTAGCCTGTTCTGTACCTCCATGCCTTCTGCACCTCCTATCAGTCTCAGTGTGCTTTCTTCTTTACCTCTCTAGTTGTAGTACTCCCACTCAGCCATCTTTCCCGCAGTTCTGGATGATAGTTGTTGTGTATTTTAGTTGTAATTTTGATGTGGTTGTGGGAGGCAGCAAGTACAGGCATTTACCTATACTGCCATATTGGATCTCTCCTGAAATAATATTTTGAGGAATGATCATAATTGCTAAGGAAAAAGCAAAATGACAACCATTCTGCTGAAACATTTTCTTCAGTCTCCTAGTCATATTCTCCCAATCTGTAAATCAACCAAAATTATTGTAGGTCACTCTTGAAATTTATTGTTTGAAGTAAGTACTTACTCACATAATCCAGGAATTCCAGGTCCTAGCCTGACTGTGGTCTTGGAACAATATTTTAAAGAAAGAACTCTAAGTTGCTTCTTTCTCTGAAAATATCTTTAATCCTCATATGCACACTTCTGACTCCCTTATTCCACTTTTTCCTTCCCAGATTCCTGGGAAAATACTATACTCATGTTTTCCTTTTTATTCCTTCTTCCAATTTCCCTCTAGCCAGTCATATTTATAGTTCCCAACCCTCATCTCACTTTCTCCATGGTCTTTATAAAATCATAGATCTAGAAAAGGGTTTCAGATTATATAGATTATAGATTATATATATATAGGCATATAGATGTAGATATAGGTATACTGGTAGATATATAGATGTAGGTGTAGGTATAGAAGTAGATATAGATATAGGCATAGTTATGTAGATATAATTAGCTCCATTTTACAGTTGCAGAAACTGAAGCCTGAAAAGACAAAATACTTTTCCAAAAAATATGTAAATATGTTTCCATTTTGGATCAGGAATAGACCTAAATCTCAGGTATTCTAAATTGAATTCAGCAAAATTTCCTTACATGTTGCTGCTGCAGAGTGCTTCAGGTTGTTTGTTATATTATGGCTTCATCTTTTATCTAGTCTTAATCCCTCTGTAAATGCCATTTTCTTTTGTTCACTCACAGCATATGAAATATATTAATCTTTTCATACTGTCTGACCTAGTTACCTTGGACCTCTTATGGTCATTATCTACCTATGGTAAATGACGACAAGACTCCTTAAAAACAGAGGCTGATGTCTGGCTACCGGCCTTGTTATTACAGTGCACTCCGTCAGCGACATTAGGCTGATGCTGACATAAATACAAAAGAAATTGGTGTATCTTTTCTCAACTTTAAAAATATCTTCAATGCAACCTGCATTAGTGTGACATTTCCTGCAGGTTTGAAGACCACAAGATTGATGACATGAAATAAAGAAAAGGGGCTCTTTGGACCTTTCGTTTTCTCAGTTGCTAGCATTATTTTGACAAACATTTTGTCATTATTGCTTACCAGAAGAGTTGGTCCTTGTTTTTCTATATCGAAATTATTACCTTCCTTGAATAATAAAAATCAATAAAATCTCTTCTTGTGTGAAGCCTCCAGACAACCTCCTCTCAAGGAATAATTAAGCATGTGAATCAATTCCAGGACTCGCCTGTCGTTCACAGCTTTATGAAACTTAGCCGCCTGACCATCTTTGCCTGGAATGCTGTTATTATTTAAAAGAGAAATAGCTTCAAATGTGAGTTCTTTTGAAATTGAAACTATCAACTCTATTTCATCTAAAGAGCAGATCTAGGCAAGACTGATATTTCCCAGGGAAGAGAAACTGGCTCAGGCAAATCAGGACCTGACTTGAAGTATAGCTGAAACCTCAAACTGAACTAAGATTGAACTCTTTTTTTTTTTTTCCCCCTAACAGCCTCAAACAATAGGCGAACTTCCTGGAAAACAATGAAAGGGAATTCTATTTAAGCTGTGAGAGTCTTTAAAAGAAGATGTAAGTTATGTGCATACTAGTATATGATGGCAGAGTTAAGAAATACCAAAGTATGTACAGACTTGGAATGACATCTGGGGAAATTTTGAATTAGATAAAAGTTAATGTTCAAAAACAGCTTCTCATTTTAGCCACTAGTACTTCATCCTGCTTATGAGACTTTCTATCTGAAGACCTACATGACCTAGATACCTGTGTACATTATTGAATTTTGGGAGACCCAATCTTTCCCATCTCAAAACTTCCCCATTACTCTTAAAGACTCTAGTATATATGTAGCCTTGTCTCCTCTTTGCTCTCTTTACTCCAGCAAAATCTGTCTTCTTTCAATTACTCAACAAGTCAAGCTGCCACCTCCTCCCCACCCAACCTCAGAATGTTTGGACAGGTATTCACCTCCACATGTGTTACAGAAGACCAAAGAAATACCAAGCACGCTTCCTAGAGAAAGGGAGGGACCCCGTTTATTAACACTAGTGGACTCCGGGAATAATTTCCAAATCAGAGTGAAGAAACAGGCAGAGGGCTTCACTTTTTATAACCTTCTGGGGTCTTTGTCTTGCAGATACGGTTCTGTCCCCCTTTCATGGGCTTACAGGAAGGCCCCCAGGTGTTGGGGGTCCCCAGGCCATATCCGATGATCTGTCCTGAGGCCAGTGATTAGGACCCTTCATCCCCCCACCAGGCAGTGCATTCTCCGCCCCCCTCAGGGCAGTGCATTGTTCACAGTTTTATGGCCTGACAAGCCTTGCAAGACCAGTTTCCTCCTCATGTGGAAGAATCTCTCTCCCAAAAACTTCCTCCATAATGTTCTTTTATCTTTAATGTTTTAGAGCAATTGGGTCTTTTTCATGGCCCCACTTCACCCCAGACAACTTATATATACTCATGGCTACTCATAATTTTGACTAATTTACTTACTACAGTTTAAAATTAGTTGTATGTTTGTGCAATTACTTTATTAATGTCTGTCCCTCACTGGGCTGTATACTTCATGAGGACAATGCTTAATGTCATCACACAAAGACCATTAGATATTTTGAAATGTGTTGAATGAAAGAATGAGTGGATTTCTTATTTTTTGGCATTTAGAAAAAATTGAAAAGAAGCAAATGTGATGATTTATTAAAAATGGAATTTTAAGAATGAAAATATTTCTGGTAAAAACGAGTTAATCTAAATGTCCTTGAAAGTTGCTGTAATTCCCATCGACAACTTTGTATCCAAACCAGCCCTGCTGTAGTCACCAAATCATGTCAACCATGGCCAGTAATATGGCCCAGGTAACTAGGGAGGCATAAGCTTCACATTTCACTCATAAGCTATTTCAAATTCCAAAGAGAAGGTTATTTTTGTTTTCATTTTGGAAATGAGGGAGGAAGTTTTATACAACCACTGGAAAGGGACTGAGGGGAAGTATAAAAAAGAAAAGAAAGTGGGATCCTATAACCTCTAGCAAGATACTTAGAATTCCTGTCCAATAGAAATACAGAGTAAAAATAAACTTTGGAAACATTCTCTTCTATCCATCTACTTCCCATAGCTCCACCAAATTATAAGTTAAAACTTCCATTATGATGTGGTGAAAAGAACACTGGAACCAGTCATTCAAACAGACTCATTTAGTTCTTGCTCCATGCCAAGCATTGCACTGGCTCTGTAGATGCATCAAGAAAAATAATAGCCTGAACTATAGATTAGGAGACCTATGTTCCTATTCCAGATGAGATAGTTATTTTTCTCTCAAAGGTTCAGATTCTTCAGCTGTAAACAGTGAATGATTTACCTTATATAATTCCTAATATTACTTCTGACTCTAGCATACTCTATGTCTCTGACTTTAAGATTTAGGATTCATTCATTCATTCAACAAACATTTCATTGAGCTCCTATTATGGATATTATAAGAAGTTTTAAGCACCAGAAATAAAAACAGTACAAAAATACTCTTGCCTTCCTGAAATTTGCATTTTATTGGGGAGGCCCATAATAAAAAGAATAAACTAGATTATATAATATAATAGAAAATACCATAGGAAAAATAAAGTAGGGGATAAAAATTATTCAGGGAGTAAGAAATACAATTTAAAATATGGTGTCCATGTTAGATACCAAAGAGAAGGTAAGATTTAAGGTAATACGTCAAGGAAATAAATGTGACATATCTAGGGGAAGAGCATTTAGGCAAAGGGAACAAGTTCAAAGGATCAGGATACACATGTGCTTAAATGTTTAATGAACATCAAAGAGGCCATTGTGGCTGGTGAGAAAAATGAGTTGAGATCAGAGAGGTTTAAATCTCAGGCCACGTGGACCCTTATAGGCCAGTGACATGGGAACTCAATTGTTGAAAGGATTTGAGCAGAGGAGTAACATCTGAATTGTGTTTTAGGGTTGTGTTCAGAACTGATGGGCAAATAATGGTAAGGATAGAAGATAGGGGAGTAGTTCACAGGCTACCATAATAGACCAGGTGAGTGATAATAATGTCTTGTATCATAGTGGTAGCAATGGAAGTGGTGAAAATTTATAATATTCTGGATATACTTCAAATGTTAGAACAACAGGTATAACTACCAAATTGGAAATGGGGTTTTGAAAAAAGATAAGAGTCAAAATTACTCTTAAAACTTTGGTTTGAGAAAGTAGGGATAAAATTATCATGAACTATTATAGGAAAGCCTCCAAGTAGGATAATCTTGGAGATAGAAAATGGGTAGATCAAGAATTTAATGTGACATTTTTATGTTTGTGGTGACTATTAGAAAGCTAAGGGAAATGTTCAGTAGGCATGGGTATACACAAATCTGATGTTCAGGAATAAATGGGAAACTTTGAGAATCATGAAGTACAGATGATATACAAAGCCATGAAGTAAGATTATCAAAGGAGTCAGTAAGGACCAAAAAGAGGTTCCATACTAAGCCTGGAAGTACACTGATGTTAAATAGTTGGTGAAATAATGATTAGCTAACCAAAAAAGAATGAGAAGAAGTAGTGAGTGAACATGGAAGAGAAGTGAAGAGAGTGTATCAAGGATGGAGGAGTGATGGATTACCCATGTCAAACCTTGCTTATAGTTCAAGCTTGGCAGGCTACACAGTTTTGTTCCAGTCTCAATCATTTGATTGATCAAAGTGGAGGTCAGGGTGACAATGAAAGACCAACACAAGGGAAATGGGAAGGATAAAAGCTGCTTTGTTTGTAAGGGCTCCTGCTCTTAGAATAGATTCTCACAGATTTCAGACTTTGCATGCAAGCATTCCCCAGTGTTAGAGCAAATACTTGAAGTATGTTAAGAAATAATATTCAGTGACTCAGAGGTTGCAGTCTCAGCTTGGTGATTAAGGATTCACTTTAGGGGCCATAAGTGATTAGTTCTTCCAAGAGTGAAAAGAGACCAACCTCTATAGTGCGATGACATCCAATCTATATATATAAAAGCCTAAGTGACCCTAATGACCAGATGACCAGCCAGTAGCTATGATGCACACTGAACACCAGGGGGCAGATGCTCAATGCAGAAGCTGCTCCCTGGTGGTCAGTGCACTCCCACAGCCAACCTCCCGCAGCCGGCCAACCTCCCACAGTCCCTCCCCTGGACTGGGCGAGACAGCCCTGATCAGTCCCGATTGCCAGCCAGGCCGAGGGACCCCACCTATGCATGAATTCATGCACCGGGCCTCTAGTCATTCTATAATCTTTCAGGCATTACCCACAAAGCACACTGACAAATGGTTGTAAAATGGTATGTCTATCTTTTTTTATGTATATTGTAAGAGATTAGGTAATACTTTAAAATATATCTGGTTTCTCTTGATAACCTAGTGTTTTTACTCCTCTACCATTTATTGAGGCAATTGATATTTTCAACCTACCCACATCTTGGATGGCTTCCAAAGCATTAACCTAAAAGCTGGTTTCATATACCAGTAATTTGAACAAAGCTCTGGAAACAAAAGAGCCTTTTGTAAATTAGTGAAAATTGGACTAATATGTTTTAGTTTTATTATCTGTCCTGGAGTTTCCTTTATACTTAAAATTGTTCCCTTGTCTTGGAGTATCCTCTATCTTATGAAGACTCCTGTTGATCTTGATTTCCTTCAGTGACATCTGTCCTCTTCCAAATATTACCCCATGTACACAGATATGTTTCCTACACTTTACTAACAATGAACATTTCTCTTATTTCTCTGATTCCTCTACATTTATTCCTATTTCAATTGACTTCTTGTCTTTTTTGTTAGACTTATTAGATTGTGGTCCTTCTGAAGGACCTTCAGATTCTGGCTCCTCGTCATATTTCTAGCACTTAGTACAATACCAGTTGTGTATCAGTTCTCTTTTGGAAATGGATGTCTTCATGGTATGATATTGTCCTCAAGAACATATAAATTTTGTCCCCTCATCAGTGTCTTCTGGTTTAAAATCTTGAGCCAGTTTCCTTTCTTTGTATCCTCTAATTAATTAACACGTATCTTTTATATTCACCATTCCTCAAATCCCATTGGTATAAGATTGAAGATACTTTGATACAATACTCTCTCTCTCTCTCTCTCTCTCTCTCTCTCTCTCTCTCTCTCTCTTTCTCTCTCTCCCTTTTCTCTCTCTCTTTCCCTTCCCCCTCCCTCTTCCTCTCCCACATCATTTAGATTGTATTTGAAACCAACCCTTTTTCATCAAAAAGGCAATGCTTTAATTTGTAATCTTGAGATTAACTAGTCCTAATCTGCTGTGGACTGAATGTTTAAATACCCCTCAAATTCTTGTGTTGAAATCAAATCCCTAATGTGATGGTAATTTGAAGGTGAGGTCTTGGGAAGTGGTTGGATCATGAGGGCAGAGCCATAATGAATGAGATTAGTGTCCTTATTTTAAAAATCCTGGAAAGATCCCTTCCTCCACCAGCCATATAAGGTTATAGCCAAAAGATAGTCAGCTATGAGCCAGGAAGCTGGTACTCACCAGACACTGCATCTGTGGGCACCTTCATCTTTAAATCGCCAGCTTCAGTTATTTGTCTATTTATTGTTTATTTCAAAGGCTTCTTGAAGTGACTTGTACATTGTCCTTTCTCTGACCCAATTATAGGAGAATCTTATAATTTAATAACTTTATAGAAGACATAAATTACCTGATTTAAATATATAGTTGAAAATGGATCCCAGATATATTATATTTGTTAATTCTATTTTCTTAGAAACTTGGTGTATGCTTTATGAGACAACCAATTTCTATATAATTAGACAATGACATATGGTTTGTGTGGTACATATCCAACTTCAAGTCTAAGAATAGGAGGCAGGTGCTTGATAGAGAGACTGGAATGAAAGGTTTTAAGACTGGAAAATTAGACATACTCAGGAGTAAGCAGACACAGACTTGTCCCACAGAGAGGAAGTTTGATGGCAATTCCAATGATTATGGAGAATAAATAAACTCTTTCAGAAAGTCTGTGGTTTTTTGTCATCAAGGAGGCCTAGGTAGAAGCAGAAAACAATTGTATCAAAGAATAGGTAGAGTATGATAATGAGGAACAAGAGGAATTAAAAAATAAAAAAAAATCCAGTTTGAAAGACCTAGGATAATACTAAAATGAGTAATTATCATTTACAGAAATATCTAGAACACCAGGTACTTTATATGCAACATATATTTTGAGTTTTTCCTCTAAGGTAGAAATAATCAACCCCATTTTTCAAAACAGAAAACTTGTCTAGGCTAGGTGGCCCAAGGTCACAAAGCCAGCAAGTATTAGTATGTGATTCAAATCCAGGAGTCATCCCAATGCCAGAACCACTCCACTACTTGGCATGTTATATGAGCTGGTACTAGGGCACATAAGAGCAAAATTGCAATTACTTAAATTTAAATATAAGGTGAACATACAATCAGAAAAACAAAGCAGAAACCCACTTACCAAAAGCAAGACATTTACTGAGCTAGCTCTTAGTAAAACCAACTTTATGTTTAATCTTTCAAATGATTGAACTAACATTCTTGAACCCTTGACACAAGATTGGCCCCAGCCCTTTGCTCATGGCCAAGCATGTATCTTTGGGAGCCAAGTCACTCAACAGAGTAAAGAAAAGTTGAAGGTGGGAGCAGCCAGACAAAGCGTCATATGAAGTAATTGAGCCTGTGCAGATTAGTCTCATTGTTATCTTAAACTTATGTCTCAAAATGTTCCATGCTAAACAGCCAAATCCCGCAAAATAGCTATACTTTGGCTGCAAATGAAACATCTAATTGCCTTTTATTGGCTGATCTTGGAGCGTATTTATTTAAAGATTTATGTTCAAAACTCACAACACAATTAAGAAGCCGGTATATTGAATTGTTTATATGTGGGGGTGGGCTAATTGGGAGAAGGGGTGGTTTGGATAGTGAGTTCAGCCACATTTTAGTACTTCCCACTGGCTCATCACTGACTCCATCCAAGAAAAGGTCACTGGTGATTGATAATTGCTACCAACTTGTCTCCCAGAAATTAGAAATCTTCTAATGAATAGAGTAGCTGAAGGACCTTGTAGTCAGGAAGAGTATCATTCTGGGTTCATTCTCTAGACATTGTTCATTTTGTAGAATAGCTGTATCCCAGCCAAGAGAATTAAATGTGTGTTTTTTTTCCCCCATTGGCTCCCTTTAAAAATTCAATCTCAACATGCCAATTCCTGAGGACTTAATGGGTTTGGGGTTCAGGTGGTAGCCAGCTTCATAGATTATCTGGTAGTATCTCAACAATGGCAGTCCCTGGGAAGCAGCAACATGTGAAAGAATAGGACTGAAGTGGGAATTCAGAGAATTGGGTACTAGTTTGCCACTACTTAGCTATGCAACCTTGGCTATCTTCATTTCTTGGAGTCTCAGTTCTCTCACTTGTGGCATGGGTCTGTGTAGAACCACTGATCACTATGCTGTCTCTATTTAAGGTTTCTGTGTTTTTCCACTTGGCTCTAAAATCGCACATGAACTGTGAATCACACAGAGCTCCATCATATGTTCTGATGTTAATAAAAGGCTCTGAGTAAAACAAGTTTTATAAAAGCTGAGTTAAACAAAGCTGAACAGATTTCTTTTTCTGTATGGATGTTGTGAGGCCTTTAATATACAAACAGGTAGAATGACTCACCAACAACTCACTAGAAATACTTTTTTTTTTCTCCCCAGAAAGCTGATTTTCCCAAGAACTTTCCTCCATGCCCTCCACTCTCAGTTTGTTCAGACAGGCACATTTCCTGCTTCGTACTGAGAAGATCAGATTCTCTGTCCTGAAGGTTGGCAACTGGGACTCAACCAAATTGGGACTCCTTCTTGAAGGTGATAATACCTGTTAGGAAATGCTGGTTGCCTCCAAGACAGAGCAGTGCAATTCAGCCCACTTTCATCCAGAGGCAGAGAAATGTGGCATGAGTGGAGAAAAGCAGATATGAGAGGGTGTGCCCACTCACCCAGAGAGAAAACTGTTCTGTCTGGAGGTCCTCTTTAGTGCCTGGGTATAGACCATTGAGAGAGACCCAGCAACCCTTTTAGAACTTGAATCATCTGCCAAACCTTCTATCATACCCATAATACCCTTGCCCAGGGCTAGTTGGGATGTTTTTCTGTATTTTGGAAGCACTCTTGAGATTTAGATAAAGATGATATAATCAATGAGCCTCTTTATGAGCTACCAATAGAATTAATGTTCTAAAGAACATTATATGCACAGACATAAGGCATACGATTATCTTTATCTGAAATAACTGATGCTGACACTACTAGCTCTAATAGTAATAGAAGCTAACATATATGCCTAGAAGTCATTATGCCAATGACTGATTTTTTTTTTCACTTTTGGCCTATGTGTCCATGTTACTAACATTTTTAAAAGTGACTATACTTAAATGTTACTGAAATACCAGGCTTGGTACTAGAATCTTCATGAGCATTATTTATTTTAAACAATAAATTGACTTAGTGAGGTAGATAGTCCTACTCTAATTGTGTGTGTGTGTGTGTGTGTGTGTGAGAGAGAGAGAGAGAGAGAGAGAGAGAGAGAGAGAGAGAGAAATGTTTAGAGAATTTACATATTTGTAAAATGGGAGAGGTGTATTCCTAGCCCAGATGAGTCTGACCTGCAGGGTCTTTGCAGTTTTACTAAACTGTGTGTTACAAATTTGCAATGACACACACTCATGCCTTCCTTCCTCTCCTCTCTATGTTCTTTCTGATGTGTTTCCTCTCTATCCTTCTTCCTCCTTTGGTCTGTCTTCCTTAGCTTCCTTTCCCTTGATTCCCCCTTCCTATCTTCCTCCTTCTCCTTTTTTTGCTTTGCTAGAATTGAGTATTTTTCAGGCTGTCTCAGATATCCCTAAATGTTATCTCCTCTGCTTTTGCAAAGTATGTCTCTTTTTGTGTGTGTCTCCCTCCTTCTCGCATCCCCTCGTCCTTGTTCTGACTTTGTGTTCTTTGCCACCTATGCCTAGCCTCTGAGAGTATTTCTAAAAACCTGCATTTGACCTAACACATTCTGGGGAAATGTACATTTCCCATAAGGCCTCCATTTAATTTTATCACCAGCGCCACTAAAATAACTGCTCTCAATACATTCATCCAAGATTTTCACAGCCAGCAACTCCCCTTCCTTTGCTTCTTTAAACCTGTCAGGGAAAGGTGTTCAGAAATATTTCATTTTGTTGCTACTCGGAACAGTGATTTTCCATCCTTGCCATCTCAGGGATGGTGAGTCAGTGCCGAGAACCCACTTGTGATTTCCTCTGCCTTGTTCAGAGCTTCGTGCACGCCTCTGTTCTCTACCACAGCATTCCTAGTGTGATGCAGGTACTGAGACCGTGCCGTCTGCTCGCCAACCCTGCAGCTCAGTTGTGTTAAACAGTCTCAGGGATCTCCCACCCCTTGAGAAAAAGAACACCATCAAAAGCATATATTGCATTCTGAGGAACATGACAAGTGATTGAAAGCAGGGCTGTCAAAGACCCAACCTCTGAACCTCTGAGCTGTCTCTGTCTAGCTCTGTGGCATCTCACAGAGTGAAGATACCTCCTGGAGAGGTCTCTGCCTGCAGGCAGTATCTAAAAGACCCAGAATAGATAGCATTTTGACACTGTGGTTCTCCACTTTTATATTTGTGTGGTCGTTATGTTGGAAGAATTTTAATTCCTCTTATGCAAAGAGAAGAAGAAAATCAGAGAAGGAGGAGGAAGAGAAAGAGGGGGAGGTCACACCTGGAGCGGAAGAGCTGTTGAGTCTGGCCTATCACTGGAGCAACTGTGGAAGGAGGCCTCCTAGAAGCATCCCTTCCCTTTGCTGCTCCTAGTATACTTTCCGTTCCTCATCTCCACCATTTTTTGCTCTGACTCATTTAATCTGAAAAGCCTACTTTGTACTCCTCCCGTGCATGGATAGCCTGATTTGGGCATTCTCTGTAGTCTGAACTCTAGCAAGACATGCCTTTGCCACTCTGTCAAATATAGTCAGTGATCAGAGCTCAGCATGCCCATGGCTGGATTCATGAAGACTCCTGAACCTGGCTGCATGTCCCACAAGGCGAGGATCTAACATGTTGCTGTATGATGCTCTTGTGGACACCCCAAGTATAAAGTATACTATAGAAAACCAAATTCTCTTATAAACTGCACTTTAAGAACCATTATGTCTCAGAGAGAGGTTGGATTTGAATCAAATGCCCAAATAGCTCTGGAAACATTCATGAAAAGAGCAATACACATTTATTATATTTAATCTATTTTAACATAACTCGGGTACATTCACTGCTTGTTCCGATGGATTTGTGTGTGTGTGTGTGTGTGTGTGTGTGTGTATGTTGATTTTATTCTTTAGGATTTATTCTTTATATTTTCTGACAGAAGAATGAGCAATAAAGTGGGAAAATGAATAGAAGAACTTTGGCTTCAACATATCCAAACCTTTCAGATGTTTGTTCTGAATTTTATTATCTAATTTACTTCATACTGAGTGGCCATCTGGGAGTGTAGGCTTATCCTTGAACTCTGTAGACTGGTGAAGGGTATAGTTAGAGAATAATAAAGTTCAAAATTTACTTCAGAGATCCCAATTATATGGGTAGGATTGCATCCATATTGTCTCATTGGTAAAATACTTTTCAACATATTTTCACATATTTCAATGAGGCAAAGTATACATGTGAGGAAACAGAGGTCTGAAATTATAAATACCTTTCCCAACATGGTGCATATGATAATTATAAAAACCAGGATTAGCAATGCATGCCTTTTAATTTCTTCAGTTACTTGAGCTCCTTTGACCATGATACATGACTTCCAAACCTCTTACTCAGTCACCTGTTCATTTAAAAGCAATCATGTTCCTATTATCGTGCTGTGGTTTTGAAGAATCTAGATATACTTCCAATGATATTGGAGCTTGAAGTCTGGTTTCACAGATGAGGAAGCTAAGGCTTAGAATAACTGAGTTATTTTCTTTCACAAAACTAGTTTGTAGTACAGCTGGGAATAGACCTCAGTTCTATGCATAATAAAAAAGAAAGGAAGAAAGTTGCCTATAAATTAAAATTGCATAAATGGAAACTTGTTTCCCACCAACTTCCATGGTAATGCTGGAAATGCTCTGTCTTTACTTCTGATTGATTTCTGATGGTCAGTGGCCCTGAACCCTTTCAACTGCTTCTCATTCCCGAGCAGACCTTCCTCCCAGCCATATTATTCTCAGATGACCCTTAAACAAACTTATTTGCTAAAAGGAAATCAATACTGAGGGAAAAACACAGAATTGAATGGACATTCTCTAGTATAGGTCACATCCTGCTTTATTTTTATCAATTTGCTTGTGTAGATGAGGAAAGGAGTTTTTTAATATATATTTGGATTAATCTATAGTTTGCCTGCATTAAAAAATTTGTGGCAATTATGCTTATAGGTGTAAAGGAAATAACAGTACATAGTTCCATTTACACACAGACCCTCTATCTTAGCACAATTCAGAGAAAAGAATAGAAACAGAATAAGGAAATCGGAAGAGATTTTAATCATTCTATCTAGTGATTATGTTTTAGAGAGCAAAGCTTGTTTTAAGAATTCAATTAATTATATATTTCAATAAGAACAATTTTTGGGTTTGTTTTTTATTTAAAAAAAGCGTTCTAATGAAAACAGCACATCCTCTCTCTAGAAAAAGCAAACATACATACAGGCTTACAAAACCTTGTGTATGTTATCATGGTCCACAATTCTCTGCGAAAGAATATAATTCTTTAGGGCTTCACAGACCTCCTCACACTGCAGACCTGTGAGGCAGGGCCCTGCCTACTGGGATCAGTATTGTGTTTGAAGGCCAGAATTGTGCCTGTCATCATGGTGTTCCGCAAACTTTTACTGAGTGAACCACTGGGCATTCCATTAGAAGTAACAATACCTGTTATTTAATTCAGTGCTTTCTCATTCATATTCTACCCACCAAACTCTTTCCTCTAATCAAACCTTACATAGGTAATAATTATAAAGACAGATAAAAGTAGAATTTTTCTGGATGAAACCAGAGTGCATCAAAGCCCAGATTCTTGTTCCTGTCCACTTGCCCCCAATTGTAAACCCTGTGTGGTTTGTGGGGTTCCTTCATTTTACCGATGAAGCAGTAGAGGCATTAGTACCTTAGTTAAGGTCAGATAGCAAAAAATTTCAGAACTGAGCTTCTGTTGGACAGCCTTAATCCCAAATAATGAATGAATCTTATTGACTCTGCTGTAGTCAAGCCTTCCAAAAAGTTGATAACCTTAAAGTGAAAGTAGTTGGCAAAACCAATGATCTAAGCAGACTTCCTCAAAATAGGAATGAAGAAACTGACAAAGGTTTTGTGAAGTGAGATAAGCAAGAACTCTTAGTTTGGTGTTGTTTATGCTACATAGCACAAGAAGACCATGAGAATTTGACTTAACAAATTTACATTTATCAGCCTTCTAATGTGTTATAGGCATTACTAAGTGCCTTAAGTACAGTGATTAATATTTGTTTTTAAGGAGTATGTGATCTAGAATGGAAGACAGAGGAAAAAGTAGTCACAGTAAAACACGCTATGTTATAAAATGACACATCTCTTTATCTCACATCCCTTCTCATTGGCCAGTCCTGTTGGTTAGACCCTCACAATCTGATCATTGCCTCTCTGCCTCCACTGCTGCCACCCTAATCCAAGCCATCATTACCTCTCGCCTAGATTATGGCAGTAGCCCTTTCATTACTCTTAGAGCTTTTATCCTTACTTCCCTACAGTCTGCATTCAATGTAATACCAAAAGCATTCTTATAAAGCATAAGAGATATCATGTTAACTTCTCTTCTCAAAACCCTACAGTAGCTTCTGACTTCTGTCTGAGGAAAAGAGCTTACAATCAGAATAAGACTCCTTAGAATCTGTCTTGTGACATCCCCTAGTCCCCTATCTTAACATTTTCTACTTCCCATTCCACTCAGTCATACTGACCCCTTGACTATCATTTCTCAAATAAACCAACCCCTCCCACCCCTGGCAATTGCCCTTGCTCTACCCTCTGCCTGATACATCCTTTCCCAGATTCTCATGAAGCTCCCTCCCTCACCCCACTCAGGTCTCTGCACAAATCCTGCTTCCCTGATATGGCCTTCACAGACCTCCAGAGCTAACCTTGCTGACCACAGCCCTCATCCTAGTCCATCCCCTTAGTGTGCGCGTGCGTGTGTGTGTGTGTGTGTGTGTGTGTGTGTGTGTGTGTGTGTAAGACTATTTTTAGAGAAGTTTTAGGTTCACAATTAAGAGCAAAGTACTGATTTCCCATATACCTTCTACCTCCATATAGGTATAGCCTCCCCTGTTATCAACATCTCCCACTAGCGTGGAGCATGTGTTACAATTGATGAGCATATGTTGACACATACCCAAAGTCCAAGTTGACATGACAGTTGACTCTTAGTGTTGTACTTACTGTAGGTTTGTACAAATATATAATGACATGCACTTCTCAATATCATATCACTTAGAGTATTTTCACTGCCCTATAATCTTCTGTGCTTTGCCTATTCATTTCTTCTTCTCTGCCCCCACCTAATCCCTGGCAACCACTGATCTTCTTGCTGATTTCATAATTTTGCCATTTCTGAAATGTCATATACAGTAATTGGAATCATAAAACCGTGTTCCATTTTAGATTGGCCTCTTTCACGTACAAATATTCACTTATGATTCCTCCATGTCTTTTCATGGCTTGACATCTCATTTCTATTTAGCATTGAATGATATTTTATTGCCTAGGTGTGCCACAGTTTATTTATCCATTCACCTATTCAAGGATATCTTGGTTGCTTCCAAGTTTGGGCAATTATGAATAAAGCTGCTGTAAACATCCATGAGCAAGTGTTTGTATGGACATAGGTTTTGAGCTGCTTTGGGTAAATGTCAAGGAGCATGATTGCTAATAATTGCTGTATCATATGGTAAGAGTATGTTTAGTCTTGTAAGAAACCATTTAACTGTCCTCCATAGTGGCTGTACCATTTTGCACTCCCTCCAGCAGTGAATGAGAGTCCCTGTTGCTCCACATCCGGAACAGCATTTGGTGGTGTCAGTGTTCCAGATTTTGGCCCTTCTGATAAATGTGTGGAGATATCTCATTGTCATGTTAATTTGCATTTCCTTGATGACATATGAAGTGGAACATCTTTTCATATGTTCATTTGCCATCTGTATATCTTCTTTGGTTTGATGTTTACTAAGGTCGTTGAGCCATTTTTTTAAATAAGATTGTTTTCTTATTACTAAGTTTTAATAGTTTTTTTTTTGTATATTTTGGATAACAGTCCTTTGTCATGTATGCCATTTGCAAATACTTTCTCCTAATCTGTGGTTTGTCTTCTCATTCTCCTTATTCTGTTTTATCTATCTTAATTGTACCTATCACTACCTGTCATGTCCTTAAATCTGCGTTACTCCATTATCTTTCTCCCCAACTAGAGTGTAAGCTCTTTGAAGGACTTTAATTTGTCCTCTGTGTCCTCCGTGCACTATTCAATGCATATATAATACTCAAGTGCACTTAATGAGCAAGTAAATGATTATGAATAAATAAATTAATAAGTCAAAGTAGACATAAAGCTTTATGAGAGCTTACGGTTTCACAATGAGAGAGTGTATGAGACAACACACATCCCTCAGAATAGTTTTTGAAGCTTAATAACTCCTTAGTAAGCATAATTGTTGTCCCAGAATCCAGTTGCTGCCTAAGATTGTCCTATGTCAGACAAGCATTCTTTTGCACACATCAGACACTGATCCACCCTAGCTCTTCTATGACAGAAAAAGTATTGACAATATATTCAGAATGGCCAGCAGAGAGCTTGCTCAGATCTATCTGTTCATGGAAAACATATACACTTTGAAGTTTTAAAAGCTGGAATGGACTCCTGGTTTTACACCTTGACATCTGTAAGATCTGTAAAACTTCTCTGGCACTGAGCATCCCTAATTTGTAAGAGAGATGAATGTTTTTTCACAAAGAATTGTTGTGAGTAATAAATATAAAAGCATTTGAAGCACTGGAAACAGCTTTGCTGTTATTATCTCTAATCTACTTCAAGAGGTAGGGAGAATTCCCCCAGAAATTCACATTTCTCTGCTTCTAGACCCAAGAGTATTAAGCATCTTGTGATCCTGTTTCAGTACCGGTTGTCAGTGGCTTGGACACCTGGATTTCTACTTGTCCTCTGGGAAACTCTTTCAGTCTAATTGACCTCATTGTAAGAACATGTTTTCTAATATCTGGACAACATTTTCATTTCTGTGTTTCATACTCTAATTTCTATTTATATCTCCGTGGGGCAGCATTAACAGTCTTTCTCCTTCTGTGTGCATGCCCTTCAAATATTTATGTTGTTAGTATGTCCCTCCTTAGTTATGCTCCATCTCTGCAAACAACACTTAGTTCTTTTCATCTTTTCTCATAAATCAATCCCTCCAGCCCTTAAATCATGCTCCTTGATGCTCTTTGAATCGCTTCCAATTTTTTGACAGCTTTCTTGTGTTGAGATGCCCAGAACTGTTTACTGTATTCTAGGTGCTGTCTTATCAGCCTCATGCTGAGCAGCTTTCTCCCCTTGATGGTTCTTGACAGCCAGCTTCCCTGCAGGCAGCTCAAGGATGCTGTTTGGAGCCTCCAGTCACCATTTAAACGTGTAATATCTTTCTCCACCATACATTGCAGGCACCTTTTAGTGTGTGTTACCATTCTAGGCAACCATTATATGATGGCTGCTTTTCAGAAACCGTAGACAACCTTTGTGAACTTTGTCTTACTGAGATGAGTGTAAATATTTAAGGCTGTAGACTCTGGAAGAGTCCTTGCTCTGGGTCTAGGACTGCCTGGAATTAACTCTCTGCTATATGACTTTGCTGTCTGACCTTGACTAATTTCCCAGTGTCTCAGCTGCTGCTTCTGTCAAATGTAAAAGTGTCTACACGATTGCTCCGAGGAACAAGTGACATGATTCACAGGAGCACTTAGAATGCTGACTGACACATTGGAAACAATAAGCCCACATTAGCTGTGCCATTTAAAAATTTAACTGAGGTAAGTTTAGATAGAATGCACATATTTTGAGTGTACAATTTGATATGTTTTGAAGATGGATAGCCCTGCATAACCAATGCCCAAATAAAAATATTTTCATATTCTCAGAAAGTTGTCCCATACTCCATTCAATAGACATACCCCCTTATCAGATTTTCTTTACCATAGCCTAGTTTTGCCAGTTATAGAAAATAACTAAGATGAACACATAAGCTATACATTTTTGTGTATCTTTATTCTTTTACTCAAGATAATGGTCTTGAGCTTCATTCATATCATTGTGTGTATCAAGAGATTTTTAAAAATTTTTCTGAATATTATTCCATTATATGAATAGTACACAATTGTTTTTTCCAATTACCTGTTGATAAATTTGGATTGTTTCCAGTTTTCCATTATTATGAATAATGCTACTGTAAACATTCTTATACAAAAGATGTATTTGTGGGTATAGGTTTACATTTCATTACCACAGGGTGAGTCTGCACACCCAATCAGGCCATTGTGAGTAAACTTAGGCCAGGACTCCATTTATCACCTATCCACCATATGCCCTGACTCTAACAGGAGATATCTTAGACTCATTGCCATCCATGTCAAATCATTTTCATTTCTGTGTTTCATAGCCTATATCTAATGTCTCTAGAAAAATCTGGATATTCCCTATTCCCCAAATATGATTACTGTAGTATGTGGTTTTAAGAAACAGTGACACATTAAGTTTTAATAATCAGATTATTAAGAAAAAAACAACTTTGATGTATAGCACTTGCCAATACCTATGGTGTATTATAAAGTTCCACTCAAAGCTAATTAAACCTTTCAACATTATGTCACTGAACATAGAGTTAGGAGGAAATATGGATGGTAGTATAAGTTGGCTCTAGCACAGCATTGACTGTATGTTTCTTTGAAATAAAAAATGGAAATATTTATTGCACATATTTGTAGTGTTCTATGTTTCCTTACCAAGATGATCCTGGCTTTCCTTTTCTCATTAATGTCTGAATAAGTTGGAAACTGAATAAGAGATCGTGATTTTTCCATTACAGCAACTGACATAGCTTTCTGGTGATTAGCTCTTGAAGTTTTATATAATCAAGAAAAATGCTTGTGAGGTTCCCATTTATATCAGTCCTAGAGACATCATCATAGCTTACTAGCCATTTCCACAAATCCAAAGTGGTTAAAGGCCTTTTGAATGTCAACTTGACCTTGCTTCCAATTATGGTGAACACACCTTGTGTCTGAAATGTGTTTTTCTCTATTCCCAAATTCTATCACCTATTGAAAACTATGTATCCTAGTCCCACTATAGCATCACCTAATCAAGTCTGATCAACAGAGTACAGCAACAGTGATAACAACAAAAAATCAGTTTCTCACTGATGCTAACACACAACTCCTCTTAGTACATGTTTTATTTCTTACTTGAAGTACATGTTCTCTGGGCTCACCTTGGGAACACCTGGTAGTTTATTTGGTAGCTTTCTGTTTTCATCTAATATGTCTTTGCTAAAAGGTTTACTTGCAGGGGCTTTCTGACTCCTTTCTGAATACTTTTCTAGGGCAACTCTGGCATAGGTCACTGTATGTACCATAACTTGTATCTAAGCTTCAATTATCTATCCTTTCAGTATATTAAGTGTCTTTTACGTGATGTTAAAATTTAAGTCATGGGAAAGTGCCTATATAATAAACTCAAGCTCTCCCCTCTCCCAGCTTTACGTCCTACATTCAGGATTCACTTCCATATTTCCTCTTTACATCCTTTCCATACAGATTAGCCAGATTCTGGTGTTTTTCATGTTGAACAAGCTTTCTCCTCTTATATGCCTGTTTGGACTATGCTAAGATATGACTGTGGTTACTGGTGAAGTGGCAATAAGAGATGGAGAAAAATCTTCTGGAGGAGCTCTATGCTGAGAGATATCTATTTTAGGTGATAGCTTTTGCATGGCCCCTAGGCATTGAGAGTCTGCTCTTCTTTAGCAAAGAGAATGAGGCTCTTTTCTCCAATCTGGAGAGTGCAGGGTAAGTTAGGGACCTCACTTTCTTAGAAGTATTTACTCACATGTTTCCTCTCCAAATCCTTGAGTTCACTCCTTATCTGAACACTGGATGAGCGTAAGAGACCTAATGGAACTGAACATTCTGTCTCCTTTGTAGTTCCTTAGAGTAGGTCTAATGTGGGTCTAATATTGTGACTGACTTTCGGGATGGTGTGCCCTCTGGCTGCTGCAGATGTGCAAGTCATGTCAGCTTCTTCCCGATTACTCTTCTCTTAAGAGAGTTGTGATTCTTGAGAAAAGCATCAGCCCAGTGTCTGCGTTGAGAGTGAGTCAGCCTCTTCTAGATTAGAAAAACTGCCAAGGAGGTTTTCTAGCTTCCACAGTGCACCTTGAGTTGATAATGAAACCTACATTATTTTGTAATCCTCTAGACCCCTAAGGCACTTGCCAAAATATATCCAATTCCATCACCTTTATAATCATCATTCTCCTATCTTTTAAGTGCTGGAACTGTCACAGGAGCCAGTCCTTCTTCTTCCATCAGTATCAAATTTTAATTCATCACAGGTAAATGTCCTAGTAATTGTGATGCTGCACCATGACATGGGTTATTACTGCCCTAAAAAATCAGCAGTTGGCCCCTCATTTGTGTCTGACCTGTGGTTGTTCCACTTCTAGAATACCTCCCTGAGGACTATTTTCAAGAAGCACTTCTATCCTCCAAGGCAAATGCTGAGACAGAGACTTGGGAGCAGATCATTTATTTTGGAGACAATATCAGAAGCACTAGCAGGAAGGGCTGGGGAAGTGAGATAGGGAGGAGATGAACAAAGTATCTATTAATGATTAAGTTATTGTTGTGGGTTATTAGAACATTCTGAGTAACTTTGCAGAATGTGCCTTGCGTTGCTCCACCAGGAGATGGGGAAGCTGGGGTGCTCATCTACCAACCTCCACCCTCATTGGTTAAGGATTGCTCCTAGGAATATTGACTCCCAGACATTTCCTGGCTGCTCTGGCTGCTGTCTGAGTAGTCTTCTGGCCCTGGGTAAAGGCAGGTAAAAAGCAGAGAGATGTAGGCACTTGAGAGAAAAAGCTCTTAGCATCATGGAAATCATCCACTTTAATTGCTGATGAACTCAGGTGGACCAAAGAGCTATCCTGTGGAGCATCAACAGCTCTCTGCAGTAGGATTAGATGAGAAAGTGCATGTTAAATATCAGAAGAGTATCTGTCACAGAGTGGACACAATTATCAGCATCATCAATGTGATTTTTACTATTATCTGTGTTATTTTACTTCACCTCCTTTACTTAGGCAATGCAGACTCTAGAGGAGAATCCACATTGCCTTCATCTCTCTGTCCATGAAAATGTTTAGCCTAATTCTTGGTGCAGAGTAACTCATTAGTAAACATCATTTGAAAGAATGAGTGTTTTGAAGGAGGTGGAACAAGGCAAAGGCAACCAATTCCTAGGACAATGATAATTAAACTTGAAGTTGAGAAATGTGTGAACTATGGTTGAGAAAAAATAAATGCAATGGTGGTGGAGTTGAACTCCAATCTCGCTTCAGGTCCTGGCCGTGATGCTTCCTCGCCGGGTGATTTGGGGAAGCTCCAAGCTGAAGCTCCCTTAACTGCCCAGAAAGAAGCAGAGTGTTGCCTTCACAAATAGTGAGGACTTTAGTACAAGGCTTCTGGGGGAGTGCAGAGCCCCGTCACCCAAGCTTCCCTCCTTTACTTCTCTCTTTGAAGAGTTTGACAAAAGCATCATCCACACTTGGGCACCAACCTCCTTAGCATCAGTGTCTTCAGAGCATGGGTTTGGGAATCAGAAAATCCTGAATTACAATGGCAGTCCTGTCACTTGTTAGCCATGAGACTTTTCTGAACCTCATTTTTCTTATCCATAAAAAAAATAGTTCCGATGTTATCTACCTTGGGTGAGGATTCAGTGAGACGCAGTGCACAGCGTGCCTCTTAGCGCATGGGACACTCTACACAGTGACAGGCAGACATTTGCTGTTTGGTGCCAGTTTCTTCTCTGGGTGCAGCATCATTGCACAGATGTCTGCGTGACAGGTCTTTCCAGGGACTTTGTTCTGCCATTTCCCCCGAAAACTCGGGAAGCACTGTGGTCCTGTCACTAGTTTCTACTCAGTTTGCTTCTATTTGTAGAAATGCTCCTGTTAGTCCTCAGGCTGGCACTTGACAACAACAACTTTGAGATTCCAAATACTTGTCAACAGGTAAAGGCGGTGAGTTTGGAAAAGGAGAGAAAACTACTAAATAAATATAAATAAAGGAAAGTAAGGGAGCCTTGTGTATGGAAATGTTATGTGAGGGAAATTGATTTATAGCTGAGTTATTGTATGTCTCAGACTGTAGCCAATAAAGATTTAATGTTGCTTACAATAAAAGGCCCATGTGGAATAAGACTTTTAAAATAGAAATAGGATAAAAAGAAAGAAGACTGCATGAATATGCTAACAATCCTAGACTAATAAAGTTGATATAATAGGCAGTTTTGCATTGGCTATATCATGGCCAAGAAAACTAGAAATCGATTTGAAGGAATTGCAAGCTATTAGCAAAAGAACCTCCAAAATCAGGGGTCTTGGTTTGAAACCTAAGTTTCTCCTAGTTAGCAGTGAGTTTGGGGACAGAAACTGTGCCACCAGCCTAGTTTTTCATCATGTAATGAGGCTGTTGGAGGTAGTCTTTTACTGTATTTTCTTGATAACCCATCAATTTTAGTTCTTCAATAAAATATAACCCAGACCCCAATTTATCATATAAAAATGGAGCTGGCAAGTTGGAGAGGCTATAGGGCTCTTACCTTTCCTTTGGTAACCTCAAAGTCACATCCAGAAACCCTAAGCTCGAAAAGTATTGGTCAATATAGCATTATGTTACTAGTCCTGGAAAACAATATATATTTGCGTGCCATTGCAAAATATATTCACAGTATGTAAATATTTATTTATTTGATCAGAAGGGAACATAATATTTCATAACACAACACAGTACTACATTAAGCCCTAAACAAATATCTTAGGTCCCATGCTAAGTGATAAGGGTACAGTCATGAAAGAAACAGACCTGCTCTCCATATTTCTGTAGTTCACAGTAAAGGCCAAGTGATTTAGTATGTGATAAGAGCTATAATAAACGATCATGGACAGCCTGGCAGTGTGGCTCATTGGTTGAGTGTCAACCTATGAACCAAGAGTTCACACAGTTTGATTCCTGGTCAGGTCAGGCACATGTCCAGGTTGCGTTTTTGATCCCCAGTAGGGGGCATGCAGGAGGCAACCAATCAATGATTCTCTCTCATCATTGATGTTTCTATTTTTTTTCTATATTTCCTTTCCTCTCTGAAATCAATAAAGGAAGGAAAGAAGGAAGGGAGGGAGGGAAGGAGGGAGGGAGGGAGGGAGGCAGGGAGGGAGGGAAAAAGGAAGGAAGGAAAGGAAGGAAGGAAGGGAGAGAGAGAGGAGAGAGAGAGAAAGAGAGAGAGAGAGAGAGAGAGAGAGAGAGAGAGAGAGAGAGAGAGAACATCACCAGGCACTATACTGTGTCTAATATAATTGACTACCAAGGAAATTATGTACAATTTGAACCAGAAGAATTTGAAATTTGATGCTCAACATTTTTCTCTATGAGACAAAGCATAGCACTTTGTCAGTAAGGAGCACTTGACCAGCACTATTCCTGGATGTCCTCAGAACAAAAATCAATTCAGGTTAATGCCCACCTTAATAAGTCAAGGTGTTTACTCCCGGGAGACAGGGGTCAAGTATGAAAGCAAATTCCTGTCATAACAATCTTTGATCTCTCCAAACCCAGGCAAACCTGCTGTCATCAGTGTAGCCCTAATGATCACACTGTGCCTGGCATGTGGCACTTAGTCAGTTCCTTTTATTTGTTTCCACTTCTGTTTTAACTCTAAATCAAGCGTGTCAAACTTGTGAGTCTAAATGAATATGAGAAGTCATTTTCAGAATTTGCAACTTGTGAAAAGCAGCATCAATATAATTTTATAAAATTATGTGAGACTAGGAAAAGGAGATAAGCATATTTATACAAATGAGCATTTAAAAAGCCACAAATCCTTTAAGTAAGAAAAGTAAGGAAGTAGCAATATGTGATTTCAAGTAACCAGCTTGTCAAAGATGGGGTAACCAGAAATGGAGGTACATGCAGAAACTCAAGCGTGACTACACATACCATGATATGAGCACCTAAAACTATTTTAATAAATGAACACTACTAGTAAATAATAAAAAAGAAGAAAGAAGGGGCGGGGGAGAGGTGCATCATATATGGGCAGACATGCAAGTGTACTGCAATGCTAGGTATGTGTGCCCTCAGGATGAGCACACTGAAGGAGTTTTCCCTCCCTAAGCTGGCCAGTATTCCACAAACATTCATTTAGCACCCACTCCATGTCATGCGCTGGCGAGCAACCAGCGTTAAAATAGCAAGCAGCACCATCACCCATCCTTGGCTGTTGCTATGCTGCTGGACGGAACCTTTATCTAGTGTAGCCAGGGAACCTGGCATTTATCAGGGTGGGTACTGCCCTCTGCCCTGCTGACAGGGTGGATTCAATACATGTCATACCCACTGTGCTGAGACGTTTTAATGGCCTGCTCTTTCTTCTCTCTCATTACCCTGGAGACTTTGCCTTTCTTTCCTCTTCAGTCCCCCCCACAATGTCCTTTCACATCCTGGTCTTTCCTTGGCACTGAGCTCCCTGTCTGTGACATTGAAGAAGTTACTGACTTGTTTCTGCCTGACCTTCCATAAAAACTTAGGATTGGCTACATTATCTCTGAAGTCTTACTCACTTCTTCTGAGCCAAAGTTGTGGAATTCTTGCTACTGCTTTCCATCTGATGCAGCTTGCATTCTCCATGTTCCCCCTACCCCCGCAAAATAAATAAATAAATAAATAAATAAATAAATAAATAAATAAATAAAAGCTGAGCCTGAGACCAGGGCTTTGTGGAGGGCATTTATTTGGGGTCATTTGATCTTGCAGTACCTGAGTGGAGGGTTTATAGGGCTAGGGAGCAGCAAAAATGGAGAAAAGAAAAGAAGCCAATCCAAAGGGTATTAAGCTTGTTACTACTAGGGAAATGGGGAACTGAATCCTGTTGGTGATGTTACCAGAAACTGTATGACATGGGCCTCTGAAATGCCTTAGACTTAGAAAAAGGGAATATTTACCCACTGGTTCCTGCCCCATTGGTCCTGGGTCACCTCAGGAAGTGTTAACACCTTCACACTTCCCAGTTTGTGCAGGTGCCAGAATGGCTGGTCAGACTCCTACAGGAAATCCATGGGGGTGAGGCAGGTTAGCCTCGGGGGAAGGAATATAACAGATACCAGTGTAGCTGAGATAAAATGCTGTTAGGCTACACCTAAATGCAGCTGGTTACTGTAGCAAAGACCAGAGAAAAATGATGGAGTAAGAGAATATGAAAAGGGAAATAAATAGGTGTCTGATATACAACCATTGCATTCCTCAATGTTGTGTCAATATCAAGAGTTTTTTTTTTTATCCTGTTAAATGAACTTTAACAGGGCAATGAAAGCATGGGAACTGAGTCTGAAAACTTGGATATCCACCATTTCCACAAAGGCACAGGCTTGTTGTTGGAGTGGGCTCCATGGCCCATTCCTTCCCAATTCCCATGTAGGTACATTATAATATTAACAGTTATTATTAAAGATCAACTACAGTTGGCCAGGCATTGTATTAGGCACTTTACATACAATATCCCTCCTGAGAGTCAGAATAATATGTTCCTGTCAGGTTAGTATGCCTATCCCCCTTTTACAAATGAGGAAACTGAGGCTCGGGAAAGGAGATTGACTTGATTTTGTTTACATAATTGATCAGCTGTTAAACTGGGATTCAAATCTAGATATACCTCTACAGCTCAGGCTGTTCCCAGTAGTTGAAACTATCCCAGTGGGCACCCTTGGGATCTGGTATCTGCCTCAGTTCTAGGCTTGCATTCCTGTGTGTTCTGAAGACTAGCCTTGACTTCCAGTTGGCCTGGCTTGAGTCTTGATATCCTGCCTAGTTACTTCCCAGAGAACTCAGCTGCCTGACCTCACCCACGAGTTAAGATATACACTGAGTGGCCAGATTATTATGATCTCTGAATGCATAATAATATGGCCACTCAGTGTGTGTGTGTGTGTGTGTGTGTGTGTGTGTGTGTGTGTGTGTGTGTGTCTAATTAGAGGCCCAGTGCATGAATTCCTGCATGCATGGGGTCTGGCCAGCCTGGCCAGGGATAGGCGACATGGGAGGTTGGCCGGCCTGCCTGCTGGTCGAACTCCTGGTCGAGGGGACACTTTGCATATTAGCCTTTTATTATATTGGATATATACTGAGTGGCCAGATTATTATGCATTCAGAGATCATAATAATCTGTCCACTCAGTGTATTTGCTATCCATACTAGCCCAGCTGAGAAACTGAAGCCTCCCAATGTTTGATTGCTACTTTTTCTCATTGGAGGCAAGCCTACAGTAAAATCAGAACCCCAAGCTAAACCTCCCCTGTTCCATGGTCTTTCTTTCCCATCTTTTCTTCTGTCATTTCCATTTTCCCTTTACACTCTCTATTCCCATTATCCATAATCCATTGGCAGGATAAGATAAGGCACAGCAGAGGATAACAAGAACAGTTAAACTGAGAGATATATTCAATGGGATTTAGAATCAGAGAGTCAAGGAATCTGATATTTGAAGGAAAATTAGAGTGTTATAGCCTTTCTCTGTACCAATTCCCTTCCTCACATACCTGTGCCTTCTCAACTCCTTCCAATTCTGTGCATTGGAAGTCATAGTTTACCTGTGAGGATTCATTTGTACAATGTCATTCTCTCCTCCCTGGTCATATTTGACTGACTGTAGCCAGTCTTGCTTGGGAATGAAACAATGAGGGAAAGGGAAGCCAAAGCACAGATGTGAGGTGGGGTGGGGAAGTGTCCTTCTTCATGTGGCAGATATGAGAGCACAGGTGGAGGGAGCAAGAATATTCTACTCACTGTGAGAATGAGAAACAAAGAAGCTTATCTGATGAGACAAGGAAAGAAAGATGTTGATAAGAAAAAAAAAAGATAATTGGAGAAAGATTTCAATCAGCCTCCTGTACCTATTCCCTGCAATCTTGACCACTTATATCACTGACTTTTTACTTATTACCATTGCTCAAGTAATTTTCCATATCCACTGCTCTCTTGAAATTTTTCAAGTGGGATAATCATAACAAATATATCTGGGCTATGTTTTTTGATGACATGAAATTCTCTGCTTCCTAAAATTCTTTCATTTCCCAGTAGATCCCATTGTTATAAAGTGTTTCGCTGAAAGCATTTTCCCCAAAATTTACACTCATTGGTTCTCTTTCTGCCCTTTGGGACCAAATAAAACAAATATAATCTTTTCTTTATGAGCCAGCCCATCCAGTGGGAGAGGAAACCATCCGTACTCTTCTCTCTACTCCATGAAGTTTCCTAAGCGAAATGTCCCCAGTTCTTCTTCTTATTCATATGCTGTGGTTTGGAATCTTGTTGCTATCCCGGTCATTTCCCTCTGGTTACACCACACATTGTTTATCGCTCATCTTCAGATTTGGCTGGCCCAATATATAATTATGTGAGTCTGTTACATCCCTGTCTCTGGGGTCTTATATTCATTATTAAAGTCTAAATCGCCATGAACCCAAGTGTGTGTGTGTGTGTGTGTGTGTGTGTGTGTGTGTGTGTGTTTCAAAATGACAGAAAATAAGGGGCCATGGAATTTGCACAAAAGATGTAGAGGAGAGAATCACTTCCATGTGACTCCAAAGTCATTTAGGTACAATCCTACATGGAGGTATTATGTTTGACATCAGACATGGCCCTAAAGGGGATAGGAATATGCTTCAACAGTTAGATGATTATGTTAATGCAAACTGGGATTTATTATTGTGTTTGTCTTATTCAGGACTGAATTTGATGTGATTGCTGCTGCTGCTTCAGTGCTAGGTAATGGAGGCTGAAATATATTCCCTCAAAGATCCTTCGGGAACTGCCAATTTGGGATTGACAGAGAGAGTCACTGGGTGTCACTGTTGAGTCATCGGAATGCAGCTCTCTCCTTGCTTATAGGCTTCTGATTCCTTAAAGAAGCTGGGAGCTGGAGGTAGGGGGTGGCTGCCTGTTCCCTTCTTGTCAGTGGTATCTCTTTATTAGGGTCAAAATCGATGATCCCTCTCCCTATCCCCCCACCCCCCATAAGTATTAGGTTAGACATGCCCATGTCAGGGTGGGCCTTAGCTGCCTCAGCTACTGCTTAATGAGCTGATCTGCCCTTGCTCTGCCTGGTGGTGCTATATAAGGGTCTGCTTTTATGCCTCCATGAAGCCAGTGATCACCCCCCGACTGGCAGCCAAAGGAGGTCTCCCCTCACCCCAGAGCCTGTGGAGCCCTGCCGCTCTCTTCACAGCAGACACACTCTTCTATTCCACAGTCAGAGTTCGTTCCAGAATCAGCCGCAGGCATTTCACTCTCAGTGAAGGATCAGTGGCACATTTCAGCTTTTTATGGGAGTGCTGATTTTGATAGACATAAAGACAGGTGGAGTTGTAGGCACCTGGAATGTTGAAGGGTAAGAAGAGAAATTGACCAAAGGAGAGAAAAGCCAAAGATGAGAAGTCTGGGAGACCTAACAGTCTTCTGTCCAAGAACTGACCCTGGTACCAGCCTGGCCTGATCCACATGTTGGTCGTAGAAATTTTGTTGCCTCAATGGCTGACTATACTTGTCACATGGTTATGAGGGTCCTTTGGCAGGTATCCTCAATCCTTTTAGAAGAACATAATAGAAGTGCAAGTCCAAAGTCCCATATACCAATAACTTTTTCTGGATGTCTGAGGAGAGGCCCAGGAATCAGTATACTTATACACTTCAGATGTTATCTATATATATAAAAGGCTAAGTGACGGTCACATCTGAAACAACCAAACAGACAGCCGAACAGGCTGTGTGGGGTGACCAGGCTAGCAGGGGGGTTACTGAGGGGCGACCAAATGACTGAGCAGCAGGCTGTGTGGGGAAACCAGGCCGGCATGGGGTTAGTGAGGGGCGACCAGATGACTGAGCAGCAGGCTGTGTGGGGAAACCAGGCCCGCAGGGGGGGCTGTTGGGGGCAACCAGGCCAGCAGGGGGGCAGTGAGGGGTGACCAGGCTGGCAGAGGGGGACAGTAAGGGGTGACCAGGCTGGCAGGGGGGGGGGGAAGTTGGGGGCAACCAGGCCGACAGGGGGGGCAGTTGGGGGCAACCAGGCCAGCAGGGGGCGGGCAGTTAGGGGTGATCAGGCAGGCAGGCAGGTGAGCAGTTAGGAGCCAGTGGTCCCAGATTGTGAGAGGGATGTCCGACTGCCAGTTTAGGTCCGATCATGGGGTCCCGGATTGGAGAGGGTGCAGGCTGGGCTGAGGGGATCCCCACCCCCTGTGCAAGAATTTTGTGCACTGGGCCTCTAGTTAAAGCATAATAACTATAGGCTAATCTACAGATGAAACACTTTCTGAAGACTGTGCATCACTTTCTGTTTTCATTTTTGCTTCCCCTAGAATTCAATACTAAGCTGTGTCTACAGAGATCTTTCTAAAATATGAGCACTCTGTTTTCCCTTCTTAAATCCCTAATGGCAAATCACCATGTATAGGTCAAGTCCCAACTCAATGTCCTATTATTTAGGTCCATCCTATTGGCCTCTGCTTTTTCCAGGTCAGTACACTTTCCATCCTCACACTAATTATGCTGCCATTCTTTATGCCAGGGGTTTCCCACTTGGCTGCACATTGAAATCACCTAAGCAACTTTAGAAACACTGATGCCTGAGTCCCACCCCCAGGAATTCTGTTTTAATTGGTGTGGGAAGGGACCCAGGAATCAACGGTTTCCAAAGATTCCCAGGTAATGCTAACGAGGCACAAATTCTGAGAGTCAATCTTCTGTGATATTCATCTTCCTAGAACACATTTATCTTTTCTTACCCTCCTTTGACCTACTCATTGCTATTAATCCTTCCTGGCTAAACCTACTCATCCCCTTGATGAAATCATCTCTGAACATACTCCCAGCTAAATTAAAGAACATTTTCTCTGAGATTCCATAGCACTTGTACATACTATAGAAAACTGGGTTGGAAAAATCTATGTCTTTTTTGCTTGTTTTGCTAGACTGTACACCCTCCTGGGGAAGCAAATGGGATGTATTTGTCACCATGTGTGCAGCACAGAGCCAGCACCTAGAAGTGGGTGCTAAGGAAGTATTTGTAGGTCAGAACTGTTGATGATATGGAGTGTGAATGAGTTAATGAATAGTCAATGACAATGATAGTGCCCAATCTTTATCAAGGTGTTACCATGATTATTATCATATACAACATGTTATATAGTCATCACCTTATTTTACACTTACAAGAGCCCCACTAGAGAGAGTGGTCTACATTTTACAGATGAGGAAGCTTAGGTGTTAAGTAGATGCCATGGCCTTGATTTCAAGCCTGGTCTGCCTGACTCCATGTTTAGTTACTCGACTGACTGCCTCTAAAAATAGAAGTGAGAAGCTGTTGAACTAGATCTTGTCATGGTAGCTTTTATTGGACTCCTTTTGCCAGGCAGTATATGAGCTCATTAAATGTTTCACCCTATTTAATCCATACAACAATTCTCTGAATAAGTATATTAGTGTCATTTCATTGAGAAGAAAATCATGTCTAAGAAAGAGGACACACAACATAGGCAAGGCCTATGGGAGAATGGCACATGCTGGATGACATCCTAGGACTCTATGGCTGTCTGTCTGGCATCAATGCCCAGAACTACATTTCTACTACATATGTTACAGTAGCCTCATAATCAATGATGAGGAAAGAACAAGGGAGGGATCGAGGGAGGGGAGGAAAGAAAGGTCAGACACATGCATGATTTTTCTGACTTACTTTAACTAGGACAAAATGACTCAATGCAGCTTTTGTTGTCTCTCTTCTCCAAATCCTTAGCACTTTCCCCCACAGGGTCATTAGGACCAAAATGTAAAATGACTTTATTTTGGAAGAGAGTGGCCCATTTTTCTGAACCTACCAAGGATACCTGAAGTGTAACCACATTTTTATATGGATGCTCTTATAACTACTTTCTCTAAAAAGTGAACTCAGGGGAATCAGTCCATCATTTTTTTAAAGAAGGGAACTGAGGCCCATAGAGTAGGACTTAGCGAAGGTCATGTTACTAAATTGTGGCCAGAACCAAATTCTCCTTGCCACCAGTCCAGGGTTCTTATTCACAGCCTGACTCAGTGAATATAGGAGCCATTGTTAAACTTGATGAATGTTTTAAAAACTACTTGGAGTTTTTTTTAGTTGTAAAGTACCCTAAGTGCCAAACACAAGGTATTTTTATTGCCTATTGTCACCACATAACTAGGCCATTTGCTCTGTGGGATGTTGGTAATAGGGTAAATAGAAGCAAACAGAGGTAAGGTGCAGAATCCTTTCCCTCACTAATGGGAACAGATGGTGTAGAATGTGACACGGATCCTGGCTGCAAAGAAATGTGAACCACTGACTCCCTGCTGAGGGAAGACAGTATCCTTTGAGGAGAAGTGGAGGAGACATCTGGAAATTCAGTGGATGAGCCCTGAATGAAGACCCGTCAGGCATGCTAGGGTGCTGGCCAAAGTTGTGGGAAGAGCATCAGATTCCAAGTCAAGTTACTCCTAGGGGCTGCAACTTTAGGAGAGCGGATAAAACCCTCTGGGCCTATGTTTTCCTATGTACGAAAGGAAAGGCTTATTTGCCAATCTGAAAACGTATTAGGTACTTGCATAAATTTGCTCATGGCAGTTTCTTCAGTCTGTTCTCTTTCTTATTCCTTGGACCACCAACATTTTCCTTATCCTCAAGCCATAACAGTGTTGTCACTTTATCAATCTTTCACCAACTCCCAATACGAGGTTCTTTTTCTCCCCTCCCTTCATTATGGTGTTTTCTGCATGCACTTGCTATAGCAGTTACTTCAGTGCTCTTACTTACAATATATCTACCTCCCCAACTGGATTGGCAGGCCCTCCTGGGCAAGATCTATGTTTAGACTATTCCTGTTTCTTTCAGCAGAACCTCACGTGTCATTTCGCAAGGAGTGAGTTTCTACTCCACATTGGTTGAATTGAGCTCATTGGAGCATGGATGCTACTTGTGTTTTCCCCACCATCAAGTCTAAAAAATGTGGGAATCCACTTATGAGTTATTTGAGAAAATGGCTAGAGAACCGTTTGGAAATTTTATCACAGAGGACATGGAACCAGCAGTCTTAGATATGGGACTCAGCTCAGGGATATGTGGCATTAGGCAATCAGTTCACTTCTCTGGGCCTCAACTTTCTCATCTGTAAACTGGGGATCATAGCCCCTGTCCTGCAAATTTCACAATAGTACTCTGTAGATTGAATGAGATTATAATTAAAAATATTTTGCACACTGTATAGTACTATAGACAGGTCAAGGTTGAATATTATTTCATTATTATTATTATTATTACTACATCATAACTATCTCAGATCTCCTGTGCTTTAAATAACTATAATTCTTAACTTCATGGAATTTTTAGTAAATGGTAAATGAGAGATACTTGCTTTATAAGAAAACAATCATAGTCTCCTGATCTTCCTAGAAAGTTCCTAATGGAATAAGAACTCACGTCTGAAATCCCTAGGATGTTACCAAAGACCAAAAAAAAAAAAAAATGGATTGAAACTTCAGGTGACCCGTGGCCGCTCAGGAGTAGCAGCAGAGAGAGTGGAACTGGAGTGGGAGGCTGAGCATTTCTCCTAAGGTGATAGGAATCCTTGCTTCCCCATAGCAATCTGATGTTTTTTATGGACCTGCTGATGGTCCAGTCTTCAAAGAAGCCTCTGTCATTTTAGTCATATTTGGACCTTTGGGTGTGGTCACAAAGAAAAGCCAGAGAATCGGTTCTGTAATGAAACATGAACCTTGCTTCTCTTTGAACCTGACCGCAAGTAATTTATGTTTGTTATGTGAACCTGCTTTCTTGTCTGTGAAATGGGGATAAAAATAAAGACAGTAGCTGCCATTTACAGAATAGCTGTTAATGTGTCCGAACTATTGGGTGGTTAATGTGTATCTCATTCATAGCTGAGGGCAGAGGTCCAGGGAGCTTAAGTAACTTTTTTTTTTTTGCTTCTTTGGGTTTTTCCCTTCATTTAAAAAAAATGAAGTGACTATTTTAAATACATTGGTAAAAGACAGGTATAATCTAGTCTATGAGTCTGTGAATCAGCTAGGGGAGGGTGGGACTACGTTTGGACAAAGGTTTGTTAGAACCCAAAGCCTGCAGTTTTCAATTACAAAGTGTTACACAAATGTCAGCTGCCGTTGCTATTGGTGATACATTCGACAGCCTCGGTATTTAAAAGAGGAAAGTTCATCCACTGTGGCTGCCAAAACCAAAAGAGAAGTGAGGCATTTCTGATCATAGTCTAAGCAGATTGGTGAATTCCTACAAGTGCCTACGTGGGAATTAGGGAAGATAGAGGTCCCTCCAATGCGCTTATCATGGAGAACAGTGGAAGTTTCATGGAGATAAACCCGCAGCTTGACTTAGCTGCTCTGCAGCACCTTCATTCTGCACATGACCGCTTTTGTTGCTCTGTTCTGTCCCGGGATATTTCTCAGGGCTCCAGTCTTTGTTTCTGGTGTCCACCCCTCATCAAGCACACACTTCCTCTTCTGCCTTGTACCGTGCTAGGGGAGGAGCCAAAACAGATGGTGTGAAGACATGCCTGCATTCTGCCTCTTGTGGGCCCCAGGCACTTATGTCATTATGGGCCCCATGTCCCAATAAAATTTGTAAAGAAATATATTTTATGACTATATTGGTATAAAAGTGGATAAAATCCAGACTGAATTCATTATTATACATTCGTTGTTATTATTATTATACTAGAGGCCCAGTGCATGAAATTCCTGCACGGGTGCGGTCCCTAGGCCTGGCCGATGATCCAAGCATGATCATCTGGCATGGAAGGGCAGATCTCAGCTGACCTCTGGGCCTTGGGCAACACCTGGGCCCCAAGACCCCCGCGCGCCCCCCTCCACCTGAGTCACAGCACCTGAGTCCCCACAAGGAGATGCAGTGAGTGTCCCCAGACGCCGTGGGCCGGGGTGCAGAGTGGGACTCTGGGCCACTCAGCGGCTCCACATGGAAGCCAGGCAGGCAGTGCTCTCTCTCCCGGCCAGCCTCACAGACCGGCTCCTGCGCAAACCCACGGGGAGCCCAACCGGCCCCTGTGGTCCTGGCGGATGGGGCCAGGCTCAACTGGAAGAGGCTGTGTGGGTACAGGGCAGGCTCCTCGAGGGAGCCCGACACCTGAGCAAGGGAGCTTCCCTGGCACATGAGCCCTGGCATCTCAGGGGAGGGTAGCATAGGGAGTGAGAGCAAGCTCTGGCCCCATCACCCTGGCCCTCAGGTAGCTGGCGAGAGGTTGCAGCCCCCCTCCGGGGCGCCGCGGGAGGTAGGTCACCACCACCCACCCCCAGTTCCCTATCCCAGCCCGGGCCCGCCCCAATCAGGTGATCAGGGCCTGCTGGCCACTGGTCACCATCTGCTGGGCAATCAGTGGGGCGATTGGGCCCCTGCTCTCACCCGCCTTATCCTGGTGCCACCCACTCACCTGTTCCACCATCCTGCCACAGTCCTGCTCTCATTGGGGCCAATGGGGGCCAGGAGCGCCTCTACTGCTGCCTGTTACCAGCACCGCATTGCTGATGCCCACCATGTTTTGTGCCACCCCCTGGTGGTCAGCACACGTCATAGCGAGCAGTCGAACTCCCGGTCGAACAATTTGCATATTAGGCTTTTATTATATAGTATTTTTTTCTGATTTTAAAATAAATTAGAACTTTTTTTTTTATGATTCCCTAAAAGTATCATGGATCAGAGGCACTATGCCTATTGTGCCTAATGGAAACGCTGACCATGAGTAAAGAACTCAGAAAACAAAATGTCACAGGATATGAATCCATTTTCAGCAACTTTAATATGTGACCTTGAGTAAATGTAAAGAACTCTGCACACCCCCTCCCTCCAGGTTCTTTCTCTGCAAAAGAGAAGAATGCTTGACTTGGTGGACTAAGAGAACAGCAAGGAATGTAGCACAGACTTGGGAACAAGGGACAGGAATTCCAGGTTCTTCCCACTGGCCAGCCTGGATCCTATGTCAACACAAGTAGCTAGCAGAGTGGGAATAACATGATTGACTGTCCTCCTAAAATTACATGGCATGGGGGGGAGGTGGTATTTCATGGTCAGACTAAAATGTCCATTAAATAATTATGGTTGAAACAAAAAAAGAAAAAGAAAAAAGAGAAGCCCGCTCCCTCTCCCTTCTGAAGGCTCCCATCTAGAAATTTCACTCTGGATTCATATGAGTTTATTTGGATAAAATCATTCAACCAACAACTAGTTCTTCTAATTATACTGGTCTTTTCCACATGGATATGGGGAGAGACATTTGACAAATGTTTTGCTGGGGTCCAGATACATCTTATCTACTAACTCTCTCTGGTCTAGTAAACCTAATATAGGAGAAAATGAGGTCAGTTTAACACAGTGGCAGCTCCAAAATTCCTTTATGGAATGTAGCAATTAATACAGAGGGGCTGGGTGCTAGAGACGTCTCCCAAAGCCATTTGTCCAGCAAGCATCCTACATTTCTTTATGTAAGTAGTAATTAGAGGTGATTGATGAAGACTCTGAGAAAGCTATATCCCTCTCAGGGCACCTCCAAGACGCTGCCCACCCCAGGAGTTTTGCCTGGTAAAGCTGCGTTCATCTTGAGGGATCAGTGCTTTCCCTTTAATAATTGCCAAATCCAGCCCCAGATAACTGAGGATAACGGGATGGATAAGGCATCTCAACTCTCTCAGGGACCTCCCAACATTTTCATTAACTCGCTGTTCTAGAATTGTGCTTGTGGTAGGTGTTCAAACCATCAGTTTGAATTTGGTGAAACCGATTTTTTTTTCCATGTTATGAAAATCAGAAGGTCATATGTTTCTCTCTAATCTTCCATTTCCACGCTGTATCTCCGGCTGCATTTTCCCCGACTCAGCAAAGATCATGGTGGGTAGTTCATGGGTAATGCAGGCCTCCGCATAAATAGTATCTCCCTTCAGTATATATTTTTTTTTTTTATGGCACAATTGGGGAAAAAAAAAAGTGCGTTTGGATATACAAAACCTAGATCAAATTCAGGCTCTGGTACTAGCTAACTGAGTCATTTTGAGCAAGAAAACAGCTCTCAGAGTTCGATCACTTGCCAGATGACTTGATGACTTAGGGTTTTTTGTGAGACCTGAGTGAGACTTTGTTTATGGACGCACTTTAAAGCCAGCAAAGTGTATATTTCATACAAATTAGGAAGCTATGATTATTGCTTTCATTACTCTATACCTTCTCTCTCCATAGCACCAACTAGCTAGTTACTAACCAGCTGTTCATTCTCTACTCTTTAACAGCTCACAGTCTGAACAAACCAGACACTATTTGTCCTTCCCATGGAAGCATTTCAATGATTTCATTCAATGATTTTTATTTACATCTGATTGCCACTATCCTGCACAGAAGTTGACTGCTATTTATCCCTAAGATGCAATTTTCTTCTTCTTTTTTTTTTAAATCTATGTTCTTTAAATGGATCTTTTAAATCAAAGAATTGTTTTATTTTGCACATGTATCCTTATAGAATAGCTGCCAGTGTTAGCTGCAATAATGGGATCCCATCATGAGAAAGAATGGCATTTCTGGGATGGATATCTGGTGGTGAGGAGGAGGTGGGAGGAGAAAGAGAGAAGGAAGCATTTCAGATCAGTGTAGCTCCATTGTCTGCATTTCCCTTTCATTGCTATATCAGAAAGGAAGGCAAGCTAAGGTCCCGTAAAATTAAAGGGACATAAGCATGAAGGAGAAGTACCAAATTGAGCTTTTGTTGGAAATTGTTGAGGAGGAGGGAAAATCACCTTTCAAAGCTCCAAATGCTTTCATAAATTTCCCTTAAAACATTCTCACCGACTTTCTTTACTTTTCTCCTTTTTAAAATGTAAATCACAATTTAATGCTATTTTTTAATATTGTTCTGAAACGTCATTCACAGGTTTATTCAACGAGAACTCAGGGAAAAACAGACAAATGAAAACACATTCTTAGATTGACAAGATTTGTTAGTCATAAATGAAGTCATGCAAATGGAAACACTAAATAAACTATAGCCTTTTCTACATGCAAAAGTTTTGATAAGAGTCAAGTATTGATATGTTGAGGCTCTTATATGTGTGATAAATGAAAGAGCAAATGTAAAGTAGTATTTGATGCATAATAAACCCCAAATACACATTAAAATCTCTCCCCTTTTGTTGACAAGATAGATTGGCTTCAGTCTCATCTATAGGGTAAGTTCTAAAAGAAAAAAAAATGTCTATTTGTTGCTGCCAGCCCACTTAGCAAATATATTTTGCATCAAGGTCACAGTGATTGACTGTGTCCTGGAAGTTGCCAATCTTTCAGAATGGACTTGTAAACTTGTTCATCTCATTTTGTTTGGCCATAGATATCAAAGGTCTTAAAAGTTTTTATTGCCCCTTTGACCCAGGAATTTTACTTCTGGACACATATCCTGAGATAATAATCTTAAACTTAGAGAAAGGTTTATGTACTGAAATGTTTACCAGCACCTTAATCACAATGAAAACTTGTAAATATTTTATCTCTAGCAATGGAGGAATGAGGCATTCAGGTGCAGCCCAGGAGCGACCATGCTGACTCATGAACCCATGCTTCACCAGCCCTTATCATAATGTTAGTGAGCATCCAATACATGCTCGTCAGATTGAATACTTTTATAATTTTGAGATTATGCTAAGTGAAATAAGGTAGACACAGAAGGACAAATACTAGATGACTCTACTTATATGAAGTGTTTCAAATAGTAAAACTCATAAAAGGACAGAGTAGAATGGTGGTTGCCAGAGAGGGGGGAGAGGGGGTCAGGAAGATGGTGTTCATATAAAGCTTCAGTTGTGCAAGATGAATAAGTTCTTCAGATCTGCTGTACAGCATAGTACCTATCGTTAACAATACTATACTGTGCACTTAAAGTTTTGTTAGGAGGATAGATGTCAAGTTAAGTGTTCTTGCCACAAAGAACAGGGTAGTTGCAATCTTTTGGAGATGATAGATGTTTATTATCCTGATGTGGTGGTGGTTTCATGGATGTATGTGTATGTTGAAACCCATCAAGATGTATACACTAAATATGTGCAGTTTTGTATATCAATTATGCCACAATAAGCTGTCAAAACATAGAAGTAAAAGATGATTCTGAGTAGTTCAACATCTAGACAAAGAATAAAGCTTACAGATATGATTTGTATTAATACAAAATTATTTTACATTCTAATTCAAAGGTAGAAAAGGTAAATATAAAAATAAATGTATTATAGGATCACATTATGTTCTAATACATAATTGTAGCTATAGTATAATATCAAATCCTAGGAATTGATTGTGGTACATTCCACAGACCCGATTCTGTTTCCACCAGCCTTATATGCATTGCTCTGTGTGTATGTAGTTCACTGAGGTTTTATCACATTCATAGATGCATGTAATTGCTACACCACTATAGAGTCCCCTCTTTATAGTCACACTTTTATAGTCACACCCTTCCCCTTTTTCCTCTCTCTTCCTGTTGCTAACCCCTACCAACCATAAACCTGTTACCCACCTCTAAAATGTTGTCATTTTGAGAATGTACAGAAATATAGGGTGGGGCAAAAGGAGGTTTACAGTTCTGGATATGGGATACAGTTTATTCTTGTATTATTATTTATTGATTATTATATTATTTTACCTACAAACAACTGTAAACCTACTTTTGCCCCACCCTGTATGATCATCTAATACATTTGGCCTGCATAGATAATGCAGGATAATCTTCCCATTGGAAGACCCTTAATTTAGTCACATCCGAAAAGTTCCTTATACCATGTAAGATAGCAGAACCACAGGGTCAGATTAGGAACCTGGACATCATATAGGGATGTGAGGTTGGATTAGTCAGCCTTTCACAGAGATGTTCATATTTAATTTCCAAAGGATGAATTTATTGGAATGGAAATTCTGGGTTGTATAGTGCTATAGATTCTCTTTTCCTCAGCAAATATTTGCTCTCTTTCTCACTGCACCGCACCGTGGGTTTGAGTGCATTTTTCCACCTCACTGATTTTGGACTTGCTATGATCAAAGGAATGTGACTTAAGGGGCAAATCCTGCAAGCTTTCTTGAGTTTTCCCTATATTATGAGAAGAGACCCTCAATAATGGTTGTTTCTTGACCCTGGTTCCCCAAATGAGAGAAAATTCCAAATGTATTTGACAGAGCTACAGATGGTCCATAGGCCTAGTAAATACATGTTTGTTGTTCTAGGTAACTGTGGTTGGGGCTTCCTTGTTATTGAAACTAAAGCTGACTAATGCATAGAGTATGAATGTTCAATTGTAATAGGTGTTGCCAAATTGCTATACAGTAGTTCTATCGCAAGGCAAATTTATACAAACAACATATGAAAGCATTTTTACCCTACTCCTCCACTAGAAAAAGATTATCATACATTAAGTTTTGCCAATATGGTGGATATAAAGTAGATCTCATTATACCTAGAAATTTTACTTTCTTCCTTATAGAATTTGAATATCTCTGTATATTTTCATTCACTATTTAAATTTGATATTTATGACTGTTTCCATTTTTCTTTTAGGTATTTTTCTTTGAATTTTCAAGAATTAAGACTATGTCAAACCTTATTTTCTGTAATTAAATTGATAGATATTTTACATTTCCCTAGTTTACTGTTTGGCTACTTATTATAGTCATCCACACACACACACACACACACACACACACACACACACACACACCTGGTGCACGAATTCATGCACCAGTGGGGTCCCTCAGCCTGGCCTGCGGGATCGGGCCAAAACCGGCTCTCTGACATCCCCCTAGGGGTCCCGGATTGCGAGAGGGTGCAGGCCAGGCCTAGGAACCCTACCAGTGCATCATCAGGGCCAGGGAGAGACGTGGGAGATTGGCCAGCCAGGGAAGGACCACAGGACGGCTCCAGGGCGTGTCCAGCCCACTCTCTCAGTCCCTATCCACCGGACCCCAGCAGCAAGCTAACCTACCAGTCGGAGCATCTGCCCCTTGGTGGTCAGTGCACATCATAGCAACTGGTCGACCAGTCAGTCTGCCCCCCAGTGGTCAGTGCATGTCATAGCGAGCAGTTGAGTGGCCTTAGCATATCCTTAGCATATTACACTTTGATTGGTTGAATGGCCAACTAGTCGACCAGATACTTAGCGTATTAGGGTTTTATTATATATGATGATCATTATACTATAATTTATATAGGGTATATATAAAATTATTTAAGTAAATTAAAATATATATTCTTAATTTTATACAAGCAAGAATGTTTTTGTTTTAATCTCCTCTCTTTTCTTTCTTGGTTATGAAAGTTACTCCTATGCTTAGAATATTTTGTGATATTTTTGTTTTATTTGTTTAATCATTCATTTTTGTATTTAAGGTTCTAAGCCATCTGGAATTTATTTTTTCTATGATGTGAGAAGGCTCCAACTTAATTTTCCTCCAGATGGGTAGCCAGTTGTGCTAGCTTTATTTAGTTTAGTCATTCTTTTACCCCACATTGAAATGCTGCTTTTGTTACATTTTCAATTCTCATATAAATATTGTGACCTCTTTTTGGACTCAGAATGTATACTTTCTGCTCTGTGATTTTCTAACTTCTGGAGTTATGGCACAGAACAAAATAAAGTCCTCTCTTTTCTGGAGTTCACATTCTAAAAGAGGAAAGCAGAAAAATAACCAACTAATTCAGTCAATCAACCAGTCCGTCAACCAATCAATGGTCAATGGTAATAAAATAAAGCGGAGGATAGAGTGTAGAAGAATGCTCTCTTAATAGAGGGTCCAGAGATTTCTTCTTTTGTAAAATAGCATTTGGACAGAAATGTCAATGATGCTCCAGAAAAATGTATGTGTATATCTAACAGCAGAGCATTTGAAACAGAGGAAATGGCCAATGGAAAGACCCTTAAACAGGAGTGAGCTTGGCAAAGCTTGTGTGGCTGGATAATGTGCTAGAATATTTCAGCTCTTATCAGGCTTCTCAGAGACTGATTTATTTTATATTATCATTTAAATACTTCATGGAGTCAAACACAGGGCTGTTGTAGCATGTTTGAATAGCAAAGCAAGTCAACTTTCACTCTTCTGATTTTGACACTTTTCTTGGATATTCTTTAGACTTTCTATGATCTTTAAGATCATTTTATTAAACTATTTTCTTTCCTCAACAAAGAGTGCATAGATATGTATATGTTCAGATATAAGTTTATATAGATAAATCTTACATGTGTTATTCTAACTGTAATGAACTTAATTTTTATATTAATTACAGATAAATTGTGCTTGCAGTATTAAATCTCTCCATATAAAATTATGCTATTCTTTTTGTCAGGTTTTATTGTGTATTTTTTATAATATAGTGTAGGATTTTATGGATCCTGTTTCTTAAATGTTAAATTTATTTCTAAAATTTTGTGGCTATTTTTATTTCTCTTTTAATAGGTTGTTGCTAGAATAGAGAAAATATATTTTATTTTTTATATTTTTTGTATGTAGCCAACTATAAAATTTTCTTATTATTTCTATAAGTGTCTTCTACCGGAAACAATGCATTCTCTCTATATATAACCTGTTAAAGAAAAAAGTTTTGAATTTTTTCTTCTCATATATTTAACAAAAATTATTTAAATATTCTGCTTTTTGGATATATACTAGAACATTTAAGACATGTTTTATTTTTTTAAATATATTTTTATTGCTTTCAGAGAGGAAGGGAGAGGGAGAGAAAGATAGAAACATCAATGATGAGAGAGAATCATCGATTGGCTGCCTCGTACATGCCCCCCACCAGGGACTGAGCCTGCAACCTTGCCCTGACCAGGAATTGAACCTTGACCTCTTAGTTTATAGGTCAATGTTCAACCACTAAGCCACTCTGGCTGGGCTGCTATGTTTTAATGTAATGTGATAACATCTATTTCTTTTCATTTTCTGATATTTATTATATTAAATAGCCTTATTCAATTCTTATTTAACTATATTTCCTTAAGCATTTTTATTTATTTATTAAATGGCATTGTACAATCTTTTAATAATGTCAGCTACTTTCTGCTCTGTAACTCTTCGCAATTTTTCTGGTGATATAGAGAGTTATGTTGATATGTTCAAATTAACCTTATAATCAAAGAATAAATCCTACTTATTAGTGGTTTCTATTGTCTTCTATTAGTTAACTTTTTCTCTCTATTCATTTCTTTTTGTCCTTTGAGACTTCTAATATTTGTGTACTAGCTCTCCTATATTTTTACCTTCACTTATGACTATATTCTCTCTCTCTCTCTCTCTCTCTCACATACACACACACACACACACACACACACACACATTTGTCTTCCCCTCCTCTCATTTATATTAATTACTGGAAAAGTGACCCTTTACAGTGTTAAATCTTCCTGTACAAAGGCATGTCTTTCTCTCTGGCATATTTTATTTTATATCTTTCAATAATATTTCAAGTGGTTCATAATTTTAAAAGAGTATGAAAATTACAATATATATAGGGGGAGTACAGAAATATCTGATGCAGAGTTGCAGCTGGTAGTCCAATGCCCTGATGATGCAATAGGGCACATCTCTCTTCCTGGGTCTAATCTGCCTGCCTACTTCAAGTCCTCTCTCAATGTATTTCAGGAGACAGAACAGAGATACTGTAATCCACATGAACTTTCTTCTCTAAAGGTCCAAGAGTTGTTGATGTGTCAATTTTTCACCAGGATTGCCTACTAATCTTTTGACATAAAGGGGAAGCTCTTTTTCACATTCCATTATGTCAGAAGCAAAGGCTTGACAACATTCTCACATCTTGCATATTGGCTTGTCTCAGCTCTGCTCACCACAGTAGCAGGTTCAAGACACCATTTTTCCAGAATCCACTCAGGGCTTAGTTTGGAGTTAATAAGTCATGATAGAAACCAGACCAGTTCTAAAACTAGAGTACCTGTAATCTCACCAAAGCCTAGTCAGGAGATTTTGGTGAAATTTATTACTGTTAAGTGTTCATATGCTTCTCATCATTATATTGTTATTTAAGCATCTTTCTCTCTTTCCCGAGTTATGCATATTCTTATGGACATTTCTCACCAATTCATGTGTGTGTGTGTGTGTGTGTGTGTGTGTGTGTGAGAGAGAGAGAGAGAGAGAGAAAGAGAGAAGAAGAGGAAGGTTTTCTCTTAAGAGCAAGAAAAAGAGTGAATTACTACATGTCATTAACAATCATCCCTTTTTGATGTATTCTTTAAAATGTTTATTACTTCTAAGATTCCTAACATAAGTTATCTTATTTCTTGGTAGACATTATATAAAAACCATCATATTTAATCTTTACACTAACTTTTTGGAGAAGGCACTATTATTATCCATGTAATATAGGTGAAAAAATTAAATACAGGACTATATATTACTCTAAAATTTTAATTTTGAATGTCTGTTTCAATCCAGAATATAATATGTAATCA
Organism: Cnephaeus nilssonii; assembly: GCF_951640355.1. Lineage (NCBI taxonomy): Eukaryota > Metazoa > Chordata > Mammalia > Chiroptera > Vespertilionidae > Cnephaeus > Cnephaeus nilssonii. The sequence continues at coordinate 13,335,028 of NC_137085.1, forward strand.
ATATAATCTGTCCCATTGTAGGAACTAATCAGTATCCAATCATGTAGACCCATTTGAAGCTATTATAATACCACTTAACTTATCCATGAGAAAACCTAAGGGATTCATATACATGTTTGTATGTATTTTGCAGTGTTACCTATTTTTTTTATTGTTTTTGCTGCTGCTGCTACTGTAGAGTAATATGATCATGACCATTGCCTTTTGATCTCATTTTGAAATTTTGTTCTATTTTTATATAGATTTTAACAATTAAGAAAAATAAATTCCATGGCAAAGCTTTTGTAAAATGCAAGGTGATTTCTGCTATTATAAGAAAAATATTAACAGAAAAACAGCTAAAATAATTTCCAAAAATTAAAACAAGTCAAGTTTCAGAAATATGAGTTCATTTGAGTTAATGAATATTCACTGAGTCCTCATGACATGCTGGGCACAATGCTAGGCACAGTGGGAGAGAAAGAGATAATTAGAGCAATCTCTGCCTTTAGGGGGCTTTAATTCAATGGGCAAGACAGGCATGTACACAACTATGTTAATATTAGGCAGACTGTTATAAATGTTATAACAAAGGGGCTGAGAAAGTGCAATAGGGATATAAAGAAAAGAGATATTAACTCCAACTGGGCAAACTTGAGCAAACAAATAAACTCCACAGCTGGTGCAATAAAATGTGATTTCAAGAAAGAAAAAAAAAACAAAAAACAACTTCAGTTTTAATTGCCTCCAGTGTTATTAGGCAAGTTGCCAAGAAATGTTTTCTTCAATATTAAGTTTAAGATATCACTTCAAGAAGGAAAGAATTTACCTTTGTAGTTGGGCTACTCCTTCGGAGATTTCAGAGTAAACTATTCACCCTGAAATTAACCTGAGTGGTCAGTTCTAATCATCTGTTTGTTTTTCAGTGGTGCAAACTAAGTCTCAGAGAAAGAAACTTTCTGAAGTCACTTAGGATAAACCTCTGAGTCCTTAAAATCATGACTCAAGTTACATGACTTCCAGTTGAGCTGGTTTCCTGTTTCACTGGGATGCTCCTTTCTATTTTATACATGAAGGTAAACTGGGATGTATCTTTCTTTAAAAGACTATCCAGAAGCCTTTTCTCTGTGTCATACAGTAGGTTCCTGCACTGATCAACTGGGGCTCTCTTCTGAAATCATGAAGAACCACATGAAAGTGCCATCACTGGGAGTGATGTCAGCACATGGCATCAATTCAGCATCCATCCCAAGACAAAAGTGCCTTCGTGGGAGCTGTGAGATCTAGCCCCATAAACCCAGGGTCCCAGACATAGTCTCGCAGACCCAAGGATTGGATCACAGGCATACAGACCTTGGCCTGTCTGTGGACCCTGCAGCGGCCTGAGAATAGGCTCCCATCTCTCTCAGCTGTGGTCCTGGGCCCCTAGAGAACTCACTTAGCCAATCACCCAGCGATGAGAGCCTTTATGGAATCCAGGTTTCCAGTGGAGACGTTCCAGCACACCATTAGATAAATAAATAAATAAATAAATAAATAAATAAATAAATAAATAAATAAATAAATAAAAAGACAGGTCTGGATGCACTAGAGAGGGTAAGAGGAACAGTTTAACTTTACTTGCTTCACACCACCCCTGAGGCAGAGCAGTTCAGTGTCAGGTAAGATCGTCTCAGCCATGATTTTTCCTGCAGGAAAAGGAAGAGTGTGTGAGGGAGCACCCAGCTTCCCCAGCTCTGGGAAACATTGTCAAAGAGGCCCATTTCTCTCTTGCCCCATCCTGAGGTGTGAGAGGCAGGAAAAGGCTAGGAAAGTGGCAGATAGGACTCTGGCATGGATCCTATTAAAGCATTGCAAACTCCCATCAAGAAGCCAACCCACAAGTCACTGGGGATGCCTCACCCAAGGATCCTCCAACTGGCCCAAGGCCACAATTAGTGCCCCATGCACCCATGCACGTCATCCACACATCCCTGTCCCCTGTGACTGGCTCTCTGTGTGAGATTCCAATGGCAGCAGGAGCTGAGCATTGGCAGATAGCTAGTGAGCACATGCAAAAACCAGCCCTAATCACAGACCACTGAGAGACCACAAACTTTGGGATAATGAAAGGGAGGCTAAAATTTGAATGTAACTACAAAAGTTCTTGAGTAGCCAAAGCAATCTTGGGAAAGAAGGACAAAGCTGGAGGCATTGCACTTCCTAAATTCAATTCAAACTATATACTACAAAGCTAAAGTAATAGAAACAGTTTGCTACTGGCATAAAAATAAACACAAAAGCCAATGGAGCAGAACTGAGAACCCAGAAATAAACCCTCACATTTGCAGGTAACTAATATTGACAAGGAAGCTAAGAATACTCAACGGAGAAAGGATAGTCTTTTTTATAAAAGATCTTGGGAAAATGAGATAATCATATGCAATGGGTGAAATTGGAATCCTACCTTCTATCATTCACAAAAGTTAACTCAAAATAGGTTTAATACTTAAATGTTAGTCCGGAAGCTGTGAGACTCCTGGAAAAAAACAGGGCAAAAGCTCCTTGACATTGGTTTTGGCAGAAAAATTTTGGAAATGACACCAAAATCACAAGCAAAAATTAATAAGTAGGACTATATCAAACTAAAAGGCATCTGCACAGCAAAAGAAACAACCAACAAAGTGAAAAGACAACCTATAAAATGAGAGAAAATATTTACAAATTATATATGTGGTAAGGGGTTAATACCCAAAAAGTATAAGGAACTCATGTAACTCACTAGCAAAAACAAAACAAATCCAATAAAAAATGAGCAGATTAATTAAATAAATATTTTTGAAGAATATATATAATTGGTAACAAGTACCTGAAGAGATGCTCCAAATCACTAATCCTCAGGGAAATGTAAATCAAAACTGCAATGAAATATCACCTCATACCTGTTAGAATGGCTATTATAAAAAACACAAGAGAGAAGTGTGGGCCAGGGTACAGCGACAAGGTAACCCTTGTGCACTGTGTGTGGAAGTGTAAAATGATGCAGACACTACAGAGACAATGTGGAGGTTCCTAAAAAACTTCAAACTTGAACTACCATATGCTCTAGCAATCCCACTTCTGTGTATATATCCAAAGGAAATGAAATAAAGATCTCAAAGAGATATCCATACTTCCATGTTTATTGTAGCATTATTCACAATAGTCAAGATATGGAACCAATTTAGGTGTCTGTCTACAGATGAATAGATAAATGTGTGAGATGATAGATAGATGATAGATAGATAGATAGATAGATAGATAGATAGATAGATAGATAAAGTATATGTATAGATAGACATAAATATATATGCAAACACAATGGAATATTATTCATTCCCAAGAAAGAAGGAAATACTGTCATTTGTGACACATGCATTAATCTTGAGTGCATTATACTAAGTGAAATAAGTCAGACTAAGATAAATACTGAGTGATATAACTTATATGTGAAATCTAAAATAACAATCATATAAACAAACAAACAAACAAACAAACAAACAACAACAAAAACCAGTGACTAAAATGGCAGTTCCCAGAGGCTGGAGAATGGGAAAAATTATGAGATATTGGTCAAAGGGTACAAACTTCAAATGAGAAGAGGAATAAGGCCCTAGCCTGTTTGGCTCAGTGGATAGAGTGTCAACCCATGGATGGAAGAGTCCTAGGTTCTATTCCTGTCAAGGGCATGTACCTTGGTTGCAGGCTCCAGATCCCAGACCCCAGTTGGGGCACGAGTGGGAGGCAATCAATCCACGTGTCTCTCTCACATGGATGTTTCTCTCTCTGTGTCTCTCCCACTCCTTTCCATTCTCTTTGAAAATCAGTGGAAAATTATCCTCGATTGAGGATTAACCAAAAAAAAAAAAAAGTAAAGGAATAAGTTCTGAGGAATCCACTGTACAGCATTATGATTATAGGGTATAACATTGTACTATATACTTAAAAGTTGCTAAGAAGGTAATCTTAAATGTTCTTATCATAAAAAAGAAATGATAGTTATGTGAGGCGATGAAGATGTTAACTAACAGAACTGTGATAATCGTTTCACAATATATAAGTGTATGAAATCATCACAAGGTACACCTTAAGCTTATACAGAGTTATATGTCAGTTATTTCTCAGTAGACCTGGGAAAATGCAAAAACTGTGCATTCATCACAGACCATAAGTACTGATTTATTATATGTATTTCTGTTCCAATAAGGTTCATTCTATGATGGTGAAGTAGAGGTGCTGCAGACCCAGACAGTGGGGTTCAAAATACAGATACCACAGATTTTAGGCAAATTACTTGAACTCTTCATGACTCCATTTCTTATCTGTAAAATGGTGAGAATAATAGTGCCTGCCTTATAGTTGGTGGTAAAGTTTAAATGATCTAATAGATGCAAATCACTCAGAACAGTACCTCCAGCATGTTTAAGCAAAGTGAGGGTACTATTCATTCCATGCTTTGCCTTTCCCAACTTCAGAGACAAATTGGTAGGAGATGGTAGAAAATGACACTGAACGTGTATTGGGGATGTGGATGTCCCATTTGAACTTTAAGACCAAAGTTAAATCGCGTGTTTTTTGTCAACTATTCACAGGAGACTAGTACTGTTGCCTTCTCTGTAAAACAAACGAGGAAGCTGAGCCTCAGAGAAGTCACATAACTTTCACAAGACACACAGATAAGTAGTTTCAGGTTTCCCCTCCCCACCCTAGGTGTTCTGCTGCTGGAATACACACATGTCATCTGCCTAATTACATTGTGTTACCAGATAATAAAAATGTTAGTAATTCCCGATTCTCGCATTTGGTCTAGTGACCTTTTACCATATTGCCTCTAGAAAGACAGGTTGGATTCCATGAATATTTTGATATGTAAGAGGTGTAAGCATATGGCTATCAGTTGCTTACTTCTTGGCCTCATTTCTTGCTTCAATTCAATCTCTACATTTTAGCCATACTGAGTTTTTTGTTTGTTTGTTTGTTTGTTTTCAATCTTCAAATGGGTCATATTCTATCTTGCCTTTTGCCATATCCCTGCTTGTCTTCTGCCCACTCAGTCTCCCCCACTCTTTCCCATATACACACACGTACACAGAAATAAATGCTTTCCCCCTTCATTTGCCTAACTGGTTCCTACAGCTTATTCTCAAATTGCACATAAAATTTTCTAGGACACTTGCCTGTCCCGACCACCCTCAGTCTGTCTTCCAATTTTGCCTGTTTCTCTTCATCACAGCACTTTATCAGGCTGTATTGTAGTTGTCTAAAATGTCTGTATCTTGTGCTAAAGTATAAGCTCCTTAAGAGTTGAGACTAAGCACATTACATTTACTGTTTCAATTCTATACCTTACTGAATTGACACTGGTTTCCCAATGAATATTTGAAAAATGAAAGAGTGGGTGAATGAGTGAATAAATGCAAGAATAATACCTACTTGTATTTATTAGATTTGCAAAGAAACAGGTACACAAAATCATCATTTTCAACATCAAATAAAATCGATAAAAAATAGTTAAGGAATTTAAAGATGATTTAAAAAAATAATAACTGGCATAGAGAAATCACTCTTCAAAAGCCTAGTCTTAAATATAAACCCATTTATAAATTACAACATTCATTTCGCCCACATTTTGCTTACCTTGAACTAAAAAGGCACCAAGAAACCATGATTAGAACAGAGCTTGCATCCAGAGATTTGTACATAATTCATAATTCATATAATGCAAGTTTGCATAATAAATAGTTTAAATACTGCAGCAACAGAGCTGGAGAGGAAATTAGGATTCTGAATGAAAAAGTTAATTATACCTCCAAGGATTTTTTTTTGCAATACATTAAAAACAAGCTTAGAAGAGGATAATTTAGGCTAAAAAGGGACGGAAATGCAGGAGGTTATGGGAGTGGTGATAACTGACAAGTTATCTTATTAAGTGGGGGTAATTAGACTAAATTAATTTTAAAATTATAGCGGTGGGTTCTATATCAACAATAGCGTAAATAATTCACGGGGCTGATGATCTTGCAGCTGCAGCCATTTCTGTTAGATGGACTCTATTCTTAACATTATTGGCCATTTTCTCTGGTTCAGTCATTCTATTGAGATAACCCAGGGGGTATAGTTTAAAACTGGGATCCCCACCCTTTTAGCTAGGCTGCCAAAGCAGATCAGAGAACAAGAAATCCTCATCAAAGGAAAGTGGCTTTTTTCAGAGATGTCATAGGATATTCCATCATCCCTTTGTATGCATTCATTCATCTACTCATCCAAGAAATGGATACTGTTACTACTAGCAATAATAATAAATTGTATTAATAAATATTTTTAGAAATTAATGTGGGTCTGTGCTGAGCTACTCAAGTGCATTATCTTATTTATTTTAAACAATAGCTCTGTGAAATGTGCACAAATATTAATTCTAAGCCGAGGGCTCAGAGTAATGAGGCGACTTGCCCAAGAATACACAATTAATCAGCTCTTTGCTCTGAACCCTGGCAGCGTGACACCAGTGCCGCACTCAAAACTACTGAACTGTGCTGTGCGTTTGCCAGCATCAAGAACAGTAGAACTCACGTGTAGATTTTGTGATTTGGGAAGTCAACACAAGGGGAAAGACATCCACTGTTAAATATAAACATTGGGGTGTAGGAAAAAATAAAGAGGCAGAGGTGTCAGCCTACAGCCAATTCATCACCAAAAGTTGGAGGCAATTACTTCAAAGGTGCCCACCACTTCTTATCACCCCTTCTGCTACTATCATATTGTAACCATTGGCATTTCTCATTCAAAGTATTTCATTGTCTTTGTCCATGTCTCATATAGATCTATTTTCAACACAGCAGCCAGAACATCACTCCTCTGTTCAATAGCTTCTTACCTCACTCCAAGTAAACCAAAGTTCTTAAAACAGTGTGCAAAGCCTTATACTACTAGGGTTTCTGCCTTACCTCCTTCACATTATTCCCTTCTATTATTGCTTTCCCATTCATCTCACTCCAAGCACTGGGCCTCTTTTTTGTTCCTTAATATTTCTAACATCTATCCCATGCAATGGCCGTCCCATGAGCTCCTCTCTCTAGAATGTTCTTCTTGCCCATATTTGTATGACTCTGTCTCTCCTCCTGAAGGCCTTTGATCCAATGTCACCTTCTCAGCAAGACCTGCTCTGACCACTCTTAAAAATTGCAAGCACCCACTCCCCACCCAGGTAACTTCTTATCCCCTGTCTCTGCTTGATTTTTCTCCTTTGTGTGAATCATCTTCTGATTTAGTAGGTTATTTGCTGTCTATCTCTCCCAATTGGAATGCAGAGTTCTGAGCAGAAGTTAGTATCTGTCTATGACACCACTCTATCATCAGCATGGCTGGCATTTTAACATGGTAAATGTATGTTGCATAATGGTTGAATACCCAAATGAATAAATAAATGAAAGGTGCAATTGGGTGCAGGAAGACCAGCCATGGGCAGCAGTTATTGAGGGAAGGAGTTGAGTAATTAGAATGGTACAGGCAGAAACCATGGGTGTGGAGAAAAGGTCTAAAGAGTCAAGAAGTAGGAAAGAGACTTGGAGCAATCACATGTGCCGGAGGAAGGAACTACAGATTCCTGCTCAGAAATCCAAAGACCCACCTTACACTCGAATTTCGGTGAAATTCTTATTCTGGTGTGTCATTAAGGCTGGAAGCTCAATCACAGTTCCCCTTAAAATCTACCCTTTGTCTCAACCATCTGCTTTAAATCCAGTCATTGTTTCTTATACTCAGAAAACCCAAACCCACCATTGTTTCTCAACACTAATTATTCCTTTTTATGCCAAATGCTTTATCAGCATCTTTACACTGATTATCTCATTAATGCATCCTAGAATTTTGCATCATAAACATCCTTATGACCACTATTCAAGTAGCAGAACCTCCATGGAGATAAGTAATTTATCAGAGTCATGCATGATTTTGGAGCAGGCCTGGGACTCAGATGCAGATCCACTGACTCCAATACCAAGGCTCTTTTCCTGCACTACACTCCCTCTTCAGAGTTTTCTAGGTGGCCTTTTGTGTTCATGAGCACAATCAGAGAAGTGCTTATGTACATCCTGTCTATGATCCTAACACCTTACAATTCATGGGCCTCATCTAGCATTACTTCCGGAGAACACTTAATTCACTACCTTAAGTTTTGATGAAACCAGAGAGCTGGGAAAAGATAAGTTTTTTTTTTCTTTTTTTATCTTCCAAAGGGGCCATTTTGCTTGTCCCCCTCACCCCTCCTCTTTCTGTAAGTCACTAACAGGGTCATAGCTGCCAATACACTGAGACACTCAGGAGCTAATTACACAAGGATGAAGCAGACACCTGACAGGCACGAGCATCTTTCTGGCCCCGATGGACAGCTGATCAGCAGTTAAAGTGATGATTTATGGCTTAAAGGAAAGAGTAACTACCTATCTCAAGAGCATATATGCATCTGTACATATGAAACACATCTTTTCTAGACCTTTGAATCAAACAAAGATTTCCTGGATTTTCTCATTCTTCCTACATATATCAGAGAATGTAAATGGCTTGCCCAAGGGTACACAGATAATCAGGATTCTAGGTTTCCTGACCTGCTCAAGCTTTCCCAAGCAGTGTTGCCTCTCTGCTTTAGAGGAGAATATTCCAAGTTGTTGGCCTTGTTTCCAGGGCTCTCAATGAACATCTTCAGAGCCATCCACTCTCAGCATCCCAGCTTAAAAGCCACTTCTTCCATGGAGCCTTCTCTCCACTCTTCCTTAATTTTTCCCTTTTATTAGCTCTTATTGCATTGTGATAACTTTTTACAGCAATTATCACAGTCTAGATAGTTGTAATTATGACAGTGCTTTTCTGATATCCTGATTCCCAGTGGAAGGCGCTAAAACTACACAACAGGAGCATTAACCAGGAGGGACCAGAATCTAAGACTTTTTCTCTCTGACCAGTATTCTTTCTATTACCCAGATTCCCCAGGGGTCCCAATTCTTTAAGGACACACTGAATATAGGCCCAGGTAATAAGATTACCACCGACAATAATTTACCCTAACTTGCTTAATAACATTGAACCACAGGTAATCAGTAGAGTTAAATGGAAGCATAATCTCCCCTCATAAACTGTGACGTGTTCAATCCACCAAGCCCCAGGAGGTATTTCTACCACATCTGTCACTTGGAAGAGATTAAACAAACAACAACTGCAACAACAACAAAAGCAGCAATTATAATTTAGGCATGAGAGCAGCCTTTCAGGCTGGTGTTATTCCCCACCCCCCCCACCCCCCACCCCCGTGTTCTCCTTGGTGAATCTTTCAATTCTGATCTTTATTTGACTTGCCCTCATCAGTCCCACCCAGGAGTAAGGACCTGATTAGCATTCAACCAGTGGTTTTGCTCCATCAGAGCCAGGGAGGGCAGGAAAAATCCTAAACCAGCAACGCTACTGGGTGTGGATTTTGCACTCTGTCCCAAGCAAGTGGGCTTATAAATAATAATATTTCACAAAGTCTGGAATCTTCTCTGAGTGCAAGCATCCATACTTCTTTCTTCTTCATTAATCTACCGCATAGTAAACACTTACTGTATGTCTGTAACACTGTGAGCCTTGGATCTACATTATTTATTTAACACTTAGGCCAGTGAGGTAGGCATTGACTAGGGAGTGGTGAGTCTAACCTGTGATCTGGGTTGTCTTCCCCTGGAATCGAAGCTCTTGGTCACCAGGATTGGATATTAATCATGAACTCCAACTGGCTTGGCTGATCAATGACTTCTGTGTTTGCTCCTAATGAACCTAGTTTTCCTTATACAGAGTCACTGCTAAGTCTCTATTCCATAGAGATCAGACTATTCAGAATTTGCATTCTTCCATTCTCTCTTGCCTAGACTGTTCCTAGCTTACCTCTTTGGAGATGCATGCCAGCTCCAACAGAGCCCTATATTTCAGTGTTCACAATGGGAACACAATGATTCGGGCACCCCTCTTCTGCTCCTCTTGGTCCCCTCCTCCCCCCACAGCCCACATCATGGCACAGCCATATCTTAGTTCCCTCTCTCAGTCTCTTTGCTATTATATAGCACTTTGGTATGCCTAGTAAAAGGCTTTGAAAATCTAGGATAGGCACGTTCACAACATTGTCTTCATTTTTTTTTTTTTTTTTTTGGCTTATACTAGCTGAACCTTCTTCTCCCTTGAGAAGCTAGTCTTGTTTGAGGGCTGGTGGATAGCATGGCTCTCCCTGAATATGACAAAAGCTCACCAAAATCCAAAGGGAGAGGATGTTGCAAAGCTAATCAGACAAGGACATTTATCAGAGTGGTTTCAAACATGGACTCTGGATTCAGATTACCTGGGATCAAAACCAGGCCCCACCACTTACCACCTGCCTAACCTAGGTAGGTCATTTTATCCTTAAGCCCTAGAACCATCATCTGCAAATTCAAGGTGCAGTATCTCCTGGGGTTTTTACAATAATATACTGGGTTTTATTTGATCAAATACTTCATATGCTTGCTGGGCACATCCTTACTGTACATGTTATAGGAGCAGGTATGAAAAGCTAGGGATCAGAAATCTGAAGGTTGGAGACTGGGAAGCAATGGACTGAGCATGTAAGTAGGGCATGGGAATCCTCTCTTGTTTTCTGTGCAACATTGGAGCCATCTTTGCATCTCCAAATTATACTTATTACATTTAAAAAATAAGGAGAAACATTTATCTTGAATAATTTGGAATAATGAGATAAGAAGAAGTCAAGGAAGAGAAGGATATTTCGCTCAATCACTTGCTTGCTTATTGCTTAGGGAAAATTGATATCCTAAAACTAATATTTACAAGAAAACAGTTTTTTTAAATTAAAAGTAATACTCGAATCAGACGGGGTAGGGGAGGGCGCTGAAATAGATATGTAAGTTCAGAAGTACAGTGAGAAAAGATACACTTGTTGACCTACTGCCTCAGACGGCTGGTGCGGTATCACTGGACAACCTGATAGGTCCTGTTCGATGCTTTCTCCCTGCCTCCCCCAGAGTCAGCTTCTGTTCTGAATGGTGTGAAGTATTCCCCACTTATCCAGTTCCACTCTGTGGTCTCAGTCACCCACAGTCAACTTCAGTCTGTAAATCTTAAATGAAAAATTCCAGAAGTAAGCAATTCATAAATTTTAAACTGTGTGCCATTCTGAGTAGGATGATTAAATTTTTCACAGTACCGCTCCATCCATCCGGGGACAAAAATCATCCATGTCCAGTGCGTCCTTGATGCATACACTACCCACCTGTTCGTCACTTAGTAGCCGTTCTCAGATGGACTACTACCACAGGACTGTGGTGCTTGTGTTCAAGTAACCCATATATTACTCAGCAACGGTCTCAAACTTACTCACACAACTTTATTACAGTATATGGTTATAATTGTTCTATTTTTAATTATTGCTGTTAATCTCTTAACTGTGCCTAGTTTATAAATTAAACTTTATCATAGGTTTGTATGTACAGGAAAAAAAACATAGTACATATAGGGTAGAGTGCTCTCTGCAGTTTCAAACATCCACTGAGGGTCTTGGGACATATTGTATTTATTGTTGTCTTGCATTTCAAAAATATAGATTTACCACATATGTACAGCTCCCCAAACTTTTATTTATCTTGTTTCTGATCTTTGAGTAAATGGTATTATAGTGTAGATAGTCTTCTACACCTTGATTTTATATTGGTTCAATCAATATGCTAAATTGTATACCATTGAGTATAGCTATAATGCTTTCATTTTCACTACTATATTATATTCTCCTGTGTGGAACTCTATGAAGCAATATTCATGACAACAAGGTTTTTAACAGCATAGATTCAGTTTCTTCATCTCACCCACATTTCTGCAATAACACCAAATCTGGTCACTTTTTTAAAATTCCAGATTCCTCCACCTCTAAACCAACTTTTGTAATTGACATCTGAATTCACTTTCTGAGTACCAATCTGAGAACTCTGTTAATATGTAAAGCCTCAGTGGTTTCCGTTCTGCTCCCCAGGTAAAACCCAAGTTGCTGATCCTGCCCTCCTGGCCTGTCACAGCCCGTCTACAATATTTTCTTTTAGTCTCATTGGCCACTATAAATTCTCCCATCCCACCTTTTTCTGTCCCACTCTTTTGTGGCTCATACCCAACAAGAGTGTAACCGCTCCCAAAAGCCACCTGCACTTTTCCCGAGCCTTTGCTCATACAATTTCTTTTGCCAGGAACGTCTTCTCTTTTCTTTGTTGGAACAACGACATACAAGACCTCGCTTTAAAGTCACCTCTTCTGTGAAGCCTTCCTTGATCCCAGAAAAAGAAACGAATTATCTTGCACACTGTACACCCATAATAATTAGCAAAATTTTCTGCACCTGCCAGTGTCTGTGTTTTTCATTATAATGAATAAGCATATCACCTCCTGTGTCCAGGAAATTCCATCAAATCACGGGCCACGTGCTTTTTAGTGTTGTATCTTTCCACAGCCACAATGCCACCCCAAGCATGGCAGGGCCTCATGCAGAGGAAGGGCCTGGTACTTGTTTGCCAAACTGGAGCAAAGGGCGCTGCAACTGCTCCCCAAGGGCTGTCTTTAGAAATCACTGCCATCTTTTCTGATGACTGCATAGCAAATTGGATTTACCTTCTCAATTTTGCATTATTCTTGTGTTATTGGGATTATGATGAATAATAAGATAATAACAGCAATTAGCCTCTGGATGACTAATGGTCCCTTAAATTGATTTTGAACAATCAATTTGAACATCTTCTCATGGCCAAATTAGAACAGGGCCGGCTACATAGTGTTTTATAAACATCCCTGAGAATGAAAATGGTGAAATTATGCCCTGTGAATACTGAGGTGGTGTGGGGACTCCCTAGGGGTTGGGAATCGGGATATGAAGAAACTTAACCATTTACTTTCTGCTGCAGAAAAGTTGCAACCTAAAGGCTCAATGGTGTTTGTTGTAGAAGTCTAAGTTGCTTATTTAAAACGTAGCAGTTATTTTCAACATGGAACTTGTGATGTGCATTGTGTCTTAAGGTTCCCCCAACCCACCAAAACCTGTTGAACCTGCAAACGACCTGAAGTATACTTGATTTGGGCAGACATAGTCATTGAAGAGAAATGTCTTCAAGGTCCAACCTGGGTCCCCCTAGACACCATCTTCCCAATGGCATATAGGACCCCGCACTGACTACTTCGATCACCTGGGTCTCATCTAAACCCAGGCTCCTGCAGATGGAGTCTTTAGCTTTTGTCCAAGTCCCAGGAAGATGATGGAGATGGAGGAGGGGGAAAGAGGTGGAAAAGAGAAAAGGAAAGAAGCTACCATTTTGGTGCACAGAGCTGTTATGGAGATCCTGGCTCCCAATAAATAAAGTCTATAGGTTCCTCTTGGGCGTTCAACACTGTTGGCTTAGTCTTTTACCTTTTTTTTAAGACTTTGGACATTTCTGCATATACTGCTCATAGCTTCTGCCATTCTGGCTGGGTTAATTTATTTTCCCAGCTCTGAACCAATGCAGAGGTATCTAAGAGCCTTTTATTAGGAAGCAAAAGAAATTTATTATAGGTCGTTTTAATTCATTGCACTAAACATGGGAGCATGTTCCACAGAAATATTAGCAAATAGGCAGAGCATTGAGGAGCATATTAGTATGAGAGATAGGCACCAACATAAAAATCCATAATGACAAGTTCTATGGAAGAGAAGTTATGTAAGAGCCTCAAGAAGCAATTAATTTTTCTCAGATAGTGTTTGAAGAAGACTCCATAGAGAAAAAGTCATTTGATCTGGGTTATGGAGAGTGTCAAACCCAAATATTCACTGAACCTTCCCTATCCTTGAGTTAAAGATAAGATTGGTTTGGGCCTCAAATGTTGTGCCCTTTGGAAGTCATAAACTCTCAGGGAACTTCTGTAAATTTCTGAACCAGGCTACCTGTCACAATGTTTGGATTCACAGCTTTATGTCATCTCAGCATCACATGCATGGTGCCCATACCTGGAGACTGCTCTGAGCTGTATCAACCTGGACATTCACCTTTGCCCTTTCTTCATTTGCTCATACTCTCTCACACACATGCACCCACTTTGATGTACAGAGTATTTTAATGGAAACTTTCCAGACCTAAGGGGATTTTTACATCTCAGTAAGGCAAACAACCCCAAATTGAGCATTAGGTGTTCTTGGTTATAAAAGTCCCTTTGCCGCTCAACTGAGGTGATTCATCCTACAGAGTGTGGCAGCCTCACACCAATTATTCCCTTCTCACTTATTGCCTTTTTAAAATATGTACTCCAGACCCCATTCCTCCCAGATGCCTTCAGGAATTTCCAAATCACACTTATTATATTTTGCAAGATAATTCTGTTCTTCCTAATCTCTACTCCTAGACTCATCTCCATGCCCTCCTTTGCTTATCCAAATTCATTAAACAATATATTCCCCGATTCACAAACATTCATAAGTTACAGAATAATTGTCATTGGATACACCAAAGTAAAAGATGTTCTGGTAAAAATGATGAAACATATTTTAAAGTATTAAATAATATGCTTTTTACCTACCTAGGAACTCATCCACCGGCTTCCCTTGGACCTTGGACCAGTCCTTTACCCAGCATTCATTCTTAGACAGAAGCCCACTCATGCTTTGGGTAACACTATATTTTCAGAAAACAAAGGCATAACCTGATTCAGACCTAACAACAACAACAAAAAAAGATGCACACATGGATAATGGATGACTACTCACACACACACATACACAATCACCCAAGACGCAGTAAGATCCTATATGTAATTTGGGTGAAGAGGAAATATGAGGAGCACTCAGCTGTAGCCATCCAACAGCCAGTTCCATGTTTTGCCTGAGCCTGGAGCACCTGCTACCTGTGCAGGGAGGCACGTGGAGTAAAACCATCCAGACTCTATTCCTGTAGTGAACAACACATTGTACCTTCAGGGAGGAGCTCTGGAGGAGTATTTGTAATTGCCCTCAATGAATCTGACAATGAGCATCTGACTGCTGCTTATGCCCTGACATTTTGACACCACCACCATAATTATCCTGTATAGACAACTACCTTTCAACAGCAAACCTCAGAAACAGAGACAAAGGCCCTAGACACCTAGGGTTGTGCTGGTGATGTGAAAGGAAAAAAAGCCCCCAGCATCATCCTGTGATCTCAAGCTACCCTTCCCCCACTACACACACAATTAAGGCTGGTCATAGATGAACCAAGCCAAAGTATCCCATTGAGTTAAGATACTAATGGAAATATGTGTTGGGGGAGAGGGGGCAGAGAGGAGGAGGAAAAGGAAGAGAGGAATCAGACAGATACTGGTAGTTCCTATACTGATACTGGTAGTGCCATTCAGAAATTGATTTGTGAGCCAGATATCTAAAGCTGAAGATGAAGATCCCACCTCTAGACTTGTATAAGGACAGGAGATGTGGGTGGGTTGCTGATAATAAGGCCAGAATTGGGACTGTAGGATCCATCAGCAGCTGTGGCAGAAAAGGGGGAAGAGAAAAGCTATCCAAGAAGGAATGAACCTCTCTTCCTCCTTCACTTTCCTCTTGGCTCCCAGCGTCTATAGCAATTTTGTCAAGGATGCATTCATCTCACCGATGTCACCTGTAAAATATTTATATTAATGGGTGGTTGAATGTCTACAAATGAGCCAGGATATGCTATGGGGTTTTGGGTTCCTTCTCATATATCTCATTTGATCTTCACTTTGACCATACCAAATTGATATTTTATTCCCATTTTTCAGATTAAAAAAACAGATCAAAGATAAATTGATTCACTTAAGGTCACAGAAGTAATAAATGTCAGGACCATAATTTAAACCTGGTCTTCTGATCCCAAGTTCATGATTCTTTTCACAGCAGCAATATATTCCTAAATTATTGCATGTTAGAGATTATTTCATCAGCTATGACAGATACATTCTAAATGATATGCCAACGGTAAGTGTTTTAGGGTACCCGGAGTGTGTGGAGAAGAATGTGGGCCCCACAGTAGGCTCAGTGGGGAAAGGACTATGATTGATCCTTGATGTCTACCATGGACACCTACACCAGCTCCTTTCCTACCTCAGCTGAGTTTCTCCCTCATTTTTATAGACCGGGAAGTTGATTGAGGCCATAGCCAGTTTGACTCAGTGGATAAAACTGAAGGTTTCTGGGTTTGATTTTATTCAAAGGCATGTACCTTGTTTGCAGGCTCCTTCCTGGCCCAGACACTGGTCCAGGCTCCTGCAGGAGGTAAGCAATTGATGTATTTCTCTCACATCGATGTTTCTCTCTGCCTTTCTCTTTCTCTTCTACCCTTCCTAAAAAAATCAATGGGAAAATATCCTCAGGTGAGGATTAAAAACAAACAAATAAAAAAATTGATTTTGGAAGATTTAAAAAGAATTGGCCAAGGGCATGCAATATCGTGTTGGTAGAGCCATCCTAAGCCTCCACCTCTCCTGACTTCGCTCTGGGCCTAGCCCCGGCCCATCCCCTAGAGCTCTCACGGGAAACCTGCCAAATCATCTGTCCTCTCTGAATCTCATTTAACCTTGTTTTTTGGGCTCATATCAGATATGCACATCATCTGAGTAAAGTGCTTTGAAGAAGAATCCAATGTGAAATATTAGCTTGCTGTTGACAATAAGATTCCTCAGTCAAGGTTTCTGCAGAGGAATTGCTGAGAGGGACATGTTACAAGTGATGGATGAGCACCAAGTTCTAGGGTTGGGACTGAATGAGCAAATGCAGGACCGTGAAGACATCATCAGAGCCAACTCAGCATTTAGGAGCCGGTCGGTGCTAAATTTTCCTGAACTATTTTGATCTGATCGGCTCAGAGCACTAAGGGATGGTTCATTGGTGCGAGGAAAATGACTGAAGTGCTGGGTTTAAATTGAGGAGAAATAACCTGAAGACTATAGTCATTCACTGAAATGGCATCCACTTAATGTTGAGGAGAAAGTGCATATATGTAAAATGAAGTGGAAATTTGAACAATCTATCCCAGATAATTCAAACAGAAAATGGTTGTGTAGTAGCACCTAACTCATGAGTGGTGTGAACTTAAGTGAGACAATGTTCATAAATTATTTTGTTAGTGCCTGGCAAGCAATAATTGCTCAAAGAACAATAAACACTAATATTTTTAATGAGAAAGGATTGTAGGTTTGTGTGTGTGTGCTCACACTAATACACGTATGGGTGTGTGATGCCCTCTTTGAATCATCTGTTTGATTAACTCAATTATCTTTGTGTTATGGAAACACACTTTCTAATTCTCTCTATATCTGTAAATGGAGAACAAATCCACTTTGAACTGGAATGTTCCAAATTGCTTTCTTTTACTGAACATGGGCAAGTTATTAAATTTTCTGATGTTCATGAAATGTGACTAATGAGCATTATTACACTAGAGTTGCTGTTCATAAAACTGAGGCACAGAGAGGTTAAGTGATGAGCCCCAAGTCACAGAGCAATTGAATGGTTGGGCAGTGATGAGGTACCAAGTTTTTTCACTCTCAATTCAGAATGTTGTGCACTATCTCTTCATGTTAGGATTAAAATTTTTCTACTCCTCCCACCTTTCCCTGCCTCTTCTCTATTCCTTGTGATGTTTTTTTTTCTATTTCTTACTCTAATTCACATCAATAACTACTTATGAAATTTCTTTTCTGTATCCACTGTTGATCACTAGACCATGAATATAAGGCTTTGTTCATATCTATGGCAAATGTTGGCAGTTGCTACTCTCAACTTTCTCTGTTGACAGATTTTCTTCAAATTAGCAATACTTCCTCCCATACCACAGAGAGGGATGACTCTGTCTCACTCCAGGACTAAATCCAGAATACCTCGGCTACACATGGCCTTGCCAGGAATGTGCTTAGTGGGGAATGATGTGATCATGCTCTGGCCAATGAGAGGAGGTCTTATCAGGAAGGTTTCTTTGCCTAGAAGATGCTCACTTTCTTCTATTAGATGCTGGGGTATCTGGATGAGAAAGTACGTTTGCAGTCACCTTGTTCCCTGAGGGAAGACAGTCCCTGGCATTCTAGGACTGGAACCTCTGGGCTTGCTGACTTGTGAGGCAATCTTCTATTTGAATTAGGGTTTTCTCTAACTAGCTGCTTGAGGAATCTTCACTGAGAAACTGTCCTAAAGAAGCTCCCAAGTTCCTGCTTATAATGATATCGTGTAAGCTCCCTGTGTCCTGTGGGCACAGACTCAAACTAGAATATTGTTTCCGCCCCTTGCTGGCTGTGCAATGCTGGGCAATGACTTAATTTCTCTCTAGTCGCGGTTCCTCTTTCTCCTTCCCGGCTTTGTAATCCTGACAGCAATGTCACCCTCTGACAGACTGTGCATCTTACTGTCTATTCATATGCATTTATTATGCGCCTTTCCCTGCACTGTTATAAGCTCCAGGAAGGCGGGAATTTTTATCTGTGTTGTTTGCTTCTGAATTCACAGCTTCTTTCATCATGTAGAGGGTTAATAATACACAGATGCTTAATAAATCAATTAATCAATTAATTAATAAAACAGAGTGACAGGAATGTCATAGGATCCTTGTGATGATAAATTTGATAACATGTGAATATTTCTATATGGCCTGCCATATTACCATTAAAGCAAAGACAACCGCTTCTCTAAGTGTTGGCCTGATATCTGTAACCAGTTCTAATATAAATATCCATTGCAGGTCATCTGTCATGTCAGCTTCCCTCCAGAGATAATAAATGTGTGTTTTTTAAGCTGCTAAATGTGGGGGTAATTTGTTATGTCGTGTTAAATAGCTAATAGACTCCCAGTACCCGCTGACTTCCTCATTCTTCTCTCCACACATTGTGCTCTCTCTGGTCATCCCCAGTTTTCAGCGACCAAAATATTTATTTTCATTCAACAAACATCTAAGGGTGCCACCTGCGCGCAGGCGTGGTGTGGGATTTTGGCAGAACTGTCAGGACCTGTCAGGTTGAAGTCCACCTGCTTCGGGCTGCTGCTCAGGACTTCTGTGAGGTACACTGGCCCCTTGGATCTCCACAGCACTCTCAGTTTGAATTCTGAGTAGTGGGGCATTAAGTTTCAAGTTTCCCTTTCCTCTGGTTGTTTCAATAAGCAGGAATAGGAGATGAAGCTTCTACTGTCATGTAGCCCTTCAAATAGTGTGGAATTTCCAAATCTACGTGGGTCATATCTTCACACGAATCTCTTTGGCTATCTCCAAACTTATGTTTCTCTTGCATGAGGGGTCAGTAAGGGGAACAAGGGTTCATCTTGAGAGGGCCAATGGGGGAAATGAGGGAACATCTGTAGTACTTTCAACAATAAAGATAAACTTCAAATAAATCCATTAGAATTAAATTAAATTAAACAAAACAATCTCACATGCCAATAACCACAGATTTTTAAATGTTTACTTTGTGCTGCAATTTCATGCTTGTTATCTCATTTAATACATTATGACCCATAATGAAAGACACTTTTATAGAGGGGAAAACAAGCTTAAATAACCTAACTAATGTAGGAACAGGCAAAACCAGAAGCCGAGTGATCAGATACCCAAGTTTGTATGCTCAGCCTTATTCCAGGGGGTCATGGACACCCCAGTCCCGGTGACAGCAATCATGGGCTAGGGAAAGAGGGGCGCCCTAGGAAAGAGGAAACCGGAATTCAATCCTGGCTTCTTCCTCCAGCACCTGAGTGCATCTGGCCAAATCACTTAATTCACTGCCTCTCAGCTGCCTCATTGTTAAAATGGGAAACTGTGTACCGTGCTTACAGGATTGCTTGGAGACTCACCACAGGCGAATGGATGTGAAAGAACTCTGGGAAGCATAATGCATGACATGCGAATGAAGCATGTATTGATGCAATCAAAAATCTGTTCAGTGCAATTTCAATGGGCTAGGCACTGTTGCAGGATAGTGTCTAGGGGATACAGGGCTGTGGAACTGCCTGCCCTGGTGGTGTTTATAATCTGATAGGGTGGAGGTAGGCTCTAAACAAACAAGTCAGGCCTAACTAGCACAGTGTTAGAAAGCGACCGATACTATAACGACAACAATACACTCACAATAACCACAACATACTGGCATGTGTGGAATCATCTTCCAGATTAAAAAATAAATAAACTAGTACAGTGGTCGGCAAACTGCGGCTTGCGAGCCACATGCGGCTCTTTGGCCCCTTGAGTGTGGCTCTTCCACAAAATACCACGTGTGGGCGCTCACGTACAGTGCGATTAAAACTTCGTGGCCCATGCGCAGAAGTCAGTTTTCGGCTCTCAAAAGAAATTTCAATCGTTGTACTGTTGATATTTGGCTCTGTTGACTAATGAGTTTGCCGACTACTGAACTAGTACATTCAAAAGTCTGGAGGTGAGAGGGTGTTCATTGTGTTCTAGAATAGCAAAGGCATCACTGTGTCTTAGAGTGAGCTGGAGACAGAGTATTTATGGGGAGTAAAATTAAAGTTGGGGAAAGACAAAGTAAGATCCTAGGAGTCACTGTAAGGTCTTTAATTTTCACTCTGAGTGGGTGATATGATGTCCATTGGCGAGATAGTCTCTCACTCACCTTTTGAAAGAAGTTCTCTGGATCCTATGTCAATTGATGACGGTATCTTGGGGGTAGGGAGAGAATAGTGCCTAGGTGAGGAGTGGTCAGGTTCTGGGCATACTTTGAGGATGGCATAAACAGGATTTGCTGACAGGTGAGGTGCGGAGTACACAAAAGAGGACTCAAGGATAGGCCAGGCACTGGGATGGAGCGGGTGAAAGGATGGAATTGGTATTTACAGATTATGAGTCAAGACTGTGGGGAGGAGGACCGGTGGGGTCAATGTTGGGATATTGATGATGACTGACACGCCTCTTCGACATCCTGGCACTCAGGAGACATCTTGACCACAGATGCACATTTAGAAGCTGTTATTGTAAAATGGCATTTCAAACCAAGGGCTGGGTGGAGTCACCATAGACCGAGAACAGAAGGAGCCCTGGGACATCAGATGATTAGAAATGAAAAATAAAAAGCCCCAGAAAAGGACACTAAAAGTGTTCAGTGATGTAGGAAGATAAATAAAGAATAAGTACCTTGAAATGAAGTGAAGAAAACATGTTCCAACATGAGGACATGATAACTAAGTAAAATGGTGCTCTTGAGTCAATTAAGATGAAAATTACAAATAGATCATTGGATTTGGCAACAGGGCGGTCAAAGGAACCTTGAAAAGATGGGTAGGGTTCTCATTATTATTAAACTTAATGAGTGGAAAGAATGCTAGATTGGAAGACAGGGCACTTGGGTTCAAGTGAAAAAAAAAATAAAGAAAGGAGACTAAAATCATGAATGCTTTCTTTACGGGGTAGTTACCATGATCAAATGATATAATGAAGCTAAACATGCTCTCTGCGACATGAAGAGAAATGTAAATGTCAGCAAACATCAAGGTCACGGGGCCTGTGAGATCATTAAGTATCTTTGATGCTCTCAAAAGTCTGCATACACACACACACACACACACACACACACACACACACACACACACACACGGTGTACACAGATTCTCTCAATAATACTTGAAACCGAATCCGTATCCTGAAGCTCTAGAAGGTTTAGGAATTAAGCCAGCCTGTTGCGGCGCTGGTGCCGCTGACATTACCAGACGGCATTAATTTAATTCCACTCAGTTATGCTTTTAAATTTGATTTGAGAAATGTGTCATAAAATGCTATGGAGAAGTGCAGCGCCGCATTCCTAAGCAGGCTGGGAGCCTGCGTCTGTGGTGGGACCTGGAGGGAAAAGGACTGGATTAGGGTGAGCCTGTGGACAGTAGGGAGTTTACTTTCTGCTGGGATCAGGACAGAGGTTTGCTGCTCCCCGATGGCTCATAGTTGAGAGGAGATCAGAAGCAACGCATCCATCCCTAGGGAATAAAGAAAAGACCTGCAAAGACTAAAGCACTGGGAAAATTCTACTTTTAGCAAATAATAGGGATCATGGAAAAGACTCTGTGTACGTAGGAAACTGAGTTTATTCTGAAGCGCCTTAGCTCACGTCTTCTACTGGGTCATCAGTATTACTTTCTCAGGTCCCTCCTCTGGCCTCAGTTTCTCTGCTTAAACTGAAAGTGGTAGACTAGATCAGCTGTCTTCACAGAGAGACAACGCTTTCTCACAGCACATACACAGGATCCACTGGTATGAGGAAAGAACATCCTGGAACTTTTACTTTAATTTATTTCTAGTGCATATTTTCTTTTTAAAAATATATTTTAATTGATTTCAGAGAGGAAGGGAGAGGGAGAGATAGAAACATTAATGGTAAGAGAATCATTGACTGGGTGCCTCATGCATGTCCCCCACTAAGGGTTGAGCCCACAACTCGAACTGTGACCTTTTGGTTCATAGGTCTGTCTTCAACCACTAAGCCATGCCGACCAGGCTCTAGTGCATATTTTAAAATGTGTGTGCTTTGTGTTTTTGTAATGCACATCATATAACTAACAAGTAGATAAATAAATCTGTATTATATGCATCTCCTCCCTCCCCCTCTCTATTTTTTTAGTTGATTAACAAACTGATTGATTTATGTATGCTGATAGAGACATGTAATCAAAATAATCTACAGAATTCTTCCCTGATTGATCTCTCAGAGCTTTTATGGCTCCCTTTTCTTTTTAAATGATTTTATGGTCCTGAAATGAGTTATTCTAATCATTGTGATTATCTTAACATAGTGAAATGGCAGTTTGACTATAAAATTGACTGCTCAGCTTTTGGGTTTTGATGATTAAAAATAATTCCTTTTACCTGCGACTTGGTGAAAGCAGTAAGGGCTACCTCAGTGTTCATATCGCTAGAATATCTAAAGTGAAACCTCACAAGAAATCCCTGAGCGGCCTCAGTTTTAATTCAGTTCAGGATGTCTTACCGGCTGTCCTCGGTCTGCATTGATTTGCTGTGGTGGTTTAGACTCGTTACTGCCCCTCTCTGGACCTCAAGGTCCAGCCTTCAGGAGGTTTGGTTTCTCCTGATGCAGATCTTAGATCAAAGCTGCCTTACTCAACGGGGTCTCTCTGACCCCTCCTTCTAAGGGACGCCTCTTCCCATGCCTGCAGTAACTATCACATGGACCATTCTCCTGTCTTCACTGAACAGTAACGATCTGAAATTGTCTATTTATTATTGTGTTCCTGTGTTTATTGTCTGTCTCCTCCAACTAGCAGTAAGCTCCATGGAAACCACAGGAAGCAGAGGCAGGTGTACCGGGAGGTAAGTCAACTTTAAGCTTCGGGACCCCCAGGGATTATGTTAGCAATGCAATCATATGGTTATGCTATGGTTTTGTTGTTTTCCAAAAAATATCGAAAGGAAAATATTCTGTTGCATAATCGGTCAAGATCACTGTCCCTCTTTTCTCTGACTCTCCCCTAAAACACTTTGCTTCATGTCCAGCGGTATCGGCCTTTTTGCATCCAGGTAAAGGGAATTTTAATTGGGGATATACCTTGTGGGGTTGGAGGAGTGTGTTTTTGTGTAGTTTGCCATCTTTTCTGGGACTTGCTTAGGTTATTGTTAGAGAGATTTCACAGATTAGTAAGGGGCAGTGCTAAAATACCAATAGGTATCTGTCTGCTTCTAAGACTGATGATCTTAGCATAGCGCCCTATTGCCCTTGGGTACATTTCGTGATAAGTCCACAGGAGTCTGTTTTCACACTTTAGAGGCATGCTAACGTGTCTCAGCCCCTTGCCAGTGTGAACACTCATTCCAGACCTATCTTCTTGGCAGAACACATGTTTTCCAGTCTCATCACCCATTGCTGTTCAGCTTGCTCACTGCTGTATCTGAACTATATGTCTTGATGCTCTAGACTGTACCTTTGTCCACCTCTCCCATTGGTCTCAGTTGCCTGGCGCAATCAAAACTCTGCATGTTCTTGAGTTCATGCTGATTTGACATGAACTACATATACCAACAGAGTTAGCATGAAAGTCTTAAAGTGTCAATTCAATGTGGACCATGATTGCAAACCGGTCATGAGCTTCATCACTGCAAAGACTATTTAAGATACACCACTGCCCAAGAATACTTGAAATTCTCTGAAATCTTAATGCTCCTCTATTAAAGAAATGTGATACTAGTTTTCCTAAAATGACATCAATGCCAAGTATTCACAGAATAATTGTCAATCATGACTTGTGAAGCCCAATGGAACTTTTTCAATGTGTCAACTAAGAAAAAATAGTGCCAGAGGAAAAAAAAGACACCTGAAAATTGACTGTAGAAAATAATATAACAACATCATCATAAGAAAATAACAAAAATATACAGGTAAAATATAGACAACATAATAGAGGTATGGTATGCAGGTTATAAAGAAAAATAATGTTGTTTATCTGGCTTATGTGAAATATATGTCAATATTTCAGCATTGTGAACAGATTAGCATTGTAATTTGTTATGATTTCTTTTCTAGTTTTAAATCAAGACTTACGTACTTGTCTAAGTTTTTATTCATTTTTTTTTCTGTATCCTTTTCTTAAGGGGACACTGAGATTTTATAGGTTATTGGGTCTGCTCTGGCAGGGAACTTATGTTTTGTCCTGAAGCCTGTATTCCAGTTTTTAGAACCAGGAGAGAGTCAACAGATATTTGGAAGAATCACACAGTTGCTCCAAGAATCCCATTTCAACTGGATTTGTTGTTGTTCTTGAGAACTCCATAGCAGAAGCTTTGACCTTTATTTCTTAAGGGCCCTGGTGGGGATTACAGAATCCACTTTCACAAGCAGCCCAGTGCATTCCTAGGCCACACTCCATGACCCTCTGCAGTCGGCTCTGCAGAGGCCACAGCCCCCTGTGACACACAGACTCCTTCTCGGGCTTATCTGGGCTTACTGGCGGCAACACGGTTAGGGCTTCCCTGTGGGGAGTAGGCCCCTAAGGACCCAGCTCCAGACAGCAAGTCAGGTCCATCCAGATTCCCTGTATTCATGGCACTGTCCCCCACCACTATTCTTGTCCTCCTCCCCTTGAGTCTAGCTTGCCTCCTTTGCCCCATAACACAAAGATCACAATCTTCTTGCCTTGGGTTGGTGACTTTGACACTCTACACACACACACATTCTGCTCCAATATTTGGCCAGTCACTCAGGAGATCCATAAGAACAGCTATGTCTGTAGGAAAAAAAAAAGATAAAAAGTAAAGCAAAACAAAATGCTTAAAAATTTTTTTCTCTTCATTCCTTGCAGAATAAAATCCATACTCCTAGCATAAAAATCAGGGTTCTTCCTTATCTATCTTCAACTCCCTGGCCTGTGGACTCGAACTTGTGAAGCTGTAATGCTGAGGATGGAATAGCCATGTTGTCACCATCATAATGGCATTTGGGACTGCTGGGTCGGAGGAATGTCCAGTCTGCATGTCTGATCATTCTCTGAATTCCACATAATGGAGAGAATGCGTAGTTTTCCCTTCTCTCAGCATCCATGGTTATCTAAATATGTGTCATAGTTTCCTTTCTGGCAAAAAAATGAATCCCCTTAATCTTTGTGTTAACTACAGGGATTAGAAAAGGGATCTGTCCAGTCGATATTCGCTGAGAGCCTATGAAATTGAGTCTGGTCATTTAAACAATCCAGGCAATCTGTCCAGACTTACTTAAATAATTTATGTGCCTAACACAGTGCTTGACATGTGGTAGAAGGTAATGGGAAAACAGTGAGTATCAGTGACATATTAAGGAAAGTTATCACTATCTTCATCCTGGCAATTCAAGAATCTCTAATCAACATTAATAATAATAATAAATAACAAATAACAAATCAATAGAGTATTTTCTTTGAGGCAGGGGCTGTGATGAACACTTTTAAGGATGTTCTCTCATCTTAAAATAATAGCTCTCTTATTGTCCCCATTTTGTATATGATGAAATGGATGCTTAAGAGGATAAACAAATCACTCAAAGTCACACAAGAAATAAGGGGCAGAGCCAGGATTTGAACCCAGTTTGGGCTGGTCTGACTCATCACTACCTGATAACTTGCTTCTCATTTAGTAAGTCAGAGCAGACATTTAGAATCTGATTTGTATCTATACTTTTCTTTTTCCTCTCAAGAAAATCCCCATCTCTGACTGTACCTGCAACCTCATCTTATCCCTGCAGTACTGAGAACTAGTTGAGGATTCTTTGCAGTTAGTTGTCATTCTCTCTTCCTCTCCATCTCCATCCTTCTGACACCAGTGGAGTCACATCTTCCTTGTGGCTTCCAGTCTCAACGAGCATAGCATAAGGTTCTTGGCTCTGCAGGTCCACAAACTAACCTTGGCATAATAAATGACCTGCAGCTTCAGAATGCCTCCGGAATGCCGAATGGCCACAGCGCCGCGCCTGTGGAATGTGGCATGGCCCCAGCATTAGCCAGGTGACCCACAGCTGCACGCCACTGGAATGAGAAGTAGATTCAGGCTCCTGGAATACTAAGTGCCTGCTCAAGGAATAAGGAATGGCTACGCCTTCCTGCTAAGGAAGAAGAAATGGGAGTGATTGACTTTGCTACTATGAGATAACTACCTGTTAATACTAATAACACCCGAGAGAAACTGGGAAACCTCTTTAAGTCACCTGCTGAAAAAATTTCTGACCCTCCCCAAATCAGAGAAGCAGACCTCTTCCCATGGGTAGGAATGTTCTCCCTCATTTTGTGCTTCCTAGCCTACGCCTAAGAGGGGAAAAAAGAAATTGTGTTTCCAAATTCATTTTCCCAGTGCATTAATTTGGAATTATAAAGCTTTGTAATCCCTTTAGACAGCATCGGCATCTACAAAGTCCTACACAGAGAAGCAGTTCCCCGGAGAGGGTGCCTGAACTCCTACCGGAAGTTCCCTGGAAGGATAAAAGGTGTAAGGCTGTTTGCATCAATCATACTTAGTAACCGGGATTTTAATAATTCTCACCCTTGTTTCTTTATCATTCTCTCTCTCCCTGTCTCTCTCTTTCATTCTTTCTTGGCAGTAATATTGACTATGTCTCCTCTCCTCTCTCTTTTCCATTGCATTTCAATGCATTGGTTTTAAAAGGAGGATTTGCAAACTAAGTATTAAAACTCCAGGGCACTACATCTCCAAAATCTATAAAACGATAAGAAGATAAGAGGCCAAACCCGCTGAAAGCTTCTCTCCTGGTGTCTGTGAAACGTGCAGGCTGGTCTATAATACCCCTAAGCCAAAAGCAATCTACCCACTAACCCTCCCCCACCCGCCGGCCTAATGCAGGCAGATAAACCTAGCATTAATGTTCCCTACACTTTGGCAAATTAGTACCCAAGAGGCTGCTGACTCAATCAGGGCTTGTTTTACTTACAGTGTAGTACTGAGAAAAGGCCATAAACTCCAGCCTGACAGATCCGTAATGCTCATTTCAATATGCTTTCCCTGTGTGCAGCCTCGCTGATGAACTTTCATATTCCGCCAACAAAATATAGCAAACATATTAACGATGTGTGGTAAATTGCCATTGGATATACTGGATCCTGATGACGGAAATAGTTGTGGGTAAATGAGATTGTCTGGTTGCCTGCTACCACGTTGGGGGTCCAAGATGATGCATTGTCCTGAAGGGATGCAGGCAAAGGGAGAGGGAGCAAGTCAGCGATAGAGGGACACAGATGCCTTTTCCCAGGGCAGATGGGGCGTGGGCAACCTAAGACAACAGACAGTCAGGGCTGGCAGAGACTAGAGATCATGTCTAGTTAAATGCATTAATCTGATGTACATTAAAATCAAGACACAGAGAGGGAATGTGAGAAGCCAGAAGATGCACAGCAAGCATGTGGTTCCACAGTGACAACCCAGTGCTGTTCTGATGGGTAGATGGGTTAGTTTCTATATTTCTGAGAGCATGCTTGTTTTATATAAATGCGTGCTTGTCTTTAATCCGATTACATAGAGCCTTTCCAGAAGATAACCAAAAGCAAGATTTCGACAATTCCCTGCAAGCTGCCAATACTTGATAGGACCCTAGCTGCAACCCACATTTCTGTCTGGCCATATTTTGTGGGCCCCCAACCTGACAATTGCCAAGAGAGAGAAAAGATCCACAAGCAATGGGCACCTGAAAGCAAATTCACAAGTTGCAATTCAAATATCTAATTCTTATTAATTTATTTCCTGCCGGTCTAAATTCAGAAAGGAAGGGACAACATGAAATTGTAGCTTCCTCTCTCAGCGAGGCACCCAGATAGAGAGTTATGGGAGCTGCCTGTGCTAAGAAGTCTCACCCTTTGTCTTCTGCCAGTTTCCCTGGAATTTCATCTGCAGGCTCTGGAGCCAGTGGGGTGCCCCAGCAGGTCTCATCGTAGTCACCAGAAACTGTAGTGAAGGAACAATAATTTTTCCTCTACTTGTTACGGTGAGTGTTTGTCTGAGAGCCCCTTTCCTCTCTAGGGCACCAGGTAAATAGATAAGCTTATCTAAGATGGTTATAAGTTCTCCAGTGTGGCCTCTGTAATTCAGGTCTGTCTTTGGTCCAGTTAACTTACTTCTTCAGCCTTAAAACTAAGTTTTATACACAGGAGGCCTCACCCTGGACCCCGTTCAGTTTCAATCAGATCCAGTCCAGTTTCTAAGTTGGACCCAGACTGACACAAACCCGGTCCAGTTTCTAAATTCGACCCAATCAGATATGGACCCAGTCCGGTTTTTAAGTCAAACTCGGGCTGATTTCTGGACCCAGCTCTCCTCAGGAAGGTGTCTGGACCCAGTGGACGATGGCTGGTTTTTGGACACATTCCAGAAAAAGAAAGGCTCAAATACAGTCTGCAGAGCTGAGGAGCTGGGACCCTGTGGACTCCCCACCACCCCAAGGCCGAGGCCGAGGCCAAAGTCCAGAGAGAGCAGCAGCTCCAGGGCTCAGAGGTACCTGCACCTTCTTGTCCTTGTCCTTGGGGTCTTCTCTGGTTCCCTTTCATCACCAGGACTGTTAAAAGATAAACTGAGGCAGATTACAATTTTTAAGAGTTTATTTGAGCAAAATTCAATTGGAATCCGGCAGTATCCAATCTAGCAGCTAGAAAGGAGCTCTGAGGAGCTGCAGGGAGTGAAAGACGTTTGTAAGCAGAAGTGAGGGGGCAAGTTCCTTATGCGCAGGTCCTCACATACCTTTGGTTCAGTGTTGATGAGAAAAAACATCAATTCCCAGTTGGGCCACTGTTTGTATGGAGTTGGCAGGTCTCCTCATATCTGCGTGGGTTTTCTCCAGGGACTGGTTTCCCCCCATGTCCCACAGTTGTGCACATGAGAGGAACAGGTGTATCTGCATTGCCCCAGTCTGGGTGCTCATGTTGGGTGTGAAGGCCCATGGGCATGTGTGAGTGCCCGTGGGTGGGTGTGAATGGCCCTGTGAGGGAGGGGCGCCCTCTCCAGGGTGTGATTCCACCTGGCACCTGAGCTCCTGGATGGGCCCAGCTACCCCTGACCCTGAGCTGGAATAAATGGGTTGGAAAAGAAGTATCTTACTTGTTCTTGTTAATCTTTCTGAAATGTATTTATTTCAGTGTTTAATATTGGAAGTGTTTTGGGTCTCTGTTTAGAAAGGTGATATTTCTGTGGTCAGAAACAGGCTGAAGGAAACGCATTCTCGTTTGTATCATTTAGCTTATGGTAAAATTAGTTTTGTTTCATGTCCTTTCACTTAAAGGTGTGGTTTCCATGATGTTAAGTGAGGACTTATTGTGCAGGACAACAAAGGGGTCAGATACTGCAGAGTTACCTTCCTTAGGGGGAGGACAGGGGTCTAGCCAGCAGATCACCTAACTGGCTGGTTACCATTCCATTTCTGGGAGAGTTGTAAGCATCAGTAACTTAAGTCTCAGTTTGGCGACTTGGAGCTTAGCATAAGTGACTCTATTCTGGGCCTGTTGGGTTTTTAACCTTTTGCACTCGGATGTCGAGTGTGACTCGACACGGTTAGCATTAGAATAAAGGAATAGAGAAAAAAGCAAGCGAGCGCAAAGGGTTAACACACCCTTTCTTCCTCTTTTTCCTTCCTCCCTCCCTCCCTCCTTCCCTCCCTCCCTTCCTTCTTTCCTGCCTTCCTCACACCACTCCTTTCTTCAACAAATATCTACTTACTGTCAGCACTCTGCAAGCCCCAAGAGTGTAACAAACACAGATGTGACTCCTAACCTTTTGTGTCATACACTCAATTAATTGTAACACAGTGTGAAATGTCCAATGATGGGAAAGTAAAGGTTATTATGGAACCCAGAAGAGGAACACAGAGTACAGCCTTGGGGGAGCGGAGGTGAGGGACAGCTTTCCCACCATAGTGACGTCCAGGTGACAGGAGCAAACCAGATAGGAGGTAAGAGTGGGGGTGGGGAGGTTTCAAGAAGGAAGGGCTAGAGATGAAATAGAAATTCAGTGTGGGGAGCATCAACTGTGTACTATAAAATTAATTAAGATAAATGAGCTCAGAGAGGTAGAAGCGAGCTATAAGAGGAAGCCATATAATGGGTTTGGAATTTATTTTATGGGCAAAGACATTTGAGAGTCACTGTAGGGATACTTATATGACTGAATTTGTCTGTAGGGGAGAAATTATGTGGGTACAGAAAATAGGAGGACCACTGATAAACACAATATTTTGTTGATCTCATTACATATTTAAAATAAATCCTATATAATAAAAGCCTAATATGCTAAGTGTCCAGTCATCTGGTTGTCTGTTCAACCAGTCAAAGCATAATATGCTAATGATATGCTAAGGCCACTCAACCACTCACTATGACGTGCACTGATTACCAGGGGCAAACTCTCTGACCAGTAGGTTAGCTTGCTGCTAGGGTCCAGCCGATCAGGAATGAGCGAGATGGGCCGGACATGCCCTGGTGCCCTCCCAATGTCCCTCCCTGGCTGGCCTACCTCCTGCATCCATCCCCGGCCTCGATCCTGCACCAGTGGGGTCCCTTGGCCTGGCCTATGCCCTCTCGCAATCCAGGCTGAGGGGACCCCTCTCCCCGAGTGCATGAATTTTGTGCACTGGGCCTCTAGTAAATAAATAAATCAATGGAAAATGAAATAGCTCCAAGGATACTTTCTAAGAGTAAGTCACAAAACCCTGAATTAATCATCTCAGTGGCAATATAAGAAGAGTTGGATATGTATAGTGTAACAGAAGAAGATAGGCTTTATTAACCAAAGAACTTAAATGCATATATGTGTAACCCATGGACACAGACAATAGTGCGGTGAAGGCCTAGGCAGGGTGCAGGATGGAGGGGGTCAATGGGAAACAAAGGGGACATCTGTAATACTTTCAACAACAAAGATTTTTGTTTTTTAAAGAAGAAGGTAGGTTTTGATTGAAATTCAACGTTTTGCATATAGCAGTGGCACAGTGTATATTTGGGATCACTGACATCACCTTACACCAGTTCAATATTCTGTAAGTATAGAACTTAGTGCTAGCCCCCGTCTCTTCTTTTATAAAATTTTTATCTTATGGGAAAAAGAATACTGTAGAGAAAGAAGGGGAAGGGAGATGGACTTTCTGCACAGCCAAAATGGCTTAGAAACCTACAGAGACAGAGAATGCCCTGTTCACGTCTACATTTGGAGGAATGTCAATCCTTACCAGATCCAGAAAGTTTAGGATGGGTATGAAGTCTCAGGATAAAATGAAAGAACTGGATCATTAACTGAGCTAGAAGGTATTCACTACACACTTAAGTACTAAGAATGAATGACCTATAATGCTATTCTCTTAGTAGTAAGCATTTTATAAATGTTACAATTCTTCCAAAGTTTATCATTAGACTAGCCTCATTTGGTTGGTATTCGATGAGGTTTGAATTTAGCTGTAACATGTGAACAGGGCTAATTAAGAGAGTTTTAGAGTTTGTGTTGGCTTGGGAGGTAGGTAAAAAGGAGCAAACATGGCTGTTAAGGGGTGAAACTACATTGCCATAGTAGATGAGAGAAGATTTCTAGAAATAATCATAGAAGATCAGTTAGGAGCATAATTGATGGACACAGGTTTGGTGATGACCTATCAGTCATTGACTTAGTCATCTAACAAGCCAATATATATTTACTGACCACCTACTATGTGCCTGATAGGTAACTTTGTGCCTGAACATAAACAATGCTCCCACTTTTATGGAATTTTCAGCCTAGTGAGGAAGACAAATGATAAATGAATAAGTAATGAAAAATACAATTGCAGAAGAAAATATAGAAGAATAGGATGAAAATGGATAATGGAGAGAGGAGGTATATGGCAGCCATGAGAATGCACCACTTAGATTTCCAAATGTGTGGCATTGCTAGCTCCTGATGTCCATCACCCCATTTGCACCAAGGTCACACATCCCAGGGTCTAGTCCCAGTCCGTGATTGAGCTTGGCAGGGATTCTAAGGTTTGGGAGAGGTTTAAATCCTCTAACATTCAACTTTTGGCCCAAGGACTTCCCTATAGCCATACCAAACTCTCCTTTCAATTTCAATGTAACTTACATTGCTTTTACCTTCTTTCCCTCTCTCCATGCAGAGGCAGAATTGCATTAGTGTAATAGCTCTCCCAGCCTCTCCTGGGAGGATCCTTCCCCATTTTCTCTCACAAGCACTTCCCCGGATAAATTTCTTGCATATTTAATTCTATCTTGGCATCTGCTCCTTAGGGCTCAGTCTCACACAGGGTCCTTTAATTGAGGTGGAGAATAAGGTCTCTAAGAGGAAATAATATTAACATACACATATACACACTACATGATGATAAGGATGTTGTACAAAGGCCTAAGGAAAAAAAAATATTCCCAGGACAGGGAAGAGCTAGTGCAAATGTTCAAGGGACAGAAAGGGGGCCAGTGTGGCTGGAGAATAATGGGAGTTGGGAAAGGTGATATCAGATGAAAGCATCTCTATGGGGTATGGGGTATGGATGAACAGACGGCTGTAGCATCATCTGCTATCTGGAAGCAAACACCTGTCTGGAGTCAGATGCCTGTTCTCACTGTGTTTAGCTTTAGAGTTCTACAATTTTAAGAATGACAAATCTGACCAGAGGAAAGAGAGGTGACTGACAGATCATGGGAATGACTGAATTTCAGAAGCTTCAGACAAGCTTGACGTTGGAGCTCCCAATGGCAGTTGGAGGGAGTCCCGGGATATTTTATAGTCATTGGCTCACCTCTGATTATCATCATCACTCTGTTCATTAATTAAAAAGAGTCTCACTGCTGGGGTTGCAATTCTGGGCTAAGACCTTAGTTTAGCTGTCCTCTCCATCTGCCTCAGTCTATCATTTAAGCAGCCTTTGATCAATACCAGGAATTAAAAACTGGCCCCATCAGAAGGTGAAACTGTAATTTTAGGACTCCATATACATCAAAGGTAGATAAATAAACACAGGATCTGTTTCCTCCTCTACGTCTTGCGGGCCTTAGATGACTAAGCATCAAATGCACATGCAGGAGGATAAGTCTGGGAAACGAGGTGCAATGGATATGTGTCTACAAATCTGCATTTGCATATACTCTGGTCTTTATATTGTCACAGTAGGAAAACATCCTTCCACTTATTATGTTCCAGACTTGATTTCCTCTTCTGTAAAATGAAGCAGTAATAATGCCAGGCACACTTGTCTGGCAACAAATTTATCGGGATGTCTGATAAGTTTAAATAGGAGATTAAATTGCAAGTGCTTATCATCTCCTTTTCTCTGACTCCAAAACTTCAAGAGAAAAACATCTTACCCACTCATTTTCTTACATATTTCCAGACTCTTTGGTGAATTTTGTTTTTGTAAGCCCCCTTTCTGGTGTTAATTTTGGTATTACTTTCTAGTATTATGATAAAGTTGGGTTGGAGTGAGCTAAAATTACCTCAGAGAGAGAAAAATGAGTAAGAAAGATAAGCTCTTCAGGCTGGAAGAAAGAATATCTATCCCTTTTGATTGTCTCTTAGGTCCTACAGGAAATCCTTTAAATTACATAATTACTTATTATTGCTACACTATATTTCTTTGAATGCATGCTATTGTCAAGATTGTATTATGCAAATTCAAGTTTTATGAGTTACAAATAAAATTATAAAACAGATGGGAAATTATTTTAGTATTAAAAGAATGAAAGCCATTGCTATCTTGGGGGAGCTAGTATGTTCGGTGGTAAATTTAGACTGGATCAGATAACTCCTAGCCTGTGCACTTAATCTGGAGACTCAGCCACCATGAGGAGTTTCCATGAGGAAACTTAATTACCATTTTCCTCATAAAGGAGAAAATAATGTAAAATTTGACTACTCCTACATTATAAAGAACATAACTTAATATGTGAGTTGCTTTGAAACTTTAAGTTATTGTGCTGATGTGAGCTATAAGTATAAACACATACATAAAATCCTTGGACTATTCTAAGTAGATGCATTTCTTAAAGAGTTAAATAATGTTTTGTGCTTTTCAATGCTAGTTTTGCTTATTTTCTTATCTTTGTTATATATTCAAAACTACCTATGATGTTAATAATAAATAATCAGCATTTACACACACACACACACACACACACACACACACACACACACACACCTACAGACCTATAACAATTATTCACATGTCCAAGGTCTTCCATTTTATAGTTAGGAAAGGAAAATATAACAATCCAATTAAGTAAGGATTTGAATAGATTCATGGAACAAAAAATTTACAAAGTAATGGAAATACGGGTGTCCCCCAGGCCTTAAACTACTCTGAGCACAAAGCATTAATGATTTGGATATGAGGTGCTATAGTTTGAATGTCTGTGTTCCCTCAAAATCCACAGTTGAAATCTTCATGTCCAATGTGATGGTATTAGGAGAGAGGACCTTTGGGAGGTGATTAGCTCATGAGTGTGGAACCCTTATGGATGAGACTATAAAAGTGAGTGCTCCTATAGAAGAAACCCAGAGAGCTCCTTAGCTCCTTCCGCTATGTGAGGATACAGTGAGAATTCTGTGACCCTGAAGTGGCACCCTGATCTTGGACTTCCAGCCTTCACAACTATAAAATAATGCATTTCTGTTGTTTATAAGCCACCCCAGCCTATGGCATTTTGTTATAGGGGCCTGAACAGATTAAGAGATCAGGAGCCAGCATTAGATGCAGAACTTGGAAGGAAGGGCTTTATCCCTTCATCCCAGTCCTCCAATACCTAGTATTCTCTTCTCATCCAAACAGCAGAACCAGCATCCTTTCAGCAATACCAGGACTGGTAGGTTGGGAGCGTGTTGAGACACTGCCCTGGGCAGGAACACTGGCACTCCTTTGGTGGACAATGGCAGCAGAAAGCAAGGCTGCTCCTAGTGCAGATAGCAGTAGAGACAACTCAGGAGCCTGAACAGAATGCAAAGACCACGGAGCTGACCTATGGGGCTGAGTGTATCTTCCAGACTTCTCTGTGTGCACATGTGAGGCACCCCTCTGAGGACACATTTTTTTTGGGGGGGGTCTTAATCATAATATCACTTGGGTGATATTTATCAATTCCATAGACTTCAGGGCTACACTACAATATAATGTACATGAGAAATGGGGCATATGAGAGACCAAAAGCGATAGAGGGAAGGAAGGAGAACAGGAGGGAGGGAGGGGGGACAGAAAGAGAGAATAAATTATGGAAATTCAAAGGAGTAAGAAATTAAAGGGCAATGACAATAGCACACATTCAGCATTTACTAAGTGTCAGGTATTTAGTGGACATGTACATAAACAGACATACATAAATACACATCTAGACATACATACATAATCATTTATTTTCCACAACACCCCGAGGTAAGTAAATTAGTATCCACATGTTATCTTGAGTCTAGAAGAGAGGTTAAGCTCATGCTGCTAGTGAGTAAAGGAACTAGAAGTCTGTCTCTTAGGTTCAAACTAGAAATCATTCCATTCTGTTGCCTGGGTTTAAAGAAGAGAGATGTGTTATGTTTTTCTCAATCTGGATCTAAAAGATGAGAAATGGAGTGATGAGGGGTTCATCAAGCAGAAGAAATAACATGAGCAGAAGTATGGACATAGGTAGCTCAGTACATCTCACAGAAGTGTGGAAGATAGTTAGTGATCACTTATAGACCATACACGATGAGTGGTCTGAAAACTCGGGATCTTGTTCCTCAACCTGTCATCTAAGCCTTAAGGGGTTATGTCAGTTGACCATAGGATAGTAAATAATCCAATGATGAAAAATTTACCAGTCCCTACTTGAAGTACAAATGATGAGTTTGGGAGCCACAGGGACTCATAATATTAATAGTCATCCATGATAGCTGTTGCTCTGAAGGTGTATCTTCCCATATCTGAATTCCCCATGGCAGTGGTTCAGGGCAGGGTTGGAGGGCCTAGACAGTGAGGGTACCTCCCAATGTCTGCGATTTCCTGGGAGATCGATGTCCTGTCCAGCATCATCTCTCTTCTGCCTGCTGATATGAGAATTCCCTGAAATCATTTGTCCTTGATTAGTGGTTGGATCATCTTTTCCCTCACTCCCTAAGTACAGGGCACAGGACTCTGAGGCAATATGACAGTATGTGACTTGCCAAGGTTCCAAGTGGCCCCTCTCTGTGGACTCCTTGGTTTTACACATTCTGGGCTGGAAATGCCTCTCCTTTGTGAGAGCAGATGCCAAAGACTCAATTTCCTGCCAACTTAGTTAACAAGCACTTATTGATCACTTACTGAGTACAGAGTACCAAATAAATTATATTGGAAGATGCAAAAAAAGAGCAAACATGGTAACTATAGAATATAGACACCAATGGGAGCAGAAATCACTCTTGGAACAGAAGCAGGATGGTTATAATTTAATAAGATGCAAATATAAAATAATATATTATATTTCATTATAATGCTGTGCCATTTCTAATGATGGGACCAGAGGGAATTGTGGTAACTAATGGTTTCTAAATGCTGCTCTAGGCATAGTAAACATCCAACACAGAGCCACTGAAGTGAAGGGCATAACATCACCGGTAGTAAAGCCAATATAGGCTTGATCACAGCAAACACATCGTACTTCTCTGAAATCAGTATCACATTACCCATGGCTCAGACTTTAATTTTAATGACTTCTGATGCACATCTTCTAGGAGGAAAATCATAGCTTTATTTTACAAATTCAGGATGAGGGGCACATCTAGAAAAAAGTGTAAAATGTTTAGTGAAGTTCTTATGTAGAATGTATAGATGGAGCCATGGAGTATATAAATGATTGGGACAACATTGGCCAAAGGCAGCCTATTAGAAAAAATATGTTTTGAGTTCCTTCTTGTAAGTAGTGAAGGGTGTGCAATAAACCAATGATGGGAGGGAATTCCAGGAAATGTTCCAAAAATCTTGGATTCCCTATAGGCTGATTGGCTACAGGGCAGGGTTAGCAGACTTAAATATGGAAGCAATACAAATTATCTATAATCCTATATAATAAAAGCCTAATATGCTAAGTGTTCGGTCGTTCGGTCGTCTGGTCAACCAATCAAAGCGTAATATGCTAATGATATACTAAGGCCCCTCAACTGCTTGCTGTGACATGCACTGACCACAAGGGGGCAGATGCTCTGACTGGTATGTTAGCTTGCTGCTGGGGTCTGGCCCATCAGGATTGAGCGAGACCGGCCAGACATGCCTTGGAGCCCTCCTGCAGTCTTTCCCCAGCTGGCCAACCTCCCATGTTCCTCCCTGGCCCCGATTGTGCACCAATGGGGTCCCTCCACCTGGCCTGTGCCCTCTTGCAATCCAAGACCCCTTAGGGGATGTCAGAGAGCCAGTTTTAGCCAGATCCCATAGGCCAGGCTGAGGAACCCCACTGATGCATGAATTCATGCACTGGGCCTCTAGTAGATGTATATTTAACATATGAAGGAAGACCTTGAATGTTTGATATTTCCTAATTAATCATATTTACAAAACTAAGTTATGTGGAAAGTAACACTGATTCCAAAATAATTTAGGATGACAAAAGAAAGATGTTTAATTAATAGATATGAAATTGTTCTGATCTCTTTGGTGGGAACAGAAGAAAGAGAAGCTGTTTCAAATACAAATAATTGCTATCATTTATATTGAAACATGAATTAGACTTCCAAATTAAAGGAGAAACAAGTGAGACAAAATGATGAGCGAGAGAAAGGAAAACTGAGAAAGAAACAACAGAGAAGTTTTAAAGAAGACATAAATGGAATATAAGGGGGGAAAGGTGAAATGGGGTGGAGATTATGACATGTTTAGAAAAAAGCTTTGAGAAAGACCCTTGTTCCAAGGAGCAATGAGCAAATGAGAGTCCTCTGGAGAACTCACATGTGGCATTTAGGAGGTGTGGGAGATGTTGGAAAATAACACAAAAGCTATGAAATTGAGAGGCATGTCTAAGCCATTCATAGGCTTTCTCCTTTCAAATTTGTCAATCAAATAATCCATTCCTGTCTCTGTGGGGTGAAGCAGTCAGGGGCTGAGTGAGAGGTCATGAGGTGGTACTAGTCTTCCATGCAAAGATCCAACACCAATAAAATAAAGACTCTTGGAAAACTCAAGAAAACCAATGAAAAAAGACTATTATAAACAATAATAGAATTCAGTAAAACAGCAGGATATAAAATCAAATGATAGGAATCAATAATCATGTCATATACAAGTAATTAGATGTTTTAATGAAAGAGAAAGCTCCATTTATAATAACAAAATAAAAATAAAAATACCTAGGCATAAACTTAACAAAATTTGTAAAACTTCTATCTGGAAAGTTTTTCAACATATTTTTAAAAATGCAAAATTAGTTGTAAACAAATGGAAATCTATACCATCAATGAAGCAGTATGGTACAATCTTGACAATTGTTGAATATGAGTGAAGAGTATATCGAGATTCATTACATACTATCC
The DNA here is from genome assembly GCF_951640355.1 of Cnephaeus nilssonii. NCBI lineage: Eukaryota > Metazoa > Chordata > Mammalia > Chiroptera > Vespertilionidae > Cnephaeus > Cnephaeus nilssonii. The sequence goes on from NC_137085.1 coordinate 13,374,003, forward strand.
CCTTTTCTTTGTTATATGTCAGAAAATTGAATAATAAACTAATTTAAAACAGTTTAAAAAGAAGGCTCTCTGCTAACAACTGTCTTGCTAAGCCGTCCAGATCATGAGTTTATCACCTTCACTCACTGTTTGCTCTGCTGGTTTGAGTTGGACGGGAATGGGAACCAGGACCAACCACTAAGAAGTTCAGGCATTATGGACTCAGGTATAATAAGATGTTAAAATGAAAGCTGGGACACAAGAACATTTTTCTAGTCTTAGGCTTATTCTGTTTCTTGTTCTTCTACGAATTAGTTTGATGAAGCATCTGCTGCAGAATGCTCAGGATAGAGACAGGGAGCACATGGAGTCTACATTCTGTGGTATACCACAAGAATGATATTGAGACCTGGACATAATCCTTGATTCTCCCTACCATATACAATTGTCCAAAAGTATATCCTACTTTCAAAATAGTTAAATTTGTTCAGTTGTCTCCATTTTTAACTTTTATGTTCTTATCCACACCATCATCATTACTCACCTGGACCACTGCAAATGCCTTCAAACTGGTATTTTTACCTCCACCATCAGTTTCCATTCCCAATCTCATCCCCCAAATCTGATATTTCTGAAGCCAGGAGAATCTTTCAAAGTACAAATGGGATCACACCATACCTCTGCCTTGCTAACCATCCAAAAACTCTCTATTGCCCTCATCTATAAACTTCAAGTACCTCATAATGGGCTTGCATAACCTGGCCCCTGCTCAAGTCTAGTTGAGAATTTTTAACTCTAATAGCTTTTAACACTAATAGCTTCCCCTTCCCCTTGCGATCTGTACTCAAGCCATGTTCAAATTATCTCATTTCCTTGAATACACAAAGCCTTGTTTCCCTTCTCCGCTTTTGCACATTCTGTTTCCTCCTCTTGGGACACATGCCTCCTTCTCCCTCTTCCCCTGCCTAGGTCCTCTTTATTGCCATCATTTCCTCCCAAAAGCTTCCCTTGCCCTTGCCCCTGAGCTGGGTTGTGTCCCTGAAATCTTTTAAAATGTTGCCCTGTCACTTCTTCTCTATTCGTTTTATCTTTACCTTTTCGACATGCTCATATCCTTCAGTGAGTTTTTGCCCATTCATCCCCATGTGTCAGAATTTAGCCCAGTGTCTAGCACAAAGTAAGAAATTAATAACTATGCATGGACTTAATGCATTTCAACCAGCATTGCAGAAATCATCTAATGTCTTGCAGTTAAGCAAGGATTTTGCCTCCACATTAATAGATTGTTCAGTTGATATCCCCTAAGAAAAGAACTCTCTAGAAATATATGTACCCCAAATGCTAAAGATTATTGCAACCGGTGGTGACTTCAAACATATCCCGAATATGGGAAATCATTATCTTATGAGTTAATGAGCTGTGGTTTATGACACAGTTAAAATAGCATGTTACCTGAGTGGGGGAGGGATGGAATACTTGTAAAACAATTCAGAAACAAGTGTCAGTGACACATTTATCTCATTACTACAAGGGTTGATAAGAATGAATAGAAACTATTAAGGCTTTGACTTTGGGGTCATTCAGACCCAGGTTCAAACCCTATGTTAGATATACAGAGTGAGGCAAAAATAGGTCTATAATTATTTGTATGGAAAATACTGCGATAATTAATAAATAATAATACAAGAATAAGCTGTGTTTTGTATACTCACAAGTGTCAAAAACCTGTATATCCCTTGAGAAACCTCAGCTGAGTTGGTTAAACTTGCTCAGTCTCAGTTTACTCCTATGTAAACAGGGATGAAAAAAACTAGAGAAATATGCCTGTATCACCTAAAATAATATTTGGCACATTGCATTTTTAAAGTAAATATTCTAAATGAAACTGGAGTGAGGTGATGGAGCACAGCTTATTTTTTATTCAACACATTTTTATCAAGTATGTATTTTGTAAAAGGCAATTGACTAGACTGGAATACAGAAATAACTGTGTAATTCCATGCTTAGGAAACACAGACTAAAGAGAATGACAGAAACGGTGACCTGGTAACCGGATGTTCTGTGTGCTACAGGTGACACAATGCAGAAAGCATATTGAAAAACTTGAAAAGCTCAACAATGACAAACATTGCCAGGGATGTGAGGCTAGGAAGCCACCTCCCCCTGCTGGCTGTGGAATAGATGGGGTGAACATTCTGGAGAACATGCTGGCTATCCCTGGTCCAATTAAGTGTTGGAATACTCTTGTCCTGTACATCTTCTCTGGGTATTTATTCAAAATGAATTTTCAGGAATAGAAGGGGATGAGACAGAGAGTGCTCATGGCAGGGTCAGGTGGGAGGACTGTCCTTGGAGCACTAGGCAGGTAAAATGTGGCAGCTGCACACTTTAGGTAGCAGAAGGTCATGTGACGCAGCATCCTCACTGTGCAGTAGCCACAGGTGGGCCAGGAAAACAAAATGAGAAACACAACACATTTTCATTTATGTGCATTAAATGTATGGACCACAAAATGACAACATATATTCAAGAACTCATATAAACAAAAGTGTCCAGTTAAACACATTAGATGAGTTACCTGTGATGCGGGGAGGGAAATGGGGATGCAAGGGAGTAAAATAAATAGAATAGGAGCAGGTCCTTGTAAGAACAAATCATACAAATTTGTCATGCGTGAAGGAGGATGAGTTAGCCAACCCTATCCACTGAGACTGATAAAGAAACATCATTTTTCTTAGGATGAAGAGGAAAATGCCACAGAACAGCACTCATTCTTTTAACAAATATTTATTTTTGTGCCCAGCATTATTTGCTAAGAAAAAAACACAGAGAACACAATAATCCAAAACCTCAGACTTAATGGAGCTTAGAAAATTTTAGTGGGGAGGCAGACAGTAAAGAAGTGCACAAATTAATACAGAGCGATTTCATGTGGCAGAAACACTATGAAGAAAGATGCAGCAAGGTCAGGAGTTAGGAGGCCAAGGAAGGTCTGTCTGAAAAAGTGACATTTGAGCAGAGATATAAATAAATGTGTCAGGGAGAGACACAGTTGACAATCCATATGGGGCAATTGAGGGGTTATGGTATCAATTCCAATGTTGAGGGTGGGGGTTAATCAATGATTGGGCACCAGCTGGGTGCCCTGCAGTTCAACTCAATTCTGATACTGTCTATCCCGAGGTGATCCCACAGGTGACCAGTTTATTATAAAAGGATGTAGCTTAGGAACAGCCAGATGGAAGAGATGTGTAGGGCAATATATGGGGAAAGATCTCAAAGTTTCTTTGCCCTCTCCAGGCCTGCCACTCTCTCCCAATACCCACCTGTTCACCAACCTGGTAGCTCTCCAAACCCAGTCCTTTTGGGTTTTTGCAGAGGCCTAATGACATAGGCACGATTAAATAAATCATTGACCACTGGCAATTCATTTAACTTCCATTCCCTCTCCCCTCCTTGAAGGTCATGGGGTGGGGCTGAAATGTAATCACATGGTTCTCTCCAGTGGCAACCAACCCCCATCCTTTGGTGTTTTCCAAAAGTGTTAATCTCTTTCAACACTTAGGAAATTCCAAGGGTTGTAGGAGTTCCATGCTAGAAACTGGGACAAAGAACAAATATATATTTCTTATTGTAAATCACAATATCCCAGGGAATAAATAGAAGACTGCTAAGTCAATGACAGTTGGACAATGAGAAAGCCTGTGCTCTGGAAACAGAGAGCCAGCTTGGCTCAAGTGAAGAGACATGAAGCATGTGGAAGGGGAGGTCAAACAGACGGATGAGTCGGACTGTGTGGATCTCAGCAGAAGAGCGAAGGGGTTTAGATATTATTCTGAGTCTGATGAGAAGCCGGTCACAGAGTCTGAGCTGGGCAGTGACATACTTTGACTTCCTTTTTAAGAACGTTCTCTTGGGCTGCTGTTGGGGACCCTTAGGGCAGGGTCAAGAGTAGAAACAGAACTATCAAGCAAGAGACTGTTTCAATCATCCAGGCAGGAGATGATGGTACCTTGGTTTGGGTGTGATCAGGGCTTCAATGGAATGTTTACTTTTTCTAGAAGACAAGCTCAGAAAAGGATATTTAGGATGCGGAATAGAATTAAAACTGACTCAGAAATATGGACTTTGCAGGTGATTTAGGGTGTATGGTAACTGGAGGAGAGGAAAAAATACAGATGGAAGAACGACCAAGGCCAGATTAGCAAGGGCTGGATTAAGAACTAAGGAATTTGGATTCTTTCCTGCAGAAAATGGACCACCAGGGGAACGGGCTAATATAACCTCACCTTTTATAAGATAATTATGGGAGCCTTGTAAATGATTATTTAGAAGAGGCAGAAGGCAAGAGGTGAAGAATACTTAGACTAAAATCATTGTAGTTTACAAGGATAAGGAAGGACATGTTGATGTAATTAAGTATCAGCGGTACTAAAATGTTCTGCTGAATGGAGATGACACACTGGTTTCTTGTAATGTTAAATTAGCTCATGAAAGGTGCTTAGGGTCAGATCTGACACATGGTGATCCTTCAACAAATATTAGCTATTATTTACATAATATAAGTAGTAATGATATTATTCTACAGACCTTTCCATATTCCAGTACTATTTCTATGTACAGGAGCAACACAAAGAATATGTAAAAGTCTGTCATTTCGGTGGGGCATCAGTTATTGAGGGAGCTAACGTCATAAATAACTGACCTACATGCTACATTGGTAGTACAGCTATGGTATGCATAAGGTGCATTGGGAGGGTCTGGACAGGAGACAGGAATTTAGAATAGGTCACGTGGAATGTTTTGGTGAGGAGGAGGAGGATTTGAGAAGGCTGGGTGAACATGAATGGGCAGGCACTTGGAGAGAGAAAGATGTGGTATGGCATGACGTGAAAGCATGGACTTTTGGAATCCATTGGCTGAGACTGAATCCTGGCTGTTCCATGTCCGAGCTTTGTGATTTTAGGGCAATTTCCTCCCTCTAAACCTCAGTCTCCTCATTTTGAAAATATTATGTATCTCATGAGAAATCTTACGTATTTCATCCCGGATGAAAAAATTAGATAATGCAGATGCATTTCCCTCGTGGTACACCTTAAGAGAGAAACCAATATTGCTATTATATTTTGCTTATTATTATGATTCAGCCAACTCTTATGCAGAGCATCCCTGGCTTCTACCCACTGATTTCTGTCTTCTTTTGAATGCTAAGTCTTTCACCCTGTGTGAAGCGCAGATTCTGACCTGACATTTGCATTTCCCATTGCCTTTGCCTCAATATAAAGGAAATCTCCCTTTCAAATTAAAGGGAGATATGATGTTCTTGAGCATAGCTACCCCCTCTTGCCTTAAGAGTGACATTTTGATGTGATTTGCAGGATTTCAGAGTAGAAGGTGCTCTATAGCATTAGTACAATATACCGCACTCATGTGGCAATGAATGGATACCAATATTCCAACCCACTATGAGTCAAAACACTCTCTTCCTATGCCAGGGTGTTCAGAAATTCTACTATGCAGGTGTTTAGGAGTGACATGGTGAAATGGAGATTTGCTTTCAAATTAGTTTTCCTGGTCTTCCTTCCCCATCCACTGTCTTCTTACATTAAGGAGTCAGAGCACATCTCTGCCCAAAGAAACATTCACACGCAACCATTAATGGGATGGTAAGAACTATAGTCACAGAGGATTGGAAGGAGCTATAAAATATTTAGTTCAACTCCTACACATTGGTGTGCAGTATAAGCTTAAATGAATCCTTAAGTGAACAGCTTACTATCTTCTGAGGCCTCCCATCCCATTTTGGGATAGCTACAACTGCTAAAATATTATTTTCTTTTTATACTGATTTAACTTGTGTCTCCCTGTACCCTATACCTATTTGGTGAAACCCAAAGTTTTATCCTTTTATTTGAGCCCCTCAATCATTTTATTTTATTTTTATTTTTTAATATATTTTATTGATTTTATTACAGAGAGGAAGAGAGAGGGACAGAGAGCCAGAAACATCAATGATAGAGAAACATCGATCAGCTGCCTCCTGCACAGCCCCCACTGGGGATGTGCCCACAACCAAGGTACATGCCCTTGACCGGAATCGAACCTGGGACCCTTCAGTCCGCAGGCTGATGCTCTATCCACTGAGCAAAACCGGTTTCGGCCCCTCAATCATTTTGAAACACTGAGACATTGCCCTGAGTCTGTCTGTCTTAGGTTTCTTGCTTGGCTTCACTTATTCGAGCATCCTGTTATTCTCCTCTGGAATTCTCACTCATTGTGTATTTGGGCACTTATTGTGGGCACCAAACTGCGTGGTTCTCAGGTGCCACTCATTTATTTTCAATTATCCAAAATAGATAAGGAAGTGAAGGCAGAGATAGGTTAAGTAAGCCACGTAAGATTATACAATTAGTAAGAATGTACATGGGATTTCAATCCAGGTCATACCTGAACCCAGCGTGTACACTGCTGGCAGATGTATTACACTGCTTTTCCATGCCCTCTTTGATGAAAACTTCTTATGCAAAATAAAAAACAGAATTATGGTAAATGTAATAATTATTATGACAAATAATCACTGAAGTTTATTGAGAGATAACTGATCTAGTACCTTGACTCTAAGTCTTTTAATCTGTATAGCAACTTTGAGGTAGGTTCTCAGTGTACAGATGAGGAAACCAAGGCACCGAAAGATGGAGTAACTTCCCTAAAGGTATGCAGCTGCTAAGGGGCAGGACTAAGATTCAAAGCCCCAAAGTCTGCTTCTGTAATTGAAAGAATTATGCTGCAATCCCATATTCCCAAATCTTGATGTTGTTTCCTGTCATGCCGTAAGTCAACTTATATTTGTGTCAGCAGCATCTCACTTGTGCCTATTGAACAATCAGTGATATGTGTGTGTGCATGTGTGTGCGTTTTGTTTCATAAGAAAAGGATAGGCTGTGAAGCACTGTCTTCTCTGTACTGTAATTGTTCAGTGGGGATTTTTGCAGGCCAACCATTTATCCCTATTAAAGGCCAGATTTAGGGATTCGGTCCATTGCTTCAGCCCAATGAGACTGTGTGACTGATCATTCTATACCCACTCTCCAAGCTTTGTAACAATTCCTAAAATAATAAACACATCTCCTGGCCTTCCTCTAAGTCATTAACAAAATCTTTTGCACAAGGCTGAGCATATACTTTCAGGGGGGAGGGATCCTTAAACTTCTAGATTTGTTCTTTGAGCATTTGACAGATATTTTTTTTAATATATTTTATTGATTTTTTTACAGAATGGAAGAGAGAGGGATAGAGAGTTAGAAACATCGATGAGAGAGAAACACCGATCAGCTGCCTCTTGCACACCCCCCACTGGGGATGTGCCCGCAACCAAGGTACATGCCCTTGACCGGAATCGAACCCGGGACCCTTCAGTCTGCAGGCCGACGCTCTATCCACTGAGCCAAACCGGTTTCGGCCCAGATATTTTTAAGCAAACAGTGTGTGGCAGGCATCAGAGTAGCCATGGTAAATAAAACTGTCAGCAAAAATAAACTACTTCATAGCATTTTCAGCTTTAAGTGGGGGAGATACATTAATCTAATAATAATACAACTTAATGATAAGTATTCTGAAAGGGCTATTCAGGGTCAGTGGGTTGAAAATTCTTCCTCTGAAAAAGTGATGGTTGTACTGAGATTTGAACATTGAGCTGGACCAACTAGGTAAATGAGGGGAGAAAACTGACCAGTCTTGGAACAAATTCTCTTTGGCAATTGTTGACTATTTAAATTGGTTGAGCCATTGTCTTAATAGGATGTGAAATTGATAAAGACTGCATTAGGTCAGCGGTCGCCAACCGGTGGTCTGCGGACCACTGGTGGTCCATGAGGTCCGAAAGATTGGCGACTGCTGCATTAGAGTAAATGTTTAAAATATTCTAGTTCACAGCTGTGCAAATGTGGTGCTGTGAGCGCTGCAGGGGTTTGTCATAGTGCACTGTTTTTAAAGAGTTCCTGAAACTAAACATCTTGGAAAATCCTGAGTGAATCAAAGTCAAACTAGTTTCTTACCTGTAGAACTTTTGGTTCCTATATAACATTGAAGTATATTGTGAATCTGTTCTTTAACGTGGTGTTTTCTAAACTTTTTTTTTCCTGTGCCACAGTCCTTAATTGCCCACCCCCCACCCCAGTTTCCAGAATTTAGTCTGGGAAACAATGATATACTTTAACCAAACCCCTCAACCTCCAATGCTTGACATCTCTCTAAGACATTTCCATCAAATTACTATAGAGTCTTTTCTTGAATATCCTCAGTGAATGTGAAATAGAACCAATTCTTTTGATGTTGTGGGGTTTTTTCAAGTAAATGAAATGCTTAGAACTCTGCCTAATCATCTTAGTTTTGTGAACTATGTCAGTTGCCTTGACTTAGTCTCGTGTTACCCAGAAGCCTAGAAATGGTCATTGTATTTTGTGATTCTCAGGAGAAGAGCTGTATATTCCTAAAGTGAACAGTAGGTTGGGGCAGAACCATTGAAGCCTGGATTAGTCATATTTTATTTTTATAAAAAAGCTACCTGGTGCTCTACAAGAACGCTTTTCTAAACTTCATTAATAAATAAAAAAACAAAAAGCCTGCATGTGAATAAATGATGAAATTACCTCCCTTGATAATTTTTTTTTAAGTTTCTGAAAATAGGTCCGGTCTTCATGTGCAAGCATAATGCCGTTAGAGGAGCCCCTGAGAATGTCATTATGTGGCATGTTTGTCAGTAGATGTGAAGAGACGGAAGGGAACCTTGTCGCTTGAAATATAGGACATCTTTGACTGTGCCGATCACTTGTTCAATGCAGATTATTTACAGCGGTTTTCTTAATTGCTATAGATTGTGTAACGTCAGAAAGAGGCGAAATTTATAGATGAAAAGTGCACGAGCTTCAGATGGCCTCGTGGAGTGGTGCTGATCACTTTAATATGCTCATAGATCATCACTGTTCCTGGGATAGGCTCCTAGTATTATTATTCATAGATCACATTAAGATGTTTACATGTCTTTTTCACTATGAGCCTGAGAGGTTTTATTTATTTATTTATGTTTCGCTTAGGGCCAAGTCTGGTTTAACTTTGTATTCCTAATGCTTTGCATACCTCTCAATACATAGGAAAGGAAAGGTTCAAGAATTGTTTGTTCGTTTGTTACTGTAATGAATATCATATTTCAAGAACGGTACCTCTGAGACCCGGTAAAATTCAAAACAAAATCACCACCCTTCACAGTGTCACAAGCTCAGTTGGTAGGTAGAAATCAGCCTCTGTGTGGGAGTATTTACACCAAGGAGATTGGTAAACATTACAAAGGACCCCACCCTCCATCCATGCAGTAGGAAGCTGGTTGTTAACCATTTACCAGCCATACACTCCCCAGGCTCCTGCATTTATTTCCCCAGCTCCCTTTCCTTTTCTTTTTCTTTTTCTTTTATATTTTTCCATTTCCTTTTCTTTTCCTCTTTAATGCAAGCAGTTGGAGGATTTTGTGGGTTTAGATCTTACCTCTTTAACCTTAGTTGATTCTGGGCCTAATCTTAAAAAAAATTATCCCCGCCCTAGCTGGTTTGGCTCAGTGCATAGACCATCAGCCTGCGGACTGAAGGGTCCCAGGATCAATTCCAGTCAGGAGCACGTACCCGGATTGCAGGCTCGATCCCCGGTAGGGGGCATGCAGGAGGCAACCAGTCAATGATTCTCATCATTGATGTTTCTATTTCTCTCTCTCCCTTCCTCCCCGAAACCCCAACCCTCTAACCCCATCCACCTCTTTCTGTTAAACTTAGTAGAAGCAAGGCTCATTCAGACATAGGTGTCAACAGTAGGAAATCATTTTGGTTGGAGTCTTGTAATTAAGGACCATAGCATGGGACTTAGGGGAAAGCAGTGATTTTACAATTGGTGTTGGAATCCTTGCTCCAGCTCTTTGCTCTATGTCTTTGAAGGAGTTACTTAACCTCACTAATCCTCTGTCCTGTAATCTGCATAGGAGACAATAAAACCAACTTCACAGTTTGCTGTGAGGATTATATCAGATCATATCTCTGAAATAATCTAATAGAATACCTGGTACGGGATCGTTAGACAATAAATGCAGCTATCTTATTATGCCATGTTTTTATTCTAGGATTAGAACTGGATCACTATGTCAGTTGTACATCTGTGTTTAATATGAACTGGAGACAAAGGACCTGGAATAGATGCCAGGCTTTGCCACTTAGGGGTCGTATGATCTAGGCAGAACTCTCTGAATCTCAGTCTTCCCACTTGTGAAAGAGGATAATGATGTCTCACTTGCCGTTCTCAGAGCACAATTGAGAGAATCAAATGACATAATAAATCTGAAAGATCATTGAAAACAAATAGGAAAACACGTTCCATGAGGCAGCTTAAAAATGCATATCATTAATGACAATTCAATTTTTTAGGAATTTAACTGGAAAAAAATCTTAGAAAAAGAATCCAAAAAGCATATTCGTCAAGAAAGTAATTGCAGTGGTGTTATTGCTAAGGAAATTTAAAAGAAGCTAAATACTCAATGACAGGGAATTATTAAACAGATTAAAATGCATTTATATAGTGGAATGTCTGCAGACATAAAAGTTATTTTATAATAAACCTGAAAGAATATATATCACATTGTTTTTAAAGAAGTCATCACTGCGTGGTAGGATTCTTAGAGACTTTCCTTTTCTGCTTCTTCATATATTCAAATTATTTTATGAATAATATATGCCAGTTGTACAATAATAATGGCAGTAATAAGAATAATGGTTACAAAACAATATTTAAAATATGAAGAACACAGTGGCAATGCCAATGTGTGAATAGAGTGAGTCATGAGTATATGTTCACAATTCAGGAGAAGATACTTTTCTGATTGCCTCCAGAATAAATAATATTCTAGAAAGATGCTCTAAAACAGTGGTTCTCAACCTTTCTAAGGCCGTGACCCTTTAATACAGTTCCTCATGTTGTGGTGACCCCCAACCATAAAATTATTTTTGTTGCTACTTCATAACTGTAATTTTGCTACTGGTATGAATCGTAATGTAAATATCTGTGTTTTCCGATGGTCTTAGATGGTCTTAGGATCTACAGCAGCGGTTCTCAACCTGTGGGTTGAGACCCACAGGTTGAGAACTACTAGCAGGGTCGCCTAAGACCATCGGAAAACACAGATATTTACATTACGATTCATACCAGTAGCAAAATTACAGTTATGAAGTAATTACAGTTATGAAGTAGCAACGAAAATAATTTTATGGTTGGGGGTCACCACAACATGAGGAACTGTGTTAAAGGGTCGCGGCATTAGAAAGGTTGAGAACCACTGCTCTAAAAGAATCACCCCTTGATCCTCAGAGTCTCATAGTAGTACAACATGTTAGTGTTTTTCTTTCTTTTCATATTAATTGGGGAGACAGGAATAGCAGTGAAAAATTAGACTTTTCAAGTCAACTCAACTCTTTTAATCTCAGAAAAGTAAACTTTCTTCCTTTGAGCACTGCTATTCTTATACATTGAATGTAATGTAAATAAAATGTGACATGATACTGGGGAGAGGTTTAGGGGCCTAGCTGAGGTGTGGGCCTTATATGTCTATTGAAAGGAAGATTCCATACATGCTTCTCAAGTGGGGATCCATAGCAGTAGACTGTCATAGCATACTTCTCTCTAGTGATGTCCTCAATACAGATATACTAGACCCCAGAATCTTTGTTTTTACTGACTGACCCTAACTCCCTGGCCAAAGCTTACTGATCAAGGCAGAGGTACATGTCTTGAGATGACTTGTATGCAAGTCAGATTCTCAAGACATGTATTCTATGCATCTCAGAAATGTGGGCATAGAATTGGCATTGAGGGAAGATCCAGGAGCTACAGTTGCTGATGTCCTGGGGTCTGCTCTGACTCTACTCTGAAGCCTTGATCGTCCAATTCCATCTTCCATTTTATGAACTACCCCATTTCCCTCGTAATAAATCAGCCCCCTCTTATTTTAGTGAATAGACAGAGTCAGTTTATGTTGCTTAAAAACCAAAAGAATGTTACATAATGAAGCATGGATCTATCAAAAGAGCCATTGGAAGAAGAGCATGAGATTCCTCAACTATGTCATTGATAATAGACATAAAAGTACTTGTCTCAAATCTGCTTTTAGGAAGCAGTATAGATGAATAGAATGGACTTTTACTGGCTCTTGAATTACTCAAAGTTGCCTGAGAGGAATTGCTGTTATGGGGGCTCTGTTGTAAAAGAGAAACCAGCATTGTTAAATGTGAATCACGGATTGAAATTGTCTTGGAAGACAGTGGGCAAATTTGGTGGCTAGTGCAAGAGACAGATAGATCACAGCCTGAAGTTTTGTGATTCTAGCTGAGAAAGTAGGGAAAACTGTCACATTCTGTAGGATGGTTCATAGAGATCTTCTTAAAGAAGCCATGCAAAGCTAAGCAATGATTTTTAAAGTGTAAAATAAATATTATTTAACATTGTTATGTTTCCATGTCCTGCATAGATGTTATTTCTTTTTATGTTAATTCTCACCTGAGGATATTTTTCCATTGATATTTAGAGAGTGTAGGAGGGAGGAGGAGAGACAAAGAGAAACATCTATGTGAGAGAGACACATCAATTGGTTGCCTCCCTCATGGCCCCAACCAGGGCTGGGGATCAAGCCTGCAACTGAGTTACATGTCCTTGACCGGAATTGAACCTGGTACTTTTCAGTTCGTGAGCCAAAGCTCTATCCATTCAGCCAAACCAACTAGGGCTAGATGTTATTTCTGTGCCTATACATATGTGTATACTAGTGATCTCCATCCCTGATTTTTGAATAGGCCGTGACATCTTCAGTTGCCTCAAGATACATTGACAATTTATCCAAGATTCTTGAAATAAATTTAAATGTCATACCTGCTAATTATAAAAATAAATGTAGGCAAGAACGAGTTTATGTCCTGGAATTAAACCGATGGCTTTTAAATGCTGCTTGTTCATGGAGGTTTAGAATTGCTGATTTGGGAACTGCGAGATAAGGCAAATATATCAAAAAATACAGGGAGAAAAAGCTGTGCTTGTGATGGGAAAAGATTGAGAGCTGGTGACAAAAGCTGTTGAGTTGAGAACACCTTGCCACTTATTATAGTTAAGATAACTTGCCTTGCCTTGGGCTCTTTATTTTAATGTAGATGTCTGAGAGTGAGTGGGTGATTGAGGGAAATGGTGAGAGGTTATATGTCTTCACAGGGCAAGATGGCAATTGAATGACTACCAAACCCATCCCCTGTGATGTTAATATATGCACTCATTGTTCCACCCTCTTTTCTAGTAACAGGTAAACAACATTTGTCACTTGCAATAGACTACTTTTCACTTCCAAACTGATGGTGAACCGACATTTGTATTTCAAGTACCAAAGCTCAGGCTGCAGAAGCAGGAGGCCCAGAAGAGATGTATGTGGTGGGTAGAAAGAGAGAACAGGACAAGTTTCGCATGTACAATTCGGCAGATCGTTCATAAGTCTGGCCTCCATGACAGGAGATGGCCTAATGCCTCATTAATTCCCACAGAGATGACTGTGATGTATCACCCCCTTTCAATCTGAAACTAAGTAATGCACTTTAAAAAAACCTAATTTGCACATGTTTAATGCGTTCATTAAGCTATTAGTCTTTCAACAAGAGATTTAATAGCAAATTAACATTTTTTAAATAAAAAATCATCCCCCAAAAGTCTTCAGTGAATACAATTATTTTGTATTTTGAGCACAATGGACTATAGGAGAAAACACTTGGCACTAGTTAGGGTGTGGAAAAGATCTTGTTGGATTCTTCTCATTTATTACACAATTAGTCACCCTGGGGCATTATTTCCCTGAATAACAAATATTTCTGCAGAACAAAAGGCCTCTTGGAAGTAGATATGAGAAGGTCAAAGGCAGAAAAAACTCCAAAAGGGCTAATTATGTGAACTGAATCATAATAAACTGAAAAAATGACTTACCCTAAACATAAGGTTTGTGAAACAATGGAAATTGACTCTGCTTGGTCAACATTCAAAGATCAATATTTACCTAACATTCGTTTTGCTCCTGTTATGTTTTAGGCACTGGGTTAGATGCTACAAAAAGCTTAATATAAAGAAAAAATAACATGTATTATTTTTCTCAATGAGTATTTGTTGAATATTTACTACACAATGTGTGCCATGTTGAGCAAGATGAATAAATCACAGGTTCTTTTCTTGAGGAACTTACCAATGAATTTGGGAGATAAGCATATAAGAAAAAAAAATCATGTTCAGATTTTTTAAAATTTGTATTGAATTTTTTGGAGTAACATTGCTTAATAAGATCATGTAGGTTTCAGGTGAATAATTCTATAATACATCATCTGCATATTGTATTGTGTGTTTGTCACCCCAAGTCAAGCCTCCTTCCATCACCATTTATCTCCCCTTTACTCTCTTTTACCTCCCCTATCCTCCTTTCCCTCTGGTAACACCATACTGTTGTCTATGTCTATGAGTTTTATTTTTTGAGTTGCTGTTTTGTTTGTTTTGCTTAATCCCTTTACCTTTTTCACCCAACCCCATACTTCTCCCCTCTGACCTCTGTCAGTCTGTTCCATGTATCCATGCCTCTGGTTCTTTTTTGTTTGTCAGTTTATTTTGTTCATTAGATTTCACATATAAGTGAAATCATAAGGTACTTATCTTTCTATTACTGGCTTATTTCACTTAGTATAATACCCTTTAGGTCCATCCATGCTGTCACAAAGGGTAATGTTTCCTTCTTTTTTATGGCCAAGTAGTAATCCATTGTGTAAATATACCACAGCTTTTTTTATCCATTCATCTACTGATGGGCACAAGAAAAAGACAGTTATCTACAAGGAAGCTCCCATATAACTGTCAGTTGATTTCTCAACAGAAATATTTTAGGCCAAAAGGATTGTCATGACATACTCAAAATGATGAAAAGCAAGGACCTACAACCAAGACTACCTCACCCAGCAAGGCTATCATTTAAAACTGAAGGAGAAATAAAGAGCTTCCCAGACAAGAAAAGCTAAAGGACTTTGTTACCATCAAACCAGTATTACAAGCAGTGTCTAACAAAAAATGTTAAAGAGTCTGCTTTAAGAAGATGGAGAAAACAAAAACAGAATAGAGGAACAAAATTAAAAGAATAAAATGGTAATAAATACATACTTGTCGGTAATCACTTTAAATGTAAATGGCTTAACTGCTACAATCAAAAGACATAGGGTAGCTGAATGGATAAGAAAATAAGACCTATATATATGCTGTCTACAAGAGGCCCACCTCAGAACAAAAGATACACAAAGACTAAACGTAAAAGAATGTAAAAAGATATTTCATACAAGTGAAAATGAAAAAAGAAAAAGCTGGGTAGCAGTACTTATATCTGACAAAATAGACTTTAAAACAAAGGCTATAGTAAGAGACAAAGATGAGCACTACATAATGATAAAGGGAGCAAGCCAACAAGAGGATATAACCCTTGTAAATATTTATGGACCCAACATATAAGCATCTAAATATACAAAGCAAATCTTCATGGACACAAAGGGAGAGATCAACAGTAATACAGTCATAGTAGGGGATTTTAACACCCCATCAACTTCAGTGGATAGAACTTCCAGACAGAAAATCAACAATAAAACAGCGGACTTAAATGACACACTAGATCAGGTGGATTTAATTTAAGTCTTCAGAGCATTTCACCATAAAGCAGCAGATTATACATTCTTTTCAAATACAAATGGAACATTTTCTAGGATAGACACAAAACATCTTAATAAATTTAAGAAGATTGCAATCATATCAAACATCTTCTCTGACCATAATGTTATGAAAATAGAAATCTATCATTTAAAAAATCAGTTTTAAATCTTAAAACCATAGACATAGCAAAGTGCTTTGAGAGCAAAGCTGAAGGAAATTCTAAATTAAATGGGTGATTTAGAGAAAGCTCTATGGGTAAAGTGAAGTTTAGACTGGCACTTTAAGATTGGCACACATTAGACATGCAGAAATGAGTGGAAAATATACTCCAAATTGAGTGATGGCACCAGAAAATGTACAAAGGAAAACATGTCATACATAATGGGAAAATTACTTTGGTTTTGCTTCTGTTTTAGTCAGTTTGGGCTGCTAACATAGTACATACCGTATAACAGAATACCATAGATTCAGGGGGTTGAACAAAAAATATTTGTTTCTCACAGTTCTAGAGTTTGGGAAGTACACAATCAAGGCATTGGCAGATTCAATGTCTGGTGAGAACCCTCTTCCTTGTTTCCAGAGGGCTGTCTTTTAGCTGTGCCTTCACATGGTGGAAAGAGCAAGAGAGTTCTCTTGAATTTGGGGAGGGGGCATAAACATTCAGTCCATAACATCTACCCTATTGCACATTACCCAGAGTCTTTCCTCCATGAATTTTAAAGCATTTTAATATATAAATTGGAATTTATTTCTCTATGGAAGCAGAGAAGACATGAAGAGCACATTCATTGATTAGTGCCCACAAAGAAATTTATATGTTATTCTGAAAATGGGCTCTATCCAGCAATATAACTATTATGTTTCTGTTAAGAAGAAAACCTTTTTCACTTTCAGTAGTTAATGATCTCAGGGTAAAACAATTTCCAATGTATTCCATTAAATAAATATGGATTATTATAGCAGTCTAAATAGATATAGCTCAAGGACATTGCCTCATATTCTTCTATTCCCACCCTCATCAAATTTCTTATTTGTGCAATCCATGGCACATTATGTACTTTCTTTAATTATAGACTATCATATTGCATATATTTTCTCCCTTAAGTGTATGTCTTCAAAATGAACCCAATGAAAATTTCATTTTACTTTAATGAATTATATTTAAAATTGAAATCTGGGGTAAAATTTGCTATATTAGTCAATCTATTAATAGCAGTGTGCATTATTCTTCGTTGCCACATACATACTGCTTTGGTTCGAAGAAGATCCTTAAATTATTTCTGAGAAAAGACTCTACACTGATTGACAACTATACAATACTAGTTATTAATATTATTCCCCATTTGATGGATTTCTCCCACCATGATATACTTCGAAAGTTCCTGGGGTGAACTTTGATTTGTCACCTTGGGAACAAAAGAAAGAAGAAATAAATCTTGAGAAAGCTCAACATTCATCTTTTTGGAAAAGAGTAAAGAATCAAATGAGTAAATAACATCAACATCAATATTCGATGTCTACATGCACACCCAAACTTTGAACATCTGTCTTCCTGCCACTAATGACTTTGTTCCAGATGTAATCCAAATATGCTTGCAAACGGAGAGCAGAGGGGTGAACACAATTTACTTTGCAAGCAGTTGGTGGTTATTATCACTATTTTTTGTTTCTTTTTAAAAATATATGAATTTCAAAAGTGATATGACAGTCTGCACTGATTTGTTTGAAATGACAGTGAAATAAATCTAACATTGCCTTTGGCTTTGCTCTGCTGTGTGTGGTGAACACACAACCCTCCTAAAAAGAGAGACAATATGGTACAATGGCAACTATGTGGATTTTGGAGTCAGTCATGAATTTGAAGCCTAACTTATCAACAGCCTCTTATGTAGTGATATGAACAAATTCCCCATTTATGCCTCTGATTTTCTATATGACCTTGCAAAAGTCATTGTTGTTAATAAAAATAATACTAGTAATAGTAAGAAGAAATGAGCATTGTGTAGTGTATATTAGGTGTTCTACTAAGTGATTTACATGAAATAACTCTTTCATAGTCTTCATATTTGCCCTATACATGTTATCGGACTAAAGGGGTCCATTTGCCTGTGCACATCAAAGCCCAATAAGATATGAAGAGGAGTTTGCAACAAAGGAAATCAGAGTTTATTTTTAGGAAGTGGCCCAAGTCGGGAGACAGGTTAGCTAATACTCAAAACCCTGGCTCCCCCATGGCTTCCAGGGTGTGGGCTATACAGGAAAAAATCATTAATCATGAAGACTAAGGAAATTAGGATACTGGTCAAGGCTCTGCTCTCTACTAATTGTTGGGTGCCAGGGTAGAGGGTGGTCGATCATTGCATTTGGTCCTGACGTCAGCCATGGTGTGGCTCTGTCTCGTTTCGTAATAGTGTGTGTTTGGTGGGGTCATGTCTTGGTTTGGAGCTGAAACAAAACTAAGGCTGGGAAGAGGTTTGTCAGCTTCACAAATTTAGTTATTTAGGAAAGTGTGCAGCAGAGACCCAGAACTGGCCTTCAGAAGCCAAATGCTCTGTTCTCCACCTTCGCCATGGTGCCTCATCTAAAGTATGAAGAATGCGGTTGAAAAGTTCTAATTTATTGGATGCTTTGTGATTGAAGACTCATGCTCTTCCCTAGACCACATATTCCTTAATTTATTACAACTTCGAAGTAAATATATCCAATTTAGTGTTAGCCAGTGGTAGGAGGTAGAGAGCTCAGTGACTGGGAAGTTTAAAAGATTTCTAAATGCCATTTTTAGCTCTGGCCGGATGGCTCAATTGGTTGGAGTGTAGTTCCATGCACCAAAAGGTTGCAGGTTCAATCCCTGGTTTGGGCACCTACCGGAAGCAACCAATCCATGTGAGGATAAAAACAAACAAGCAAACAAATAAATAAATGCCATATGCAGCCTGCAACATGGAAAGTACAGCTAGAGATACTTGACACATTGAAATTCAAATGTGTCTTTCTGCCAACAGATATCACTGTGTCCCGTGAAGCCCGAGTCTGGGCGAGCTGAGGAGTAATGAAGCCCTGCGTCTCATGTCATTGGCGCTGGCATTTCAAGCACCACATTCATAACACGAGTCGCAAACTGCTGGTCCCTCTCTACTTCACAAAATTGAAATAGTTCCGCAGGGGAATATGGCCATAAGGATGAAAGACAAATAACATTCCTTTTTCCACTGTACAAAGCGAAGGTGTTGACAATGTTTGTTCAGAAGAGTAACATCTGCAAATGGTTCTGGACATGGTGACATTATGCCTGGCCATACTTCAGTAAAGGCATCCACCAACATATTAGAAGTGGAGAGATGGTGCTATTATTTTGGCCTTTTTTTTTTTTAGCTGTAAGCAATGAGGAAATTCTGGACTCAGGTGGTGTTCCCATCTCATCTCAGTTCCCTCTGTGCAGCAGCGTGGGATTTGGTTACTATGAACAGAAACCTAGATGCAAATTAGCTTAAGTTAAAAAGAAACCTACATAATTTTATTAACCAATGTCACCCCAATAAATTAAATTTAAAAACTCATAGGTACAGACAACAGTAAGCTGGTTACCAGAGGGAAAGGGGGATAGGAGGAGTTAGAAGAGGGTAAAGGTGAGAGGTTCAAATATATGGTGACAGAGGAGACTTGACTTTGGGTGATGAACACACAATGCATTATAGAGATGATGTACTATAGAATTGTACCCTTGAGACTTATGCAATCTTATTAATCAGTGTCACCCCAATAAATTTAATACAATGAAAAAATAAATTAGTAAATAAATAAGATTTTTTTAAATATATTTTATTGATTTTTTACAGAGAGGAAAGGAGAGGGATAGAGAGCTAGAAACATCAATGAGAGAGAAACATCAACCAGCTGCCTCCTGCACACCCCCTACTGGGGATGTGCCTGCAACCAAGGTACATGTCTTGACCAGAATTGAACCTGGGACCTTTCAGTCCGTAGGCCGATGCTCTATCCACTGAGCCAAACCGGCTTCGGCTAAATAAATAAGTTTTAAAAAAATGAAAAGATTTAATGGATATCATGATAAAGAGAATCCAGGGTTACTAAATTCAGATGCTGGATAACGGGGCACAAAATATACAATGAGGATCAATTATTCTCCTTCCAATCGTGATGTCTCTTAGATTTTTTTGTTGTTGTTGCCCCATGTTTTCAGCATTGTTTTTTGTATCTTCTGAGACTACTGCTTTCTTAGTTCCTGTCTAGTAGAGAAAAGAGTGGTTCTGCTTTCCAGATAGCTTTAATAAAATGCCCCAGAATTTATTCCTTTTGTCTCTGATTGGCTGGCTTGGGCCATGTGTAACATAAGCATTAATTTTGTTACATATTGTGTTCAACATTAGGACGTACATAGATAGCATCTTAATATCTATGCCATAAATATGCCGTAATTTTAACCATTTGCCTCTTTTTGCATATTTTCTAAAATTTTCTTGCTCTTTTATTCTGCTTTCTATTCCAGTCTCTCTTCCGATCAAATGCACAGTATTTCATAGAACCCTACCCCACTCCCACACCCCACACCCCAAGCATTCAGAGAGACAGTGAGTGGACAGGCTTGAGGAAGATTTCATCTGAGGGGTGGGGGATCGTGACCTAGTTTCAGAAATTGGTAAATGGAATAGGAAAAGTCAAAGGGAACATTTCAGATTGGCAACAGGTAAGGGTGTATGAAGGAATAGTGTTTTAGTATTAGGAATAGTTCCATGGCTTGAGGAATTAAACCATATCAAACCAGTTCTCAGGTTCTCATACGTGCAAGGGTAAAGGAAATATTGGAGTGCAGGCATGTCCTGATCTAGGCGCAGATGATTTGTCCAATATGCTCATTTTCACATTCTGTCTTTCTCTTTGTATTGACTCTTCTACATTGTTAAACGGATTCCAACTAAAGAGCCCTAGAGATTTCAACTGTCAGCTTCATTCTCCAGGTACCATGACCACCAGGAAAGAGGCAGCATTTCCAGGCAGAAATGTCCCAGGGAAGCAGATTATGTTTAGTTCATGTACCCATTCCCAAAACAATAATGGTAGTCAGAAAAGTAACATATATATTCATTAATTTATGCACTTGTTTGCTTGCTTTGTTCAGACTTGTGTCACATGATCACTGCTCTGATCTGAAAGCTTGCAGTCCATTAGCAGAGAAATGAGAAAGAGAGAAGCATGCTGGCATCTGAAAATACTGGCTTCCATGACAGCTCCAAACTGAAGGGACAAGAATGAGTTAGTGTTTGAGGGGTAGATGAAGGCAGAGGATTCATAATGGATGGACCTTTAACAATATTTATTGAGTCATTAATGTGTTCTGAACTCCACTGCATAAATTGAAATAATATGCAAATGAACTAAATGTCATCTTAGTCCAGAAGGAATTATTTGCTTTTGGAGCCAACAAGAGGCAAAATGCAAGTTGCTACAATTCTAAAGGGAATGGTGTCACCCCAAGTGCTATGAGATGCAGTGATGACCAAGGACCCTCAGAAAAGCTTTATGGGGGATATGAGCCTTTGAAGGATAAGCAAATGAATGTCCCATGACACCTGTGAGCTCAGTGTGTGGTAGATCCTGCTCACTTTTCCAAATTTTCTGCTTTTTCTCACCTTAAAGCTGGAACTGAGAAAAAGCAGGAAGTTTGGAAAAGTGAGCAGGATCCATTTTCTCAAATGTGAGGCCCCAATGTGAGATCCAGGACACTGAACTTGATATTTTTCACTAGAGGCCCAGTGCACGAATTTGTGCAGCAGTGGGGTCCCTTGCCCTGGCCTGTGGGATTGGGCTGAAACCAGCTCTCCAACATGCCCTGAGGGGTCCAGGATTGTGAGAGGGTGCAGGCCAGGCCAAGGGACCCCACCGGTGCAGGATTGGGGCCAGAGAGGGACACAGAAGGATGGCTAGCTGGGGAAGGACTGTGGGAGGGCTCCAGGGTCCGTCTCACTCAGTCCCAATTGGCCAGACCCCTGCAGCAAGCTAACCTACTGGTCGGAGCATCTGGCCCCTGGTGGTCAGTGCACATCATAGTGACTGGTCAACCAGTCGACTCTCTGCCCCCTGGTGGTCAGTGCATATCATAGTGAGAGGTTGAGCGGCCTTAGCATATAATTAGCATATTACACTTTGGTTGAACAGCTGATCAGATGACCAGACACTTAGCATATTAGTTCTTTTATTATATAGGATTATAAGATGACTTCAAAAAATTTAGTTCCAATGCCTTTGATTTCTTTTTTAATTGCACAATGATTGGAAGTTAGAATGCATTAGGATACAGAAACATAAAGGCATTATATATTCATGAAGAGTACACTATACATAACCACAAGAATATAAAAATATGTTTAGCTGTGGTAATAAGAAAGAATGAGAGAGAGAGAGGGAGAGAGAGAGGAGACATTTAGCAAAAGATTCATAAAGGTTTAGTGAAGGGTATGGTCATGCACTTTCTGAGTTTAATTTCCTATAGGAAAATAGAGCAGTAAAGATTAACGTTAATTTAGCTACTGTTTTTTAAGTGTACTGTTATTATAATGAATGTGAGTCTTGAGGAAGAGAATTATCCCAGGCACAGAGAGATTATGTGTTCAGAGCAGGATTCCAGGCGAAGCAGGGGTTTTTATTCTTTATTTTCTTTTCAGACCCCCAGAACCTGTGGTCTGAACTTGCCTGTACTTTCCTTATCTTGGTCAGAAGGAACCGTGTGAGGGTGTAAAGGTGGAACAAGAAAGACATCTGTATGGAGAAATAAAAAATGCTTTAAGCTTGGATGATCAAAGAAGAAACAGAGATTGTCATCCACACAAACAGGAATGCTGGAGTTTGGAGCAGGTGCAGGCCCAAGAAGGAGGAAATGGAGTTCTTTTTTGTCAGGGACAGAAAACTGCATCTGCCCCCAGCCCTGAGAGCTTGGCCATTCTCTCCTCGTGCTGCCCTATCCTGTCTCAGCCGCTCCATGAACGATGTGCAGCTGCTCTCCCTCCCCCTTGTTCCAGGAAAGCATCTGGAAATACACAGCACTTAGCCCTGCTGCCCAGACAAAGGCATTGTTTCTTTAATAACACGTCTCTTGGAAACCGTCTCCAGAGCCACTTCAGAAGCCAGGCTGTGCTGACCCTGACATGATGGAGTTTGCTCAGTTCTGCTCGGCAGAGGAGTTTGTGGGAGCTATGGTGGGCACCTACAGGGAAGGGACATTGGAATTTGGATGTGATGCTGGTGAGAGCCCCTTAGACTTCAATAGGCAGGTCCTCATTTAAGATGGTGGGACCCACAGTTTATGGAATCCTGTGTGTGTGTGTGTGTGTGTGTGTGTGTGTGTGTGTGTGTGTGTGTGTCTGCAAGCATGGTGTCTTAAGACCCAGCAGAGGTGAAACACTACTCCAACCCATGTAATAATGACAACATACTCTAAACTGACACTTGCTGTTTGCATCCCACAGGTGTCAGTGAGGGGGAGGGGCTGCCATTTATTGAGTGCTGAGCATAGGCTTGGCACATTCTTGTAGCCCCTTATATGTATGCACATCGGTAGCTGCAGTCCTTGGTTCCTGGCTCTCTCCTTCTTTCTTCTAAGACAGTGTTGCATCTTTCTGACCATTTTTCCAGTCACATCTCTAACAGAGTCATGACATATTCTTTACTTTTAAGGACACATGTGCTTAGATTAGACCCAAATAAAAATCTAATATTTAATCAGTGGGCATGATATAAAAGTTTCCATAAATATATAATTACTAAAAACTATCTTAACCTTCCAAACAGGTAGTTTTACAAAATTGACTGAAATAAGAAAAATAATTTTGAACGTGGAACCACTGTGTTCTCCATGCATGACACAGGGTTCTGAATTTTGCTTTTCTCTACATCCTTGCCAGCACTTATCTCTTGCTTTTTAGATAATAACTACTCTAATTGGGTTTGAGGTGATATTGTGGGTTTGATTTGCATTTCCCTGATGATTGGGGACTCCAAGCACCTTTTCTTGTGCCTATTAGGCATTTGTTTGTCTTTTTTGGAAAATGGCTGTGCCCATTTTTAATGGGATTATTTATTTATTTTATTTTTAGCTATTGTATCAGTTCTATATATATTATGACTATTACTCCCTTGTCAATCTGCATTCTCTTTTGTTCTGTGCCATGCTTTTTTTCTCTGTTGACTGTTTCTTTTCCTGCATGAATGCTTTTTAGTTTGAGGTAGTACTGCTTGTTAATTTTTGTATTGTCTCTTGTGTTTAAATATAATATATAAATCCATGGGAATAAGAGAGGAAGTAAGATCATTTGGAACTTAATTCCTAAGAAAGAGGGAATATTTTTCAGACAGCAAAAACTGGGTTCAAATCTCAGTTTCTACCTATATTATACCTGAGGTTTAAGTCTCAATTACTGATCTTTGTGGGTCTCAGTTTTTTTTAACTGTAAAATTGGAATGATACCAATATTTATCAGACTAGAGGCCCAGTGCATGAAATTTGTGCACTGGGGTGGGGTGTCCCTCAGCCCAGCCTGTGCCCTCTCACAGTCTGGTACCCCTTAGGAGATGTCCTACTGCTGGCTTAGGCCCGATCCCCGCAATCCAGATCCCTGGCTCCTTACCGCTCAGCTCACTGCTCCTTAGCGGCAGGCTCCTTACCACTTGGCTCGCTGCTCCTTAATGCTTCTGCGGAGGTGGGAGAGGCTCATGAGCCCGGCTTCTAGCTGAGCGGCGGCTCCCCCTGTGGGGGCACACTGACCACCAGGGGGTAGCTCCTACATTGAGTGTCTGCCCCTGGTGGTCAGTGCATGTCATAGCGACCAGTTGTTCTGCTGTAACAGTTGCTTAGGCTTTTATTATATAGATAGGTTTGTTTACCACGGTAAATAAGGCCATGTCTATTCAGTATTTAGCATCAGATAGTTGGTCAATAAGTATTGATTATTCCAGTTATTCCAGTTAAGTGAGGGACAAAGGGCACCAAGTTAGCAGAGGAGGCATCAAATTCAGACATTCCATTTTCTCAGGGGAAGCTTGAAGGTATTTGCATTACAAAATAACCCACAGAAGTAAAACGCTGAGAAAGTGGAGTAAGCACATTGATAAATAGTTCTAAGTAAAAGCAATTTCAGCCTGAGACCCTTAGGCTGTCTTCTCTCTCTTTGGCGACTGTCAAATCCCAGAGATATGGCTTCTTACAGCAACAGACACAAAGACAAATTATGCTCTGGATAAGGTACAGTTTTCCTTAACTACACTTGAAGTCCAGGTGGGTCAACTTACTGTCAGAATAAAGCACAAGCAATATTGATAAATTTAAAGCAAAAGACAAATTAAGGTGTAGGTATATGTGTGCACAAGTGTGCACAAATACATGCATATATGTGTACACTAGTCTAAATAAAACATACTTCGTCTTGGAAGATAAATCCTTCCTTTTCTTTCCCTTCTTGTATTTATGAAGTCAGACAGGCACTTTTCCAATTCACTTCATTCTCCATTGCCCATTTATTCCATTTATTGAATCCTTGGGGGATCTCCAGAAAGCACCCACCAATTGTGCCAGCCATGCCTAGAGCTGCACCACTGTCTGTTAAGAACTTGATAGCCTGAGCTCCTTTCAGAACCATTATGAAGTAGTTCTTTCTTCCCAATGGCTTCTGATGGCAACTGGCCTGAGGAAACAGCTGGGAGAGGTACTAGACAATTTGTGAGATTCAAATGTGAAACCATAAAGGAAATGAAAGGGAGCAAAACAAACAACAACAAAAAGAGAACTATTCCTAAGATGAAATTGTATGCTTTTTGAATATACTTCAATGATCTATCAAATCAATTAATACAGTTTTACTTGTATTAGTTCTTTGAATTTTGTGGTGTTTCCTTCGCATACATAAGACAGACTTAAGGAATCAATAACCCCAAATCCAGGTAGAACAGATTTTATTATACACATTTAATGAATTAAAACAACTATAACCACGACCATCAAAATATGCAGACTGTACTTTCCATTGACTTTCTTTCTGAACTCACTCCCACTTTATGTGTCTCCCTTCCCACCAAGGCAGCCTAAGAATTAAATATAGGACACTGAGTTTTAACCACAGTCCTGGAAGTTACTTGAGTAGTTAATTTGAATAAGTCACCACAAGAAGGTATCAGTGGTTCTCAATTTAAGGTGTAAAATCTCCCCTAAGGACGTAGAACTGTGTATGGGTGTATGTTTCTTTAGGAATGCATAATATTTAACAGGAAATTAGTTTCTGGAGGCCAGGGTTGCCAATTTCTCTGCTAAATTTGCCAAAATCTCACTTGTTGAGAGTGACTGGGGCAGATTATGGAAAAGGTAGTTTAGAATACTGATATGATGGTTCTGTGATGAGAACACTCGCTCTCAATAACAGAGAAGGGTCATTTGGATGAAAATGAGCTCAGAAGATAAAGGTCAGGCTGTAAAGTATAAAGAAAATACATACACAGAGACTCTCCCCTTGCAAGAGATGTTAATTTTACAGTTCACAGAGTCAATCCTCACATACTAACACTGGTAGATGTTACTAGCACAATCTGATTTTATTAGGATTATTACTGGCAGAGTTACTTTGGGTTTTGTTAGTTTGGTGGTGGGAGAGAGAGAGAGAGAGAGAGAGAGAGAGAGAGAGAGAGAGAGAGAGAGAGAGAAGAGAGAGAGAGAGAGAATGTGTGTGTCATGAAGTTAAAGGTTAGAGGAATAGCTGGGGGTGGGGGTCAAATGAAGCTGTACAGAGACATGTCATCCAAGCCTTCTGTGATTATGTGTCATGAAGGAACAAAGTACTGTGGTCTCCATGGCAGGAGGCAGTGAATTGAAAGAGTGGTGTAGAGCCTGTTAACATAAATGAGAGGAGACAAGATGGACCTGTCTGTGGCAGCCTCCCCACAACATTTAGACAAGGCAGAGATGTTTTTTCACCCTGTCATTCTCTCTGTAGCCAGCAGATGAGTATTTCATGGTGAAATGATTCAAAGTGAAAGAACCCATGGGTAATGCAGCAAGTCATCAAACATTCCTTAAGCCATTTGATCTCGCTGGAGCATCCCCATGCCATATCTGCCTTTTTGCAGACAAATTCCATGCATTCAATTGGATTTAAGTCTTTCTCTCCATTATGCTTTCCTCCTGTCCCTAGATACTGATAGGATTATCTGGCACTGAGCAAAGCACTTGCATAGGTTTTAAAATAGACCCTTTCATCATCTGTATCAGTGTCTCAAGTCAGAGCCTGATTATTCCCACACTCAGAATCCATATCCCTTTATTTATCAATGCCTAAGTCATTGTATTTTGAGTTAAGGATTTTGTAGTCGTATGGCTTTTCCCCAAAAGTATAAGATTTAGAAAATTGTATGACATTTCTTCTAACTTTTAAATATGTCTCCAAAAATATATATATGGTATAAGATATCACAACATATTAGATCCTCAACAAATGCATTGGCCATAAATAACATGTCTTTGAATGTATGATGTATTTGACCAGGAAGACTCACAAGCTCAGGGACTAACCTTGGATCCCAAGTAATGAAAGAAAGTTTGAATATTTATTACTTATAAAGAAACATTTAGCCCAAATGATGGAAATAGAGTTTATATCTAAATAAGACATGTTCAATTATGGAGGGGGAAAAATGCTAAAACTGTCACACACATCTTAATTCTGTAAAATGGCATATACTCTACTTTTAATATTTATATACATTTAGTTTTCTATTACATATTCCAGACTGGTTCATGTGGTTTGTAGAAATCAAATTCTGTTAGGATTCTTGTACAAGCAATTAATGCTTTGCCATACCCATAAAAAAATCATATTCAGCACCACGGACAGCGCAGAATTGCTCTTTTCTGAACTACAGCTGTTTCTTGAATTATTTTGTTTTTTCCCTACTAAAACGTCCAGACACCCATCTGTCTCTTAATTGCAGGAGGGGTTGTTACAAGACATCTTGAATTTTAACAACATCTTTTAAAATGAAGAAAAATGGGCTAAAAGCAGACTAGGGGAGACTTTAAGTACTTTTGCAGGATTCAAAATTTGGCATCCCAGAAAGTGTGTGAAAACCTCCAGAGGCAAACATTGATCTTACAAAGATGAACAAATAGGTGGGGGAGTTGTGATCAGTGATAACAAATGGAAGCTATCAGAAGAGGTACACAGACAATTGTCAGAGGACAGGGGATTTGCTAGTATGACCATTACATTCATTTTATAGGTATGGGAATGGAGACTGACAGCGTTGTCACTGAAAAAGCATCAAGACATATGGGAGGAAGTGAAATTTGTATTGGGGAGGGGGGTTGGGGAAAAAGAGTTTCAAGAATTTGGTCTTATAGATAAAAAGGGAGTTACCAATATCTTCTAATACAAAATAAAACATAATCCTAGAATTGTGATCAGCTCCTCATCATTTTTGAAGAGACACCCCCCCCACACACACACAGTGTTATTTTCACAAGGTCTTAGAATTATAACTTTTAACATGTTACAGATGAGTCTGTGGCCAACATGTGAAAAGGATTATAAAAATGTATCATTTTCCCCTACGCTGTGCATTGCTTATGGAGCAGGCAGTCTATTCTTTTTAGACTCCTGTTCATTTCTTTATAAACACATTTGGCAAATATTTATTCGATTCCGACTATGTTTTAAGAATTTTGATAGGTGGTAAGTTTATAGGAGTAGCCAAGGCCCAGTGTAGCTCCCACAGAAGCTCAGCTCCTGAAAAGGAAGACACTTATATTGGTTAAGAGCAGGGCATGCCATGCGGAAGAAGGTAAATACATACTGGCTTTCTTCTGCTTTTTGTTTGTATGTATTATGTACAAAATGCATATTTTATTTATTTTCACTGGGTTCTGTCATTTCTATCTGCACACCTGAGTAGCCTTCTAATGTCTGCATAGTTAAAACTCCTACTCCCCATTAAAGTGGAATTTCTTTCTCTTAGAGCCTGGCTTTCTACTAACAATAATATATTTATTATTGTTTGTGTTATGTTTAATAGATGTTTATTTGTGTTTCTTTTAGTTATGATGTTAATAAATGACAATGAATTATTAGGAAAATATCAATTGAGGCCATAGGTCATTTTATTAAGGAATAAATATGAAAAAATAATAGTTTTTTTTTTTTAAGTTTGGTGATTTCTTCCATATAGCTTGTGCTTTTTATGAAGTCTAAAGCCTTAAATTCAAAGTAATGTATGGTTTTATAGAGTAGTGATAATAACAAATAGTAGAAAATATCATTACCACTACGTTTAGGACATAGTATTATGTGCTTTCCTTGGTTTATCTCATTTAATTTTTATTTAATCATCCCAATTTGTGAGGCATCTTTTCTTCTATGTTACAGATATGAAAGCTAAGACCTGAAGGGCTTATCTAATTTACCCAAAGTCAAACAGCTGTTGCGTGTATTCTTGTGTATTTTAAGACACTTCTGTTATACTTAGTCTTTGCCAAGAATTGTTTTAAATACTGTGTTAAACCTAAGTGAATTCTTTTGTTAGTATTATTATGTTTATTTTATAGGTGTGGAAACAGAAGCATCATAAGGTTATGTTATCTAAGATCACACATTTACAAAGTGATGAAATCAAGTGTGATCCCAGTCTGACTTCAGAGTATGGGCCCTTTAATAACACTCTAAGCCTTTAGGAAAGGTTGCTTTAACTAATCCCTTAAACTGTACTTTACAGCTATTTATTGCTTACATTCATCTTGCATATCCCTTTTAATGCCAGGGACTTTAAACCAACACTTTACCATTATGTGTAATCAATTTTTGGTGACATCAACGTATTTCTGTAGAGGTTTGGGAAGCCACTGAACTTGCTTTCAAAAGCACCTGGAATCTCAGATCAGTTGTCCCGAAATCTAAAGAACCATCAATGTACTTTTGTTCTCATCATAGGCATCCTCCTCCAACCTCAAATTTCAAGCCCTGGAACCTTCTCTTCCCCACCACACACATACACACAGGCAGTTACATATGCTATGCACTTCTGTTTATAACACCTATGCTTCCTGCTTCCTGCAATTTCCCTCAGCTCTTCCTTCTGTGCCAGTTCTAATCTCAAGTTTATTATAAAGGCCTCCTTTATATCAGAAACCTTCTCATAGAATGTTCCCTCACCTTTCTTTTGTTCCTGAAACCAACTCGCCCCTGAAAACACTTCTTCTCTGAAGCCTGTTTATTATTTCTCACCTTTGGGTCTCTGAGGTGATGTCACCATTCTCCAGCTTGTCTTCACTTCTACTACAAATCTCCTGGATGCTCTCTTATAAGCAGGTCTTCTCTGTGTCTCACAATCTCCAATGGTACATTTCTGTTGATTTATGGACCCCTTTTAGTATCTGCTATAAGTACCTGACCCATTTCTCCCCAGGTGCACAAATGATTTTGGAACAATTTTGTGATTGAAAATGGAATTGATAGTTATAAATCATAGTATGGCCATGGACCCTTTGGCCAGAACGTCTGGTTTCAAAGAAGCGCTGTTAGGACTCATTAATGACACAGATTAAACATGATCATCACACACCATTTAAGACTCAGCTTCTTGTCTTCAGCTGAACTCCACCCTCACCTGCAATCTGAGCCAGAACATCGTTCAGCCGTACCACACTCAACAAATAACTGTCAAAGCCACTCCCTTAAGCAACCCATATTAGGGAGCACCATTACCTAACAAGATCAACATTAAGTATTTATTGATCTCCAATTATATATGGGAGATACAATAATAGTATTTATTGATGTAATAGGATAGATGTTATACTAAGCAGCTTACATCTGCTAACTCTTAATCCCCATCATGATTTCTATGAATATTCCTGTTTTTTAGTGAAGAAAGTAAGGCAAGATTGTTAAATCACCTCTCCTATAAATTTTATAGTTTATAATCCTATACATTCGATGGGAGCTGGGACTTAAACCCTGTAAATTGTGGCTTTGGGGCCCATGGTGTCACCTTTATCACTTTTGGGTAAGCTTTGTTGTCTAATGAGAAATTGTTGTCCCTACATAAGTAGAGAACTCTATTATGCTAGATAAATAGACAACCTAATTGCCATTTGCTGTAGTTGTGGAGTGGTATGCCTAATAGAGAGTCTAAAATATAGAAGACAATCATAAATATTAGCTACCTTTCCACATTCTTAAGCAAAATTTCACATAAGGATTATTCAGGGAAAAATGAGCTAGCAGCAAGTACAGGGTGGGGCAAAAGTAGGTTTATAGTTGTTTGTATGGAAAATAATACAATAACTAATAAGTAATATACAAGAATATATTCTGTGTTTTGTGTACTCACAACTGTAAGCCTACTTTTGCCCTGCTCCTGTATTTAGACACTGAAAACTAGATTTTAAATGTGTGAAGATTTTAGATGTGCATATTTTAGATCTTCAACTCTATGTGCAGAGATTTTTACACACAATATCATATCTATACCAGGCTGAAATTTCTCATCCAAGCTCCATTTGTTGTGAATCTGAAACTCTGAGAGTACTTCCTTTGACAAAATCCAACCAGCTCCTAAATCATCTATCCTCGAGTAAAATGAAAGAGAAGGGACGCATTGGAAGCACGAAGGGGAAATATCATTTTGAGACACAGAATCCCCAGGGAAATTGGGCTGTTCTGCTAAAATGGATGTATTGGCCCCTCTCGAGCCCCCCTTGCTAACACCACGTATTGTTTACTCTGTTCTTTTATTCCTTGTCCCTGAGAGGAAATGTGGGATTGTGCTTGTATTTTAAATGATTTCAAAACTTCTATTCTCTACCCATTCTTCACTCTTCTACCTACTACTGCATGGAACACCATTGCTAAGCACCCCTTTATACTGGCTCATTTTCACAAAGACTCTCAAATATTCCAGAATACTTCCAGAAAACAAAGCTACTTAGCCTTGTGTTCAATGCCCCAAAGATCAGAAGACTCCCTATATTTTCTATTTGTTCCCATAGTACAGAGTAGAAATTTACTGTAGAAATAAGACATTTATTTGTTTCTACCTTTCTTTACATCATTTAATTAACCAAATTACCATCACGTAAAGGCCATTTCTTTCTGCTTATATTCTCTTTTTACACAGCCATAAAATATCCCGACCCTCTGAATTCTGATGGCTTAGAAATCAGCATCCCCAGCTTGGAACTGTATTCTGGATTTCAGATCCATCTATAAACCGCCTATTCCTATCCCCATTTCCAGGAGACTTGCTGTTTGGCCTAAAATCGGTTACTTTCAGCTGTCTTTCCTTTGGCTTCTTCTTTTGTCAATGAGGAGACTGGACATGTCTCACACACAGGGCTGTTCTGAAGATTCAAACAGCCAGTGTCTGTAAAATGCATAGAAGAGTGTCTGACACGTAATGAGTCTAGGTAAGTGTTACTGCTACTAGTAGTTTCATGTTTCAACTGTACTCTATCTAACCTACAATATTTGGTCATTTCCAACAACACACACAACTTCTTTTCTCCTTTAATCTTTCCTACTAGCATAGTGCTTCCTACACTCAGTTCTGGCTCAATCTTAGACATTCTCTTGATTTTCATTTTCCCTCACTTCTCACACTTAATTTATTACAAACTCCTGTCTACTGTAACTCAGTAAAACAGCTCAAGTGCATTGACTTCCCTTGTTTTCTGCATCTGTCACCATAGGTAAGTGTCACCCCTCTCTCGTGGACTGCGCGGTGGCCCGTTAGCGGATTTCTTTGTTTCCATTCTGTCCACTTATGTTCACAAAACAGCCAGACTGATCATTTGAAATACAAATGTAAATTTGGAAAATGCCTCTATGGTTTCTCCCTTTTTCTAGGATAAAAATCCACACATTTTATTGCAGCCTAGAGAATGTTCATAATTTGCCTGGATGTCCTCCGACTTCATTTGATACCATGTTTCCTGAATCTCATTGGCTTCCTCTCTTTTCTCCATCCAGCATGCAGAGGTCTCTCCTACATCTGAGACATTGCATATGATGATGCATTTGTTTGGAAAAATGATTTTATACACTTTTTTGTATATCTGTCCAATTTTGATAATGGTTCACAATCATGTGAGCTCACAATTATACTCAAACCTTTTTTAAATGCCACCTCCTCAAAGAGGATTTTATCTGATCATTCTATTTAAAGTGGACTCTTTTTTTATCATCTTACTTGTTTCCATAGCGCAGAGCTCGAATGTAACAATCTTGTTGAGTACAGCATGCCTGTTCCTGTATTCCTTCCTCTCTAGACTGTATCAACAGGGCAGGAGTCCTGGCTGTGTTACTTAACACTACATCCCCAGCATCTGGTCCTCAATGAATATTTACTGAGTGAGTGACAGACCCAAGTTGTCTTTTCCTTTGAACTTCCTCTGTTACTCAACTGGTAAAATAATTTGCTATTGTGTGTGATGCATCAAAACTTAACTTTCCTCAATTTTAACCTATTGCTTACTTTCTTATCCCTCTTCTAGATTCTAAGGCTTCTGCTAGCATGAGCTCTTCATTTGTACCATTGTCTTCCCATCCACAAACACATGGCTGGATATATCATGATGCTCAGTAAATGGTTAATCAGCGAGGGAATGGCCTGAGTTTGGAATACAGTACATGGGATTACCCAATCAATCCTTTAGTCAGTATCTATTAATCCCACTATATGTTAATCGAAGCTTGAGCTCTGGAGAAACAGAAATGTGTGGGACAGGCATGGTTTCTGCCTGTATCGTGGAGCTGAGAGCCCATACGAGGGTCTCTCAACTACTGACACGATAGCCATTGGAGCTGGGTGATTCTTCTTTTGTGGAGGGCCGCCTTGTTCATTGTAGGATGCTTGGCAGCATCCCTGGCCTCTGCCCACTAGATGCCTGTGATATGCTTCCCCTGTCCAGTTTTGACAACCAAAAGTACCTTCAGACATTGTCAAATGTCTCCTAGAGGGCAAAGTCACTTCTAGATGATAACCACAGGTTTAGGGAAAGAGACAGATGTCACTGCATCAACAGATCTGCATGTGACCATAAACTGTGATCAATGCTTTGGAAAAAAAGTCAAAGCTGAAATGTTAAGAGTAGACCCAGGCAGGTGGATTTAAACTGGTGGGTGCAGATTGTCATTGGATTAGATGTTTCTGAGGATAAAGTAACATTTAGGCTTTGGCCTGTAGGATGAGTAGGAGGACAGGTGACGGATTGGAGAAAGAAGTTTTCAGGCAGAAGGAATAGCAGCTGTAGAGGCCCTGAAGCATGACAAAGTTGGGTTTATGCAGAAAACTGATGCCTAGTGACTGAGGTGCAAAGTAGCCTGGGAGGGAGCTGGGGAGTTAGGCAGACGCAGGGTAGTGCAGGGCACTGTGAGCCTTCGTGAATTTAGAATGTTATTGTAAGATGAATGGGGAAAAGTTAAGAGTTGTAAGCAGCAGGGGTGGAATGGGGGAATCCAAAACAGAATGGGTTTCTATAAATCACATTCTAGGCTGCATAATGGAGAAGCAGGCAATTTATTATAGGGATTAGGGTAACAGATAATGGTGATTTAGTCTGGAGGGATGGTGAGGGACATACATAAAAATAGATAGCTGATAACAGTGCCTTGCTTGTATGTGTTAAGAAATGGGCAGATTCATATACTTCCCGAGGGAAATATCTTCTAACGAGAAGATATTCTGTGTAGGACATACCAAGGGGATATTTTCTATAAAGTGCTTTGGGGTGTATTCATGGACTTTCCTGGTTTGTCTCTTTCACACACAGTCCATCTCCTGAATCTGTCTAAAGGCTTCTCTCTTGCAAACATCACAGATGGTTCCCACTCTTTCTCCCCTCTGGAGGGGCCACTCCTCTTTGCACCCCCAGGTGTGAGCATGTGTGCCTGCTCAGCAGAGAGAGTGGGGAGCAAGTCAAGCAGAACGAGTCCCGGAATCCAGGGACTGAAGCATGAAGGATCACAGGGAAAATTGTGGGTTGTTTCCATTAGCCATACACCTGCTTTGATGGTGCGGTTAATGAGCAATGTGAGCACGAGATGACAGCTTGGCAGGGAGCAATAATGCAGTGGAAGGTGAGGGAAGACAGTCTTGCTGGGGAAGTTGTCCCTGATGTATTAAGACAACTGATTATTACGGTGGCGCCCATTTGTGATTTCATAGTTACAGGTCTGCCAGTTGTCCTCATCCACACCCCCTGTTTTCCCAGATTTCTCACACAGTGCAAGAAATTCACTCCCACTCCAGATTCAGCATACAAACCAAGTTTTGTTTCCAAACATTAAAAAATAAATAAATCTATTAGATTCACATTCCCAGGGAAATAAAGACAGGTTACTGAATTAGTTTAACAAAATATTACTCATAATGTTCCGTTTGTTTGTTTGTAATCAGAGACCACATGGTGTCTTACCTGAAATGGACAATAGCAATCAATTGCTTCAACCCTCTTGTTAAAATCAAGGGTACAGTGAGTCTCACTATTGAGATTTTAGAAAATGCTTTCATTCATTTGCATATTTATCCAACAGTCATTTATTGAATGGTTCTTTAACCCTGGGGACTGGGCTGGGAAAGAAGCAGACAGAAAAAAATGTAAGGCAAAGTTGTTGTTTTAGAGTAGCTTAAAATTTGGATGGATACTTACATCATGCTAAAAGACAAAATCCAAACACAGAAATGTGAATAAAGTATTGTGAGAGTGACAGAGAAAAGTGCCTGTTCACTGCTGGGCATCCATGAAAGAGGAAAAAGTTAAAAATATTACATACACACACACACACACACACACACACACACACACACACACACACTCTGAATGGCCAGATTATTATGATCTCTGAACGCATAATAATCTGGCCACTCAGTGTGTGTGTGTGTGTGTGTGTGTGTGTGTGTGTGTGTGTGTGATGCACATTAGAGGCCTGGTGCATGAATTCGTGCATGGGTGGGGTCCGGCCAGCCTGGCCAGGGGGAGGGGACATGGGCGGTTGGCCAGCCTGCCTGCTGGTGGAACTCCTGGTGGAGGGGACAATTTGCATATTAGCCTTTTATTGTATAGGATATACACTGAGTGGCCAGATTATTATGCGTTCAGAGATCATAATAATCTGGCCACTCAGCGTGTGTGTGTGTGTGTGTGTGTGTGTGTGTGTGTATGTTGGTGTGTGTGTGTATAAATATATATCTGTTTCTATATTGTTGAACCCAATAAAATAAGAATGAAAAAAGATTTGAATTTTCAGCCTGTTTTGATAAAGAAACTTAACTATTTTCTGATTTCTGTGAAGTAGATTTATGGGAGATGGGCAGGGAACTTGCCCCGGGTGGGATTCAGGTCGCCCTCCCTCACTCTCCCCAAGAAGCAGGGATCAGACAATCAGACTTCTTTCTCTTAAATATATCAATGCCAGTTCCTGGGAAAAGGGTAACACCACTTTAGTTGTTAGTAATTTTTTGTACTTGATTTATATCCAGAATCTTTCTGATATGCCAGCAAGGGCAATATTGAGAATGTTTTTAAATTAATAAAAGGGGAACAGCCAAGAGGCCTGGTGAGGGTCAGAAGGGATATTTAAAAAGTCTATAACGCAAATGTTGAGAAAATAGACCCCAGCTGATGACCATCCATGGAGAAATGAGCATAGAGGCTGGGATGAGGATCTCCAAAAAAATCCATGATTTGAGCTTAGCATCTTTATCGGCTCAATTCTTCATCAGCTAGTGGCTTCTTTTCTATGAGACTAGGAACCAGCCACTCACAAACCAGCTTCTTTTGCTAGTTGGATATTTAGATTTCCCATGCCAATACCTCATTCAATTAACATCAATTATTCTTACTATCCAACAGCCCAGCAGGAAAACGATACCCAGTCCATGAGCTTTACTCTGCCATCCTTGGTCTATCTTGTAAAGATGTCTCCCTTCAATGTCCCAAGGTGACAATAAATAAAAGGAAAACCCTGTACATCAGGTGGGGAAGAGCTCCCCCACTTGAACTTGAACTATTAACATCAATCAAGCTCTTCCAGTGTGTGGGTCACTGTGTTAATCATTACATGCATTATCTTATTTAATAATGTTAATTTTTTATACTAATCATATACTTAAGAAAACTTAGACACACATAGATGATATTTTCTCAAGGTTATATACCTACTTAGTAGATCAAATTAATAGGTTGACTTCAACATCAACATTTTTTTCCATTTTCTTGGCTGTAACTTATCTTTTCAGCATCATTATATTTTCTTTGTAAAAGTGGGGGGGGAGGGAGTATCCTTGTATCTTGTTTCATAGTCTTTGTTATAACAGCTTCTCTTTTTCTAGAGCAGTGTTTTCACAATGTGTGTTCCTTAGAACATTTATTCAAAGGGATATTAATAACCATTCTGTTTGAGGCTGGAGCAGGTGAATAGGTATCTGTGATCAAAAAGCATATAACACGGCGGAGTAGGGAATCACGCTTTTGTAACTGTAGGATTCCTCAGCACATTTAAAATTCTAAAGTGAATGGAACATCCATAGAAGAGGCAGAGGCTGAGAATTTAAAATGTAGCATTAGCTAACATGTTTGAGTCCACAAAATTCTTCTTTTTTTTAAATCATTTTGTGTAGTTAGGACATTTCTTTGCTTTGGAATATATCTGAGGACAGACTAGCTATAAGGATCAAGTCTACATTTATTATCACAGCCTATAACCAGTCTTTCTTCAAACTCTAGCTACTGCCAACCTCTCTTGTCCAGTCTTTTACTGCACATGGACGCGCATGCACACACACAAACACACACACACACACACACACACACCGACACAGCCCTACATATTTAATTCTCAGCTCTCTCCAACACAGATACACATCTGACCTCTGTGTTCCTTGAATACACTGGTCTGTTTTCCATGTCAAGTGTTTTCACAGAATGCACCCTTTTCCTCGATTGCCTGTTCAACCTCCCATTACCACCTACATAAGAAGTGTGCATTCAGCTGTCCATGACTCCTCAAATGCCATCTCCTCTTCAACCCACTCCTGAGAAAATTTCACAACTCTACCTCAAAGTTCCCTTCCCTTTCCCCAGTGTGCATTTCTTTGTATCTTGGTAACACATCAGTGATCAGTGAAGACCTGAACATTGCTGGGAATTAATGACTTTGTTTGATATCTGAGCTCTTTGGTGAGGGGCGGGGAAGGAGAGAACAGTCTTGGTCCAGATGCCACATAAAATCTGGGAAGCAATTTCTACATATAAAGGCAGTTGAGTATTGGAAGTGCTAAGGATGCAAGTGAAGTCTAATTAGATCCTCATTTTCTTATTGTCATCAAACAGGGCACTTTTTATAACCCAGTGCCCCACCTAATATGGTCATAGCTGACCCGTTCCTCAAATTTAATCCTATCCACACAACCTCATCCCCAACCTAATGCTATACTAGACATTATATCACCAAACCAACCCCAGCCTCATAACCCATTGGCCCATTAATATACTTCTAATCATTCCTTCATAAAACATAACCCACCCAAACAACCCTGTAACCTTTCTAATGGATTCAGAACCAGCCAATTTCCAAACTGCATAGTTCCAATTTCTCATCTACATAGTTCCCATCACCTCTTAATGAGCTCTAACTGGCCCTGCAAGTTTCAGCATTAACATGAGCTATTCCATTTAATTTGTGGCCTTTAACTTGATTTTTTTAAACATCAAATACTGTATCTTTCTTAAGTCAAGTTTTTTTTTCAACTTATCCAATCTTCTTTTATCCTGCTTGAGAAAATTGGAATGTTTCTTAACATTATAGTTCATTATCTTTTCCAAAAGAATGTGAGAGGAATTGTATAAAATGCATATATTTTCAGATCCCACCACTGCATTTACATTCACCGTTGGATTTAATGGGGCTTCCTCAAGTGTGACTGAGGACAGGCCCTGAATTATTTATTTCAAGGGGTGCTTATAAGCAACTCATGTTAGGGTTGCACATAGACCCATGGGCCTTTTCATATGGGGTTAGATGCAATGGAGCTCAGAGCCTTCCATGAGAAACATTCCTAAATTACCACTAAGGTATCACAGCAAACCAGACAGAGCTGAGAAAAGGAGAAAAAGCAGGATATACATGAGGCAACTTGGAAGTCAGTATCCTTTTTGAAAATTCTAGAACTTATTAAAATTATGGATCTGACCTTATGAGCATAGGGGTTGCCACGAGCTCCTTTGGTTCATTTGTTCATTGACTCATGTGATAAACATTTACTAAATACCTATCTC
Source organism: Cnephaeus nilssonii (assembly GCF_951640355.1). Lineage (NCBI taxonomy): Eukaryota > Metazoa > Chordata > Mammalia > Chiroptera > Vespertilionidae > Cnephaeus > Cnephaeus nilssonii. Next base: position 13,413,091 of record NC_137085.1, read on the forward strand.
ATGTTGATGGGGCTGTGCGGGATGGGGCCAGAGAATTCATGCTCACCTAGATCTGTAGCACGTCTTTATTGCTGGGTCACGTTTTCTATCTTCTCTGGATTTTGCAGGGGTATATATTCATATATGTAAATATTTGATTATTTGATAAGACACATATTGGTATGTAGTAAATTAACATATAAAATTCAGCCACTCAGCAAATAATGATCAAGGGTTGTGTGCCAACCAGCATACCCAACACTCTGAAAAGAAGGTATTATTATTTTCACTTATTTTCAGTTGAGGGAAGTAATGCTAAGAGAGCTCAATATAATTCCTTAAGATCTCACAAGAGGCCAAGGCAGGATTTGAATCCACGTCTCTCTGACTTAAAACCCCGAGTTCTTTCTGCCCTATCACACACTGCAGATACCTTGGGCTGTCTATTCCAAATTCCTATGTGTGAGGAAACAAAGGCCAGAGAAGTGAAGTGATTGGCTCCAGGCTTCATGTATACACTTATACCTTATCTAGAGAAAGATGTTTTCTCCAGGAAAGAAGATAGTTGCCTCTATAAACATAGCATTCTGACAATTCAGATTGGCTCTATCCATGAGCACGAGAAGAGAGAATGAATACCCATTGCCCAACCCCAGCAAATGGCCCTCTTGACATTGATTCACTGAGGAACAGGCCTCCTGGGGGAGGAATGCCTTGTTTATCATGCTAGCCCAGCCACATTATGTTTACGGGTATGGAGAACCACCTATCAAAATTAGCAATTGTGCAAATGATCACACAATTCCTTCAGGCCTGCTGTGTCCCCTTAATAGGCCCATCTTTCAATTATGAAGTGACGATTAGTCAGTGTTCTTCCATAATCTCATTATTTTTGTTATGTTGATAGTACAGGCAGATTTTTTTCCTCTTCCTTCTGAAGCCAGGCTCATCAACATGAGATGGTTGTTGAAATTACAGAGGGAAAATAGACATTTTCAATTGTTACTTAAACCTAAGAATTGGAACATCTTTGATATGAGTAAGAATAATAACATCCCAATGTGAGACTCCACCTCCTTCAGCACATCTGATTAACCTAATTAATTCTATCTTCCATTGCTCAAGAAATCATAGATCCTAAGGACTTCCATTTGAGGAGAATTTAGAATCTTGGCAGCTTATATTCACCTTATGTATTTTTCTGTTCTGCCATATCCTTAACAGGTCATCACACAGACTTGGCTTGGTCAGATCTCTCCATGGGGAACACATTACCTCACAAGTCAGTAAATTTCTTCATTAACATGCATCATAAGGTTATCTCCTGGAATAAAAAATGGGAACCACAGTCTACATCAGTTGGTTTCCCTTTTGTGCCCACAGAAGAAATAAGTACAACCATTCTTCTCTCAAAAAGTACTTAAAATCTGTTAAGATGTAACCATAACATCATTTCCAACAAACTTTAGGCAACCTTAATGATTTTTTTTCTTTTTATTAAATGAACTATACCTAGCCCTGGCCAGGTTGCTCAGTTGGTTGGAGCATCATCCCATGCAACAAAAGGTTGCAGGTTTGATTCCTGGTCAAGGCACATACCTAGGTTGTAGGTTGTGGTTCTATCCCCAGTCAAGGCATGTATGGGAAGTGACCAATTGATCTCTCTCTCTCTCTCTCTCTCTCTCTCTCTCTCTCTCTCTCTCTCTCTCCCACACACACACACTTCTCTCTCTAATATCAATAAAAACATATCTTTGGGTGAGGATTAAAAAAACAATGAACTATTATGGTATGGCTCAAAAATAAAACAAATTACCAAATTATCTTGTGCATGTGCATTAGCTTGTGCATATGGATAGTCTAAAATAGCTAATTAACCAGCCACTGCCACCATTCAGCATCTGAATGCCATCAGGCCATGCTCTGGTGGTCTTGGAACAATATGTCATTGATATTACCAGAGAAAGTATCAGTGTGACTTTTCCTCTATTTTAAAAAAATGAAGTAATTTCAAATTACAGAAATTCACAACAATAATACAAAGATTTTTCTTCCCTTAAGCACTTGAGAGTGAGTTGTAGACATGATGTCCCATCGACCGTAAACATTTTAATTTATGAATCCTACAAAACAGACATTCTCCAACATAATTACAATGCAATATCCAAAATTTGATAATTAACATTGATGTGTTACTAACACCTAATTTCGTAAGCTACTTCCAAGTATCTTTAATTTCCATAAATGTCCTTTATGGCCAAAGAGTCTAATGCACAATCTTGTGTCACATTTCTTTGTTACATATTTTAGAATCCTTCGGGACCCATTTCTCAGCCTTCCTTTGTTTTTAATGCTTCTGATACTTTTTAATATTACAGGCCAATTATTTTGTAGACTATCACTCAATTTGGATTTGTTTGCTATTTCCTTACGATCAGTTTTTTATGATATTTTTGCCAAAAATATCAAAATGGAGATTCTGTATTCTTCTCATTGTGTTCTATCAAGTGGTGCAGTTTCAATTGTGGCATGACTGGTGATGTTAGTTTATGTTGTATCTACAAAGTTTCTCCACTGTAAAGTTACTTTTATAATTTAAAATACATGAGGGATTATTTTGTGACCAGGCAAATGTTCTATTCCTTATCAAACTTTCACCCACTAGTACAGCATCCATTAATGTTAGTTGAAGACATTAATTACGTGGGTTGCCAAATGGTGATTTTCTCTCATCATTATTCTTTCTCCATTACTCGGCGTGCTCATATAAAGACAAGTGTTGCATTGTTCCCATTTATTTATTTACTTATATGAGAATGGATGGACGTGTGCCTATTTTATTTAATTGGGTATAATTCATTATCATTGCTATTTAATTTGATGCCTAGCTTATTCAAAGGAGAGGTTCTTCTGCTTGGTTTCTGTGCCGTGTACATGTCTACATTTTTCGTATTCGCACTCCTTCTGGCATGCCAAGCTGTATCAGGATCATCTTGAACTGTGGTTCCCACAAACCTGAAATCAGCCATCTCTCTTAGGACAACCGGTTCCTTTTACTGGAAGACTTTTTATGGACAAGTTCTGGGTACTGACTGAGATTACTGCTGTGGGATGTCACTACTCCCAGGCCCTCTCAGTGGACAGACAAAGGATATGCATATGTATTTTAACTACCTGTGCCATCAAGTACCTTTCCCCAGATACTCTCCACATCCATTCAGGCTCCAGAACACTTATTGGGCATTTACCTCCAAGGGACACAAACCTGGGGTGGCTGCTGATCAGCCCTGCCTCTCTCTCTCTCTGAGAGGTTAGCAGTTCAGCCCACTCGCCAGTCTCTGCCCACCCGAGCCTGCTGTGCGCTCAGCCTGGCATTTGGTCGTCCCTTTGGTCATTTTGGACATTATGGACCCTGGCTCTCTCTCTCTATATATATATATATATATATATATATATATATGTTTCAATGTTTAAATCTTGAAATCTTATTTAAAAAATGTATTATCAAAATCTACATGTACCACTGCCTTGTCACTCCCCAATTAATTAATACAATCCACTTATATTAACAAACAACCATAAAATCAACTGAGTATTCATCCTCTACTCAAATTAGACTCATGTTTGCAATTTTCTGTACTTTATACTTTTTTGTTTTGATTTTAATCCTCACCTGAGGACATGTATTTTTTAATTGATTTTTGAGAGAGAAAGAGGGAGAGACAGAGAGAAACATCAATGTAAGAGAGAAACATCAATAGGTTGTGTCCTGTTATTGCCTCAATGGGGGGATCAAACATACAACCTAGGTATGTTCCCTGAGTGGGAATTGAACCCACAACCCTTTGGTGTACAGGATGACACTCCAACCAACTGAGTCACTCGGCCAGGGTTGTATGCTCTAATTTTTACTTCCACAGCTCCCTTCCTTCCTTCCTTCCTTCCTCCCTCCCTCCCTTCCTTCCTTCCTTCCTTCCTTTTCCTCTTCCTTCCTTCTTTCCTTCCTTCCTTCCTTTCCCTCTCCCTTCCTTCCTTCCTTCCTTCCTTCCTTCCTTCCTTCCTTCCTTCCTTCCTTCCTTCCTTCCTTCCCTCCCTTCCTATGTCATGCAAATGTAAGATTTTTTTTTTGAAAAAGACAGAGAACGGTCTATCACTCCATTTGGAAACTCATGTACTAGGGATTATTCAATGAGATAACATTTATAAAATACCTATGACTATATATGGTAAAATCCTTTAAAAGTTGTCCCTACTTTCACAACACAAGTCTTTGTAGGTATTAAATGATGTAATGTAGTAAATGACATAATGTGTGTACCCTCTACACAGTAGTATTTAAAAAATGGAGCCCCCACATATGCATAGATCTTTCTATCATATCCACCCTTCAATGCAAGTTTAAATCTGTTCTCCAGGAGGCCTTCTCCACTAAGTCCTGTCCACATGAATTGGTCTTCCTCTTGATATCCCTTCTCATTCTCTTTAATTAGCATTTAGTAACTTTTAAAAATAGGCTTTATTCTGTATTGGGTTATTTTAAAGATTCACAAAAACTTATAGAACCATTTGATTAAACTTCTCAATTTACAATTTAAGACCTCAGACCAAAGGAATTCAGAAACTTCCCCCAAATCACACTACTATATTCAAGACAAAACAGTTGCCCTAATTCATCATTAGTCTTTAATTACTTTATGGGAAAGCTCCACAAGGGCTAAAATTATACTGCATTCTTTTATTTTTATTCCCTGAGGCTAACAGTAGTGGTAGGATCACCAAGTGGGCACTCAAGACATCCTCACTGTGTTAAATTGTACTTATTTTCCGTATGCAAGGGGTTTCCAAATGTGACTGTGCACGTGACTCACCCTGGGCCTTGTTAACATACCCCCAGAGACGGTGACTCTGAAGGTCTGAAATGGGCCCCAGGAATCTGCATTTGTAAGTGATGCTCCAAGTACGTTGATCTTAATGGTCCAAGCAGTAGTGCTTAGGAACCACTGGCAGACATATATATTTTATTCTGGGATATCGCCAGGGAATTTTGCTCAGTATCTTGTTTTGGTGTCTAATAGACCTTACAGCTAAAGAAAAGAAAAAAAAAAAGTTCTTCATAATGCTGTAACTAAATTCTCACTCCTGCAATTTCCTTCCTACTGCCCCGGGTAGCAAGGGATTACAGCTGGTCTTTTAATATCCCTTGGAGATTATTATTAAGTTACTTATCCACCTTCTCTTGTCTTGGCTAAATAGTCCCAATGTCTCTAAGCCATCCTATAGGCCCTACTTCCCAAACCGTCCTCTCTCCCATAGTTGCCTGGCTTTTGAAGTAAGACTAACAGCCCATTATTACACTGTGATGCATGAGGTGTAATGAAAGCCATTTAAGTGCCATACAAGTGGTGCAATTTTGGTCTGAGGGTGATGTTCCTGCACATCTGGTCTGCACACAGTGTCATTGGAGTGTGATGTCTCCAGGCAGATAGACAGGCCGTACTCTGCCAGGGTAGAATGTGTATGACCAGGCAGGACACCCCAGAGTCCCAGGCCAGTGCTTCTCCTAACTGGGTATGTGGCTCAGAGCAAGTCATTTGCTCTTCTGATTGTTTATTTCTAAACTCCAGCAGGTGTTAGGAAGCTCCAATCAGTGTAGCCCCGGGAGCTGTGAAGAGTATGAAGTTCCATTGATATCCAGACATCAGGGGTTGGGAACACAGAAGGCTGGTTTGATGGAAAGTATTAGAGAATCAGTAGAGTGTCAGTAGCTTGGGGATAAAAAGTGCAAGATTACTCAACAAAGTCCAGTCTCTGAGACAGAATTAGGACAAACCAGCAGGGAAATTCATGGCTAGTTGAGCCAAACTTCAAATGGGAGCTCTTCTCCTCCAGCAAACTTACCAGTGATTTTCCTGCAAGGCAGATGCTTCTCTGAGCTCTAATCTCTAGGTCTGACGGCTTGGCCCTGAATTCTTAGCATACTCTTCCTCATGATGCCCCAGCCACCCTGTCATTCCTGCTGTGACATCTCCATGGCTGTCCTACCCAAGCCGTTCTGTTTTATACCATGATAGTTTAGACACAGGTTCATAGCATAGCAATATCTATGTCAAAGATGAAATTGGATATATGGCATCAGCAGTAGGAGAAAGACTGATAAAGCAGCAGCATCACCAGCCACCCAGTTATCAAGTCATAACCATGGCATTGAATGGGAACTAGTGATTAACTAACTTTGGTACTAGGTAATGGTGAAGCATGGTGTTCTAAATGATGAAATGTATTAGCTCATCTAATCACCATATATTACTGCCATGAGTTAGAGATCATAATTATGCCAGCAGACTAATGAAGGAACTGAAGTAGAAAGGTGAAATAACGGGACTGAATTCTGCAGTGAGCTGAGCCTCAGAAGCAGACCACTGGACATCCAAACTCATGCTCTCAAACACCACACTATGAAAATGTAAAGCTAGAGATGGAACTCCACCCTGATAAAAAGAAATGATGACATTTCCATCCTGTTCAGAAAACCGCCATCGACAACTTTGTTTCTAGACTTTGAGGTCCTAACTTACTGGTTTAACATCTAAGACCTTCAAAGGTCTAGATTCAAATTGTTCTCAGCATCTTATCTCCAACAACCTCCACCTCCACACCCTATATTTAAAGACAGATGCACCTGCTGCCTGCTCCTTTCTCCTGCTCCAAGCTTTCTCAGCTGCCTGCTTTTGTTTCCACTGTTATGCCTGCCTATGACAGTCTGCAAAATTAGCACGGCCAAATCATAACACTTTCTCCACACGCAATAACAATGTTTACGCTTCATTTCCTAATTCCTGATCCAAGCAAACACATGTTATTTTTGAACTCCAAGTTCACCTCAAAAGCTATCTTTTTACTCCTAGAATTTTCTGTCTTACAATGTTTGGGGATAATATCGCATCGCTCTTAAAAATCAGTGATGTTGAGGGCATGTCCATGTGCTAGAGACAAGGTCACATGCTTTCCTAACCTTCACGTCAGCCCTACGGTGTTTCATTAAAATTTCCATTTTACAAGTAAGGAACTGAGATTTATATAGGCAGCTCAAGGTCATAGAACTGGACTTTACATTCTAAATGCAAAACCTGTGTTCTCAAAAACCACTGTATACTACTTTATTAGTCTGTAAACTTCTTGAAAACAGTGTTTGCATCCTGATCCTATATGATTCCTAATACATTGCACATGGTAGTCATTGTGCATGATTGCAATATTTTTCTTTTTTTAAATATTTCTTTGCAAGTTGATTTAAACTGCATTTTGTCTTAAAGCATGGACTTTCATAAAGTTGCACACTTTCTTCAAACAACACACCCGGAAACTTTCTTTGCCCTTTATTCATCATTGATGAGTGTGTGCTTGTTCTTCTAGTTACATTATTCTTATTCAATCTTTGTTTCAAATTGGCATTTGTGTCTTGCTGCTGAACGGACAGTCCTTCATTTCAGCTGTTTGACAGACTGCACCCCCTGCCTGCCAGCATCAGTACTTACTAATGGACCCTTCTTACAAAAGTTGTTTGCAATAAGGAAAGATAATGAAGAAATTACTTGACCCCAGACACACAGCTAGCAGTAAGGATGACCCATGTCATTGGGTCTCGCTGCCATCTGTGCCCAAGCAAGGGGGAGGGCAGGAAAAGGATGAGGGGGCTGAGCCAGTGGAGGGGAACTCCAAGGAGAGAGAAGGTTGATGATTCAGAAGCAGAAAGGCAACAACCTTTGGTCAGCATACTTCTATGGTCCGGGCATATTACATGCAGGATCCCATTTAATTCTCAGTACACTGTATTAAGAGAACTGTGGCTTATCCTTTTAATTTAGTCTTAAATGAAAACAAAACAAAACTGAGATTCAACGAAGGTATGTCAAGGAAGAGAGCCAGAAAGTAAGGGAAACTATGCATCATACTTGTTTAAGTTCGTGAAACTTTAAGAATAGATTTGAACTGAGTCTTCTGCCACAGGATTGTTGTATCATCTTGAATAAGTTGGGTGTGTGTATATGTATGCACACAACATGGTTGGTGAATTCTCAGCACCATTTTCCATGTATAAAATAAAAATAATAAGAGGAGCAACTTTGATGTATAACTCTGAAGATTAAATGAGATAATGAACATACATTTATTAGCTCAGTCTCATACTCACAGCTACCGCAGACATAAGCATTATATTTTTATTCTTCTTATTAGTAACTCAATTAAATGACGAGTCCAGCATTTTAATGTGAACTTGTTTCTTTCTGAATTCCATGCTATTTCCATTTCACCATAAAGTTAATAACTAAAAGGTAAAAGCAGGGTAAGAACAAAGCATTGAATAGTTCTCTTTGTCATTATAATATACCTCCTTATTATTTTTTTATTGATTTCAGAGAGGAAGGGAGAGAGAAAGAGAGATAGAAACATCAATGATGAGAGAGAATCAATGATCGGCTGTCTCCTGCACATCCCAGAATGGGGATAGAGCCCTCAACCTTGGCCCCTGGCATGCACCCCGACCTGGAATTGAATCTTGACCTCCTGGTTCATAGGTCAATGCTCAAGCACTGAGCCATGCTGGCCAGGCTCCTTATATTTTTTAAGATACAGAGAGAGCCTCCTCTGGCCAGATTTGTATTTTCAAGTTTTTTGCATCTATCACACTCAGCCATCTTTCTGGGTAGCATAATGGTAATTTATTGCCATGCTCCAGTTTATACCTTCATAGTCATACCACATTTTTGTATTAAAATTAACTCTTCATCAATACATAGAATATCTTCATATAAGTGGCAGAATATATCATATCTGACTGAGAGAAAAAACATCTTTATACTAATTTGAATTCATATATTCCTCTGTTTTTATAGTCTTTTTAAAAGATCTTTATTGTTGAGCATATTACAGATGTCCCTCTTTTCTCATCACCCCACTCCACCTGGATCCTGCCCCATCCCATGCCTTTGCCACCCTATTGTCTGTGTCCATAAGTAATGCATATATGTATATAAGATCTTTGTTTAATCTCTTCCCAGCCCTCTAACCCTTCCCCTCTGAGAATCCTCAGTCTATTCCATTTCCATGCCTCTGATTCTATTTTACTCACCAGTTTATTCTGTTTATTAGATTTCTTACTCGTTTGTTTTGATTTTTAGATCCAGTTGTTGATAGGTATGTATTTGTTGCCATTATGTTGTTCATGTTTTTTATCTTTTTCTTATTCTTCTTCCTGTTCTTAAAGAATACCCTTCAACATTTCATATAATACTGGTTTGGTGGTGATGAACTCCTTTAGCTTTTTCTTGTCTATGAAGCTCTTTATCTGACCTTCAATTCTACATGATAGCTTTGCTGGTAGAGTAATCTTACTTATAGATCCTTGCTATTCATCACTTTGAATATTTCTTGCCACTCCCTTCTGTCCTGCATAGTTTCTGTTGAGAAATTAGCTGATAGTCAGATAGGCATTCCCTTGTAGGTAACCAACTGTATTTCTCTTGCTGCTTTTAAGATTCTCTCTTTGTCTTTAGTCCTTGGCATTTTAATTATGATGTGTCTTGGTGTGGTCCTCTTTGGGTTCTTCTTGTTTGGGACTCTCTGTGCTTCTTGGGCTTGTAAGTCTATTTCTTTCATCAGGTAGGGGGAATTTTCTGTCATTATTTCTTCAAATAGATTTTCAATATCTTGTTCTCGCTCTTCTTCTGGCACCCCCATAATGTGTATGTTGGTACACTTGAAGTTGCCCCAGAGGCTCCTTACACTGTCCTCATACTTTTGGATTCTTTTTTTCTTTTTGCTCTTCTGGTTGGGTGTTTTTTGCTTCTTCATATTTAAAATCATTGATTTGATTCTTGGAATCCTCTACTCTACTGTTGAAGCCCTGTATATTATTCTTTATTTCAGTCAGTGTATGCTTCATTTCTGACTGGTCCTTTTCCATTTTTTTGGCATTTAACTAAGATCCTTGAAAGTATCACTAAGTCCCTTGGAGGTTTCTAACAGGTTCTTGAGTAACCTTATAACCATGGTTTTGAACTCTATGTCCAGTAGTTTGCTTTCTTCTATTTATTTCATTTGTGACATGTTTCTTTGTCTCCACATTTTGGCTGCTTCCCTGTATTTGTTTCTATGTACTGGGTAGAGCTGCTATGTCTCCTTGAGTTGGTAGGCGGCCTTGTGTAGTAGGTTTCCTATAAGGCCCAGTCACCTGAGCTGGGCCCTCTAGGTGCACCCCTTTGTGGGCTGTGAGCACAGTCTTGTTGTAGTTGAGACTTGATTGCTGTTAGTGTCACTGGGAAGAATTGACCTCCAGGCCAATTGGCTATGAGGACCAGCTGTGATTACAGTGGGAGAGCTTCTGTTCAGGAGACACCCCTCTGGAGCAGGACTTGCTTCAGTGGGGCTTTGGTGCTTACTGAGTCTGCCCTTATAATATGTCACTTATGTATGAATAGAGTTGTAATCTGGTATGGTCTGACACTGACCACTGGATACACTGGCTCTTGGGTCTCCAGAGAGATGCAAAGTCAGCCACTGCCTGGCGCCACCCAGCAGATGCTACAGAGAGATCTGCAGATTCCTCCTCTTTGTATGGGGTTTGGAAGTGCCCAGATGAGGCCCAGCTGTGAAGCAAGGCAGGCTGGTGTTGGTGCCAGGTCTTGGGACTTTTATGGTTAGGTTTGGGGCTCCCTGACCCAGCTGCAGCTTGTTGATTTTAACTTGAGCAAGGGCAGGCCATTCAGATGCAAAAGCTGCTGCACACAGGTTGGGTGAGGTTTTAAATGGGATGAGGCGGGATCTTAGAGAATCACCAGGGTGGAGCAAACAGAAATGGCTGCCAGTCAGCCCTCAGACAGGGAAGATCCCAGCATAGGAATAATGATTCCTGCAAGCACCTCGGTCTGGGAGAAAGCCACCCCCTAGTTCCTGCCCCGATGCCAGACAATTCAGTTCCTCCTCCTATGTGTCTGTGTCTCCCAAAGCCTTGCCCTGTTGCTGGAGCTCAGAGAAAGTGGGAGGAAGCAGAACCTTGTAAGTTCAGTTCCTGGTGCCAGCCTTTTAAGAGGAACAGCTGGGTTTCCAGCAGCCTCTATGTCACTGAGCCGCAGTCTGCATGGTTTTTACAGTCCGTACTTATGGGGACTTCTCTTCCCAGCTCTGGGACCCTGGGCTGGGGGTCTGGTGTGGGTTTGGAACCCCTTGTCACTCTGAGCAGTCTCCGCAGAGAGGATCTCCTTCCCGATTAAAAAAACAGCACACACGGGTGCCGGACAAGCCTGTTCAATGCCTGTACACCTCCTACCAGTATCAGTGTGCTTTTTTCTTTAGTTGTCTAGTTGTAGGACTTCCATTCAGCCAGCTTTCCGACAGCTCTGATGATGGTGGTTCTGTCTTTTTGTTGTAATTTTGATGTGGTTTGGGAGGCGGCGAGTACAGGCGTTTACCTACCTTGCCACCTTCCCTCCCATCTCTGTTTTTATAGTCTTCAAATAAAAATGTTTTTTCTCTGTTTAATCCTTTGAAGATGAAAGAATGTAAGACACCTAAAAATACAGGGTGTGATAAAAGTAGTTTTATGGACAATGATATGATAATTAATAAATAATAATACAAAGATAAACCGTGTTTCTCCTACTCATAACTGTAAACCTACTTCTTCCTCACCCTGTGTAATTCTAAATCTTGGAGGTCTGGATTTTAGTTTTAGTTCTGCTTTGTACTGTGTGACCTTGATCAAATTGCTCAACCTGTCTGTTGGTATTTCAAAGCTGTAGAAATGGGGAAAATGAGCTCATATATTCTTGTAGTCAATTATGATAATATGGATGAAATGTTCCATATAGCTCTAATTCATAGAATTTTTGCTGCTTGTTTATGAACATGAACAGATTTATTAGTCAATAAATGGTCTTATTTTGTAAAAGGTGAAAGTTGTACGATCAGTATTAGGCGTATTATCCTCACTGATCCCTGTAAAATTTGACAAAAGATACCAATTCCGCCTGCAGAAATGCAAACAGGCACATGCTTATGAATTCAGGCCTGAATTTCTGTGGAGTCATGCAGACCCTGAAGCCCACCTGTGTGTGGACCCAGATGACTAAGAGTCTCTCCCCACCTCTCTGGTCTGGACACCCAGCAGGAGCCTAGTCAGGTAGTGTTATTCCACAATAAGTACACCAGCCTCTTTTCCTGACATCAGCTTTATAAAGAGCTAGTACTTTGTGAGTCTTTGAAAGCGAGCAGGTGTGATTTGGCTGAGAAGCTGGAAGAAAGCAAATTAGGTAGGAGAGCCTCGATGGGTTGGTTCTGATAGGTCGCAGCACACAGCAGAGAGCTCTCCGCATCACTTTTGCTAATGGCAGAGTTCTGTGACCTTGCTAGTCACTCACTGTGTCGAGTTCTGCCTACAAGAACCAAGCGTGCTATTCTCAGTCCTCTTGCTGGCATTTCCCCTGAAACACCCCCTCCCCACCCTCCCTCCCTATCACGTTCTTTCATGGGACAGAGATACTCAGGATCTGTGTCATGACCTCGCCCCCAGAGGAGATGCTTTCACAGAGGCGGTGGCATCTCTGAATTGCCATAGAGGCTAGTAAAGAGTCATAGAGTCATTGGCGAAAAAACTGGAGGCATGGTTTTGGGTAGCTCTGCCAGACGGTCAAGGGAACTATTTCTCGAAAGCCTTAGAAAACCTTCCATGACTTATACTGGATCTCTTCCTTACCACCCTCCAGGAATAATCTCCTCCCCTCTTGTGTATAGCTTCATGACTCCCATTACATGGCCTTGATTCCTTTGTATGCCTTCTTCTCCTGCTCTATGAGGAGCTCCTTGACCAAATGGACAGCCTTCTAACTGGATGCAAAGCATGATGCTGAAGGCCCGGAGTATAATTGCCATAAAATAAATGAATGAATAAAGGAATGTGTGAAAACCCATATGAGTTAACATAGAATGTATGCAAATATGCATTATCCCATGCTTTTGTTATAGAAAACTCTTGATAAATGTCCCTTCCACAGAGTGGTCTGTCTTGACCATATAATGTAGTCTTTACAGCAGGTTATAATTCTAACTAGAATTGTAATCATTTATTTAATATTTATCTCTTATAAACTGCATGAAGAGGCTTCATTTATGGGACAAGAACAGTACCTGGAACAAACATCATCAGTCCTGAATATACATGGATAGAACAAGCAAGTCAGTCATCTCTTCTTCCCTTCCCTCCTTCCCTCTCTCCTTTTTTTTTTCCCTCTTCATCTTTCTTTATGTGCTTCTTATGTCTCTAACTTGAGTTTCCATGCTTATTCACCTCTTTTTCTTCACTCATTATTTCATTTTCTTTTTTGTGTGTTGTGTGTGCTTCCTTTTTTTCCTACGAAAATTATACTTGATGATTATAATAATGATGATGGTGATGATAATGATGATGACATTAATACCAATCACTTATTTAGAGTATATTATTTGCCAGACACTAAGCATTTCACCTAAATTAATTTATTTAATGGTCCCCAAAATCCTAAGGAATAGGTGCCACTCTAGTTCCCAGTTTGCAGAAGTAGAAACTGAGTCTTGGGCGTGAGGGTTACTTGCTCTCCCAGGTAATGGAGACAGTGTCAGCGATAGCCACAAACCAGGGATCTGACTCCAGAAGTCACAGTCTTTTTTTTTTTTTAAATATATTTTATTGATTTTTCACAGAGAGGAAGAGAGAGGGATAGAGAGTTAGAAACATCGATGAGAGAAACATCGATCAGCTGCCTCTTGCACACTCCCTACTGGGGATGTGCCCGCAACCAAGGTACATGCCCTTGACCGGAATCGAACCTGGGACCTTTCAGTCCGCAGGCCGACGCTCTATCCACTGAGCCAAACCGGTTTCGGCAGAAGTCACAGTCTTTAACCACTGAGACAGCGATGCCTCCTGAAAGCCTCAATGGTCTCAAGTAAAATATTATAGGAATCCTTGGAGAGTTTTGGATTTAAAGACTGAAATAGGATCGGATGGTTTTCAAATGTTCTTTGTTCCTCTTTCACCAGTTTCTTAGAAAATTCACTTCAAATTATCAATCTGAAACTGGATTTGACTGGATTAAAAGTCTAAACCATTCTGGCCACCCCAGCTGTCACAGACAACCTGAAAGCCTCCATAGTTCTTGATGTGGGGAATTATGGGAGAATCTTGAACCTGTCAGGATGCTTGACCAGGTCCTTGTCTTGCCGGTGAATGACAGCAGCACCATTTCTACCGCCACTTGCTTTTCTGTCTGAGAGCAGCTAATTCTGGAAGCCCTACACAGAATATTTGCAACTGAAGCTTCCATTCAAAAACTGATGTTGTGCAGAAAAGTGGACATAGGTTAAGAAAGAGGGCACTGGGTGGGAGTCAGCCCACCTGAATTATAATCCTTCATTAATGTGATGTGGGAAAGTCACTCAGCATGTCTAGACCTTTACTTCCCTCGTTCTTATCTGAAGGGATTTGGCTTTACATCATTCAAGGTCCCAATCAATTATAAAATTATTTGAAACTCATTTACAATGATACACAAAAAAGAAAAGCCAAGGAATGGCTTGTCAGTTTGGGCAGTTTGACTCCAAGGTGGACAGCTGCAACTCTGAAACTTAAATCAGAGCCTATATGACACTCTCTCCTACCCATCTCCAAAGAATGTTCTGACTGAGCATTAGAATATGAAAAAAGGAGGAATGAGCTGTGGCTTATTCAGGGCAGTGCAACAAATGAAAATCAACTGTGAAGAAGATGAGTCCGGTGCTGCGAGGTGGCAGAGATCTGTAGGGAGTGAGCATTTAAGTAAGAACAATGAAGAAGAAAAAAATAGGCCTGATGTGATCTGAGAGCTGGAGTCAGTCTTTGTGGAGCTGGCAGTGAGTGGAGCAGAGCTTCCTGAAGTCGGGGGCTGGATGTGCTGCTGAATCGGGCTTTTAGTAACAGACACTTCCTCTCACGGTGACCCAAGTGACTAAAGGGGATTTCTGAGTTCATAAAGTGAAAATCCAGAAGTAGGAAGCTCTTTGGGTGGGTTTGACGCAGTGGCGCAGAGATTTCTAAAAGCAAGTAGGTTCCTTCCATCTGCCTACTCTGCCTCCTTTTGTGGCAGTTTCAGCTTCATTGTAAGGCTGCCTTCACTCCTAGAGTCAAAATGAATAAGCTGTTTCTCATACCTCATTGATCAGGAAGAGCTGGAGGCATGGTTTTGGGTAGCTCTGCCAGACGGTCAAGGGAACTATTTCTCAAAAGCCTTAGAAAACCTTCCATGACCCCATGACCCAACTTCAGTCCCACATCCATTCATTTCTTAATCAGTATCCCTGGCCCTGGGCGTGGAATGCCTCTGTTACTCAAACAAATCCCTGTAGCAAGGAGGCGATGATTTCTTGATTGGGTTAGATCAATTATGAATAGCACAAAGCTGGGGCACTTAATCTCCCCTAGGCTCATGGCTTCTCCATAGTGGAGGAGAGGAAACATGGATATCTGGAGGCAACAAACATGCCCCCTCTGTGAAGTGGAAAACACTGAGAAGAGATGGCAACATATTTTATCTAGGAAATCAACTCCAAATGATTTGTGATTGTCGCCTGGAAAGATGTGTTCAGAAGTCTTTCAAGACCTCATGACAATGTGCTCTACGTGATTATAAATATCTGCTCTGGGCACTGAAAGAGGCAGTCTGCATCACATGGATTTACCATTCTTGATTTAGCAGGAAATTGTACTTCAAAGAAGAAACATGTGTTGCCTAATTTCTGAAATCCCCTTCATTCAGAATCCAGAAGAGATGAAAGTATGGCCAGGTAGCATTCAGTCCTGGATCTTGTACCATGGACCCTGGCACCACTACTAAAAGTTATGGTTACTGACTGGGCTTTTCAAATCCTAAACACTTTTGCCTGTAGATACACGAGCCTAAATGAAAATGAAATATATTTAACGCAGCAAATGAAGTGAGACAGAACTAAATGTGATGCATAAAATCTTTATTACATCTAGGAAGTAACAATATTACAGAGCAAGCTGCTGTGAAGATGGGCTGCAGCCGGTGAGCCACACAATTCTGTCTCCTCATCACTGGCACCTGCACGTCAACCACACACTCCTGTCTCCTCACCATTGGTACCTGCACGTTTATACAACATCAGAGGGCAGGTGGGGACATTGCCCATCCAGCCTTCTTGGGTTAGACCTAACTAACGTGGGATGATGCACTTGATAATAAGGACAGGCAGAAGTTGATAAATAATTGTGTTCAAAATATTGAATTTTTTAAAAAGGTGTCTACTACAAACTGAATACGTAATATCCTATAAGGGAATCTAAAGAGGTAGACATAATAGCTATTTGCAATAAATGGGCAGTCTACCTGGGATGTGGGTGGGGTGGCCTGTACCAATCAGGTCTCAGCAGGAAAATGTGATGCAGGAAATCTATCATGCAGCTGATGAAAGAACTAAGAGGCCAAAGAGGGACGGTGAGGCAACCCAAACTGAGCCACAGCTAAAATCCACGACCATCCCGAAGCTTCTGAGGGAACAGGGAAGACATTGCCCTACAAGAACTCTGGGCCAGGATCACGTGGAACCACAGCAAATCCTCCTTAAGAGGACAGAGGAAGATATGAGACTCAGACACTGATGTGGACACCACACAAGGTGGAAGTGGAGGAGGTGGCAGAGGTGGGGTTAGCGGGGAAACTACCTTGCTCTCTCCCTTCTCACACTCAATCTCATTTTAATATTCGCACTGGCTGACTACATCTGCATATCAGTTCATAGGGAATCTGGAGTATGCAGCTCACAGGGCTCTGTCCCACAGAGGAGGGACACAAATGGATCTCAGCGAAAACAGGTCCGGACCAGCATAGGGGCTGTCATAGTAGCTGAAATTTGCCACTTACTATGTACCAAGGATGGTGCTAACTATTTGCCTCCTTTGTGTTATTTAATCTTCCCACTTATTTTTAAAATGTGGAAACTGGCTCAGAGCAGTTAGGAACTTCCTCAATTCATCCAGCTTGGAAGAGGTTGGGCCAAGACTCAAACTCATATATGTCTGTCTGTCTGTCAAGTATGGGTTCTCCACCACAAGTTGACAGGACATGCACCACCGTAAAGCAGGATGCTAGATGTGCCCTGAGTGCCTGTGCTATTCCGGGCAGATGACGAGAGTTCTCACTGGGAATATTTAAAATATAATCATGGAGGCTGGGGCCCTGGAGTTATTCCTTCAAAGATGAGAGCACAGGAATGGCATTGGTCTAAGGAGATGGGGATGTTATGGGAGGAATAACCAGTTGCTAGAGATACCAGTGCAGAATAGGAACCAACAATGACGAGAAAATGTGGCGCATTTTAAGGAAGGAGTGTAGGGTAAATTAGCTTAACTGTTGTACAGAATAACATCCAAAACCTAATTTAGAACCAGAGGTTAGAGGGCCTCTGATTTAGACTAGAGACCCATTTTAGAAGAAATAATTTAAATATACATCTCTTATAATAATCTTTCACATTTGCATAATTCATAAAACTCTCCTAGATCCATTAATCCCAGCCCGCCGTCAAAGTAGCTCAGCTTATTTTGCTGATTATAAGTGATGAAATTGAGGTTCAGGAAAGGTAAGCAACTTGCCCACAAGGATTTTGTGGGAGTGGAGGACTACAACGGGTGCTGCTTAGCTCCTAATCTGAGATCTCTTCTCACATAATGAATGTGGATTTCTGAAGAAATTATGTTGTTGGTTTCAAACTACAGCAACTACCTCCAGGGAATTTCAAATGAAAAGAACCCTTATTAATAGTATATGGGAGAGATTCACAGAGCCTTGAGGCAGAGATGCAATTGAGAATTGGCATAAAGTGGGACTCATTTGGGTAAAACTATCTTAATGGTCTCTTGGTGTGTTTTGCCTTCTCCCGGCCCCAAAGCTTCCTCAACTTTTCCAGTCTACCCAGAAAATGAAAGAAAGAAAGAAATACCCACATTATAGAAGGAAGCTGGGCTTACATGTCTAGTCAGAGACCTGTCTCTCTCCCTGTCTATGTTTCCCACACTCTCAGCAAGGAATTAGGGTTGGGCCCGTGTTGTTCAGGTGCTTCTGTTCAGTCCAATCAGCAGTGAGAAATAAAATGTAGGAGGTCATGCTATTGAAGATGGTTGGCAAGACTGCCACTGCAAGGGAGAGCAGAGGTTACAGGACAGCATGACTTCAAATGGCATTTCCCACAGTGCGGCTGTGTTAGTGTAAGGATTGCTGTACTGTCTGATGGGAAAAAAGGTCATGCTTCCAGGCATCATAAAGGCGTGAGGCAGGCACAGAAGAGAAGCAGGATGCTCACTGCCCCATTTACTTATAGGAGCAAACCCACACTTCCTCCCAAGCAAGGCTCTTCAAGCTGATAAACAGGGAGCTCTTTAGGTCTGTTTTTTCACATCCTATGCTGGAGACGGTTAACCTTCCAAATCTTCTCAGGCAAGAGAAGGGCTACCTACTGCATGGAGAAACTTAAGAAGCCTCATTTACAGGCTATAATTTTATTCAGAGATCCCAGGGCCTGGCTCTTTGGGATGGACCTCTCTATAATAATCTTGTTTCAGGAATAACATTTTATAATAAAAATTAGAGGCCTGGTGCACGAAATTCATGCATGGGGGAGGGTCTCTCAGCCCGGTCTGCACCCTCTCCAATCCTGGACCCCTTGGGGGATATTCGACTGGGATCGGGCCTAAACGGGCAGTCAGACATCCCTCTCACAATCTAGGACTGCTGGCTCCTAACTGCTCACCTGCCTGCCTGCCTGATCGCCCCTAACCACTCTGCCTGCCTGCCTGATCATTCTCCCCTACCCATCTGTTCACCCCTAACTACTCTCCCCTGCCAGCCTGATCACCCCTAAACGCCTCTGCCTCAGCCCCCGCCACCATGGCTTTGTCTGGAAGGACATCCGGAAGGATGTCCAGAAGATGTCTGGTCTAATTAGCATATTACCCTTTTATTAGTATAGATGTTCCTGCCCTAGCCAATTTGGCTCAGTGGTTAAAGTGTCAGCCTTCAGACAGAAGGGTCTCAGATTTGATTCCTGGTCAATGGCCCATACCTCGGTTGCAGGTTTAATACCCAGTGGGAGGCGACCAATGGATGTCTCTCTCATGTCCATATTTCTCTCCCCTCCTCTCCCCCAATCCTTCCTCTGTTCCACTCTCTCTAACAATCAATGGGAAAAAAATATCCTCAGGTCAGGATTTTTAAAAATGTCCCTTACATGTGTACAGTTCACTAATTATTTTCATTGCTCTCTTTTTGTTTAAACTTTTTGTGATGGGAAAGGTAGGAAAGGCCATTTGTTTCCCTATTTTAACATATGCATCTACTGAGGTTTGCAGAGGCTCACAAGGTAGTGTGGTACGATTCCCATTAGAAGCCAGGTCTCTTTATTCCCAATGCAACGTTCCTTCTTCTTGTACTGCAATTTTCACCTTATGACATCCCTCTTCTATTTTGGTCTTTTCCTAAATTTAATGGACAACTCCCTCCTTCCCACATGATTTCCCAATATCACTTTGAATGTCTTTTCTTTCTAGGCCTTAAAATTCTGTGATTATCAAGTCTCTTCGGTTACTACCATGTCCTTCCTTTCGTTGCTCACCGTTTCCCTGCCACAGATACATCTGGGATGTGGGGTCAGCGTCACAACAGGCATTTACTTTCCAAAATCTGAGAAGAGCCCACCTGATGAAACCACAATTCCCAGCTGAAACAAGCAGAACAAATATACACCAAAGGGAGACCCCTGCTGCCGCTGACATGGGGTGACTTGCGGCTCCTTGTTAGCATATTACAGTAACCAGGCTTGTTATAAACTCAGTGCTTTCTCTTTCCTCTTTCTCTTGAATTGTACCTCCATGTAAACACTTTTCAGACTTTTTAAAATAATTCAGATCTAAAGGAGTGGTATCCAGTGTTTTTCTTTTCGAAATTTGATGGCTTGGCATTGAAGGGAGTCACCCATACTTCACTGTCACACAAGCCTGTTGCTGGTCCTACCTTCAGGAAGGGGGGTCCTCGCCACAGGCCTCTTTAGACTTGCATGCTTTTGGAATTTGCATGTCACTTACAATCTGATCTGAGGACACAGGACAAGAGTGGTGGTAATTTTCCAAAAAGGGATGCTATTATCCACGTAACAGATAACACGAATCAGGAAGAAGGGCTATGCAGATACCTGTATGAACCAGAGTAGAGCTGGGAATTCTGAACACTAGAGCCAGAGGCAACTGCAGGGGTCCTTGCCATTGTGGCCTCGAGGACACTGAGGCAAAGTGTAACCCAGGGACCTGCAGGAGTCAACTTGCACAGGACTGGCTTCCGTGTCCCAGGTCCGCAGGGTGCCCAGCCAACCTCACTGTCTCCCTGTGGTTCATGGGCTGGCTGCCCCATTGTGTGGAAATGAAGCATTTAGGAGGAATCGGTGAAATCATCTTTGGAATTTTCCTGCTAGGTTGCAGCCTCCTAATATCAGGGTTAAAAGCATGGGGTGGGTGTAAAGAGCATTACCAAAGGGCAGGCAGGGGAGGGGGGTTGTGAAAAAATTGGGGGCGGAGAGGAGAGAGAAGGAAAGAAAAGGGTTTTGTGATGAGAGCCACACTCATCCAGCGGGGGGAGTTTCTTTGAAGTATAGTTAATTGTGAATATCTATTTCAGCTGGCAGCGGGGGAGTTCACGGGGAGGGCTGCTTCTCCTGGGAGATGGTTCAACCTTTCTCTTCTGTTGTCCCCAGCAGGAACCCAGAGAAAGGAGAGTGTGGGGATGGGTGGGTGGGGATGCAGGCAGCTGTGAAGTCTGCCAGGATTCAGATTGTGTTGCTGAGCAAATTGTCACCTTTCCCAGACGCCAGTCTAGAAAAGTTGCCTGAATAAGGAGGGGAGCTGAACAGGGCGAGGAGCACCTGTCTAGAGTGAGAAGGCAATCCAAGAAGGCTGACCTCAGCGTACCGTGAGAGAGTGATGGAACGATCCATTAAAATATTCATGATAAGCCAACAAGCACTGATAGCGCCTGACTATGCACCAGGCACTGTACCTGGCCCTTGACCTCAATGATCTCATTTAATCTTCACATCAGCCATGTCTATGAGAGTGAGCAGTGTTGTGTTACCCCTGAGATAAAGATAAATGGGACCAGAGAAGTTTTTTTTTGTTTGTTTTTTGTGTTTTTTTTGCCAAGAACACAAGACTAATAAGAGGAGAAATAAGATTGTGGCCCAAGTGAATCTGTTCCAAGGCCTGGGTGACAGAATAAGTCATTTTACACCATAGCCCCCTTTAGCTTGTATGACAGAAACAATCTGGTTTTTAGAGCCATGTTCCAAGTCCTCTCTGACTCCTGAATCTGTGCTTCTAACCACCATGTCACATGGTTTAATTCTCAACCCGTGGCCAGCCCCAAGTGCCCGAGAACATAAATCAGCAAACAGGAATCCAACAGGATTGGGTAAATAGCAAAGGCTGGCGAGGAGAGGCAAACAGTGTAGTTAGGAGAGAACAGAATAGTGTTGAGAAGCCAAGCAGGAGAGCCGAGAATAAAAAGCTCGTGGTGGTGGTGATGACAAAGAATTCACTGTAACAGGCCTGTTTTTCAATTTTCTCCCCCCAGCTGATCTGACAACAGTCTCGTTCCAACCAAATTCTCTTGTGCCGCACGGCTCTGTTTTTCCATCTCATTTTCTCTCACCTATTTTATTTCCATTCCATTAAACACCGCCTCCTCGTCCTTCCTGGCCACTCTATTTTCTGCCCGGCCTCGAGATGCTCCCCAAGCACCCGACTCTCTCCAACAGCTTGTCTTCTTCTTCTGCCGGGTGACTAATAGCTTTTTGCTGAGCTACAAGTCATCTGGGGGCAGGGCGGCTTTTACCCCACACGGGACCCTGGGAGGGGACCCAGCGTAGGTGGCAGGAGCGGGCAGACAGACGGAAGTGGGGGCGGGGGATGAAGAAAGACCAGGGATATACTAGGCCCTAGGGAGATGACAAAAAGAAAGCAAAATGAGAAGAAAAGAGGATGGAAGGAGTGAAAAGAATAAAGAGAGAAAAACTTTTAATTCCAGAAATGAAGGGATGTAAAACAAAAAAGAATCACAGAATGAGAGGGAAAAATAAGAAGAGACAGGTGGTAAAGAGAAACAGAAAGGGAGAAAAAAAAATTAAATAACAGATAAGGCAGAGGAGAGAGAGGGAAAAGAGTAAAGGCAAGGCGCCTGACTTGGAGTGGGGGGAGTGAAACTGGAGTGAAGGGGCTGAAAAAGCAAAATGAAGTCATCAAGCACGTCCATCGGGAAAGCAGTGGGAGACATAGATCGCCAGCAGAAAGAAATATGGAGAGCAAAGGAAAACACACCCAGCGGGGAGAAGATAGATGTAAGCAAAGCAAGACTGACAGCAATTCTTAGATAAAAGGAAAAGATTACTTTTTTGAGCTTATTTTTTCCCCTTGCCTCAACAAACACACCATTTTATTGTAACAACACATGAGCACATTAAAATAGCTAAAAAATTACAAGTAATGCCATGGAGCTGTGTGTAGAGGGATATTATCTGGTCAGCAATGCCCCAGGGCTCCGTTTAAGCTTTAGGAAATAGTAGTCATCATCATGACAGATAATATCAACTACAAATATACTATGTGCTTGCCCTGTGCTTAGCACTTTGCCTGTGTTCCTTCATGCAATTCTCATAACAGGTCTATGATGCAGTTACTATTTTATTATTATCTTTGGCGCTGAGATGAGGACACAAAGGCTTAGGGGGGTTGAAGAAACTTTCCCAAGGTTGCACACCTTTGCACGCTAGATCGGGCATCCAACTCAGACAGCACAACTCCAAAACGTAGGCTCTTATTCACCAAGTTCCAGAAAAGCAAGCGTGGCATCTGGAAGCAGGGCATGTGATGTAGACTGAGCCCCTACCAGGTACCTGGCACCATCCTGGTGGGCAGGAGATAATCAGAGATAAATACCAAGAAGGTAATGGGATAATGGTGGGGAGAATATATATAAATGCACAGCTTACATTAAGTGAAAGTGGTGCTTTCTTGGATGGAAGAATCAATGTTGTAGGGACAGGGATGTGCAATGGCCCTTCATAGGCAGGGTTTGCAGGGAGGGTAGAAGTTCTTGGCAAATATTTTCTGGAAAAAGACAGGTAATAGGTAATTTTGGCTCTGAGTGCCACAGGTCACACAACTCTGCGTTGGTCACACCAAAGTAGCTATTGGCAACCTGTAACTGAATAAACAAGCATGAAGGATGTGTTTCCAAAAGACTGGTGCTAATGAAATTTGAATCTTATATGATTTCCATGTCACACAATATTATCTTTAAATTTGTTTTCAATCATTTGAGAAAGTAAAAAACATTCTTAACTCATGGTGGGAGGATGGATTTGGCCCAAGGGCTGTAATTGACCAACTTGTGGTCCAGGTAAAAATGAGGGAGAGTATTCTCAGTATAGAGAGGCATGTATAAAATCAGAGGGGCCTGGGAGGACTTGGGGTTTCCTGAGTGTTGCCAGTGTCTGCCCCAAGTGCAGTGCAGCCCCAGGCATGATTGAGTTTGGGCTAGAGATGTGCGTTGGGACTGAATGAAGGATGTAGAATTCCTCATGTAGAGCCCTTGAAATAAGTTTGAAGCAGAATTTTACCACATCAGAATTTGAGATAGAAACAACAAATAGGGGATATTGGAGTATCAAGCAATATTTGAGGCATGGACGGAAAAAGGCCCCAACGGAAGCAAGGGCAACAGGCGTGGAAGCAGGGGCAATTGTGAATGTGGTTTTAGAGGTGGAATTGATGGGTTTTGGTGGTTGAATCACTGAGAAAGAAATGAAGTAAGACCCTGAGAAGCATGCCTCACTTGGTAGTTGTGCTTCCAAAGTGAATCAAAAGAATTAAGTGTAATAGGATTCTGAGCAATTTTACAGAACCAACAAAAAGTGTGTGTGTGTGTGTGTGTGTGTGTGTGTGTGTGTGTGTGTGTGTGTGTGAAGTTTTCTGATTACACGGGTGCTATAGTTTATTCTAGTTGAGGTAAGATATTGTAGAGACCGCAATAAGTCAACCACACATACATTTTCAGTGACTACGAAACACCTCTGTGCACCACTTCAAGCCCTTTGGACCTCACCTCTTATTCCAGCCACGTCAGATGTGTCCTAGCTGCACCTTGCCTCACATACACATGAGGCATCTCTAGCTTTTTGTCCCAGGGCTTCTCTGACTACATATCAAGGAACAGCTATGTGAAATATTTTGTCTGGGAACATGTGCAACCTGGAAGCCAGAGTCAATGTCCAAAGGATCAGATCTTGACCAGCTGGAGCTGGGAACAGATATAGGAATGCCTTCCTCTCCTCTCCTGTAGGTAGATAGTTCTGAGATGAGTGCATCCAGGTGGGATTGAGCACCAGTTGCCTGCAGTGATGGTCAACTCAGTAAGGCAACCATATAGTTAGTCCCTTTTCCTCCTCCTCTACCTCACTTCACTAACTTCTCACTCTTGCTCCCTGGATCAACTCTCTAAATATACCTAGATATTCTATTCCTAGGAGAACTCAGGAAAAGGAAGTTGATTATCATTAGAAGATTATTTTTTGCCCAGATAATCTGCCAATGTAAATATTCCTATTTAGCAGGCAGCTTCCAAGTGGTGATTTTTGAGACACAGGTCCTTTCCATTGTGTGGCTCTGACATCTTTTAGGACCTCAGAGTTCCCTCTGAAGGAAACAGTGGATAGAAAAGGCACTGTTTCTTTAACTGTCTCAGGACTTAATGTGACATGCCTTCCATCCTCTTTCATCCCATAGGCAGGCATGGAGTCACATGACTCTATCCAGACACATGGGGTCCTGGGGTAGCCGATTGGGCCAGCGGGACGCTGAGCTCGCATCGCCAGAGGCGGCGCGAGCTCAGCGTCTGTGCGAGCTTAGTGTCTGAGCCATGGCTGTGCTGCAGCACAGAAGGGGCCTCTGGGGCACCGAGCTCACGTCCCGCTGTGGACCATCAAAAGCGGGGGAGCTGGGTGCCTGTCTGCTCCGGCACCAGGCCTTTCAGAAGCCTCCGAAAGGCCTGGTGCACCAGCGGACAGGCACCCAGCTCCCCCGCAATCGAAAGCGAAAGCGTGTAGGGGACCCTACAGGTGCGTGATTCAATCATGCACCAGACCTGTAGTTAATATTATAATAGAATAAAATATTAAGTGAATTGAGAAGAATGTAAATCTGTAATTACTATAGGATTTTATATCATACCTAATAAAATGGTAATATGCAAATTACCATCACTCCGCTACGCCCATGATTGGGCCGGCTGGAGGCGCGGGGGGCGGGACTCAGGGTGGCCGATTGGCTGGCGGTAGGACCGGGGGGCGGGGACTCGCGAGTCCCCGCCCCCCGCTCCTCCCGCGGGCTTCAATGGCCGGCGCTGCTTAGGCCTGTGCTGTGGAAGACGCTGGTGGCAGAACTCGGGGTGGCCGATTGCGTGGCTGCTGGCGCCAGTTTTCCGCCAGCAGCAGTTTTCCTCTGGCCACCCGCCCGATCGGAGCGCCTCCCGATCGGAGTTCCTCTCGGTGTGGCCAATCGTGCTGGCGGGAGGCGCTCTGATCGGCGGGTGGCCAGAGGAAAACTGCTGCTGGCGGATAACTGGTGCCGGCAGCCAGGTGAAGGAAAAGTCTATTGCATGAAACTTCGTGCAATGGGCTCCTAGTATATATATATATATATATATGTCGCTATCTCTGAATGGTGGAATCATAGTGACTTATTTTATACTCTTATTTGTTTTCAAATTTTATACATCAAACGTTGACATAGAAATGGCTAGCTATTCACCAAAATACATGCTCTCCTTCTATAGTGTGTATCTGTTAAGAGAAGGGTACTGAACAGGAACTACATTTCTCATTTTTTAAATATTCTTGACATGTTAGGAAGGCTGAATTTGAGTTCACCTATCATATACAAAGTGGAGACAAACCTCAACGGGCACAGATACAGCTCACAGTCTGGGAGAAGGTAAGACCTGAACACAAATAAACACATGTTATGTTATGTTATGTTATGTTATGTTATGTTATGTTATGTTATGTTATGTTATGTTATGTTATGTTATGAGTCAGCTCATTAATTGGTGGGCTGCTAAAATGAGGCCAACAATGACTTTATGTGTCCTAACTTTAGCCACTCATTTTTTGTTTTTCCTTTGAAGGCTTAGTGAAATTAATGAAATACATCTTTGATATTGGATGTTACAGAAATGAAACACCAATTTTAAATTAATAAAATGTCAACTGTCATTGCTATCAGCACCAAGTCTATAATGTAGCCCCACAGAGAAGAGGAAAAGGGAATGGGAGGCAAAGATAATATCCATTTGGAAACAGGGGTGGCATCTGAAATCAAACATTCAGGCAGTCGTGGGATATAGGAGAATCTCGCCCTCAGTGGGTTAGGGCTAGGATGCAGAGAAGCATATCTATAACTAGCAATAATCAACTTCCTAAGGATGAATAAACTATATTGCTTGGGGGCAATCATGTCTTCTTTTCTTCATGCTGTAAACACATAGCCCCAAAGAGTCATGGGAGTTCCAAGAAGGAAGCTATGATTCCCATTAGGGATAAGAGAGTATGGAAGCATTGCTGACTGGCTTCCTGGAGAAAATGGAACCTATGCTACAGGGTATCTGAAAAATGATATATAACTAAGAACTTGCTTCAGAGCCAAACAGACTAGACTGAACCTCATGTGATGTTTTCTAAGAAAGTGACCTTGGCAAATTCCCTTAACTTTTCTCTATGTCCTATATAAAACAGGGCTAATAACACATGCCATTGTCATGGAGTTTCTGTGAGAAATTGATGCAATAAAGCATTCTAAACAGCATCTGGCCTGAAAGTGACCCCTACCTGTTATCCAATTTTTCCAAGCCCTAAAGATATGCTGGATTGCATTTGTAAAATTGTCTTCAATCCTGAAACACCTAGAAAGTTTAACATTTACTTTAAAAACATTGAAGACTTTGACAAATTTTCTAAAATGTACATAGAAAAATAAAACTTTCCCAAAGACCTAAGTAAACTTTGCAAAAGAAAAGCAAAGAGGGAAAATTGTTCCAATCAGACATGGAGACAAAATCATAGTAAAAAAATGTTATGGATTTAAATAGTAAAGGTCAAACAGACCAGTGAAGGAAAAGAATGTGAAGATTCTTGATAAAGACTATAAAGAGCTTAAACCTGACCCATTTATATGTAGCATCTTAGTATCTGATGGAGAGGTACTAAAAACCAATGGGGAAAGAACGAATCAGTTAATAGATGGCCCTGGGAAAACTGGATCACTGCCTGGGGGAAAATAAGTCACAATCTCAGAGAATTATGACTTCGGGATAGAGAGATTCTTGTTAAATATGACCCCAAATATATAAACTCTAAAGTTTTGGAAAAGGTATGGAAATTTACGTTAAAATTATAGATTTTCATTCAACAATTGGTATTATGTACAGGACTAACAGAGTAACCTATTTGGGGATATTATATTTGCAGTGACAAAGTATGACAACGTCCGTGCCCTGTTCTGATCTTAGGGTAAAGTGTCTAGTTTCTGATCATTTGGTATAATTTGAGTTATAACTTGTGTTTTTTTTTGCGGGTTGGCTGGTTTGTTTGTTTTTCTGTAGATATTCTTTGCCAAGTTGAAGAATCTGCCATCTATTCTTAGTTTTCTGAGAGTATCCTGATGGGGTGTTGGAAATTTGTCAAATGCCTTTTCTGTATCAGGTGATATGATCATGTGATTTGTCTTCTTTGGCTTGCTGATTAGTGGATAATATTGATTAGTTTTGGAGACCAGTCTTGCCTACCTGGGATAAATTCCCTTGTATGCTATTCATTAATTCTTTGTATACATTACTAGATTTTGTTTGGTAATATTTGATTGAGGAATTTTTCATAAGAAATATTGGGCTACAGTTTTCCTTTCTTATCTCTATCATGTCTTTTTTTTAGGGTAATGCTAAGCTTATTGAATGAATTAAGAAATGTTCTCTCTGCTTCTATTTTCTGGAAGATATTGTGGGGAATT
The DNA here is from genome assembly GCF_951640355.1 of Cnephaeus nilssonii. NCBI lineage: Eukaryota > Metazoa > Chordata > Mammalia > Chiroptera > Vespertilionidae > Cnephaeus > Cnephaeus nilssonii. Next base: position 13,441,259 of record NC_137085.1, read on the forward strand.
GGTATCACTGTGTTGTTTTTTTAATGTTTAGTAGAATTCACCTATAAAACCAGCTTGGCGTGGTGATTTTGGGAGAAGCTATTAATTATACAATTTTTAAAATGTGTAGCTATATTCAAATTACATTTTTCTTGTATTGAGTACTTTCATTGCTTTGTAAATTTCATCTAGGTTATCAAATTTGTGGGTATATTTGTTTTTATACTTTTCCTTTATTATCCTTTTAATGTCCAAAGCATTGCTAGTGATGACCCAACTTAAATTTCTGATATTTAAATGTGTGCCTTTTTTTACTCAGGATAATTAGCCTGGCTAGATGTTTATCAATTTCATTGATCTTTTTAAATAAATAGTTTGGGGTTGAATTGATTTTTTCTATTGTTTTCAGATTCATAGATTTTTTTGCTCTGATTTATGTTCATCACTTTAATCTGCTTGTTTCAGATTTAATTAGCTTTTACTTCTCTGTTTTCCTGAGATGGAATGTAATGTTTTTGATTTTAGATATTTCTTCTTTTCTAAAATATATATTTAATGCTATAAATTTTACTCTTAACACTGCTCTCATTGCACTCCACACATTTAAATCAGTCATATTTCAATATTTATTTAAATCAAAATGTTTTAAAATTTATTTTTTGACATCATCTTTGACCAATGTGCTATTTAGAAATATGCTGTTTAATCTCAAAATAGTTGAGGATTTCACATTTATCTTCCAGATATTGATTTCTTGCTTAATTTCATTGTAGTCAGAGAGCATGCTTTGTATTATTTTTATTCTTTTAATTTTGTAATGTAAGTGTTATGGCCCAGAATGTGACATCTTGGTGAATGTCCCATGTGAGCTTGAGAAGAACATATATTCTGCTGTTGTTAAAGGAATATTCTATAAATGCCAGTTAGATAAAGTTGATTGATTGTGCTGTCTAGCTCAACTATATTCTTACTGATTTTCTCTCTACTTGATCTACCAATTACTGAAAAAAAGCAGTATTGACTTTTTCAATTATAATAGTGGATATATCTCTTACTCCTTTCAGTCCTTCAGTTTTTCCCTTGTGAATTTCCACTCTTAATTGTACTTGGCTCTATTCTTAGGTGTATACACACACTTAGGATTGTTATTTCTTCTTGGGGGGATTGATCTCTTTATCATTATGCAATATCCCTCTTTATTTGTGATAATTTTCCCTTTTATTGAAATCCAGATATCTGTATTTTTAAAAATCTGATGATGAGAATTATTTGAAATGACCAAATAAGTCTCTGGTATTCTATGCCTTGAATCTGACCTCTGTTCCTTGTATCCTATTGCCCTCCACCCCCCTTTCCCTGCTGAACTCAAAATTCTCTTTCTGAGTTTCCACTGAAGAACTTTGTGTCTCTATCTCTCTGTAGTAACCACAGCCAGCTGCCTGTCATGCTTCATTTCCTATAGACACTCAGCTGCTTGGGTACTTACCAGGAGCAGCTGTTAGACAATCTGGAGAGGAAGCCAATGATGCTTTATTTGGGGGGAAGGACTGCTGACAGAGGGAGAAAGTGGGGGCATTGAAGGCATCCAAGGGCCTTGGAAGGAGGGTATCGAGGGGCATATCAGAGAGGAAAGAGACATGCCAGAAGTCTCACTGCCTTGTTCCTCCACCCCTTGGGAAACGGCCTCTGTGGGCTATCCAGGCCTATTGGCCTGGAGACAGCGAGGGTCAGGGAGTTTGCAGTAGACATCCGTCATTGGAGTCACCCCAGTGAAAGCTACTTGCCTCCAAGAAGAGAAAAGCCACTTCCTACTCACTTGGGCCACATTCTCACTCCCTGAATCCATCCCTCTTCTCACACTGAGAATGGCCTTTGGGTCCCAGAGGTGAGATGAAAGCAGGAGAATTTAAAACTGTGAAAGCAATCCCTGTGAAACTGCAGTGTGAGGGACAGCAATCTTGGCTGTAAGCAGCTCTGCTCTGGGGCATTGGCTGACCTGCTTTCTGCACCTGAAACCTTGGCCCAACCTTAGCATGACCTTGGGAAAGGAACAGAACCTCCCTTGGCCTTCGTTTCTTCACCCTGTTGGATTTAACAGAGTGTGTTTTAGTAAGAAAAGTTAAAGAACAAAGACAGAAAGAGCCCTGGATATTTACTTGACCATAAACTCAATATGAATCTGTGAAATGATGCAACTCTGGTAAAAGTAAGGTGATTTTAGACCTTTTTCTCATTCATTCATACTGTCTATATAAATGGAGTGTGTGCTTTGTGGCTTCATACAACTTGCTAAGGTAAAGCAGTTGGAGGCAAATCTAAGCTGAAGGAGATTCTGGGCTGTAATGCAAGAATCAAGTCCACAGAAGGTCCCTTACCACCAACAGAGAAATTGATAGCAAAAGATGACTCTTCTGCTGAGTTCAGCCTCAGCTCTTGAACTCAACAAAAGAAAACAAGGGAATGAAATGATTTCTGAAGCACATTTTGAAAGGGGAGAAATATTTCTTCCCCTGGGTTTTTGAAGCATGGAAAAATTATTAGCCGTACAGGGGAGACAGGGTCAACCAGTTGAACTCACATGATTTGCTTCAGTCTTCTTACATCTCAAAAGTAAAGAGTTTGTCTCAGGAACTGAAATGCAATGCAAAGTAAGCTCAGAGCTCCAATAAGCTAACACATGAGTTAGCTATGACCTTGTGGTCAGAGACTGGGAAGGGAAAATAGCCATTTTCCTCTATCACAATATTGAGAAAAACCTGAGGTTCAGGACATATGGGTGATTTTTATAGTCTTTGTAGCCTTGGTGTCCTCCAAATGCTCCTACATAATACCTATGGTGACTGAAAAGGTTCTCAAAATGATTGCAGGTGGTACATAAATCTAACACTAAAAAAGCGTGAATCACATGATGAGAAAATTATTTTCATTTTAACTTCCTTCCAATTCTTCAGGTTATGTTAAAGAGAAACTCCCAGTTTGGGGCTAATAGATCTTTAACACCTAATTTCATCCTCCTTTGTTTTTAATCTTCATCTGAGGATATGATTCTTGATTTGAGAAAAAGAGAAAGACACACACACACACACACACACACACACACACACACACACACACACAGAGAAGCTTCGATGTGAGAGAGAAACATAGATCTGTTGCCTCCTGTATTCACCCCAACTGGAAATTGAACCACAGCCTAGATATGTGTCATCCTCTTTTTTAACAAAGAAAATATAGGCCTTATGCTGAGAGTCTTGGACCAGCAAGAATATCTACTTAGGATTCAATAAAATTTACTTGTTTCCATTGGATTTAATTTTGAAGATATAATCAATACTCATTATTTGAAGATTTTATATTTGAGAATTCACCTACTTGCTAGAATGTATTTGCAACCCCAAAATCAATACTCGCAGCATTTTTCAGTGAACGTATGCGGCATAGTGAATGAAAAAACTGAGTCACCCCACTCATATGTTCCCACCTCAGGCTGCACACGGTGGCACTCTGCCTTCCTGTTTCAGCTCTAACACTGAAAACAAGTGTCCTTTTCATGGTCTATTTAGTGCCACATTTTCCCCGTTTTTGTGGATTTTTCATTGGTAGTGATTTTTTTCCTTTAATATGGCTCCTAAGCACAGTGCTAAAAGTGCTATCTTGTGTTCCTAAGCAAAACAATATGCCTGACAGAGAAACTATGTGTTAGATAAGCTCCATTCAGGCATGAGGTGTAGTATGGTTGGCTGTGAACTGAATGTTAGTGAATCAACAACACATATTAAATCAACAGCATGTATTAAATATGCTGTCTTAAAACAGAAACACATTTTTTTTAAAAAGTCTAAGTATTGATGAAATTGTGTGTCCTGAGGCTTATGGGAACCTAACCCCGTATTTCCCATAGGTGCATCAGTTCCCTATTTGCCAATTGTGTGTTTGTGGAGACTTTATAGAACCTAAGTACAATGAGTAATGAAAATCGAACATACTTCTATTTTAGGCAAGCAGTTTGAACCTTCTGCTTATGATAGTGCTATTGAAAGTACCCTATAAAATAAATGTAAGTAAAAGATCAAGCTTATTTAAATAAAACCAAGTGAAGTTGCACATGAGTAGTACAGGTTGTTTGATGTTATAGCCCAAATTTGAAACCAATCAGGGAAAGTCAAGTTTGGGGATCACTGCTCTGCTCTTTGAGTAACCTGCCAAAATATTTCACCCATCCTTGAGCCGCCGTGCCCTTGTCTCTACAGTGACTAGCCCTTTGCACGTAGTTAGGTGCTTCTAAGGAAACCCGTGGAGTAACACTCTGAAACCTACTAGCCACTCTACCCATATGAATGAGGGATGGCCACAATCATTGCTATTCGCTTGATGACAAATTGTAAGGATTACCAGCTCCTCTGAACTCCTCTGCAACTGCAGTTCCATCTGTCGGGGGGAGGGGAGGGGAGAAGCAAGCATATCTAATACCCCCCCCCCATCTTCATTACCCACTAATAATGAAAATATAATGACCCTTTTCCCCATGTTGGTGAATATTTTTCCTGTCAACTCTGATATGCTCATAATGTGGGCAGACAGATTATTTATGACCAGGGAAATTAAATATTATTTCATTTCTCCTAATACAATCTGTGGCGTCTCCCTGCTCCCAATTCCTCCCCATTAAGGTTATTGTCTTTTCTGCTCCAATTGGCTGCGTGCTGTGGGGTTGTCACAGCCCTGGCAGAGCGCTCGGAGCCTAATGGCGATGGGAGAAATGGTGTCATTTGCAAGGCTGCCTTCCCCGTCTCTTCTAAATGAAGACATTTGGTCCCTGCGAGTCAAAACCTATTTTGATGAGTCTAGATGCATTTGGACTAATGGAACAGGACAGCGATGGCTGTAATAGATTTCCTGAACTGGGTTTTCTTTCTCAGAATCGCAGAATTTCAGAATTGGGAGGGTCAGGGAAGGCCATCTGTTTCAAGCCTCTAATTTTGCACATTGGGACACTGAGGAGCCGAGAAGGGGGCGCACTTAATGAAATCTCTGGTGAGAACAGTTTTTTTTTTTCCACTGCCAAGCACATTCCAATCATCATTCTGATTTTTGACTTACATCCTTTTCAGGGACCCATGGCCCCACTCAGTACTCAGAGATATGATCACGTTTTAGAAGGGGCAGAGACAGGACTCTTTCCAGAACAGGAAATGTCTTTCAGGAGTCTGCGCCTTTGATTCATGGGCTCCCTCAGGCAATTTAAGAGGCAGTGCTCCGCATGGGGTAAGCTGGAGTTTTGTTAGGAGTGCATGGCAGCCACTTCTCCCTCTGTCCAATCCTGCCTTCCTCCCCTCCGTTCCATATGCATCGATTGATTCCTAATATGGAACCCCTTCAGATCAAACCCCATCTTAGTGCTTGCTTCGGGAGAACTCAACCTGCAGCACTGAGGAGGCAAAATGTGGGGTGAGGTTCTCTCTTCCCTGTTCTTATGTGTATTTCATTCCTGCCACGTGCCCAAACTGGTGCAGGTCCAATGTGGAAAGTACAGTCCCTGCCAACTTTGAGATCCCAGCCTGCTAGTAGTGATGGACAAGAAAAGTCCTTATGCCAAACTAGTACTTAATCCAGGCTGTTACCTCGTGACTAGGCTTGTACAACATAGACCTTGCAGGTGGTATCCCCCTTCCTACCTTTCTCCCATTTATTCACCCAAGTACAAACCCAAATCTGATTATGTCACTTCGTGGCTTAAAATCTCTTAGGAACAGTTACAGTTCAAATAAAGCCCCAGGATCTTTTTTAGCCCCAGCCTGTTTCCCCAATATTTCCTTTCTAATTCGTGGCGCCTTAGTAACATTTAGCTGTTTTGAGTTTCTCAGACCCTGTGTTCTCCCTATCTCGAAGGCTCCATATTTGCTTATTTCTCCACCCAGAACATCATTCCTCCGTCTTCTCTGCGTAGCTGCCACATTTCATCCGTGACAACTTATTTTATTTGTCATCTCCTCAAGGCCAAAGAGTTTTGTAAGTTCTGTACTACAAATCCTAGGGAGTGCTGTCACATTGCTAGTCCTCATTGATTTGTGTGTTTATTCTACTTATTTGTTCATCATGGACTTTAGGCAAAGGATGGCCTTTGCTAATTTGCATAAAGCTTCCAACTAGATATAGGGAGTGGAGAGGGCATTCACCTCCACAGCCGCCTACTTCTGCCACTGGACACAATTCATTCCCTGCAGCGTACATGTTGCCATTTTATCCGTATGTTCATTTGCTTGTTTTCTTTATTCTTCGTCTACTCTATTAGATTGTAAGCACCACGTGGTTAGAAATATAATTTTTTCTTCGCCCACAAATATACCGCCTGCCTTACATAGTGCCTGACATATAAAAAGTGCTCAATAAACATTTGCTGGAAAAAAAATGATTGTTGCATAAACCAGGTAAAGTGAACGGGTGGTTTTGAGCTAAACTCTGAAGTAAGCATAGGATTTGAAAAAGGCCCTGAGAAAAATGAGGCATTTTTGGTGACGATGGGGAAGAACTCCTTATTGGAAAAATGAACAGAAATCACCTGTGTTAAAGTGGGGCGCTCACAAATATTATGCTGGCACAATATCTGACAGGGCGATCCCCAACAACATTTCTGTTAGTGTTACCTCATTCTCTTACCATGGCTAATGCATAGCAGAATCATTACTGTCATCCACTGAAAAGGACAGTGTAATGTAAAAATATAAAAGCAACATTTCTAATTAACTTGCATGATCAGGAGAATTCTCAGGAGGAATTTGGATTTGGTAACTTTTGAAGTGCCTTCCAGCCTTGCAATGTACATTGAGACGATGGAAAAACAGACTTCACAGAACATGAAGCCCATCCCATAGCCCAGACTGCTGGGACGGTGATGAAACTGCTACCTGTGTTTCTCTTTCTTTCCGAATTGGCTCTCCCCACCATTGCTGGGGCTTGCTGAACAGATGCCCCTGGGAGGCCACAGGAATTCAGACAAAGTCTATTTCGCCAACCTTGGTGGCTCTCTTTAAACTGCACTTACCAAAGGAAGAATGCCCAACATCAATTTTTCAGTTAAAACCCCTTTACATCTCCAGAGCTAGGAAGTCATTGGTGCCTCAAAACACTTTTGAAACATTCCTCTACTTTAAGAAGAAAAACATTACTGACTTCAAAATTCCCAGTTTCATGGTGAGTCCGCAAAGTTGAGGTCACTTGCTCTTTTCTTCCAAGTAGCGGATCACCCTTTCATTCCTCTTTCTCTCTCTTTTTTTTTATTTAGGTCAGTGTATTTTTTGTATTAAGTACATTCTGGTAATATATTGTACATTTCAAAAAGCAAAAAAAAAAAAAAAACAACTTACATCCTTCCACAAGAAAATAAAAGGCTGTTGGTTGATAAATGATTTGGGTGTTAGAGAAAATGTGGGTGGCAGGAGGAAAAACGAACAGAAATTTAAAGGTATGAAAGCACTTCCCTCAGTCATCATATTGTGCGTTTTTTAATTTTTTTTAATTTTTTACAAAAGTTTTTTTCTTAAATGTACAACAGGCTCTAAGATTCAATATATATATTTTAAAAACATCTTTATGGTTTTAGAGTGTTATTAGGATTAGACACCTCACTCTGCTGCTCCTGTTCTTCATACTATTTTAGGGTTGTGACAACATAGTTCTCAAACCTTTTACTTTAATGGGTACTTTATACTAGATACATACAGGTGTTACTTCAATTAGCTGTACCACTGCTTCAGGCCATGGGCATCCGAATTCCCATCCCTGATTCTAAAAGAATTGCTGCTGCCTTCAGCTTCAACTAGGTCAGGTAATCTATCCCAAATTCCTCCTTTTTTTTCTGGCAGACAGTTGCCTGTAACCCACTCCGTGGTATTAGTCTCTGTGGTTTTTGGTAGCAAAATAGAAAGAGAATGGACACTTTGGTGATAAAAACATTTATTGAACTAATATTGCATAGTTTACAGACCCAACAGTAGTCAAGTCGTGGATCCTAAAATGTGCAGAAATCAAGAGAGGCTGTGCAGCAGGAGATGCACCTGTGGGCTGCACATACTGGAAGCCCAGTGCCGCAGCCAGTGAGGGCCCCTGGATGCTGCCATTTGTCACTGTACCCTTACCACCCCTGCTTCTGTGCATCCCTGAATCAGCCCCCCAAGAGTCAAAGTCATGGGCAGGGCCTCTTGGTTGCCAATCCTAAGCCAAGTGCCTACACCCACACTCCAGCTCCCAGCAAAACATAGCCAATGAGGGTTGGTGAGGGGATTCTATTTTTTTTTCCCAAAATGAGAACAAGGGTTGAATATGGAGCACTAAATAATTGGCAAGTTTCAGTGGCGGAGTGTAAGTTATAATTAGGCTTCAAAACTTGTCCACGTTTTAAGTCCTCCATCACAAGGCAACACGAGAATTGAGTAAAGAGATAGGTTCTTATAAGAGATGCAGTAAATGAAGATAATAGAGCAATAATCCCACCAAATTTCACACAATAATCACTCACAATCCATCATAAACCACAGTCATATCCAAGACAGAACATTTATTCATTTATTACAAAAGTACATGTTAAGGCTCTATTATCTCAGCAATGCTGTGAATTCAGTCCCTATCCTCAGGAAATTTACCATATAGTTCATTGCCTTTGGTGATTTAATAGAATCAAATAATTGACTGCCTTCAGTTTCATGTACATGAAATTGAAACTCACTATGTCTTTTTCTGCTATTATGCTGGCAAAGAAAATTGATTCATCCTGTACACTGAAATACCAATGGGAAATGCTATGAGCAAAAAAGGAAGGAAAAAAAATGATTAGAAGATTGGGATTGGGTGCAAAGGTGGAGATTTGGGTTCTAGTCACTGTGAGTTTTTCCATCGGTCAGTGAATCTCAGTGCCAGCCTCCTGACCTGTTAAATGGATAACACTTGAATCTAGTTGTCTTATTTCTTTGCCAAAACAAGGTAGGACAGTCTACCTGGCCTTGGCTTAATCTTGATTCTTCATAATAAAGAAACATGCTTTTAAGGGCATCCAGTGACAGGTATTGACTGACAACATATTTTGCAATCCTTCTCCACTCCAAGCTATTTGATAACATCTGGATATTATACAAACTTCAGCTAATATAAATGCTTTCATCTCTCTACCAAAATTTCTTTTTTTATTAAAAACCCAAGCCTCCCAATCATTCTCACAATCCTTACACACATTTTTTAAGTATTAAGAGGTCAGTCACAAGTGGTTCTGTTGTAGTTAGATATTACTTGAAAGTTGAGAAGTTTTTTTTCTTCTATTTGATTATCTTTTCTGTAGACAATTAATGATGAGTTCTGATTGGGGCTAATTTTGCTAAGGAAGAAAACAATTTTCCCATTCTTCACATTGCCATACAAGGAAAAAAATTCTTTGCCCGGGGTACAAAATTGAGAAATGTTTCTGATTTCTCTGGCCCCTTCTTCTCTCATTATCAAGAGAGAAGTAAATTCCCTGATTGGCAGACAAGGAATTCAGCATGATCCTCTCAGGACCTCAGAGGAGCTTTCATTCAGAGTGTCAAGAAATAGCCTTCTTGGTTCACTTGTGTCCTAAATTTACAGGAGATTGGGTGATGGAGCAGACCTCGGCCTTCCAAAGGGCTGGTGTGCATATTACAGAATAAAATTTCAAAACACCCAACTGTAGTTGCAGATGAGATTACCTGTTCTAATATAACTTTATTTCTAATAACACGGACACTTTGATGTCTGTTTGATTCCTTTGTCTGTTCCTTAATGTAGTTATACTTGGGAAAATAATGGAATGGTACTTATGGGATCCCTGAAAACTCCAACTTGTTCCTTCTAGTGGCAGCAGGTTCATTGAGCAAGTCCTTGTCTACTTCTAATAGCAACATTATCAGCACATGCTAAGCCTGATTTCTAGAGAGTTCTCATAGGGACATGGTAAGCATTTCATATTCCTTTTTAAAAAAATACATGCAATTGATTTTTTTAATAATACAACACAAATCTTTCTACTTTCTTCGTAATAAGAACACATTGCTCATCTCTCTCTTATTTTTCCTCTGAAGAGAGGAAACCAGCTTTAATTGTATGACAAATATCAGTGAGCTCTTTTAGGAGAGACATAAAGGGGATTTAGCTAAAATTCCCCAGAACCCTATGTTTGAGGTTAAGGAGTAAATTAGTCATAGTAAAATACCTTCTGTGGTCCGGAACCTCCAATCAAATGATACCTTGAAATGAGGCTTTCTCCCTGTGGCCATTAGACCATTCCCTAAAATGTATTTAGCCTGGAGACGGTAGATTACACACAAGATGATGGGGTTTTGCTGGAGCACTTGAATAGTAAGAGAAGAATTGGTTTTTAGTGATGTTACTTAAGAAGATTGATGAATTTTTGTGTGCATGGACAGACTGGTCCTTTAATCCCAGGCTGCTCTAAATAGAGCTCAAACCACATCAAATTAACCCCATTCATTCGTTCATTCATTAATTCATTCATCAATTCAAAAAAAGTATTGTCAGTCAACTGGCATTTTTCTAAGGACTAGAAATACACAGATCAACAAAACAGACAGCAATCTTAAATTCTAGTGGGAGAGAGGGGTAACAAAATTAATAGGTAAATGATAGAGTATTTTAAAAGCAATAAGTTCCAGAGGGGGAAAATAATAAAATAAGAAAGGGATGCCTGGATTATTGCAGGCAGAAAATTAAGTGTGAAGTTTTATATTGAGAATAAAGCATTTAAACAAAGCCTTGAGGAGAAGAGAAGGAGAGGAGGGAGCCATGCATACATGTGGGAAAGAGCATCCCAAAAGCAAGGAACAACAAGCTCAAGGGCTCAGCCAGGAGCCCGTCTGAGCTTTAAAGGAACAGTCAGAGGCTGTCGATTAGAGTTCAGTGAACAGAGAGTAGATTAGTAGGAAATGAAGTCAGAGAGAGAATTAGAGGCCAGATTATGCGTGGCTTTGGGGTTATGTGATTGTCTGTCTCTTCTTTCTGCTGCTTCCAGCAGTGTTCAATAAGGAACTTTGTTAGCCTTGTTCAAATATGAATGGAAATCCGCCACAAATGTGGGATGTTCTTAAGGTGTAAAGGAAGAATAAGCTTTGTTGGTTCAAACCACTGGACTTATGGGGTCATTGGTTGCTGCAACCTCATCTGGATTAATCTGACTAATAAAACAGCACGTGCCCCTGCTGTGTCTCTATCAGGCCTGCTGGAATTGTATCTATTCTGACCGACTGACCACAAAATGCTCAACGTTCATAGGGAACTCATACTCTTCTCTCGAACATGAGTAATATTTGCTTTCCTTATCAATATCGACAAACTTGAAATGGTAATAATTATCCCTTATTCTACCCTAGACATAGGGCCCTCCTTTTTCTCGCCAGTGAAGTGGTGGGAGATGGCAGTAAAGCATGCTTTAGTTTAATACATCTGTGAGAAGGACAGGGTCCGTGCATCCACTGTATGAGTCCACTGCTATAGAAGGAAAGAACCTTCTCTCACTTCACATGTGGAATTAGGAAATTAGTTTTATGCAGAGAAAAATACACCCATAAATAATAAGTATTCAGTAATTGTTGGCTACTTTTCCATTGCAATTATTATTCTCTTATTGCCATTATTGTTGTTGCTTTGGTTATTATTATATCCAGATGGTCATGATGACATTGAATGCCAAAGCAAAATTTTATTGAGCACAGAAATTTACTTTCTACCATTCCCTCTATACTAGGGCATAAATGAAACTGAAAACTTGAAGTCATTCAACATTTGTTAGATGTCTGCTGCATACTGGGCTGGTACTCAGGAGACTAATATTGGCCAAGCCATGTTCAGGTTAATTCTCCCACTTCAGTTCCTTGGGGCAGGAAGCCATTCGTATAGGGAAGGAAAGCTCTCCATCAGGCCCATTTATCTCAAGGGGGAACAGAACAGAAGAACATATTTTCCCACGTCAACACACTGATGGTGGTTTGTCCATACATTTATGGCCCCCTAACCACAAATCTGCGAGTGGGGAAATTGGACTCAACTGAATTGGGTAATTGGTAAAGGCTGAAACATTAAGAGACAAGAAGATATGAAGACAGAGTCAGAGAGAATGAGTTTAGGGGAAAAAAGAAGAAAATAAATACCTATGTTTTTAAAAAATGAGTTTATTTCCCATTAAATGTTTCCACCTTGTCTAAGTGAGTGTATGTTGTTTACAGTCCATTATTTAAACAATGGCAATAACACAGGAAAATGATGGTGGAAATCCTGAACAGTATGCCAAATGACTCAACATTCATTTCTGTCTTTTCTTTCATAAACTGCACCCAGACAGACCATTCAATTCCACAAGCCATCGAGGACTGTGAGATATTATATCATTATAATGCCATACATATAATTTATTCTTCGTGTCAATGAACTTATGATACATGCTAGACTTATAAGGATTATATCACATATTTCAGCTCAAGCCTTTTAAAGTAATTTTTATTTTTTAAATTTCCATTATAAATTTCATCAGCTGATCAGTCTCATGATCATGAAAAAAATTACCCAGTTCCCCAAATGAATGCAGCATAGTAAAATCTGGGCAAGACTTGGAACCCAACCTCTGGCCCCTCAGGCTTATATCTCTATTGGGAGAAAAAAGGTAAATGGAACCAACATTTATAGAGCCTTGGTTTATTCATCTCTAAATTGGAAAGAACAATCCTATCTTACAAGATGTCTAAAGGACAAATTCATTTGAAAATAGGATATTTGTTTTCAAAGTTAATTCTCACTGGATGCATGAGGCTGCCGAAGGCTTTCTTCTTCTTTGTACTTATTTATTGTATTCAACAAGCATACATGGAGCACTAAATGCCATAATCCCTGCTCCCTGAGTTTTCAGTCCACTGCAGGAGACTGCCCAAAGCATCATGCCTGCACAATCTGGTGTAAGAAGCCCTGTAACAGGCATCAGAAAACTTGCTTTGAGAAAAATCAGGAAAAAAGAGCAAACTTGGTTGGAGGCTCTCCTAGAAGGATCTTCTGAGGCTGTGTTTTATTTACTAGATCCTGAAATATATTCATAGAATTTCTGCAAAGGGCGTAGCTTGTTCAAAGTCATGGATCATTGAAAGGGTTGACATATCCATGGTATTAATTTCCTGGAACTCCCATAACAACAGTACCACAAACTGTCGGCTCAAAACAACAAAAATGTATTGTGTTGTAGTTTTGGAGGTAAGAAGTGGAAAAGTAGGGTGTTGTTAGGGACATGCTGCCTCCAAAATGTCTAGGAGAGAGCCCTTCCTCAGCTCTCCCAGCTTTTGGTAGCCACACACGTTCCTTCGTTTGTGGCAACATAACTCCATTCTTTGCCTCTGTCTTCACACAGTGGTCCTCTCCCTGTGTGTCTCTCTCTTCACAAGGCTTTCTCCTCTCTGTGTGTCTGTGTATAAATTTTCCTCTTATAAGAATTGCCAGTCTTACTGGATTAGGGCTAATGCTAATGATCTCCTCTGAATGTGATTGTTTATATCTACAATGACCCTATTTCTAAGGTCCCATTCACAGACACCAGAGGTTAGGACATCAACATATCCTCTTTTGGAGGAGGACAGGATTGAACCCATCCCATTTATGGGAAGTGAAGTGTGGCACATAGGAAACAAGTCTGGAAAGGAGGCAAGAGGGCTGGAGCTGGATTTTGAAGAATACAGACTGCCATGTGGAGGAGCCCTTAGGCATATTTCAGCAAGAGAGTGAATAGAGCAGCTTTCTCTTTATAAAGATAACTTATGGCAATACAAAACAACAACAAAAAAAACGGACCAAATGGGAAGTGATAGTCTTGTGTGAAGGCCATAGGATTTGTCCAGATAAACAATAGGGAAACACAAGAGAAGCCAGAGATGAAGGACATTTCTTATATATGACCATTGACCCTATGTGAGGAAATCAGGAGAGGTAAGAATAGAGAATGACCCCAAGTTTTGTAGCTTTGGCACTGGATAGCAGGTGAGCCTTTTAGCCAAGATATAAACCATATGTAGTAGAGCTGATTAGGAACTAATAGGAGAAGACAGCTGGGAAGTTTGAGTGCGTGTTAACTTGATCTAGGACAAGAAATGGAATTTAAGCAAAATTTTGAGGAATACAACTGATGAGTGTATTTCGCATTGGGTTAGTTCTTGAACATTTTAAAACCTTAGGAGAGGTTGTATTCTGGACTCTTTTAATAGTGAGGTGACAAGGATGACAATTTAGATAAAGTGCATGAGTTTTCTATTTCTGCACAATAAATCACCACAAATGTTGCAGTGTATAACCACATGTAATTATTATCTCACAGCTTCTGTCAGCCAGGCGTCTGGGTGAAGGTGAGCTGGTCATCTGTTCAGAGTCCACCAGGCTCGAGTCAGGGCTGTGATCTCTGAAGTCATAATTCTCTTCCATGTTTGCTGGTTGTTGGCAGAATTCAATTGCTTGTGACTGTAGGTCTGAAGCTCTCACCTTCCCATGATTCTCTGCCACGTGGTGCTCTCCAGAACAGGATGCTTGGTGACTTCAAGGCCAGAAGGAGAGCATCTATGTTGCTTTGAATCTCTCTAACTTATAGACCATCGTTTAGAGCCCTCAACTGACTAGGTCAGGCCCACTGACAATTATCTCCCTCTTGATTAATTTAAAGTCAACTATTTAGGGGCATGTATTGCATCTGAAAAACCTGTCACCTTTGCCATATAATGTAACTTACCCATGGGAGGGATATCTCATCTTAATCACAAGTCCCGCCATATGTGGGGAAGGAGAGGACTGTAGAGGGTATGTACACCGTGAGGTGGAAATCCTGAAAGCCAGCTTGGAATTCTGCCTGCCACTCATGGTAACACAGAGAGTGCTGGTAGACCAAGGACTATACTTCATCTCTTCTGGCTTCAATTTTAATATTATTTTCCAATTTGCTTTTTCACCCTCGGTGATGCCACACATCTGATTCTCTTTGGGTAATGACATGTTTGCATAAGACCATGATTCTGGACTCAGAAAGGATCATCTGCACTCTTGTACAAAATTTATGGATATTCTTAACTCTGACCATTAGGTTTGGTCACATGCTTACCACCAGAAATAGATACATTTTGCACCAACCAGAACAAACTGACAAAACACTAAAGTTGGCACATATTTTTGCAATGCTTCATGAATTTAAAATTTTTGCGGTATTGCAGATTCCTCTCAGGTAACAGCTAAAGTCAATCCCACAATTGTAGCAGTTAATAATAATGGTGATGATAATGATTACTCGTAATTTGCACTCATACATTTTTCAAGACAACCTCACAACAACCCATCAATTCTATTCAACAAACACTAATTTATCCTCAACTATTTATATTGTATTTGGCGCTGTGTGGACAAAAATCAGTAATCAGTAAATGACGATCTTTATCCTGACCTAGCTCCAAGTCCAGTTGGGTGAAACATACAGTTCATATTATTTCATTTAAGAAAGAAAACAAGGCCAGAGAGGGGAATTAATGAGTAGAAATCACAAAGTTTGTTAAATAGAAAAGATCATTTGTTCTAACCTTCTAGCCAGCAATCTTGTTACTGCCTCACACTGTTGTATGTTTTAGTGAC
Source organism: Cnephaeus nilssonii (assembly GCF_951640355.1). Classification (NCBI taxonomy): domain Eukaryota; kingdom Metazoa; phylum Chordata; class Mammalia; order Chiroptera; family Vespertilionidae; genus Cnephaeus; species Cnephaeus nilssonii. The sequence continues at coordinate 13,456,895 of NC_137085.1, forward strand.
ATAATATTCAAATAATCCACACACATTTATTTATAGCTTAGAATAACACTTTCAGGTGAAGATAAGTGGTAGAAGGAGATAACACTGCATATATAAAGATATTTGATTTCTTCTTGGATGCTACTTTCTCTAGGTCAGGTGGGCAATGTGTTGTGTAGCTGCCTTTGTTGTTTCAGGCAGTCTGGAGCAATTTCTGAAAGTGACACAAGGGTAAACTCTCTAGGGCCATGGCCTGGACTGTTCCCAAAGAGCAGGAGAAATTTCCCAGGGAAACGAAGCTAGACCAAAGACAAGGTTACCTAATTGCTTTGCTGATTCAGAAGAGAAAAGTAGAAAAAAAAACCACTCTGAAATCAGTGAATGAGAACCCAGTCAGAGAAAGACAAGCATTACATGATCTCATTCGTATGTGAAATCTAGTGAACAAAATAAACTGTTGAACAAAATAGATATAGAGTCATAGAAGCATGGAACAGACTGTGGAATCTCAGAGGTAATGTGGCGGTGGCTGGGAAGAGATCAACCAAAGAACTTGCATGCATATATGCATAACCCATGGACACAGACCATAGGGTGGTGGAGGCCTGGGGTGGGGTGTGGGGGTGGGCTAGAAGAGGTCAACGGGGGAAAAGGGGGACATATATAACACTTTCAACAATAAAGATTTAGAAGAATAAAATAAAGTTCATCCATGTAATGTAAAAAAAAAGTGATTTTGAGGCCAGGACAATCAAAGTAGGACCCCAGACTCTTCAGGGAGTCCTCTCAAAGAATAACAATAGTTTACAAGTTATTGCCACAGAAATAGCTAAATAGTTTTGAAAATTGCTTACCTAGTATATAGAGGAGAAAACAATATTCAGAAATAAATGGGACAGCTTTGTGCCACAAACAACTGCATTGTTCTAGATAAGCTCCTTGGTATTCTTTATTTAGAACTACTTTAAAAATGCTTTCGAATCCCATTGTATTTCTATATCTGACTTCTGATTGTCTTGGGCTTCCATCACTTGGGTCCTCCCTCACAGTAAGCTAGAAAGGTTGAAAAAGGCCAGAGTTCTTTATTCTGTATGCAGCATTAGAGCAAGTTACTTCTTTTTCTTTTTCATCAAGTTATTCAACTTCACTAATGATTAGGCAGAGGGAATACATTGCCGGCTAATTACATTTGCAGAATGTATTCCGTAGTGAAGGTATATGAGGATAAGATAATACTAATGTAACAGGCCTCCAAAGCTTTGCATTCTGTGCATGAGAGAATGGAAGGGCATGAGTCAGTGTGTGCAATTACAACAGGCAGATAGGAGAAAAGGCAGAGGGAGGCTACTGGAGGAAAGAGTTAGTGGATAGCAGTGAGAGGACATTTATAAGAGAAGCAAGAGACAGATTCCACTAGCTGTTTTGATATCAGTGAACAATTACTCCTGTCTGGGTTAGCTCCTGGATTAGTTTGTAGGAGACATCCCCAAAACCTTACCCCCAAATGAGTTTGATATTTGGCAGACCACCAGCTCCACATCGTATCTCCAGCCACAACATGGCTTCTGAATTAGCCATTGGGATTTCATTCATTCTCCATATAGAATAAGCCTATTGGCAATGGTAAGTGGCCATATGCCAGAAAGTGTGCAAAGCCAGATGATATACATGGCATATATTTCTCAATTAGTAGTTGTGCTCATGGCAATGAAGGTAAACTTATTTATATTATAAAACAAACATAGACACAATGTGGTAGCAAATGGAGAATTTGCATGGATTTTGAGCTATAACTCGAGACTTGAAAGGGATTTTTTTTCTTTATGGTTATCCAGCTTGACTTATATCTCCAGGTTTTCTAGGGTCACCTTCCTTAATGTTACAGGTATTTAGGTGGAAAAAGTTTAAAAACTTGATATATTCCAAATATGTGTATAGCATGACATGAGATACTTACTTTAAAAATTATTAATTTATTAAATATTGATAGAGAGCCTACTCTGTACCCCACAATTTATTGGCATTGGCATGAAAAGAAGTTCAGTGGTATACAAAACAAGCCCCTACTTTCAGTAACATGCATTCAAAGTCTATATTACATTTACAAAGTCCTTCACATGCAGTAATTTATTATAATCATATGTAATGGATTATTAATTGGCATTCATTTATTAGTTTACTTTGTACACATTTGTGGGACATTTTCTATGTGCTCAGCACTGTGGTAGGCAATAGAGCAATGGAAGTGAATACTCAGACCTGTGCTCTGCCCTAAAACAGCATGAATTTCAACAAGGAAGACTATCAATTAAGCAATCACTTCTAGTGCTATATAATCAGTTTTATGCAAATGAAGTAGAATGTGGGAGAGGGTGATTTGACAAGGGTGTTTCATCTGCCTTGGGATCCATCCATACAAGTCCTCTCAAAAGAAATATGTTTAAGCCTAAACTGGACAGATGTGTGGGAGCTGGTCAGATGGACAGAGGAGAAAACTGCATTTCAGGTAAAGGGACAGCATGAGAGAGGCTGGGAGCTGAATAGGAACATAACTTGCTCTAGTGCATGAAAGAAATTAATAATGGTTAGAACTCACCGTGAGGAGCAGAAGGTGGAAAGATGGGGCTGTGGAGATAGAGCTGACCATGGAGATCCTCATAGGCCAATGGACTTCTGCCTAAAGATGATGGAGAGATCATAAAGGGCTTTAAGTGAGGATGAGGCATGAGCATGTGGTTCCTAAATGATCACTCTGGCTTCAGTGTGGAGAATGGATTTCAAAGGGGCACAGTGGAAGCAGGGAGACCATTAGGGAAGTCACTGCAAAACCAGGCAAAAGAAGATGCTGGTCAGGCTGGGCTCAGGTGGTGGCAGAGAGGATAGAATAGATTGACATCTAAGAGGTGAGTGCACAGGATTGGTTGTTTGGTTAGAGGTGGGTCCATGGTGACCTTGTTCTGAGGTTTGTCTAAAGGAACTTGTCCAAAGTCTTGCAGCCCACTAGGGGAAGGATGAAGACCTGAGCCTAGGTGTACCTACTACCGATCTAGTATGCCGTTCTTTAACCCAAGCCCCTCACCTTCACACCCCTTCCCTCCCCAGACCATGAAAGCCCACCCTCTCCTCAGTGTCTGTGGTGAGTCTCTGAGTCATAATCTACCTTTAACTGACGAGTGCCACATTTTCCCCCAGGTAATGACGCAGGCCCCATGCGGGGCTCCTTCTCCCTGCTAAAGGAAACCAACGGCCTATTTGAACATGAGCCCAATTCCTCCCCTACCAGCCATCACTGTCACAAACTGACCACTCTGGCGGAGTTTCCAGCTATGAGTGGACAGGTTGACTGACAGGAAGCACAAATCTGCCGCTCACACAAATCTAGGCAGGCAAGGGATGTGAAATAGGTGTGTGGGGCCTGTCTGGCACCGACAGCTTCTGCTACCCCAGCATTTCAATCAGCTCCATGTGCAGCCTTGTGTCACTCAAAAATAGTCCAGCACCAGGGGCCCAGCACCAGTGCAGTATCCCAGGGGTGACATCGAGGGAACCAACCAAGGTCCTGGGCTGTGGCAGAGAGAGGGGTGACCAAGTCCATCGGTAGCATCTGCCATACCTCCTTCTCTTGCCAGACAATTAGGATACAGTCCAGTTGGGTGACTTTATCCTGCCCCAGGAAGTGACAGCTAGTACTGGGCTGGCAGAGAGAGCACTCCATGGTCCATAATGACTGTCCAAACCCGCAGGAGCTGTCTGCTGCATCCAAGAAAAGTTGACTTTGATTATTCTTTCTTTGGGGAGAAAGGCAAATAGTAAAGCTCGGTGTGCTTTGAAATGCCAATCTAACTACTTAGGCACTTACACAGACCCGTGCATATGGGTAAACACACTTGCACAGCCCCTAGACACAAACCTACCTGTCCATATATAAGCTAATTTATGCACAGACCACAAGCTTACAAGCAGGCATCTAGATGTATACAAAACACTCCTATGCTAAAATATGCATGGTTATAAGTACACATATGGAAACTCGCATTAGGATACAGACATACAAAAACACACATACACACAAAAACAACACAAAAAAAACACACACCTGCATAAATAAATGTGTTTGCTGCCTACATAGTGCCCACAGACATTGAAATACAAAGACAGCTGTACAGTGCATGCAGATTGATGAGCTCACAGAAACACAGGCAAATGCAGATGAATCTATGAAAGGACACTTGTACAAATACATGCACTTGCGTGCACACACTCTTTTCTCAGGGATAATTTTGAAGAGAAAGGGACAAAGGCTGAAGAACATTTATGTATTGGAGTTTCTACTGCCATCACTCAAATCACTTTCAAGTGTGTAAAACAGAAGAGGGAAAAAATCAATTCTTGATAGGAGAGGTTCAAGGAGCTGTGAAATCAATTCTATTTTATTTTCAAATATCATTCAGAGAAGTTTACACTCTTTCAGAAAAGTCTGGTCTCGCCGGGAGACAAAGAACTAGCTGGAAATGGTCAAGTGAAAGACATGGCAGAGTTCAAGGCAAAGGCCTGTGCTGAGGTCAGAAACGACACTTTCATCTTCTCTGGCAGGAACAGGGGGGTTGGGAGGGTTTGGAGTGGCCTGATTCAAATAATGGCCAGGAGAGCTATCTATTGTGACACCGGTCACCTCATTGATTGCTAAGTTTGACTTGGTCAATTGGCATTAAAAAATAAATGTACGTGAGATCTGGAGGGAGCCTTAGAAAGCCCCCCTCCTTTCTTCTTAAATACAAAGAGACAAAAGCCTGGAAGGAGAGGCGTGACATGCCTGATGCCATTCAGGAAGAGGGTCTGGGACTGAGCCCAGCCAGCTGGTTTCCCAGCCTTGAACTTCCTGCTTCTCCCATTAGACATCTGCCTTCAGAATACACTCCCTACCAGGCAGAGTTTTGATTTCTCAAAGATCCTTATAAGCATGCAACTGATTGACTCATGTAGTATTGGGGGCGTTTAAATACAGACACCACACCGAAGGCTGGTGGGCTGGCCAGAAGTTTCCCAAGGGCCAGACTCAGGTGATACACACCGCCCAGCCCGTCTTCCATGTGAGCGTCCTCCCCACCTGTGGGTTCGGTTTTATTCCCAGTACATGCTCAAGTCATACCCAGGGCTGGGCTCTATTCTGCAGTCTAGAATACATAGCAAAGTGTGTTGGAGAACAGAAAACCATAGCCCAGTTCACTCTGCAATGCAGAAATCCTAATAAGCATTTAAGCTCAGCAAAAATGAAGCAGTCAGGGTGAAGGGGTCAGAGAAAGTGCATTGAGGAAGTCAGATGCTACTATTACAAGCTTCTGTTTTCTCACTGAAAAAAATTAAAATGGAGAACAAAAAGATAAATCTAGATTGCCAGGGGGTTTAAATTAGCAAATGTATCTGAAAACACACGGTACATTTATTGGACCAATACAAGGTATGTAACCATCTACACTCTTAGAGAAGAGACACATGATCCCAGCAATTTTTCTCTTTGCTGTTATTCTTACTGTAAGTGGCTTTGCTGGTCCCTGAAGTGAACTTGAATCATCCATTAAAGGTTGCCAATGTGAGCCGACCTGAGGCACTATCTCTGAGACGTATTTCCGACATTTTCCAGTGGCTCTGAGATATGAAAGGAAGTTACTGAGCACCATATAACAGCGGGTTTTGTAATAAAATAATTTTACAAAATGCTACGAAAAAGGTTTTCTTCTAGGAGATTCACAAAATGCATAAGCATCTTCAAGGTTCTGAGAGGTCTTTTGGGAAACACACCTTCTCAATATTGTTGATCGTATTTCTAAATGTTTCCTCTGTGCTTTTGTTTTGTGCCACTTCCTCCCAAGCTTTTTGTTGTTGATGATGCATAGCTATTGTCCTAAAGAGGAATCTTCCACAGAATGTCATTTTTGGATAAGCTCATCTCATCCACAGGAACTGTCTCATGAGAGCAATGAGTTGGCCGAGATCATGTAGTAAATTAATGATAGCTTTTCTCTTTATAGTTCTTTTCTCTCTCATGATAGTTTGTCTCTTCTCAGAACCATTTCGGACACAAGTTAGTATTTGATTTTATGCTGTTATTGTGTTATCCTTTATTAATAAGTGTGTGTGTTTGAATTAATTCATTTTTATTTTTCCAATTACAGTTGACATTCAATACTATTTCATATTAGTTTCATGCATACAAGCACAGTGGATGGTGTGTTTGTCTTTAAATAAAATAATATGTGTAAAATCACTCAGCAGAGCTTCTGGAACATTTCAATCACTCAATTGATGTTAAATCTAAATATGTTTATTTGTGTGGCTTTTCCAAATAGATCTGAGTTCCTGGGAAGGTCCATGTCTTGTACACTTCTGCACGTACACTTCGTGGTCCCCATGGCTCATGCGCTCCTTCTAGACACTCGAGGCACTCAACAGCTGCCTTCCCACTTACTGATTGAAAATCAGAGGCAGCCCCGTTTTATGCCCATAGGAGGAGAGGAGAAAGCCTGACATTAAAGCAATACAATGAACTCTTTCCTCTAGGGTGTTAGTCTAACATGAATAAAAGCTTCATGTTGCAGTAATACCTCTCCTCTTATTATGTTCGTGGGTCTCATGCTAGATGTAAATGTCAGAACTCTGTCCCTATCTGCATTTTCAAGGGATTTGTTGCCACTATAGGAACACATGCTGGCAAGGGAAACCTTGTCCCCAGTAGCCTTCCCTCTCCAACCTTGCCCCAAACCTGTCATTGACCACAGAGCTATAGGAACCGGGTCAGGAGCGCTGTGACTGTTGTCATGAGCCAGGGTTAAAACCCGCGCCTCCTGTTTTCCGGTTCTGAGGTTTGGGGCAACTTGCTTTTACGCTCTGCACTTCCCTATCAGGAAGCAGAAATGGTGGTTTTGAAGCATCTATTATCCCTTGCCATCACACCTAACTCTCCTTAATGGAAACGTGATTTCGTTCAGATATCTATCCATCCTCATCATGATCAGATGATTCATGGGAGGCGATTCTGCCCTAGAACCAGGGATATATTCCAATTAATGGAAACCAGTAATATTTAAACCTCACAAGCACCTATGTCATCAGGGTAGCTTGTTAAAATGCAGATTTCTGGGCTCCAACCCCAGAGAGCCCGGTCCCATAGGCCTGGGGAGGAACACTGACACCTGTATTTCTAATGAGTTCCCAGCGGAGGCTGATGCTGCTGGTCTGGGATCCCTGATTTCAACCCATTCATCTAAAACAATTGGGGTATTTCCATTCCCCAGCAGGTCTGGTTGTGATATTTTAGCTTGTTCCCCCAAAACAGAACTCAACACAAGGTTATAGGTTCAAGTAAGGTATCAGGACATGATCCTAAGAAGGAGAGTGAAGGAGACATGTAGTGAGAAGGGAAAGCAACAAAAGCCACCAAGGGTGAGTGAATGGGTCCATTTCCTCTGAGGGCCACTGGGAGGTATTGCTGCTGCAGACATAATGCAGGACTCAGAATTTACCCCCTAAGCAATTTTAGTTCCCACCCTCACTTGTTTAAGGTTGTTACTTAGGGCCTCAACTCTGGCATTTCCAGCTTGACCCACAGGCTGAGCAAAGTCCAGAGGTAGCCATCGGGCTCAGAGATGCTGTTTCTTAGGAAGAAATCGGGGCATAAATGGGTTTGCCCAATAACTTGCAGGTGTCCTGGGCATGAGCTGAAGGAAGATGCTAGAATACCCATAGTGTCCACTGTTGACAAATATTTTATGCAGATCTGGTCAGTAAATGCGAAGGGTATCTGCTGGGGGCCCTTTGTCAAGGTTTATTATTATTATTATTATTATTATTATTATTATTATTAAGAAAACTGTAGGAAAGGTATGTTTTCCTTTGGATGCTGTTGTATCTGAATAGGACATTGGCATGGCTCTATCTATGTCATGAACAGGAGAAGTAGCCTTAGAATGGAGGCACTGCTGTGGAGAGCAGAGTGGGGAGACTGAAGCAGCCTGCATCTCTGATGAATTTATAGAAATACTGACTGATCATAGCTGGCACCGTCCTATCGCTGGATGCATTGTGTGTAAGAAAACAAGTGGTGTCCTTAAGATGGTCGGAGTTGGGGTTTTCTATGACCAGTTGCTAAAACAAGTAATATGCCGATTCCAATGCAAAATTGAAAGGGCGCTTAACACCCTTGTTACTTAAAGTGTGGTCCACGGTCTAGAAGCATCACTGGGAGGCAGCATCTCAGGCCCCACTCAGAGCTACTGAATTAGGACCTGCACGCAGCCAAGCCCCTGGGTAATTCATGTGCATAGTAAAGTATCAGAACCCTGCCTTACAGAGCTTGTGTACAGGAATCACACGACCCATATTGAATTTTATTATTATTTTACACTGACACCTCGCTGCCTCCTTCTAGTCCTCTTATTCCTCACCCCTTATTTAAAAATAAGATTACTTCAGCACATGGAAATGTATCCAAATGTGAAATCCATTGCTGCTTAATTAGTCTGGAAGGTAATTTTTTACGTAGGAGTTTTCCTACATATTAATGAGCAATTAGAATTCTATTCTGAGAACAGGCAACAGTGTGAGCTGAGGGAGGTGAGGAATGAAAGGATACACAAGTAAACATGGTTACATATTGGGATTACTTCATGGGTTTGTCTTTTTCTAAGCCTGATTCCTGGCAATTTGAATGAAAGTAAAGCAGCTAGCACCAGGGTGACCCTCATAAACAAATGACTCATGTACTGATAAAGAAAAGAATCAAATAAAACTCCAAATCAAGCAAATGACAAGAGCTGTTCTGGTTTTAGAACCTAAGATACCCAAAAGCAGCATCTCTTTTTTTTTTTTTCATTTCTTTATTGATTAAGGTATTACATATGTGTCCTTATCCTCCCATTACCCTCCCAACCCTCAAACCCCCCCCCCCCCCCCCCCGCCACCAGCATCTCTTAAGTGTATTCCTCAGAATTTCATGGAGTGAAATAGGTATTACTTAAATAATGGTCTGTGGTCAAATTAACTTGGAAAATATTGGGAAGCAACGATGGAGGCTAGAAGTTTGTTTACTAGATGCTTTTCTACAATGGGTCATATTCAATAGGCTTTTTTTCCTATTCCAGAACTTTGCCCAAATTTCCCTAACAGGTTCCTGGGTTTTCTCTCTTAACCCTACAATACTGTCTCCACAGAGCAGCAAGTGGAATATTTTCAAAATGCTAATGAGCTTAGGTCATTCTGCTCAAAATGCATCAATACGCTTTCTATTCATATTTATATTTTTTCCCCCTAACATTACCAACAAATCCCTTCTTGAGCTCTGTGTGTTCTTCCCAGGATCAAGGCTGACACCCTCCCCTTGTTCTCTCATGTTGTTGAACATGACAAGATATTTCTTATCTGAGCGTTCTTACATATTTAAATATCATTTTCTCAGATAAGCCATATCTTATGCTCTTCCCATCTCTTAGAACTCTATAAATTTCTTTCAGAGCAAGTTATAATTCGCAGTAGTATTTCTATTTGAGTAATTTGTTATTTAATATTTGTCTCTCCCTCTAGAAAGAAATCTATCTGAGATCTTATTTGCTGTCATAGCCCTGTGCCTAATACAGGGTCTGATGCATAAGGCACAATTAGTAAATATTGGTAAATGACTGAATAAACTGTGAACCACTCACGCAGCAATGCCTGAGGTTTTCAGATGCATTTGAACATGGGAACATTTTTTTTAGCCTAGAAGTAATATTCCATAGACTGTAGTTTGAGAAGTGCTTTTACTGAAGTCAATTCCACTCCTCCTCAGTGTGAAAAGGGGAATATAAGTTATAACTACATTTCAAGCTCCGACTAGCTGTGTGACCATGGGCAGTTATTTCAAGCCCAAGACTCACTTGTGGAAGGATGAGGCCGGATGCACGCATCTCTGCAATCCTTTACAGCCCCCACGTTCTGAATCCTAATCCTGCAAAGAGAGGACCGCACCCATCTTGGTCATGGCATGAACTCTCCAAGAGTCAAACCAGACTGACCTCATTTAACTCCAGAGTATGTACAGCCTCCTGTGGTGGACCAGGGAAAGAAGTTGGCACAGCATATCTAGCTTTCCACAAGTCATTTCTCAAAGTCTTCCGGGATGTCTTTGTAGAAAAGAGTGAGGAATGGGGGCTGGTGGAGGTAGGATGGACTGGTTTTGTACCTGGTTGAAAGATGGTCCACTGGAGTGCCAATGAATGGATCAACACCAATCTTGAGGACAGGGGCTGGCAACAGCCCGCAGGCTTTGTCCTTCGTCTTGTCCTGTTCAACTTTTCTGTCAATGTCTTGGATGAAGAGTGAGGGCTCATGATCATCAAATATGAAGATGACATGATAGTACAGATATGTTAGGTGACAGAATCAGAATTTGAAGTGATCTGAACAGCCTGGAGAAAGGAAACTGTATCTAAAATGGGGGAATGTGGTAATATAAAAGGAAAGTTCTGAAAATAGAAGCTGCTCCCATTGTAAAAATTTATAATTACAAAAATATGTGTACACATGTATGTGTGGCTGTGGGTGTTGTATGTTTGTGTGCCTGGGTGACCTTTTGGGGTTGTATTGGATGGTAAAATCAAAATAATAACTAGACTACTGTGGAGATGATTTTTGCAATAGATACAAATATTGAAATCATTATGTTCAGTACACCTAAAGTTAATGTAATATCATAGGTCAATTATACCTTAATCTAAACATCAAAATAATGAAGAAATGAAAGATGGCCACCCAACATAAATGTTTGCTACAAGTTGAAACTTCATAAATAGAAATCTAGCATATTAAAAGCATCAGGTGATAAATATGCCCTATTCCGATGGGCCTCCTGGTACTATTTAAAATATTTAAAAAGAGAAGGCAGATTAGAACAGGGTCACAGAAAAGTGAACAAGATAATGAGAGGGAACTGAAGGAAGAGAGATTTAGTCCACACAAGAGACAGCATAATTTTGGAGACCAGGAATAGGCCACTCCCACTAATCAGGATGATATGCCTCCCGATGTAATGCCTCAGCACCTGAAGCTCTCTCATCACGCACCCATCACAGTGTGTTTTCATTACTTGTTATATGTAAGGGCCAGGTCTGAATCAGATTGATCACCATTGACACCCAGTAATTAGTTCAGAATTTGGAGTATGGAATCAATGAGTTGAATGAATCAATAAATAGTTATTTTCCTTAAATGTCTTTAGTAGTTTAAGGAAAGACCACATATATTTATTCTGTGTCATCTAATTGATTCACAAAAGTATCAACTGAAGGTAAAAAATTATTCCATGTGTGCCAAGGACTATTGGGACAAATAGTGAGTTTCTTATCACTGGTGGCAGACGCACCAAATTTGGAATAGTTCATTCTAATTCAGCAGAACAAGTTATTTCCTGTATATTGCCTGACATTTTGTGCCTCTGAGCCTTTATGTCGCTATACTTCCAGTCCATAGCTCACCCAAAGTTTGTGTTAAAATCCTATCAATTGGCTTTCACTTAAAACACTTAATGAACAAACCCACCAAAACTAGTTTCGTCCTTTTCTGCATGTCTGTAGAGTAATCGTCCCTCCCTCATATTATCACCATCTTCTGTCTAAAGGGTTCGTTGCCTCCCTGCCTGGGTGCACAGTATTTGAGCATCGACCTGTGAACCAGGAGGTCATGGTTCGATTCCTGGTCAGGGCACATGCCTGGGTTGCAGGCTTGATTCCCAGTGTGGGGCATATAGGAGGCACTGATCAATGATTCTCTCTCATCATTGATCTCTCTCTCTCTCTCTCTCTCTCTCTCTCTCTCTTTCTCTCTCCCTCCCCCCTCCCTCTCTATCCCTTCCTCTCTGAAATCAATAAAACATATATATTTTTAAAAAGACTTAGCTTCCAATCTTACTAACATTTCACAATAGAGGAGACATTCACACATGCAGGTGAATGCACAGATCTCTCAAAGGATGTCCCTTTCCTGCCACATTTATGCTAAAACCTCCTAATAAAAATGGGAAGATTAGGCATGTTATTCAGCTCTTTTAAATATGCAATTATCTGCCTTTGAACACCAGAACACCTCCTGGTATTTTTCCTTCCTCTAAAGATATGTGTAGAAACAAGTGTCAGACCTGTTTATCTTTGCTGCACCATTGGAGAGTGAACTCTACCTTCCCTCAAGGTGTTGTTGAAATAGGGGTGGAGCAAGTGAAACACACAGACCCTGGGAAGGAAAATGGAAAACGGAGTGAAAGTGAGTGAGATGCACATTAGGATGCTAGGGCGGTGGGAAGAAATCAGGATGATCCTATCCCGTCACTTCATTTTGATTGACATGTTTGTTTACCAACATGCTGTTTCTTGTCTGGCAGTAAAAAGCTTCTGAAGAAATCATGTTGTGATTCTGTCGTATTACTTTTGGGGCATCAAATAGTTTCGCCCAATAATATTTGGATGATTTAAGAGGAACGAGTAAATGAGAAGCATATGGATGAAACCCCCCTTGGAATGTGCTTTGGTTTTGGAAGACAGGGGGGAAGTTGCCGGAGGAAGCCTCTGCCAGGCACCTGCTTGCTTCTGGGAACATTGGGCACCATCTAAGAATCTCTCTGACTGTGGGCCCCCCACCCCCTTCTTCGCAACACTGGCTTTTTATTTTATTTCACGGTGCTTGGTAATGTTGCCTGCTCTGCTCACAGCACTGGGCCTCATGCCACAGAGAACCAGATGGATTTCCTACCCTTAGAAAACTATTATTTATGAAACGTTAATAATAAAAGGCAGTGCCAGTCAGGGTTCTAAGCTCTTTGTAGGCATCCCCGTATATAATATTCACAATGACCTGATGAGAAAGGGACCAACTATGTTCTCATTTGTAACATTATGCTCCCATTTTCCTTGGTGGTATTCCCGTTTTTCAGAGGAGGAAACAAAGGCAGAGAGAGGTTAAGCAATTCATTCAACATTAAAGAGTGAGCGAATGGGCCAACCCGCCTGACTCATTTTTGTTGTTCTTGGTATAGTTAATCCTCACCAGGATATTTTTCCATTGAATTTTTTAGAGAGAGTGGAAGGGAGGGGAGAGACAAAGAGAGAAACTGATGTGAGAGAGACACATTGATAGGTTGCCTCCTGCACATGCCCGGCTAGAGCTGACTCCGGCATTCCTATATTCCTCTGCCTCTACCCCACTGCTACAAACCACTTACTCTCAGCCCAGAGTTAATATACTGCCTCGTTTTATTCTCAAGGTTACACCATGAGGTAGATAATCTCCCAATAGTTTTAGAGATGATTCAACTCAGTGTCAGAAGCAGTTTGAAAAAGGTATTAAATTCACCGTGAATGGCAGGACCCGGACTTGAAGTCAGAGTTCATCTATGCTGTGCTCCAAGAGCAGCCCCCGAAAGTAGCTACATAAGAAATGCCTATGGCGGGGTTGTTGGGGCCATGCTGCTTAAAAATCACCCAGGTTTCAGACCGTCCTGAGTCAGTCTCTGAGGCAGGACCATAGGATCTTTGTTTTTAAAACATGATCAGGTAATTTTTTTGATTCATAAAACTGAATCATAAAATAAAATAAAAAAAACTCCTGGGAGGAAGAGGCATCCACCAACCAATTAGTTATTAGGGAATTTCAAAGGAGATAGAAGATGAAAATGTGTTGAGTATGGATTCACGCTGCAAAAATACAACCTGGAAAGTCAGGTGACTCTGTGAAGAGGCTGTGTCTAGACTCCTTGGCAGGGCTGTGGCTGACTGTCATCCTGAAGGCCTCCTGGGACCCAGAGCATGGAAAGCAGGGAGAGGTCAGCCGGGGGGGGGGGGGGGGGCGGGGGGCACCAAGAACAGGGCCCTGGAGTCCATTCCTACCTCTCACTCTTATTTGTCGTTTGAGTTCTGGTGAACTGTGTATTCATTCTGCATCTTAAATTCTCTGCCTATAAGATTTTCTTTTTTTATGCAATAGAACTGACCTACACATCTAAAGCAGCTGACACACAGTAGGTATTCAATAGTCATTAATTTTTTTAACCTATGCTTCATGACCAGTGACATTTTCTGAGATAGATTCAATTGCCACACTCTTCCTACCCAAGCCTGCATTATATGAGCCATTACAAATTTCCAATTTGTCAATTATTTCCTTTCCTTCAGACCATAAAACTGCCTCCTTAGGAAAGAATTTGCCCGTTAATGTGAAGTTCATTGCTAGTGGTAGGTGATGACTTATCATACACTTGCACTTTCATCAGAGAAAGATGAAGACATGCAAGATTACACCAAAGGAATGAATGTCTAATGGGAATAAATTCAGAGACTATTACAGATTGGTAATGGAACTTTTTGGGGCAAAAGTCCTTCAAGAATGTCATTTAAACTTCAAGTCCCATTACTTTCTCTATCTATTTGAAATACCAGTTCAGATATCACATCTTTTATTTACTTATCTATTTTGGTGGAAACATAAAATTGCCAAGTTGCAGAGAACTTAGAGGTCATTTGTAATAACTCTCAGGCAAGGCTTCTCCTCAGAGGATAGACAACAGTTTGTTCATAGATGGAGTATAATATAGTTCACAGGTGTTTCTAAACCCGAGGAGACAAAATGCCAGGCACCATTCTACAGATGAGAGAAGTAAGGTTCAGAGAGACCTGGGTGCTTGCCAAGGTCATTCAAGTCACTCAAGACCACCTTGAACCCAAATGCCAGACACCTTGTTCTGCACTCCCTTCCCAAGGCTGTAGTACTTCCTGATTCCAGGCAGGCAAACTATTACGAATGGATTCCTTTCTTTGTCTCTTTCAATCTCTCTTTTTAGAAACTTTTAATTAGTCCCATACTCACTGCCATTATTAGTATTTGTTATTAAGTATTAAAAGCCATCCCCGTTTCCTTCTCCTCCCCTGTGCCTCTCCCCAGGCTTCCCACTCTGAGGCTTCTGGTTTTAATTGTTATATTTTTTCACCAGTGATCAGTGGAGCTTCCCTAATGATCTCAACTCATTTGGAGGGTTTATAGCTCCAGCGCAGAACTCCAATAAAAGGAAAAGAGAAGCTTCATTGGAATCCCCTGAGGGCTTTGCTTCTGCCTTGAACAAAATCCTTTGCAGTCATGCCCCGGCTCCTCCCTAAGGCACCCTCTTGTGTGGAAAGACTCAGATCTCCTACTTGGGAGAGCTGTCTCCTTCTCCCCCTCTATCCTAAGCCCCTCCTCCTCCTCCTCCTCCTCACTTTCCCAGAATATCCTGTGAGATTCCTGCACCCATAGGCAGGCACGTGATACCATTTGTAGAAAGATGCAATAAATAAGTGCATTAATAAAGAAAGAGAGGAGGATTAAAAAGGAAGAATTACGGGCCACTTAGCTTTGCCCCCCCCCCCAAAAAAAAAAGTGCCAGGTTCTTATATGAGTCAAGTGTTCACAACCACATGGAACTAGTTTTTTACATGAGCAGAGAGGAGCAGAGCATTATTAAAATGCTCCCAGAGCCAGGCACATAGTAGGACTCATAACAGCTAACCTTACTGAGCATTTTCTATGTGCCAGGCCTGGGTCCTGTACTTCACTCTTTCAAATCTCACCACAACCCTACCATGCACTTGCTTTTATTATCCTCCTTTTGCAGGTGGGGAATGTGACTTCTAACTGCGGTCATCTAGTTCCAAGGTGTGTGGTCCCCAGTCTCTACATCAGAGTCCGACTGTGATCCTGGACACATCTCCCAAGGACTAATCCTAGTTATTATGTACTTAAACCTTTTAATGATTGTGCCCATATATTTTCTAATTTAATCATAATACAAACAATAATGTGGGAGAAAATAATACTATTGCTCATCTTTGATTTGGGGAGAACTAAGAACAAGAGTGGGTTATGGTCCTTTCCCACACCCAGTACCCTGCAAGGAGAAAAGTAGGACCAGAACTCAAGTCCATCAACAGGGAGAGGTGACAGACATGACATGACCATGGGGGTGAGTGCGCCATTCTATTCCTGGCAGTGCTTTGTGCTACTCATTTCATGAGGTTAAGCTGTTTAGCTTCTCTGAGCCCTGGTTTTTCTCCTCTGCAAAATTAGGATGAGAATGCTTGTCTCACAGGTTTGGGAAAGAATGTTATTTGATATTTTATCGACTAGAATATGACAGACATATAATGCATTTGGTTTTCCTTCCCAGGCTCATGAGAGATATTTTGTGACACGTTGAGCCTCTTGAAGAATCTGGGTGGGGAGATCCTGGGCACATATTTATGAGGCTGGACCTTCTTATCTCACTGTTCCTTATTGCTCAACCACCATGTAAATGCATGAATTGAATGACTTCCCTTTGCTAACTCATGGCCATCCTCACTCTCTTGCTCATGAATAGAAAACAAAATGAGGTTTATGTCAACACAGTGGCCACAGTTATTTGAATCTTTCAGACTCATAAAATCTCTAAATTGGGAAGGACTAAGATTAACTAGTAAATCCTTCACTTAAAAAGAGGGGAAAACAGATGCATAAAGGAGAAAAGAATAATCCATGATCACATGATTTAAAATGGCAGGACTAGAACTAAAATTCAAGTCTGACTAAAGCTACTGCTGTAGAGGTTACCAGGGAACAGTGCTTGGCATGGTTTCTAAGTCTTGGAGACCCAAATAAGGACCTTCCAAGGATCTATCTTTTCAGGGAAGTTGTCACACCAGGAGCAAAGGCTTCTAAGCTGTCCAGGGAGTCACGCCAGCTGACAGCTTGGAGCCCTTAGATTCTGATTAATGAAGAAAGCCTAATAAACATGAGGAGAAAAGCCAGGGATTCTAATTCTTAATTATCTGCCCAATGATTGAAAGTCTAATGTCACTTGCTTATGCTTGTTTGTGAAGTCTTCTGTATTTTCCCGCAAGGAAAGAACTTCAGAGTTCAGGGATTTAATGTAGATGAGTTTACTAAATTGCTTATTAATCTACACATCCTGGTAGCTTAATATTCAATCAGTTGTCAACTCCTCCCAATTCTGGACATGGTTCCAGAAAACTGAAAAAACAATATTATGAATTTGTCACTTCAATTCAAACTTAGTAGTATATTTATTGACCATCGATTACAGTCTAAAGAATTAATTGATTTTCTTTTGTTTAATTATGTTTTGCTTTATGTTGAAATTGGCCTTATAGTTCTCATCCCATATAATAAAGAGGTAATATGCAAAATGACCCTCATGCCCTCACAAGATGGCTGCCTACTACCAGGCTGGCAGGGGGGTTAGTGAGGGATGACCAAATGACTGAACAAGCAGGCTATGTGGGGTGACCAGGCCGGCAGGGGGTGGGGCAGTTGGTGACCAGGCCAGCAGGGGGGGCAGTTAGGGGTGACCAGGCCAGCAGGCGGGCAGTAAGAGGCAACCAGGCTGGGGGGGGGGCAGTTAAGGGCGACCAGGCTGGCAGGGGAGGCAGTTGGGGGCAACCTGGCCGGCAGCAGGGGACAATAAGGGGCGGCCAGGACAGCACACAGAGGCAGTGAAGGGTGACTAGGCAGGCAGGCAGGTGAGCAATTAGGAGCCAGCGGTCCAGGATTGTGAAAGGGATGTCCTGGGGATCCGGCCGAAACTGGCAGTTGGACATCCACCAAGGGGTCCCAGATTGGAGAGGGTACAGGCTGGGCTGAGGGGACCCCCCCTCCCCGTGCACAAATTTTGTGCACCAGTCCTCTAGTGAAAGTATAAAAGGCCAAAGACATATAGTTTTGGCAGATTAGGTGGCCTCAGAGGCCTCAGTAGGTACACAAAATGTAGTATACTGAGTTAAAATAAATAAATCTTACATTTTTTGTGTTTAATGCATCTTAAAAAAACATCAGAGAAATAAATCTGAGGCCAGAGACTATATAAAAGTATGAAAACAAGGTATAAATAAGAGCATTCTAGACAATATTCTTCAGAGAGCATCTGTAAGTTCCTGGGGGCCTAAACCAGTGATCAGCAAACTGCGGCTCGCGAGCCACATGTGGCTCTTTGGCCCCTTGAGTGTGGCTCTTCCACAAAACACCGCATGTGGGCGCGCAAGTACAGTGCGATTGAAACTTCATGACCCATGTGCAGAAGTTGGTTTTCGGCCTGGGCGACCACTGGCCTAAACCAAGGGTTTTAAGGAAGTGAAGGAAATGAAAAAGCCTTGGGGCTATAATGTGAGGTCAGATAGATTATATACATTAAGCAAAACCCCAAAGGACAACACTATCACTGGATGATGTAGGAGGAAAAATGCCCAAATGGTTTCAAAAGCACAAGACAGATTGATGTCTGAACCTACTCATCAAAAGTTCATAAATCAGAAGGAATGTGACCCAAATTAAAGTTTATTTATATGCTCAGGGATTTTTTTAAATGGAGAGATTAACACATTGATTAATTTTATATTGTATTAGCTTAGATGGTTACGTTAAAATTTGTTAGGTAACAGTATAACAAGAGTACCTGTATTACTTCCAAATGAGTAAAGAAGAAAATTGACTCATTTCAAAGGAAAGGAGAAAGAAAGAAATAAGAGTTAAATGTAGAAAATTAAAATCAATAGAAAGCACAAAATAAAAAGATACAACTCCAACTCTATCAATAATCATGATTAATACAAATAAATGATTGCATTTAAAAGATTAAAATGCACTTAAAAATCCACTTACAGACTCTTTACCAGAGAAAATCTAAAACACAAATGTACCCACATATTGGAAAATAATAATGGGAAGATAAAATAGGAAGACACAGCCTTTGAGATGGCATGATATTCAAGTTTCAGATAACCTGGATACTAAGGATAGTAAAAGATATTTAGAAGAGGTAAATAGGGTTATTCTGTAGAATAACAGATTCACTTTGTGAGAAAATACTGCAATTTTAAACTTAAAGCCACTTAATAATACAGTTTTTAATTATGTAAAGTTAAAATATTATGGACCTGTGGTGAAAAAAAAGGACAAATCCACATCATATCGAGGAATGAAATTGTAATACATTTCTCAGTAATTGATTGTGAATATAGATGATTTAAACAACATAAATAACAAGTTTGGTTAGTGGAATATTGCCCCCACAATTATTTTCTGGACAATTTAAATAATTAATCATTTTCTATATTTAAAAAGTATCAGTAAGATTCACAAAATTAATATTATATCACTAAACTTTCTGACCCAAACAAAATTGCTATATGTCAATATGTAAGAAGATGAAAGTAGATATAAATAAATAAATATGTATGATGTGTACTCATGTACACATACGTCGAAAAAAATTACACACACACACATTCACAGATTTAAATTAAATGACATTCTAAATTACCCATAGGTCAAGTAATAAACTATAATGAACATTAAAAAATATTTAGATCTGAATAACTATTAAAATCCTATCCAAAGTTTGTGTTATAGCTAAAATGTTACCTAAAAGCAGTTTGGAGTTCAAAATCTTTGTATTAAAAAGCAAAAGGGGTAAAAGTTAATTAATTTTTAAAATCCAGTAAAATAATGGTATGAGAAATCTAAAGAAATTAGGATTGAACAATAAAGACAAAGATATCTGTGTACATGGGTGTGTGAGAGAGAAAAAAAGGAGAGGAGAAAATGAGAAGGAAAAAAGGCGAAGACATAACTATAGTTTCAACAATGATTAATAGAAGTAAGAGGCAATATGTATTAAAAATAATAATTTTGAATAAATGGAAAAGCATGTACATGAATAAAATCCTCAAAAATATAGTTCACTAAACTAGAATGAATAAAAGGTAGAAAACAGGTAGACAATCTGAATGATTTTTAATAATGTTAATGATATTGAACAATGTTTAATCTGTTCCCACAAACAAAGCAACTGGTCCAATTGTTGTTACAGGTGAATTGCATAAGTATCTAAGAGGCCAATAATTCCAATCTTACAAAATGCCTTTCAGAGAATAAAATAAAGGGGAGGCGTCACTTCCCAACATTTTTTTTTTATAAAATACTAGTAGCCCATTTGCAGGAAGAATCCTGCAAGCGGCCGTTGCGGCCTTGTGCGCTGCCGCTGCCTTTGTGGCCGCCGCACCTGCACCCGCTCGCCACTGCCGCCCGCCACACTCCGCCCTGTTCCGCTCCACCCCGCTCCGCCCCGTTCCGCCCCACTCCGCCCCGTTCCGCCCCGCTTTCCTTCTGGCAGCCACCTTGCTTTCCGCTTTTCCTCCCTCTTCCTTCTAAGTTGTCTTCAGGCTTCACTCCTCCCTCCCTCAGCATATGCAAATTAACCGCCGTCTTTGTTGGGTAATTTGCATACCCGCCCTGATTGGCTGGTGGGCGTGGTTTTGGCTGGTGGGCCTGGCTTGGGTGTAGCAAAGGTGTGGTCAATTTGCATATTACTATTTTATTAGGAAGGATAATTTTACAACCAACACCACACAGAAAGAATATAGGATAGGAACCTAACAGACCACTACTACTCAGGAACATGCAAAACTTCTAAATTAAATATTAGCAAAGTGCATTCAACAATGAATTTTTAAAAATGCATCGTAATTAATATGAGATTGTTCTAGAATTGATTAATATGAGAAAATCTTTAAATCTATTCTATCATTTTAACTGATAAAATAATAAATAAATCTAAATGGATGCAATAAAAGCTTTCCAAAAACTTGACAATTGTTCATAATGAAAACTCTTCTCTTACTGAACTCTGACTAAAAGGCAACTTCCTCAACTAGACAAATGAGAGTTTTTAAAAATCTACCAGATAAACAGAATAAAAAGAGACCTACACATACAAAGACACCTGCTATATTTAAAAAAAAAAAAAACAATACAAAAAAACCCACTGGCAAAGCAAATTAATAGGAAAATTATAGTCTGTCTAAGAAGCAGTGCTGCTGTGAGAAGCAGTTCTCCACATGGAAAAGAAAATGAAAAGGGATGCTCAATTCATCCTGCATCATAAATGAAATCATTTCCAGGTAATTGAAAGACTTATGATAACTAAGTCACTAAATCAGTAAAACTTTTTAAAAAATGGTTAATACTTTTGTATCTTCAAGGTAGGGAAATGCTTCTTAAATAAAATCTACAAGAGCTGAGCATAAATAAAATTATAAGTTTTAAATATTAGGGACATTCTTCATTATAAAACTCCATAGAGAATGTGAAAAGACAGCCCACAGCCCAGCTGGCGTGGCTCAGTGGTTGAACATCGACCTATGAACCAGGAAGTCATGGTTTGATTCCCAGTCAGGGCACATGCCTTTGTTGTGGGCTCGATCTCCAGTGGGGGGCATGCAGGAGGCAACTGATTAATAATTCTCTCTTGTTATTGATGTTCCTATCTCTCTCTCCCTCTCCCTCTCTGAAATCAGTACAAAAATAGAGAGAGAGAGAGAGAGAGAGAGAGAGAGAGAGAGAGAGAGAGAAAAGACAAGCCACACAATGGAGAAGACATTTGTAACCACATAAGGACAAAGGTTTACCTTGCACAATGTATAAATATCTTTAACAAATCAATAAGAAAAAGACTAACTACAAATTAAAAGGGGAAGCCATAGGGAAAGACATGATCCTCCTTCTCACAATGAAGGAAATGTAGCTGGCCCATGACATTAGAAAAGATACTCATTGTGTTGGGAATATGATACACATATTATGAGTTGCCTTTTTATATCCATAAGATTAACAAAATCTAAGAAGTCTATCAATACCGAATATTAGCAAGTATGCAAAACCAAAAGAACTCTCATTCATCACTAGTGGGTGTGTAAATTGGTCCTTTTGTTTGGAAAACAGTTTGACCTTACCCAGTAGAATCAAATATATATACAGCCTAACATCTAGCAATTCTACTAAAACTATGAATAAAGCAAGTGGTCAATGGACACAAAATTTAGTGCCATATAGTGGCTACTTGTGCTGAGGGTAGGATAAACATTTCAGATAAGGAAGACAACATAGAAAGCTTCAAAACAAATACTAATAATCTATATATTAAACCAGTGGTCGGCAAACTCATTAGTCAACAGAGCCAAATATCAACAGTGCAACAATTGAAATTTCTTTTGAGAGCCAAATTTTTTAAACTTAAACTATATAGGTAGGTACATTGTTATTAACTTAATTAGGGTATTCCTAAACTAGCCTTTGCTAAAAACTCAAGGGGCCAAAGAGGCGCATGTGGCTCGCGAGCCACAGTTTGCTGACCACTGTCTTAAACTATTGTGAGTATATGCTATTAATTTATTATATTCGTTGTACTGCACACATATATATTTTACACTGTTTCCTATATAAAGTATATTTTGCAATATAAATTAAGTATATGTTTAAAAGAAAAAAAAATGGTCTGGGAGAGCCAAAAGTGTATGAAGAAAGAATACACAAGTGACATGATCTGACATATTTCCATAGGATTTTTCCACAGTCATTATATTAAAAATAGACTGAAGAAAAGCAAGTAGGGGACAGAGAGACCATTTATTACCTTAAATAGAGGTGATGGTAACTTGGGCCGTGCTGGCAAGAGTGTAGTTGGTGAGGAGGGGATGGATCCTGGGTCATGTTGAAGACAGCACTAAGCATATTTGCTGTTCAACTTGAAGTGAGTTAGAAAGAGAAGGGTCAAAGCTAACTCCACCTTTTTATCTGAACATATTAAAGGACAACATTAGTAACACTTACTGCCCGGGGTTTTGAAGATTCACTGAGAAGATGTAGATAAATGGCTTGATTGATACTTTGTCCCTTATTCCAAAGTGCATGCTGGCTTTTCCGTATGTAGGGAAATTTGCAAGATTATATACCACCAGGTAGAGTTTGATGACAGCTGTAGGTGAGGGAAGAGTTTGAGTTCAAGACCCAGATTTATACTTGACTATGAAATTGTGTTAGAAATGTGGACGTGGTATCTCATTTAATCCTCGCAAAGGTCCCATTAGGTAGGTGTTATAACCCCACTTCCTAGGTAAGGAAGCTGAGATTTAAGAGGTTAAATGGCTTATCCAATGTCACAGAAATCTTCATCCAAACCTGTTCATCTCTCATAGCCCATTTTAAGAAACACAGATTGATTGGTGTGTGTGACAAGATACTTTTACTCTACATTTTCCATCTAAGTTACTGCTTTGCCATTTTTATATCATAACAATGCTGAGTCAACTAGGTGGATTTACAGATTTTATGCCCTCTCTGATCTTTTGCATATTCTATTTCTTCTCTATGGAATATCCTCTCTTTACACCTCAGGAAAATTTCTATACCCCTTCAAATTTCAAGTTTAAGTAATACATTTTTCTGTTAGTGTGTCCAGTTTCCCCAAGTGGAATTAAGATTATGTATACTTCGTTTTCTGTTTCATCCTACACAGAACCAACAATAGCAATGGCCGTATTGTATGCTGAGGGAGTGCCTGTCACCCCTGTAAAGATCTGAGCTTGCTGGAAGGCAGGACTTTTGTTTTGTTTTTCTCCAAATTTCCAGGCCCTGAGTCAGGTCCAAGCACATAGACTCACAGTGAGGACATATTGATATATAAATAGAATAACTCCTGAAAATTCACACGATATACAAGAAACCACATCAAAAGTGTTCCTGGAACCTAGGCTGGGCAGAAAAACAAGCAAACAAATCTGAGGCCTCATGTTGCCTGGCTCTATCTAGTGTCTCTGAAATAGTTGAGTCTAAACCTCAAGACCTTCCTTGGAGGGGACATTGCTCTCTCCCAGGGACTAGGACATATTAGAACACATCGAGGGAAATGGCTCTGGTCCTCACACCCTCGCCACACTCAGTCCACTTGGAGATTTTCCTTCTGCACATGAGTAGCGTCTTGGGAAGCCTGATGCAATCTGCTTGGAGAACTCATGCTGTGCTGAGGCAGCCCAGCAACCCGCACTGCACTTCGCTATTCCATTCCAGGGTTGCATCTGACAGTAAATACCTTTGATATTTCAAAACCCACTCACTGAGGTGACAGATTTGCTACGGGGAACTTCAGTGTAAAGAGCTACTGCTTTCTTTTCTTTCTTTTTTTTTTTTTCTTGACAAATGGATAGAGTATATTAGCTTTCCCTGCTCTAATTTATGGTGTAATAAAACCTCCTATGGGCCAGCCCTGATGGAAAAGTAGAAGTGGAGGGCTCCTCTTGCTGGCTATTGATAAATCCTACCTAAGTCTCACCATGAGCACAAGTGATGATGAAATTTAAAGGAGCAGGTTGGAAGAAAGGACACCAAGTGCAGGCTGGTGAGAAATGAGAGACGACTCCTGATATTTGATGCAAAGACCTGGCAGGCCCCATATTTCTCCAGCTGCAAGTTATGCCTTCAGGATGCCACTTCATCATGGCTAATGTTTTGTTTGTCACATATACATGCAAACCTGCAGTTGACAGAGGCCCTAGTCTGAGGCCAGAGGAAAATACAAGGGACATCATTATGCCTCTGATTCTGCCTCTATAATCTCATTAAAAATTTTCATGTTGAAAATGGAGAGAATAGAATTCTCCAAGTTTGGGTTTTAATGAGAGAAAATTAATATTGGAGAAGTTTTGTCTGTGGGCTGACGAACCAATGTTATTTTCAAGGACATGTTAAAGGAAGGCTCCTAGCACCTGCAAAAAAAAAAAAAATCTTCCATAAAACCCAAAACAGGTTTCCTCATATTGTCAACTGCGAATCATTTCAGATGCATAATAAATACTTTTTAATGAATTAGAAAATAATATCATTGTTAATTTAACAAAAATAGCTACTAATGTTTATGAAGCAGTGAAGCACTTATCAATGGCAAGCATTTTAGATGCACTCAGACTAATTAAGGTCATTTTATATCTGACCTTAATTGATGCTCATTGTGTGATAGTGTTTAACCCTTATTTTACAGAGAAGAAAACTAAAATCAGGTAAAATTATTTTCTAAAGGCTACCCAGTGGGTGAAAGGATGGTCAATCAGGTCACCCAGATTCTAAATTAATTTCAGTTATTGACAGTTTGTGCTAATCCAGACATATTGTCAAGAAGTTATGCAGTCACCAAATACATTTTTAAAACTCTAATTAACTTTATTGTTTTAAGAACAATAAGGATTTAGTGTAAGGAGTAAAAACCACTTAAATATAAAGAGAAAGAAATTAACATCATCTGAAATCCACCATCCAGAGATAGCCAGTTCATGTTTGAGTGAGCATTCCATTAAACATTTCTCTTTGGATAGATACAGAAATGTGCACAAAATTTTATATAAATGGAATAATATTGAACATACTGTTCTAAAATCTGTTTTATTTTTCACTCAGCAATATGTCATGGGCATCTTTCCATGTCGATAAATATAGATTTGCATCATCATTTTTAATTGCAGCATAATTAGAAGTCACATTATTTTAGAGAGGGGGAAAATGTCAAAGGCTGTCTACTCCAAACTCCTGTCCAGTGTAGAAATACTCTATATAACTGCCCTGGCTGAAAATCATGCAGATTTTGCTGCATATTGTCATTCAAAGATGATAGTTCAAATGGTAAGGGAATTAAGCCAAACTTCCCCTCTCTGTATCTTTCACATACTAAAATATATGTCTATATTATTAAACTCGGCTATTATTACAGCTTTTTCCCTTCTCAATCAAGCCTTCCCCAAGCTAAATATCCCTAAATCTACTTTTTTTCCTTATGAGTTAGAATTTCTAAACCTTTACCAATCCGGATACCCTTCCCCAGATAACTTTACTGAGTTAATGAACTGAACACAGTTCTTCATTTGTGGCATGACCATCATTGAATATAGTGAGGTTTTCCAGTCTAGTGATTTAGATACTTCCTTCTCCCAGTCCAGTCTAATACTGAATGTTTAGAGAGATGAACAAATGAATGAAAATTATGTAAAATTGAAATCAATCGTATGGATGTGCATGGAATTTTATTTCATGAGGCCTTCAGAGAATGCATAAAACCTCCATCTTTTTCATAAATTATAAAGATATGTAAAAACAGTAAGGTGGAACAAAGGACATTTGAATGTGCTTACTTATTTTAAAAAAAAATCAATGCTCTGAAGTAAAGGAAAAACTACAGATACTATGGAATCTGCCATGGAATTAGACCAGAAGGCATTCAATGCCACCTTACCCAACATTTTTATTATTTCACATGGTTAGCATAGGCCCAAATGTTTGTAAAATCTTGCCCAGTGGCATATGGCAAGGAAGAGAGAAGACTGTGTTTCCTGGAACAAGTACAAAATAGTGCTGCCAGCATGTTAGTGTAACGATGAAAGCTTTCATTGAGCACTTGATCAGGTAGCTTATAGGGAGGAGGATGGGCAAAACTTGAGTGACCGTGCTTCAAAGTCAGGGGCCCCTTTTCCTTCTCAGAATTAATATGACAACTTGCTGTTGAGTTTTGTTATCTTCAAGACAGCTGAGAGTCTGGCTTGAGTAATTAAAATGCTAATTGGAAATTCAACATTCATCAGAGGAAATCGCCATGAGTCAATTTTCTTGTCTTTCTCTCTCTTTTTTCCCCTCCTAAGTGTTTTCTCTGGTAATGGCAGATGTTGAGGTTGTGAATTTATTGTGTATTCTAGATGTAGAGAAATCTTCTACTAGTATTTAAGCTGAATTTGTCTCCTGTATTTTTGTTGATTGTCTACTTAAATTAACCTTCCCTAATGAGATGGAGATTCGTTGGCTATGTCTGTAATTTACTGTCTGTGAAATTAGTTAGTCTGGATAATTCATCCCATGGGTGACAAGGGTGAGATGGCAGAGTGAAGCACCAGGTAAGAATGGAGAACATAAAGAATGGCTCTTGTACCATTGCATCCACAGTCTGCATTGGGGAGGTATAAGGAGAATGCATCTGATAAGCTCTGCCTCTAGCTAACCTGATTTATCACCAGCTCACCTTCATGCCTAGCATGTCCCCTTGGGAGTTTAGCTGGGTCAGACCTGCCACTTAGATCATGAAACCACCAGATGTCAGTATTGGTGCACAGTAGCTATAATAAAACTCACTTCTTGGCCAAATCATATAAACCCTAGCTTTGAGAAAGACCTAAACAAGGAGTGAGAAAGTAGAATATTTGAGTTATTACTTTTTTTTTTTTTTTTTTGCTGAGTAGGAACTTATTCTACAAGAACATCATCTTGAGACAATGGGATTGCATTATTATTGAATTACCATGTTTTGTTCTGATGAATTCTAAATAGATATTCCTTAAGGTATGAGAAGATAGGGATAAAATTTGTTAAGTAAATGCATTTGTTAAATGCTACCTTTAATTATATATCTACTACAGGGAATCTTAGAATTTATAATATATTCACTTCTAGCAAGTCTTGAAGATAGAATAAAGGTATGAATTGCTCTCAACATTAGTTGGCCATGTTATTAAAAAATAATTTCCTAATAATATTCTTCATAAATATTGACTAGTGGAATCTTCTTGTATGGCAAATGATAAGCTCAGAATACAAAATGGTTATATGATCAACTGACAAGCTCAATATTGCCTTCAATTTAATGGCAGAGTTTTATCCAATTTCCCCAACTATCAGAAGACTAAGACCACAAATAGAAATGGGAGCTGGGTTAAAATAAATTTCTGGGGGCTATTGAAGGAAGGACTGACACTATGTTGGTCAACTTTGTTTTGTCTAACTTGGAATGTAGGAGGGAAATGTTGTGAGCATTGCCAGAAAATGCTGCAAAGTGAACTAACAACCCACAGATGCCTAGGGTAAAGATTATGGGAGAGACATAGGATAGGCTTCGTAAGGCTCAGAAAGAAAAGCTGGAGGGTCTTCTTTGGGAAATTGGGACATTCAATAACACCCTTCTTTCTCTAGATGTAGAACACTACATGCATACCCAGGGCAACATGCATGCTCAAAGACCTAAGAAGACCCTAAGATTTCACCTTAGATAGAACCTCAGGCTAAGTCGGAGCCCCATGCTAAGTGTAGAGTGCCTCAGCACAGTCAGCAAAGAATGAGAAAGGTATTTGGTTTTACTTTTTGTGTGTGCTTCTTTTTTGTTGCTGATATTTTTAAGCTTCTGGCTTTCAAGATAATTTCTGTCAAATTATTAGCCGAACATGAACTAAAGGTACAGAAATGTCAATGACCATACATGACAATGAATACTGTCTTTGCAAAACTAGTTTGGAAAACTCACTAAGTAATGTATTCCTATAGCCTTCCACAATGAAAATGAAAAAGAAAAACAGAAAACTGAGGGAAAGGGTATTTTATTTCCATAGTAACTACATTAACTGTTCAGTTTTCAAAACAAAAATTACAAGGCATTAAAAACAAACAAATGCTGTACTCAGTGAAAGGAACAAAACAAACTGACAGAAATCATTGCTAAGGAAGCCCAGACATAGGAGTTACTATACAAAGAAACAAATTTCATAAACATGCTCAAAGGTCTGAAGGGAAATATAGACAAGCAACTTAAACAAATTAGGAAAATTATGTATAAAAAATAAAAATATCAATAAAGTAATATCAATCTACAGGATATAGTAAAGGCAGTGCTCAGAGCCAAATGTATACTTATAAATGCTTATGTTAAAAAAGAGGACATGTCTCAAAATCAATCACCAAAATTAATAACTTGAGGAACTACATTATAAGGAGCCAACTAAACCCAAAGAGGGCAGAAGGAAGAAAATAGTAAGTATCAAAGTAAAGCTAAAATAGAGAATAGAAAAAAATCAATAAAACGAAAATTTGTTTTTTGAAAAGATCAACAAGATTGATGATTTTTTACCTAGATTGACAAAAAAGAGAGAAGTAAATAACTACAATCAGAAATAAAGAGTATTATTACCAACCTTACATAAATGGAAAATATTAGAAAATACTATAAGCAATTGCATGCCAACAAATGAGATACTCTTGATGAAATGGACAAATTCCTAGATATATGTAAATGACTTAAACGTACTCAAGAAGAAATAGAAAATTTCAACAGACTTATGACAACTAATGAAATTTAATACATATTCAAAACCTTACAACAAAGAAAAGTTCAAGACCAGATGGTTTTAATGACAAATTCTACCAAACATTTAAATAATTAATACCCACTCTTCACAAACTTCCAAAAGCATAAAAAAAGAAGTGAGAACAGTTCCTAATTCTATTATTATTATAGAATTACTTTGATACCAAAGCTAAATAAAGATATCAAATAAAAGTACAAACCAATGTATCTTATTAATACATTGCAAACTAAATCTAACGGCTTATGAAAAAGATTATCCACTATGACCAAGCTGGATTTATTCCAGGAATGCAAAAGTACTTCAATGTAGGAAAATAAATCAATGTAATACATCACATTAACAGAAAGAAGAGAAAATATTTTGATAGTCTTCTATAGTAAGATTCTAGATTATTTCTCTCTCAAATACGATGTACAAAAATACATTCAAATGTCCAGGTGTTGTCTGAGGAGTCACAATAGAGCAGGTATATAATTTTCTCATTCTGAATCACACAAATACACACACACACACACACACACACACACACACACACTATTTAGCTTTATCTATATATCTATCTATATCTCCCCTTTCATTTTTTCAATATATATATATATATATATATATATATATATATATATATAATGTAATATGTAATATTTCATTAAAAATACCTAGTAGAGGTATGGTACTCAGGTTAAAAATTTTTTACTAATGGAGAATAGATACAACCTTTGAAGGATAATAAACCTCCAGCCACTGAAGGGCTTCAAGTACCAATGTGATAACTAATTGGTAAGAATAGTGTAGAGAAGAAATGTACCATCCTGAACTCATTGAAACTGCAATATCCTATAAAGTATTATTAGAGATTCTGGAGATATTTTCAATATTCAAGTATGTGTGTATGCACACACGCACACACCCAGACACACATTAGTAATGGAAATTCTTCGTTTACTTAGCTCAAACAAATAGTTAGTTTTTAAATTTCCTGGACCCATAGGCCATCAAAAGTCATTATTAATGGAGAGAATTGTAGGTAATAGTTCTGTTAAGAAATTCAAGTGCCAGATTGAAAATCAGACAAAAACAGTAATCAAGTTTTTTTCAAATTCTGAGAGTTTATGATTTAAGATACAGAACTTATTGGGATGTTTAAAAATGCTTAAGCAAAGATTTATTTATTTTTAACTTAATTTATTTAGATGACACTGGTTAACAAAATTATACAGGTTTCAGGTGCACAATTCTACAACACATCATCAGTATATTATATTGTGTATTCCCTATCCCAAGTCCAAGAGCTCTGTCTGTCACTATTTATCCTCCCTATCTTGACCTCCACTTCCCCCCTGTCAACACAGCAACTCTCCCCAGGCAATCACCACACAGTTGTCCATGTCCATGAGTGCTTTTTCTTTTTTTTACCCTTTTTTGCTCAATCCCTCTAACCCACTTACCCAGCTCCTCACCCCAAACAGTTGTCAGCCTGCTCTTTATCTGTGAGTATGTCTCTATTTTGCTTGTTAGTTCATTTTAATTAGATTCTACTTGTGGTATTTGGCTTTCTCTGAGTGGCTTATTTCATTAGCATAATACTCTCCAGGTCCATCCATGCTGTCACAAAGAATAAGATTTCCTTCTTTTTCATGACCAAGTAGTATTCCATTATGTAAATGTATTACAGGGTTATTGTTTTTTTAGCCAGAAACAGTAATTTCAAAGAATATATGCACCCCTATGTTCATTGCAGCATTACTTATAATAATCAAGATTTGGAAGCAGCCCAGGTGTCCATCAATAGATGAGTGGATATAAAAATAAGCAAAATTTTATTGACACGTGTAAGGGTTGTGCTTTATGTGAGACAAAGACATAAAATATAGATGATGTATTATTGGACCAAAACTATGTTTATAATATATGCATGAAAAATGCTGTTGATGATGGTAATAATGGTGACAAACACAATTAAACATTTATTCTTTACCATATATATATATATGTGTGTGTGTGTGTGTGTGTGTGTGTGTGTGTGTGTGTATAAAAGGCTAAGTGACCAACCATACATCCATCTGACCATGTGACCAAGTGGTACATATGATGCACACTGGCAATTTAAAAATAAACATTGACTCGTGCATGTGCGATATTTGTCCCCATCTGACACTGGCCTCCCACATAAATTAATTCAAAGACAGTTTCCCATGATGCCAGCATTTGTGATGACTATTAATAAATCACAAGGAGAAACTTTAGACAGAGTAGGAATATTCCTACCTGAACCCGTTTTCGGATTTGGTCAGTTATATGTTGCTTTCTCTCGATTTCGAACAGCATGTGACATTAAAATTGTAAATACTTTATCACAAGGGAAATTAGTCAAGCACTCTGAAAGTGTTTTTACTCTTAATGTGGTATATAGGGAGATATTAGAATAAGTTTAATCAATTTATCAGTCATTGTTTTTATCAATGTTGTTTTTATATTATGTCTTTGTTGTTGTTATATTATGTTGTTATTGTTTATTAATCAATTTATATATTATTTCAATATACATTTTACTAATTTTCTTTCATCTCTGACACTTCTACCATAGAGAAAGAGCGAATCGCAATATTAAAATATTTCTTCTTATTAATTTCCTTTCAATGTACATGAATGCATGCACTGGGCCACTAGTATATTATAATTAACATTTTGCTTATCTAATTAAATTTTAGTTTTATTTGAACTCTAAATGTAGATTTTACTATTATTCTTTTTTTTAGAAATAAATAAAAATTATAACTTTAGGTATTTTTAAATCATTTGACCCAGATAGAGTGGACAAGTTTCAGAGTAGAGATTTTAACTTGGACACTCTGCCCCAAAATGTACATTCAAAAATATCATGTTGACTACATTTCAAAAATCTCTAAAGATTTTTAGCGAAGAGATTTAGCAGTGTGAACAGAGGACACTTAAGTAAGAGTGAAGAAGGCATTTTAAGCTATAAATACAACAATAATATAACAGCAACAAATTCATTTTATATAACAGTCTAAATAAACTGTGCCATCAATTTTCTCTTTCATTGTCTTAATGAATTATTATAATAATTATAAATAAGAAGTTACAATTATTCCCATTTTGCAGGTGGGGAAACAGATTAAGACAGATAAAGTAACTATCAATATTGATACTCAGTGGCAGAATCAAGACTTAAATTCATGGCTTTTTTTATTGTGCCATAATTCTTTTCATAAATGATATTGTGAGTATAAATTGATAAGACTGTGATAAAAACTTAATGTTATAATAGTCTCCTCTATCACTTTCTTCATCTCCACTGAACTCTGACCTACATAATGATCAAAGGTCATCTATAAAATGGGGGTAATAATTAAGTAGCATTCAATTCAAGGGGTTATTTTAATCAATTGCATAATGTATAAATAAGTCATCATATATTGAGCATATAGTAAGCATTTAATAAAGGTTAACTTTTATTATCATTTTCAAAGATGAAATCATAGCCAAGCATACAGGATTTAGGCAGTGACTAAGAAAATCCACATTAATGTTCCTTAGTCAAGGTTTGGGGAAAACAAAACAAAGCACAATGTAAATTGAGTTTGTCTGGGTACACACTCTGATGGATACCCACACTTACAACCTGCTCACTGAATCAGAAGATCACCGACTTAGGGAATCAAGTATATCTTGGAATCAAAGACTCCCAGACTATTAAGTTATTCCTCTACTCAATAGCACTAAGAATCAACTTTTTAAATCACCAAGCTCCTGCTGAATGTATCTGGTAAAAATAAAAATAAAAGACCACCTCGTTTCTACTTGAATATTTCCTTCATCAGTTATGCACTGTCTTTTGATGATTCCAATTTCTGGATAGCTGTGAAAGTTAGAAAAGTCATGTATATACTTAATCTAAAATATGTCATTTGAATCATCTCACCTTGACTTTAGTTCAATCTCTTGGGACTATATAAGAGAAGATTAATCCATTTTTGAATGATGAAAGAATGCATAAGGGACAAATGTCTACTCTCCTTTACCACACTTTTAACCTATTAATGTGGAATTATGTCTTTCAGAATTATGTGTTTTCTCTTTGTCTCTCCTTCATCATAACCCCAGCTTTTCTTTCTTCTTCTATTTCTCCTTTAAGCACTTGGGTCTTTAATTAGCACATGCTGTTGTAGATTATTAGAACACTAGAGGCCTGGTGCATGAATTCATGCATTGGTGGGGTCCCTCGGCTTGGCCAGCGATTGGGCCCATCAGAGCCATCTTGCCCAGTCCTGATCAGGGCCGATAGGAGCCGGCCAGCCAGGGGGAGAGAGAACAGGAGGTTGGCCGGCTAGGGGGAGGGACCATGGGAGGTTGGCTATGGGAGCACACTGACCACCAGGGGGCAACTCCTGTGTTGATCATATGCCCCCTGGTGGTCAGTGTGCATCATAGCTACTGCCGGTCATCCGGTCATAATGATTGCTTTAGGCTTTTTTATATATAGATAAAGGTAGTTAGAAAATACCAAGTCAGCCCAGCTGGCATGGCTGAGTGGTTGAGCATCACTGATGCTTCAATTTCTCTCTCTCCTTTCCTCTCTGAAATCAATAAAATATATATTTAAGAAAAGAAAATATCAAGTCATTCATCCAAATTGTATGGTTGAGGCTACTGAAGTTTAGAGAGGTAAAATGACTTGTCCAAAGTCAAATGGCTAGCTCAGCACGAAAACACACAGGTATAAATGCAAATATGGTAAATTTGGAATCCCTTTTGTTTAACTTTGATTTTATGTAATGGGATTACGTTAAACATATATGTAGTTTATATATAGGAGGGACAGGATGGGAGAAAACCTATTTTGTGAACTCATTCCCAGGTAATGCACGGATAATTTTTCATTTTATATATGAAAAGGCATGCATGGCAGAAGTGCCTTTTTTTTCTCCATTGTTATTTTGTCCAGATACTTCTCACTTTCCATTCTATATTCAGGACATAATGCTACCTGTGCCTTTGAAAGGATAAAGAATGCAGTGGAGCGGTGAGGCAGAGAGAGACTCTGGAGCCCCATAGAATGGCGTGTTCACGGGGGACCAGCAGAAAGATGTTGGGCAAGGAAAGAAGTGGTTCTTTTTAAAAGGACAGACACTTTTTAAAAATTCTATCAGCTAGATACCTAAGGAGCTTCACTCCAGGGGAAAATGGAGAACTCACTTATGGAAGTCGTTTCAACTTTATTACTATTCCCGGTGGAGGCAGATAGAGACGATTTCTAATGAAAATCTCGGAGGCAATGGTTGAAGTTGTGAGAAACGGGATCATATCCTGCCTGTTGCACTGAAATATCTCAGAGACCTTGGGCAAGTTACCCTCCTTCTCTCTCTGTCATTTTTTCTCTGCATGTTAAAACAGAGTTTTAACATTCCCCGACTCTAGATGCCCTGAACGTTAATCTATGTGAAAAAAAAAAAAAAAACAAACAAACCCTGAAATGGTAGAATTTGATCTCTCGGTGTTCCTCAAACTTTTGGAAAGTGTTCCATATGTATTTGGGCCATGCCATTCTCCCAATTACCTGAGTGCAGAGATGCATGCTGTTGCCTTTAGTCACCGACTGACATTAATCATGTCAGCTCCCTTTTCTACAAGAATGACTGCTTTAATGGGAAACTCCAGCCACTGTCAACATGCCAGGAGGTGTGAAGAAGGAAGGGCAGATGAATGGGAGGGTGTCATTAAAAAGGAAATGATAGATGAGGAAATCAAGCTCCTGCATGATGAGGGGGGATGGGGTTGGTATGGAAGTTGGAGCATGGCTTGGAGTAGCCCAATCCATTGTCTCTGGAAAGTACTTAAAAATGATCAGCAGGAAATTGAGCTTCTTTTGTTCCCCTTATCTCCATGCTTACCACCCCATGCAGTGGAGGCAGCACAGTATAATGGTTGAAAGTGCTGGCTATGCACTTGAATCTTGTCTTTGCTATTCTCTAACTGTATAACTCAATTTTCTTCATTGGACATAATATAGTGCCTATTTGATAGGATCATTGGGATGACTTAACAAGATAATGTTCATAAAGTGATTAACATAGGGCCTGGCAATATTAAGCTTTTATAAAGTAAGTTATCACCAACCTTTAATTTCATATTACTTACAGGTTTCACTTACATCATCTGATTTAATGTTCAAAGAGCTCTCCGATGTATGGTAGGAATTATCGCCATGCTGCACATGAGGAAACCTCAGGTTAGAATCAGATAAGTTCTGAAATTGGGACAAGAACAAAAGATTGTCTGTCTCACAGGTCAGCAAATGAGATTACACCTATGCTGAGCACCAACAATGTGCCACGCAGTCTGTTTTGTGCTTTAGAATAGACTCTTCACAGTCAAGGACGCTCAATGATATAGTCTTGCTTGTATGAAGGTAATTAAGGTTTAAAGAAAGCAAGTGATTTACCTAACAATGCACAGCTAGTAGGAACAGAACCAGGGATTGAATCAGATCCTGGGACATTGAGTCCAGTTTTCTTTCCATCTTAATCTGAGTGTTCCTGTAATCATGTAATTAGTCTATTACCTAGTGTTCGGTGACAGTATGTACAACTTTAAAGAATACAATAGATGAGCCCCTTACAGTTTCAATAATGCATCCAAATCACATGGCTAGTATCTCCAGCAGTGATTTTCAAAGGTAGTTTTCTCCAATATTATTTGAAGACCAAGAATTGGTTAAACTAGTTGGTCTGTAGGGTATCCAGTCAGACAAGACAGCATGACTGTAGCGTAATGGTATTACAGCATGAGCTTTGAAAACAGATACGCAGAACTGTGCGTGACATTTACCACTTACATATCTTGGTAAAAATTACCTTTTAAACTTAATTTTCTCATATGTGAAAGAAAACTAATATTGCCTCTCAGTGTCATCTTGAGAATTAATCATGCAATTGGAGGTATCAGTGTTTATCACTAAAGGCAGCTTTAACAAAGGAACATGTTTTTACATTGTGTATTTCAACTTACTCAGAAGTACCTATGTGTATGTCCTTATATCTTTACTAGAGGCCTGGTGCATGAATTCATGCACTGGTAGGGTCCCTCAAGGTGCCCTGTGGGGATCGGGCCAAAACCCATAGTCCAACACTGCCTGCAGCTCCTGCCTGCCACTCCCACTTATCCCAGCCCCATTGCACCTGCCACGGACTTACACCCAGTCAGTCCTGATCAGGAGACTCAACGCAGAGCACTCACCAGCTGTGAGCCCTGAGTCTGGAGCCCTCCTGAGGGGAGTGGCCTGCGAGATCTTGATGAAACCGGCTCTCCAACATGCCCTGAGGGGTCCCGGATTGCGAGAGGGTGCAGGCCAGGCCAAGAGACCCCACTGGTGCATGATCAGGACTGGGGAGAGACTGCGGGAGGGCTCCAGGGCATGTCAGGCCCATCTCGTTCAGCTCTGATCAGCCGGACCCCAGCAGCAAGCTAACCTACCAGTCGGAGTGTCTGCCTCCTGATGGTCAGTGCATGTCATAGCGAGTGGTTGAGCAGCCTTAGCATATCATTAGCATATTATGCTTTGATTGGTTGAACAGTCGACTGGTCACTGGACGACCAGACACTTAGCATATTAGGCTTTTATTATATAGGATAGAAATGATTCCTATACTGATGGTTATGATCAGTACTGAAATCAATAAGTACAAATCAATTCAATAAATCATGTTGTTCTTCTACCCCAAGTAACATACTGGTTGGCATTGTCCTTACACTGTGGAGAAATTCCCATGTAAGTTTCATCTCACCCTGTATTTTTATGAGTCTGAAGTAGAAAGGCACAAAGCATATGGTATACATAATATTGGAACGTAGCTTTTACCACTATGTACTTTCAAAAGGCAAAATGCTAACCTTGGACATAAATTATCCCAGGAGGTATATAATTTTGATGCAGTCTATACATAAGCTAAATCTAAATAACTTTTAGATTTCTCTTAATATCAATTATCACCCTCAATTAATTTTTGCTGAGTATTCCCTAAGTTGTGGGAATATGGGAACATAAGAATAGCTGCAGAGGCCCATTGGTCATGCTGTCCGTCAGAACTTCTGCTGATGACGGGAATGTTCTCTGTGCTGCCCCATGAATACAGATTATATGACTGATCAACAAAATTTCATTGTAATTAAGTTAAATTGAAATATCCATGTGTGGCAAGTGGACATTGTAAATATCCATGTGTGGCAAGTGGACATTTTATTTCATTGTAATTAAGTTAAATTGAAATATCCATGTGTGGCAAGTGGACATTGTACTGAACAGCATAGATATAGCAAGGAGAGGGCATTGTTCTCAGAGTCAGGTGATTGGATTCTAGACTTGACCACACCCCTGTGTATATTAATTTCTATACAAAGCATTCTTTCTGTAATGTCTGCTCTGTCCGAGGCTAAGTACCCCTATTCATAGAATAAAAGGGTTTCACTAGGTCCACGATTCAGACCATGGCATTGAAGCCACGAGTGCTGATACCTGTGCTCATGGCAGACATCACTAAGCAACTATCACACTTCCTTCCACTGAGCCAGATGTGCATCAATATCCTCCACCACGTGATACTCCAGCAAGCACTTAAATAGAGTGCAGTAGTGCGACAAAGAGCTTATGTGCATTTTCTGTACTGAATAGCCTGTACAGTCCCTTGTAATTCCAAATTATTGGTTTGAGCCTAAGTTTTCTTGCACCTTAAGAGGAAAAGAATCTTATATCAAAAGTATATGGTTGTTCTTCGTGAAGTCAAGCGGAAAATGATTATAATTCTATCATCTGTGAATTTACCTGTTTGTGCACCATGTAGTGGAGGAACTGTGGTTTTAAAATCAGAATAATTGAGTACTAGTCCTAGACCTTTAATTTATTTGCTGTGCAAAATCAGTAGCCATTCAAGGTGTCTGACCCTCAGTTTCTCCATCTGTAAAATATAGATAATGAAATGATCTATTGTATCAATTTCACTCGCAGTGAGTCAATGACGTCGAAGTATTTAAGGAAAAATATTAATATGCTGATGATGAGATATGGCTGCTTAGTGTTTTAAAGTAGTATAAATGGTCTTGCACCAAAGTGTACAACAAACATTAATTTGGATTAAAATTATAGCTCCTTTATTCCCAGAAGTCAGCAGGGACAAGGAGGGTTATCTCTTATGACATGCTATTATAGATTTTGCATTAACATATATTGGCATGGGATTATGAAATGTGATAGACGGAAGAGAACCAGGAGCTCATCTGTTAGAGGTTGGTTTTTTCCAGAAAGCAGACTCTGAGATGGAAATTAATGTAATGTTAATTATAAAGTGCTCTGGGTATCAGCAACTATGGAAGAGAAGGAAAGGAAATAGGATTAGGATGGAGCAGAGGGAAAAGTCAAACTGTGGTTCAGTCTTGGTGAAACACCTTAGCCAACCTTATGGGACATTCTGAAGATAGTATGATCCTCAGATCTGTCCTGAGCTGCAGCAAGAGAGCCAGACCTTTATACTCCCAAGAGTTAATCAGTCATTGGATATAGGCCATTCCAAGAAGCAAGTACAGCCTTTAGGGAGGAAGCCTTCTTCAGTTGAGGCAATTCCCAAAGGTGGCTGGGAACTGAGAGCTGTCTTCTGTCCTCCAAAAGCTGAGAGACGAAGTCCTCTATTCCTGAATGAGGAGGGATCTGGATAGCTCTTTGCAGCAACCATTAAATCATCCAACTCACCACTCTTATTTTTTTGTTTTATTTTGTTTTGGTTTTTAAATATATTTTTATTGATTTCAGAGAGGAAAGGAGAGGGAGAGATAGAAACATCAGTGATCAGCACGCTCCCTACTGGCGATTGAGCCCACAATCCCGGGCATATGCCCTGACCAGAAATTGAACCTTGACCTCCTGATTCATGGGTGGATGCTTAACCACTGAGCCACACCCAGCCAGGCACCCACTCTTGTTTTTTAAAGTATGAAAATGAAGGTTCGGCTATAAATGGACCTGTCTATCAATAGATGCATTATTGGATAGGCGAGGACTAGAATCCAAGTCTTCATGCTCCCAAATAAGTAATTACCCATATATCCACTCTTCTTAACTTCCCTCTATAGAGTACTTGAAGCCAGCACTAATTCTGGTCACATTTGCTGAGTCTTCAGAGTTGGTTGTACACTTAGCATGGTTAATTAATCACAAGTTTACACAGTTAGATGGACCTAGATGACAAGATTGAGCTGATTGGACCCTCTGCCCAATGCTTGTCACTTCATCTCCTTACCTCTTATTGGCTCTGTGCTTCATTTTCCACTGGCAGTTATTCCCCAAAGTTTCTCTACTCTGCAACCACCAAACCCTCTTATCCTATCCATTTCAGCAACCCCAGTACAAAATATAAATAATAAAAATTAGATTCACATTAAAAGGCCAAAATCCTCTTCTAGATGTTATCTATGATGGCTACTGCAGGAAAAAAAATAGAGCAAATTTTTTAAACCTTGGCACTATTTTGGGCTAGATAATCCTTTTCTGAGTGGAGCTGTTCTTTGCATTGTAGGATGTTTATCAGCATCCCTGGTGTCTATGAACCAGGTGATAACAACACCTTCCTCTAGTTGGGACAATGCAAAATGGTCCAGATATTAGTCAATGCACCCTGGTGGGCAGAATCGCTCC
This sequence comes from Cnephaeus nilssonii, assembly GCF_951640355.1. Lineage (NCBI taxonomy): Eukaryota > Metazoa > Chordata > Mammalia > Chiroptera > Vespertilionidae > Cnephaeus > Cnephaeus nilssonii. The sequence continues at coordinate 13,496,615 of NC_137085.1, forward strand.
TGTTTGAGAACCACTCCTACAAGAACCCTCAGACTTCATGTTTCCTAGCGCAAGAAAGACCTCTCTCTCCTTTCCCAAAGCTCTGAATGCCATTCTCTTCCTTCTACCTGTTTTCCCAATATATTTTAAAGAAATATTTAAGAATATTAAGAAAATATCCTACATTCACTCAAAGTGCCCCTCAAGTTACCTTTCTCCATCTTGTCTTCTTCAGAGTTCAACCTTATTTTGAATGTGTGTATTTTCTTCTTGTACATGTATCTATATCATATATATGTAAAACAATACATGTTATGCTTTGTACATTTTTATAAATGCTCTTAAATTACATATATAGACATTTATATCTCACACTGAAAAATGCTTGTTTTTCATTCAACATTAAATACTGAGTTCCCTCTTTACTCGTGATGCATGCAAATCTATTTTATTCATTTGAATATACCAGGTCTACTAATTCATTTCCCTCTTGATAAGCACTTAATTTGTTTTCCTTATTTCACCTTTATAAACGATGTTGCAGTGAACATTCTTGCTTATGTGTCTTTCTGATGTAAACAGAATAATTTCTTTAAGGGAGTACATCTAAAAATAGAACTGCGAGGTGGGAATGCATCTTCAACTTTACTACCCTACTGCCCACAAGGTGACTGAACAAATTCACAATCCATTCAACAGTAAATTAAAATGACTATTCCCCCAAATGATTGGCAACATAAGTTAATGTTAATTTAAATAAAATAATGCCTGATTTATGACTTATTTTTTAAAATATTTTTTATTGATTTCAGAGAAGAAGTGTGAGGGAGAGAGAGATAGAAATATCAATGATGAGAGAGAATCGTCAATTGGCTGCCTCCTGCACGACCCCCACTGGGGAGCGAGCCCATAACCTGGGTATATGCCCTGACGGGGAATCAAGCCATGACCTCCTGGTTCATAGATCAATGCTCAACCACTGAACCACGCCGACCAGTCTGATTTTTTTAATTAAGGGCTGACATAGAGTACAGGCATAAAGATTATTGATCATACTTGTACAACTTAAGGACTCTTTGCATTGATACATATCTATATAACCATTAGAGACCCAAATAGCATTTACAACACCCAGTGAGGTTCCTTTGCAACCCTGTCTAGTCTATTTGGTGTTTTATTGCTGCATAATAAGTTAAGTCAAACCTAGTGACTGAAAAATGCAAATTTATTACTTTATTGTCAGAAGTTTAACACTGGTCTCGCTAGACTAAGATCAATGTGTTGGCAGAATGTCATTACTTTCTGGAGGGCTTAGTGGATAATCTGTTTCCTGGCTTTTTCCAGATTCCTGATGCTGCCCTGTTCCTTGTGCCATGACCTTCTTCTTCCATCCTTAAAGCCAGTGGCATCTCATCTGGCTGACTCTGTTTCCATTGTCACATCTCTTTTTCTGATTCTCTTCTATTCTCTTCCATTTATGAAAATTCTTGTGGTTACATTGGACCCACCCAGATAATCCATGGTCATTTCCCTATTTTAAGATCAGCTGATTAGCAACCTTAATTTCATCTGCAACTTTAATTCCCCTTTGCCATGTTACCAGTCATATTCATAGGTCCTGGAATTCGTAGATGAATATTGTTGTTGGGTCACTATTCTGCCTACCACAGGATGTAGCCACTATTTTGAAGTCTAGCTTCATAAATTAGCTCTGTCTTTAGAACTAATTTGGTTTTCTTTTAAGGCATATGGAATCTACATTATGTGCTATTCCTTTGTCTTTTTTCACTGAGCATGTTTTTGAGGTTTATCTCTGTTATCCACCGTTTGTTTTATTGCTCTATAATATTTCTTTATATAAGTACTAGAAGCCCATTGCACGAAGTTTCGTGCAATAGACTTTCACCTGGCTGCCAGCAGCAGTTTTCCTCTAGCCACCCGCCGATCAGAGCGATCAGAGCGCCTCCCGCCAGCGCGATCCGCTACCCCAGAGGAACTTCAATCGGGAGGCGCTCTGATGACGGGTGGCCAGAGGAAAACTGCTGCTGGCGGAAAACTGGTGCTGACAGCCACGCAATTGGCCACCCCGAGTTCCGCCACCAGCATCTTCCGCAGGCCGCATGGGTCCTTCCGCAGCATTGGCTGTTTAGTCTGGCAGGAGGAGCGGGGCGCGGAGACTCGCGAGTCCCCACCCCCCGCTCCTACCGCCAGCCAATCGGCCACCCTGAGTCCCGCCCCCCGCGCCTCCAGCCGGCCCAATCGTGGGCGTAGCGGAGTGATGCAATTTGCATATTGCCTTTTTATTATGTAGGATATCCCACTTCATTTATCCACTCTGCTATTAAAGGGCCTTTGGGTGGTGTAGAGAGTTTGTCTTTTATGATGAAATCTGTAAACATTTTCGCACATTGTGAAGATACCTGCACTCATTTGTTAGGGTACATAATGAAGAGTGGGGGTCCTTAGGTAAAAGGTAGGCATTTCTGTTTAACTTAAAGGAACTGCCATTTAGTTTTCTAAAGTGGTTTTACCATTTTACTCTCTCAATATAAGAGAGTTCCAGTTAGTCCTTATCATCCTAGCCCACACTTCACATTACCTATCTTTTTCAAAGTAGTAATTACACTTGATAAGAGGTATCTTTCTGATTGTAAAGAGGCATCTCATTATAGTTCAATTTGCATTTTCCTGAAAGCTCATGATCAGAAGTGCCTTTTCATGTTTATTGCCTTTCACAGAACTTCCTTTATGTAGTGCTCGCTTGAGTCATTTGTTTATTTTATAAATTGGATGTGTAGTTTTATATTTTACTTGTGGAAGTTTGTCGTATAATTTAGATATAAATCTTTTGCCAGATATATGTATTGCAAATATTTACTTCCAATCTGTGATTTGTCTTTTCACTTTCTTAATGATGTTGTTTGAGAAGCAGAAGTTTTTAATCTTAAAAAAAGACCTTATTTTTTCCATTTTTATTTTATGGTCAGTGCTTTTGAGTCCTCTTTAAGATACTTTTGTCTACCCAATATTGATTTTTTTAAAATTAGAAGCTTATGTCTTTCACAATTGGGCCTATGATATATCTCAAATTAATTTTTATGCATTATGTGAGGTAGAGGTCAAAGTTCATTTATTTCTCTATAGAGACATCTAATTGTTCCATTTTCTTTCTGCCTTTCAAAAAGACCACATTTTCCAAATTGAATTGCAGTGTGCCATATTTTTTTAAAAATCAAATGACCATATAGTTGTGGGCAAAACAGTTGTTTATTGTATACTTCCCAAATAACATAATTGACCAATTTATTACATCAATTGCATTAGTCTTTCGCTTGTGTTTGGGTCCTGTTTCTAATCCTGGAATGATTAATAATTCTAATAAGGTGTTTTTCCCATTAATGGTATGCATTCAAACCAAATCATTTTATATTTAAGGAGATGGAGACATGACTTTGGGTTCCTTTCTGTCAGCCCTTTCCTACACATTTTAATGGATTTATTTTGTACTTTCCTGTTCTTACGGTATGAATTTCCTAATAATAAAAAAGTGACAAGTACTAACATTTACTGAATATTCATTGTCTGTAAACACATGGCATTCACAGTGAACCAGGGCTCTGTCCAGCACAAGCTTATAATATAAATACACATAAATACTTAATAGTCATTGTCCCACTTGTTAAAACATTCCTAGAGCCTGTTACCAATATTATCACCATTTTACAGATAAATGATCAATCTCTGAAGATAAAGTTACTTTCCTAAGATCACAGAGCAGTAAATGATGGTAAATTTATGTTTCAGTCATTACATCTTATGATTTTAAGTATGAAAGGTGACTTAATGTCTATTTTCTTTAGCTCACTTTCAGTCATTCACACCATCTCAAGTGGTCAAGAGGTCTTTCAAAACTATACTCGAAAACCCGAGGGACATGTTGCTCATCTTCCCAAGGGAGAATGCGTAAATTGGAAATGAAGAGCTTGATCTCTGGTCTAAGATAAGTAGGAAACTTGATCTGTTACAATCAGCTCTGAGTCATTGAGTAAGATACATAGCATCTCTGAATCTCAGTTTGATTATCTGTAATACCTGTCTTACAGGGTTATAATGAGGATCTAATGAAATAATGCCAACCTCTTATCTAGCAGAGATCTTGTCATGTAGTAAATTTTAGCATATACTAGTATCATTGTTTTTTTCATATTTGGACAGCTCTAGCTTAAAAAAATCTTTGTGAATTAAAATGCATAGGCTTCTATGCTTGTGGGGCAATCAGAACACAGCATTGTCCTTCCTTAAATTATGTAACACCTGCCACTTGCTTCCTTTGAGACTTCTTATACCCAGACTTAACTTCCAAGTCCTTCAACTTTACTTCAGGTGTTATACTTTTAAGATTACTAGTTACTTGGAATGTTGTTGTTTTTTCTAGGAGACCCTAAAAGTTAACAGCACAAGATAGGTAACCAAAAAATGTTTGCTGAATGAATGGATGAAATCCCCATATCCTCTCAGACATTACCCATTTATTATCATATTGTCTCTTCATTTAATTTTAAGGAAACCATATCTTATTTATAGAATTATTGGATCATTCATAATTATATATAGACTAGAGGTCCAGTGCATGATTGAATCATGCACGTGTAGGGTCCCCTACACGCTTTCACTTTTCGCGGTGGAGCTGGGTGCCTGTCCACTGGTGCACCAGGCCTTTCAGAAGCCTCCGGCTCAGGGGAGGCTTCTGAAAGGCCTGGTGCCCGAGCAGACAGGCACCAAGCTCCCCCACTTTTGATGGTCCGCGGCCGCTGAGGGGGGCTACCCTGCTGTTGAGAGGCGCAGGGGGATAGGCCTCTCAATGGCCAGATAGGCCACCCCAAGTCCCGCCCCCCAGCCTCCCGCCGCCCAATCGTGGGCGTAGCGGAGTGATGGTAATTTACATGTTACTCTATTATTAGATAGGATTACACAGAGAATATCTACCACTCTACTCTTTGAACAATTATATAATACTAGAGGCCCGGTGCACGAAATTCATGCATGGGGGGTGTCCCTCAGGCCAGCCTGCACCTTCTCCAATCTGGGACCCCTTGAGGGATGTCCTAAATGGGAAGTCGGATATCCCTCTCACAATCCAGGACTGCTGGCTCCTAACTGCTCACCTGCCTGCCTGCCTAATTGCCCCTAACCGCTTCTGCCTACCTTCCTGATCATCCCCTAATCACTCCCCTGCCAGCCTGATCGACGCCTAACTTCTCCCCTGCAGGCCCGATTGCCCCTAACTGTCCTCCCCTGCCAGACTGGTCACCCTCAACTGCCCTCCCCTGCTGGTCCCATCACCCCTAACTGCCCTTCCTTGCCAGCCTGGTTGCCCCTAACTGCCCTCCCCTGCCTACCTGGTCGCACCCAATGCCCTCCCCTGCAGGCCTGGTCATCCCTAACTGCCCTCCCCTTCAGGCCTGGTCACCCCTAACTGCCCACCCCTCCAGTCCTGGTCACCCCTAATTGCCCTCCCCTGCAGGCCTGGCCCCTCCCAACTGCCCTCTCCTGCTGTCCTGATTGTCCACAACTGCCCTCCCCTGCCAGCCATCTTGTGGTGGCCATCTTGTGTCCACATGGGGGCGGCCATCTTGTGTGTTGGAGTGACGGTCAATTTGCATATTGCTCTTTTATTAGATAGAATTTTTACATGTTCTAAATGCATATATCAGCTAATTACAACCTCCAAATTATATTAGATATAGTTATTTTTATCTTAAAAGAAACTAATGCTTCAAAATGCTAACTAGCTTAAGTGGGATCTACACCCTGCTATATGTTTTATTTTATAGTTCAGCTTCTTAAATACACAACAATATTAACTCTAAAATGAATTGCTAGTGAGAAAGTAATTCTAGTTATCTCTCTTCTGATTATAATAGAGAATTGTTCTGTTCCCTTAGCTAATTTCTCAGTTCTTTTCTAGTATTCCTTTTCTCTTCTCATTTCTCTCTGCTGATATGTCCCTCTACACTCTTGACGGGTTGTTATTAGAAACATTTCTGCATATTAACTTGAATTAACTTACCCCTACCTCATAAACCAATGTGTGAGTGACAGATCCTTCAATACACCTGGACACATGAGATGCATCATACCTCTACCAGTTTATGTGGGTCTGTCACATTCCATCTCACTATAATTCCAGATCCTTCTTTTTCTTTCTCTAGAGGCTGAATATCACCTCAGCCAGCACTTTCAGGACTATTTGTGCCCCACCTCTGAAAATAAAAATGCTTGGCATAATCTCAAAGAGAATTCAAATGTATTATTACAATTTCTAGTTGTATAATGCTGGAATGAATCTTCAAAGGAGGCAGACATCTGATGAGAAACAGTGGAGTGTGTTAGAAAGGGCACTGAGTCTGGAGTTAGGAAACCTTGATATAAATCCAAGTTTAGCCTTTCTGTCACTGTGGGATCCTGGGTAAGTTCTATCACCTCTCTGATTCTCAGATTTCTTATTTCTGAAATGAAATCAAAGAATGAATAGGATTAATGATGTGGAAGTATTCTGTTTTAAAAAAAAATCATGCCAACCACCAATTGTTTTCATGAGAGGTGCCAAAATACATGAGAGGTGTCATGAGAGGTGGTATTTGGTTAGTTCATTAATTAATTTCTTAAATAGAGTTCTAGATGATTGTTTTATTATTTAGTTTAGATTCATTCATTAATTTATTTGAAATATTTCATCAACTAATAAACTATAGAAATTAAAATTAGTAGATAAAATCAATCACTCTCATATGTAAAAGTAATAAAGAGAAAATACAACTGAAGAAAAGATAGTATTTATAATTATAAGCACAGAAAAATATAAAAATTAATATAATAAGCAGAAACTCTAAAATAATACTACTAGACTATACTAGAGTCATGTTTTCCTTTAGGGGGGGAATATATGCATAGGGATATCATTGATTCCTTTCCTGTACAGTAAGATATGTGTAAGGATGAAACTCCAAACATCTAATCAAAGCATGATGGGTGCTGTAAGGTGAAGAGTTCCCGGGACTGACAGAAGGATGGGAGACATTCAAGTTCTAATTGGCCAGAATGAAGAATACAGTTAGTGGTCGCACTTAACTAATCCTAGAGTAGGAAGTTACTCTATCCCTCAATTCAAAAATATATTTTAGCCCAGCCGGGCTTAGTGGTTGATCACTGACCTATGAATCAGGAGGTCACGGTTTGATTCTGGGTCAGGACACGTGTTGCCCAGGTTGCGGGCTCAGTCCCCGATAAGGGGCATTCAGGCAGCCGATCAATGATTCTCTTTCATCATTGATGTTTCTATCTCTCTCTTCCTCTCCCTTCCTCTCTGAAACCAATAAAAACATTTTTTTCAAAAAAGAAAAAAAAATTGTTGTTTCAAAAGTGACTCCGTCAAAAAGATCAATCTTTTTCACAAGTAGCTTAACTGCCTGGAAGAACAAAGTCCAATGCTTTAAAAAAACAAAAAAACTATGAAATCCAGCATCCACTGAAAAACTATTGTTGTGTCAAGAAGTAAGGAATGTGACACAAAAGCTGGAGGAGGAACAGTAAATAGAAACACATCCAGAGGTGAGTGAAATAATTAAATTACAAGACCAGGATTTCTACACAGGTATTATGAATCCATTCAGTGTGCTTGAGGACTTAAAGGACAATAGAGACAATATTGAAGGAACTGGGAGGTATAAAAAACAGCCAAATAATTCTAGAGATGAAAAATAAAATATCATAAACATTTAAACAAATAATTACCTAATGGGATTAATAACAGATTAAATATCATGGCAGAGAGTGGAGGGAGACAAAAAGAATTTTTAATAAGTAACTTGAATTCAAGGAAACCATTAAAACTTCAGCACAGAGCAAGAAAAATGTACAGTTCCAAAGTGACCTGTTGGACTCCCTGCAGTCTGACATACAACCTTAAAATGAGAAGAGAGAAAGGTGCAGAAAAAATATTTGAAGAAATAATGGCAGAAGGTTTTTAACCACCCAGAGAAAAAGATGCGTTATGTACAGAGGAACAAACACAAGCATGCCCACAGACTTCATGACTAAAGATTTGCTTTCTAGACCACAAAGTACAATGTCTTTGAAGTGCGGAAGAAAATATATATGTCAAGTGGGAAGTCAATACTCAGAAAAGACATCCTCGACAAGGAAGGGTGAACTATTTTTTCAAACAAGGAAAGCTGAGAATATTTTTCATCAGCTCACAGGCTCTAAAAGAAATATTAAAGATGATTTGGGGCAGAAGGAAATGATATGACAAAAACACGGGTCCACATGCAAGAAGGAAGCTTGTCAAAAATAGCAAATAAATGGGTAAATATTAAAAAGGAATCAATGTGGGTTCTGTGTGATGGTAACTAAATGTCCAGATGATTATAGTGATAAAAGTGGGGAAAATAACTATTTAAGACAATAGAAAGCAGTCAAAAGCAGGAAGAAACTAGACAGGTTTTGTCTCTCAATAAAAGGATGAAAAATCTTAAAAGCCAGAAAAAAAAATGAGGCATTATATACAGGAAAAGAATAATAACAATTAAGGCTGGTAATTCATCATACTAAAAAGAGGTTAAAGATAATAGAATGACATTTTTGACATTTTGAGGGGAAAAACACATTAAAAAGTGTATGTCAAAATGAAGGCAAAATAAAGACATTTTCAGTTAAACCACACAAAAAACTTTATAGCAGATACACTACATGAACTGCTGAAATTGTTAATTTAAGGGATATAGTGCAATATGGTAGCTTGGATCTAAAATGAAGAGCAGTAGAAATAATAAATATGTAAGTCAGTATAAAAGTGTTCCTTAATTTCTTTTAAAGTCAATTGAGTAAAGTGAAAATAATATATGACAATAATAATGAATAGAAATCATAAATGAAAGTATACCACTATAAGGTTATTATATGTAAAGTCATGTTTAATTAGTTCAAGTTAAACTGTTAAAAGTGAAAGAGCATATTATAATACCAAAATAAATTAATAAAAGTTATTTTATATACAGATCTGTGTAAAAGTGGACCCATGCAGTTCACACCCATGTTGTTCAGGGATCACCTGTGTTTCTGATTTGAAGTTGAGGATCCCATATAGCTAGAGGGTTGACTTAAGTTACATGTGCATTTTTGAATGCACAGTGGGTCTCTGCCCCTAACCTCTGTCATTGTTCAAGAATCAACTCTGGATTTATAGGTAGATAGACAGATATATAGATGATAGATAGATAGATAGATAGATAGATAGATAGATAGATAGATAGATAGAAATGGGTGGTGGTAATGGCTGTACAGCAGTGTAAGTGTACTTGAATCACTGAACTGTACACCTAAAAGTAGGGTCTATAGGAATACAGAAAAAAACAAAAACTGGGTAAAATAGAATTTAAATGGAAAGATGGTAGATTTAAACATTGTAATTTAATTTTATATTAAATTTAACAAAGGAACTAAACACTCTAAACAAAAGGCAGCAGTTGTTAGATGGGAGGTGGTTCAATGCTGTTAACAACAGACACATTCAATAAATAAAGACATATAGGTTGAAAGAAAGTGGATTGAAATGATTAAATAATATGCCCATGGAAGCTGGTGTGGCTATGTTTATATCAGAGCAAAATAAAATTTAAGACAAAAAGTTATTCCAGAGATAAAGTAGATCAGTGTTAATTAGTGTTAATTAACCCTAAATTGTAAATCTTGCCTGTGTTTGCAGATAACAACAGAGATTCAAAGCGCATGATAAAATATTTGACAGAAATATGGGGAAAATACACTGAAAGTTAATCATAATTGAAGAATATGGGAAATACTCTAAAACTTACTCATAATTGAAGATTTAAACATTTTTCTTTCAGCAATTAATATGAAAATTAGACATATTTCAGTAAAAATGAGGGGTGATTTGAACAGCATCCCGAGTGAATCTGACATGACTCACACTGAACCAGAATCGAATCCAATCACTGCAGGACACACGTTTATCTCAAGTGCCCTTGGAATAGTCACTGACACACTCAATACGGCACCATCAAGAAAATCTGTGGATTTCAAAGGATTGCAGCAAGACAAACTATGTTTCCTGACTATAATGGAATTAAATCGTAAGTTAAAAAATAAAACAAAACAGTAAGATATCTAGAAAATTTATAAATATTTTCAAAGTAGGCAACACATCACAAGACAAATAAAATATTTTTCAGTGAAATATTGACAAAAATACAACATATGAAAATTGTGGGATAAACCTAATATAGCCCTTAAAGGGACATTTATCCTTTTAAATACTATTTAATGGGTTTAAATAACAAAAGTATTTTTGTTCACTGAGGACATGATATTAAACAGAAAAATTTAAGGAATTTTTGAATAAAGCGACCAAAACTAATAGATGAGTTAGGGAATTTTGCAGGATACAAATTTAATATATAAATGAATACATTTCTAAATCCTAGCAACAAAACATTTGGGAACTAAATTTTAAAGTATTACTTATAATGAACATCAAAATATAAAATAATTGAAATAATTGGGATTAAATGTATTGAAAACTGTGGAAGATCACTACATTGAAAATCAAAACATTGTAGAGCAGAATTATGAGCAACCTAATAAATGAAGAGACATACCATGACCATTAATTTAAAGGTTAAATGTTTTGAAGGCATGCATTTTCCTTAAGCGGACCTATAGATTTTTTGCCATATTAGTCACATTTTCAGTAGCTTTTCATTATAGAAATTGACAAGATCACTTTAAAATTTAGAAAGACAACTAAAACAGCCAACAGAATCCTAGAAAACGCATTTTGGGGGGGGGGGGGCGGGGGGGTTGTGACTGATTTCATAATTTAGTACAAATCTACAATAATAAATATGCTGCTTTATTATAACTAGTAAATATGTTGATAGAGGAAAGAATCTAGACATAAATCTGCACATATTTGCTACATTGATTTTTTTGAAAGTCAGGCTATCAGAGTCACTTAGGGAATTCAGTGGGAAAACATGGTTTCTTAAAAAAAAAATGGTACTGAAACAATTTGGAAAAATAAAATGAGCCTTTACTCCTAGCTCATACCACACTAAAAATTTTTGAGATAAACCATAAATGTAAAAATAAGAACTATAATACTTCTAGAATAAAAGGAGAGTATCTTCCTGCTCTTGGGGTAAGCGAATATGCCATGAACACCAAAAGCATTAATCATAAAAAAGATACATCAAATTTTATTAAATTAAAAACCCTTTGGTCTTAAAACATTTTAAAACTGAAAGTGCAAGCCACAAACTGGGAGAAAATGTTCACTTTACAGAAGTTAAATATATAAAGAACTCCTTTAGCTCAATATTAAAATATAAATAGCCCAATTAAATGGGCACTGGAATTATAATTTTTAAAAAGTGAAAATACGTTCAAGCACACATGCACTGAGATACCATTATATACCTACTTGGTGGATAAAATAAAAATGACTGAAACTACCAAATGTAGATAGCACTGTGGATTCATGGACTTCTCATGCATTGTAGGTAGACTATACCAGGGCTTCAACCACGTGGGAAAATAATTTTGCAGTTCCTTATAAAGTTAAGCATACACTTACCTAGTGGTTCCATTTCTTGGCATTTAATGAAGATGAAAATGTACATCTACAAAACGATATACAATATCCATAGAAGTTTTATTCATAAGAGCAAAAGATGCATAACAACCCAAATGCCTATCAGCAAGAATAATAAACGGTGACATATTCATACAATGAAATCCTTTGCAGCAAGAAAGCCAATCAAAGTAATGATATATGACAGACAAGGGGAAAACAATCTCAAACATTTTGTGTTGAATTTAAGAGTCAGATACAAAAGAATGTGTGCTGTATGATGCATACGTGGTATGAAATGAAAGAGTAGGCAAGCTTTTCTATGGTGACAGAAATCAGCTTTTTGTATTGGGTGGAGAATGAGTCCAAAGGAATATAGAGAACCTCCGAAGTGGTAGTAAGAAGGGAGAATATTTTTGTCAAAACTCATTGAATTGTACATTTATTTATTTTATGTAACATTGCCACGAATTATAAAAAGGACAACGGTTGTATGACTTACATTTTTTTTTAAGAAAAATAAGAGCCAAAGTTATATTTCCTACAAGTTTTTCTACAACCTCCTTTTTTTAGAAGAGGTCTAATAAATGCTGCCATAGTTATCAGAGGAGGACATGTCCACCCAGGAGAATCACTCCTGTTTCCCAGAACCCTGGTATTTCAGGAAACCAAATATTATGAATTCACCCTTAGGTATTATACTTTATGTGATTCTGGATACATTTGAATTTAATAGCTATTTCATTTTGAGGAACAATGAATCTGAATGCAAGCATGATATTTAATGATAATTAGGAATTTTTAAAAATTTATTAGATATGATCATGGTATTCAGGTTTTATAGAAAAATGATCATTTTTCGAAATGTATTCTAAATTTTAGGGTGTAAAATGGCATAATGCTTTATTTATTATACTTGAGTGTTTAAGCAAAAATTAGGCAAATTCAGTATGACAAAATGTTAGTTATCAAATCTGGATGATGGTTATATGAATGCTGGTTGTACTTTCTCCTCTCTGTTTTCTATAAATAAGATTAAAAAAACACTAAAATTTAAAATACTTTTTTTAAAAAGGTATCTTCCCTCTAGATTCTGTGATACTAATTATGAATGTCTTTTAAATGCTTAGATAAATGCTTGGGTGGCCAATTTCTTTCAAAATTCATAGAAGCATAAAGTAAATAATTCTAATTCCCATTACTACAGGTCATATATACACTGAGTGGCCAGATTATTATGATCTCTGAATGCATAATAATCTGGCCACTCAGTATATATATATATATATATATATATATATATATATATATATATATATATATAGAGAGAGAGAGAGAGAGAGAGAGAGAAAGAGAGAGGCTCAGTGCATGAATTGGTGCATGGGTGGGGTCCGGCCATCCTGGCCAGGGGGAGGGGACATGGGCGGTTAGCCAGCCTGCCTGCTGGTCAAACTCCTGATCGAGGGGACAATTTGCATATTAGCCTTTTATTATACAGGATATATACTGAGTGGCCAGATTATTATGCATTCAGAGATCATAATAATCTGGCCACTCAGTGCATATATATACAGTATATATATATATATATATATATATATATATATATATATATATATATATATAGTCAGTTACTGTTTCCTCTAGGAAGCTCATAGGCATGATGCTTCATTTCAGTACTTTTACCTTAGCCTACTGTTCTTCATGAAGACAAATACTGGAATCATTCTTAATTTTCTAAATTCTTCTCTCCTCCAATGATACTGTTGTAATTCTCAAAAAAGGAGTGTTCTTTTCTTGACAGAGCGGGGATGCATCTTTAGAAAATAATTTCCCCATTGATTGCAGTATGTCAGCTCCATTTCCTTCCTGGCTCTTGGTCAAGAACTTGGCAAGATGCCCTGGGCAGTGTGGCTCAGTTGGTTGGCACACCATCCCATACAGCAAAAGGTGGCAGCTTCAATTCCCAGTCAGGACACATACAGGAGGCAACTAACCAATGTTTTTCACTTCTCTCTCTCTCTCTCTCTTGCTCTCTCTCTCTCGCTCTCTCGCTCTCCAATTTAAAAAAAAATGTAAAAATACGAACTTGGCAAAACTTGTACAGATTTTCTGGGCATACATGCTGTATTTACTGGCTCATGTTTTGTTTTCTTTAGAAATCTGATTTTATTATATGTAGGTTTCTATTGCAAGCTGCCCCAATTCTCTTTAGACATGAGGGGTATAATGAAGAATATGTGAATGAATAGTTCAGTGAATCAATGAATTAATGATTGAGTGAGCAAGTCTATGGATCCTTCCATCTCTTGTTGGGTTCCATCAAAAGGTCATCACTCTTATCTGTGCAAAATGCAGAATTTTGATCAGCATATTTAACAGGTCCTTACAGATGAAATGACAATCACTATTCTAAATTAGGTTTATTTTATACCACATATGCCAACATGAGGCTCAGAAAATCATTTCTCTCCAGACAATTTAATGCCACTGCCCTGGTTTTCTTTTTCGTTACTTCCCCTGGGCTCCTGGTGAAGAATTTCTCTGGCTTCTGCTGCAATGAGAGGTGTTTATCTCACCAGGGTTCCGGAGCCCCTCTGAAGGGTACAGCACATTCTCTTTTCTCCCTGAAGGTGTTTAATGGCCATGAGAATGTGTTGACAGGCTGAGGCTGGGCAGCACTTTTATTCCTTATCAATGCTAGGACCAGGAAGCTTCAGCCCTCACTGCTACGTACGCCCCTACACTGACCATCCCCTCTTCGAAGCCAGTGATCAGAAGCAGTAGCATTTTTCTGGAACAACCAAGATTTTCACGAGTCATGTTCTTCTTAGTGTATTTGAAATGGCACCAGCCATGGGGCTATTGGCAGATGGATATGAATTCAGATCTACTGTGAACTTCTCTGTAGCAGAAGTGATACTTTTGCTTTTTGCATCTCTCCCTGAATAATAAATCTTCAGACAGGGTATATGGCAGATGGTGGTGGTCTGAGAGTCACCATATGGACTGCCAAGAGTAAACATGATTTGGGGGTGTCACAAGGCAGACACCACTCTGCATAGTTGAATGTAGAATGTCTTAATAAGGTTACCTGATGTTTAAATTTGGACCAAGATCATTCCATTAGTTAATGATGGTCCAAGATTCTACCCGGATCCTCCCAAAGGAGTCAGGGAAGAGTGGCGATTGAAAACTCTTATTTTGAAGTCACACAGACTTGGATCTGAATCCTGTTTTGATCTCTAGTAACTTTATGAAAGTAGCTGTCCCTCCTTGAGTCCAGGTTCCTCACATATAAAAGAGGGAATAATCATGCCTAATTGAGATAATGCATGAAAAATGCTTAGCCTGGTATCCAATATGTTAATGTTATAAGAACCTAATAAACAGTAATAATTATTAATAACATACATCCTCTCTAATAAAATGGTAATATGCAAATTAACCATCACTCCGCTACATAAGCCATGCCCACCAGCCAAGCCACGCCCACCAGCCAATCAGGGTGAGTATGCAAATTAACCCCAATCCAAGATGGCTACAGCCACAGAGAGCAAGGTTTCCCAGGTAACAGAGGAAGCCAAGCTTTCCATAGCTGTTGCAGGCCTAAGCCTCCACTCAAGCTACAAAGTTTCAATAGTAGAAGGTAAACAAATTCAAATAAATGGCGGCAGAATGGAGCTTGAGAGAGCAGGCCAGGGTTGACGCCGGCAACAGGGGAAGCAAAGCTTTCCGCACACCCTGGCCCGGCTCACCCGCTTAAGGCTACAAAGTTTCAATTGTAGAAGGTGAATTAACTGCCACAGAAATGGCTGCCGGAGCCCCAGGCTTGGCTCTGCTCCAGGCTACAAAGTTTCAATTGTAGAAGGAAAATAAATTCCAGATACCAGGGCCTCTCCTTGGGTTGCCAGGGGGTGTGGCCGGCCTGCAAACCACCACAGCCCCTCGCTCAGGCCGCCCCACACCCCAAGGGAACCCCCACCCTTATCTGTGACACCCTTCAGGGCAAACCAGCTGGCCCCCACCCCTGTACCAGGCCTCTATCCTATCTAATAAAAGAGTAATATGCAGATTGATCATCACTGCAACACACAATATAGCTGCCCCCATGTGGTCAAAGATCCTGCCCCCATGTGGACACAAGATGGCCACCACAAGATGGCCAGCAGGAGAGGGCAGTTGGGAGGCACCCGGCCTGCAAGGGAGGGCAGTTATGAGGGACCAGGCCTGCAAGGGAGGGCAGTTGAGAGGGACCAGGCTTGCAAGGGAGGGCAGTTGGAGGTGATCAATCCTGCAGGAGAGGGCAGTTAGGGGTGACAAGGCTGGCAGAGGAGGGAAGTTGGGGGCAAACAGGCTGGCAGGGGAACAGTTAAGCATCAACCAGGCTGGCAGCAGAGTGGTTAGGGGGTGATCAGGCTGGCAGGCAGAAGTGGTTAGGGGCAATCAGGAAGGCAGGCAGGCAAGCAGTTGGGAGCCAGCAGTCCTGGATTGTGAGAGGGATGTCCGACTGCCCGTTTAGGCCCGATCCCACCAGGATCGGACCTAAACGGGCAGTCGGACATCCCTCCAGGAGTCCCAGATTGGAGAGGGTACAGGCTGGGCTGAGGGACAACCCCCCACCGTGCACGAATTTCATGCACCGGGCTTCTAGTGTATTAATAATTATTAATAAGTAATGAATAGTAATTGTTCTAATATTAGAATTATACATAATACATATATAATAGTAATCTATACTAATAAAAGGGTAATATGCTAATTAGATCGGATAGACTGGATATCTTCCAGATATACTTCTGGAAGCCACAGTGGTGGGACCGAGGCAGAGGCTGTTGGGGCAATCAAGCAGGCAGGCAGAGTGGTTAGGGGCAATCAGGCAGGCAGGCAGGTGAGCAGTTAGGGGCAATCAGGCCAGCAGGGGAGAGCAGTTAGGGGTGATCAGGAAAGCAGGGGAGAGTAGTTAGGGACATCAGGCAGGCAGGCAGAGGCAGTTAGGGGTGATCAGGAAGGCAGGCAGAGGGGTTAGGGGTGATCAGCAGGCAGGCAGAGGTGGTTAGGGGCGATCAGGCAGGCAGGCAGGTGAGTGGTTAGGAGCCAGCAGTCCCGGATTGCAAGAGGGATGTACGACTGTGGGATCAGGTCTAAACCGGTAGTTGGACATCCCCCAAGGGGTCCCGGATTGGAGAGGGTGCAGGCCAGGCTGAGGAACCAACCCCCGCCATGCACGAATTTTGTGCACTGGGCCTCTAGTGCTAATATATGTATTGAGTCCCATTTTGGTCACATTGAAGATATAAAAATGAATTATACATTCATCTTATATTCATAGGACTATAGTTTTATTAGAGAAATAAAGCTTGTGATATCTGCCTCCCAAAGTGGTGGAGGGTTAAATTAGATGGGGCAAGTGAAACCCAGCACAGTAGCTGACAGCTGTTCCTATGACACACTGCTATGACACATGTGGGAAATGTTAAAATCCAGAAGACATTCCAATAATGTGGCTTGGGAAATCAGAGGGCAAACAGTAACTTACCACTTAAAGGATTAAGGGAGTGAGCAGAATATGACAGCCCCAGTGGAGGAAGACATGGGGAAAAGACATTATATTTAAAGATGCAAGAATAAAGGGAATTAGCATTGCAGTGACCAGCGGCAGGAGTGTGTGGAGGAATTTTCATGGCAAACACAGGTAGCTTAAAGGACAGGGCCCCTCTAGACTTAAGAACATCTTTTTTTACATAGATGAGTAAATATTTAGAGTTCGAAAGAATTTTTCACTCTTTAATTGCTTCTCAAATACAAGTTGAACAAGTTCATGGCCCCCATTTTCAGATGAAGAAACTAAGACTGGTGACTTTGAAGGCTTTGCCCAAGTTCACCAGACTCAAAAGTGACTGAGCCACAGTTGGCTTCCAGGGCAGTGGGGTGCAGTGCGCTTCCTCACGCCAGGCTGCCTTCCTCATGCTTCCTAACTAGAAATGACAGCCAGGATTGCTCTTCATCCCCCTGTGATGGCAGGATACCAGCACACGGTGGTAGCTCCAACATGAAATACACGCTGAGCCATGGGCTTTCTGTTTGAGGGCTGCCTGGAACCACAGGCAATGCAGAGAGTGAAAACGGCAAATGGAAAACTATGCCCATGGTTCTTTCTATGAGTTTGCAAAAGTCATCTGCACATGGAGAGTAAATAATGTTTTCTGCTGTGTGAGGAGCCTGAGCACCAAGTGGCGGACACTGCATTGCATTTTGAAATCAACTTGAATTTGAATTTAGGGTCAACTTTTATACTTTTCATGCTTAAAGGTAACCTGTAGATACACATTTCTCTCTCTCTCTCTCTCTCTCTCTCTCTCTCTCTATATATATATATATATATATATATATATATATATATATATATTTGCATTTTATCTTTATTTATCTTTATGGGGACCTTAGTTTCTTTCTTACTAACATAAGATTGAATTCCATGTTCTTTAAGGACTTCCTATTGTGCTGGTTGCATTCTAAGTCTTTATTCTGAGAATATAGTTAAATTTTATAACCCGAGATCCTATTTTTACAATGGCTGAGTGGAGATCTCTTTGCCTTTTGAAACATTGGTTCAAAATAGCATGTCATGTACCAGTGGTCGGCAAACTGCGGCTCGCGAGCCAATTTGCCGCTCTGTTGACAAATGAGTTTGCGGACCACTGTCATACACCATGGAAATTCCAAATCCTTGCCAAGTTTTCTGCAAGTTCCTAAGGTGGGTGGAGTATGCCACAGGGAGGAGTTTTGTTCTCATGAGTATTAGGATTCTGACTAAGTCTATGGCTTGCCCTGTCCATCCCCCCTCCCCCCCTCCGGCCCCCCGCCCCCCGCTCCCCTGCATTTGGGGTTTCTGGGCCATCCTGAATTGCTGCAGATCAAAAGCAATACAGCAGCATTTTTTTACAAACTCCCCACTAAAGGCCACTGGCCCAAGGTGTTTATTTTCCCAACATTTCAATTTCTCCTGCAGAAGAGTTTAGTTCACCTCTTGCATTACCCTTTCATTTTGAAGGCCCATGTCTTTGGGGCCTCACTTTCACTCCAAGACTTTGCCAGGCATAGTTCTTTAAAAAAAAAATAGTCCCCTCCCTAAGGGAAATTCTGCAGCAAATATTAAAGATTTTCCTTCACCACAAATCCATTTGGTATTTAACAAGAAGCATGGGCCCTGACAGCTGGGCCCAGATAAAACTTTCTGTGAACATTTTCCATGTCATTAAATGTTCTTCCACAACATCATTTTTAATGGCCATGGAGCATTTGAACATATGCATGCCCTATAATTTATTTAACTGATCCTTGATCGCTATACAATTAAGTTGGTTTGCAAAACTCATGCAATTTCAGGATTTCACCATTTTTAAAACCACTTGCCAATAGAATAGGAGAAAAAAATGCCACTTCAGTGTTGATTTATTTATATGGTGTGTGGTTTTGTTTTGTTTTTTTAGTTCACCAGTAAATGTAAATACTTTTCTCATTAATTGATCATTTAAATTTTATTCCTCCATCTCATCAGACAATCTTGTTGGCTCTGATTCCAAATATGTACTAAATCTCTCCACTTCTCTCCTGCTTTGCTGATATCTCCCTAATCTGAACCACGTGCACTGCTGAAATCACCCTCTAGGTGGACCACCCGAATCCACACTTGTCTTCATGCAAAAACAAACTAGATAATGCCCTCTCCTGCTCGTACAGTGGTCCTTCTCATTCCTCTCTCATTCCTCTTACAGCACAGTCTCACAGCCTTCAAAGTTCTAGGTGAGCTGGCCCCTGTCTAACTCTCTCACCTGTGACCTTGTCTTGTATTGCTCTGCCCCTTCATTCACTAGCCTGCGGCCACATCAGCTGTCTTTCTGGTTTTTTGTTTGTTATAATTCAGGCTCATTCCTGCTTTAGTGCCTTCAGTACTTGACTTCTTCTCTGTTGATCTGGACTCCGTTTCCCACCCCCACTTCCAGACCTGCATGAGGCTGGCTCCCTCTTATCCTTCAGAATCCATCCTCAAGCACTGGCTTCTCACAGAGAAATTTCTCTACCCACTGAAACAGAATTAGCCTTTTCTGCCTCCTGGGAGCTGGAGCAGCATGGACCAAGATGCTAACACATTCATGTTCCTTTATGGTTTCTTTCTTTGTTGAGCAAGGCAGGAGGGAGGAGTGATGAAAGATTCGACTGGACACCTAGTCAGAAGGCCAGATAATATAGGGCATTATCAATCAGCTAAGTATCTTGTATTTTATTCTTTAGGAGTGTAGGTAGGGTTTTTTAGAGCTCCGTATCGTTTTGTTCAACCATCATTTATTCATATCAATCATTTATTTAAGGCCTACTATCTACCAGACATTGACAGATATTAGAGAAACAGAATTATCTTTGCCTTTAAGGGGATTGCAGTTATAATTGAGAACCCAAAATGCTCATTGTCCCCAGAGCACATGTAAAATCCTGAACCATGAGTTCTCCCAATTCCCAGTAGACTGTGATCCATTAAGGAGACGTCTCTTAAATGAAACAGTTAAGATGCATCAGATTCTTATGCCCTCAAGTCTCTTAACCTAAGGAGTTCTACTTCTTTCACATACTAATAACTTCCCTTGCTATCCTTTAGCTAGAGGCTGTAAATGAACATGCGAAAGCCCTTGGCTTAAAGACCTAGATAAAAATTCCACCCAAACATCCCATGGATACAAACTGCAAGTCTCACTTACCCAAAGGCTTCTTCCACCTCCAGCCAGTGGTGGAAAGAGGTGAGGAATTAATGAGGGGAGTGCTGTCAGATTTAATCTTTTTCCCTTTGATAGGAGAAGACACCTTGCACATCAATGAACATGCCGTCTTATTGACTGTATTTCTACTCTGGGTGTCCTAGAGATGGAAGGTGTCAGTTCTCATCTCTTTGATCCATCACCGCAGCATGTTTGAGAGGAGATACAGGGCCTCTTCATGTTTCTTTCCCATCTCTTTTAATTATATTCAACACAGAGAGACAAGACTTACCTCCCCATAAGCAAGATGCCTTCACCACTCTGAAACTGTTTGCCTGCTCTTCTGGTTTGGGGCAACACTCAGTTCTGTAATTTTTGACCCATCAAGGTTAAAGAGAATGTTTTTTCTTTCTTTCTTTCTTTTTTCTTCTTTTTTTCAATAGACCATGGAACAATACAACTTAGAAAATATATACATAACGGCTCAACTGGCTATCTTGGACACACTCTAGAGCAGTGATTCCCAACCTTATTTGTTCATGCCCCACCTAAGCATCTCTAAAATTCTGATGCCCCCCATGATATATAATTCTTATTATTCAAAAAGTGAATTCTTATTCACCTGGAGGAATCTAAAAGGCCATTAACTTGGTCTAAATAGGCTTCCATAGAACATGGCATCCATGAAAGTGAAAAAGAAAAGAACAAAAGGACAGTTGAAGTACTGAGGAAGAAATCACTAAAAATTGTTAAAAAATAATAATAATATGAAGTGATATGAAAAAATAAAGTTTCAAAACATAATAGAGAACTGAAATGCATAAATATGTCACAATATATATTTATATACTATATATGAGGCCTCTAGAACCATAAGAAATGCAAAAAATTCACTGTTAATAACTCATTCTCAAATTGCCCTCCTTAAAAATCAAACTGCCCCAGGTTGGGAACCACTGCTCTAGAGTTAATATATTTAGGAACCCTCATCTTTTATTGAATATACTCTTTACATAAGCACATATTCTACAGAAGGTGTCCTTAATGTTTTTTATGCCATGAACATCTTTGACCTTCTAGTGAACCCAGTGGAATACTTCTGCAGCCAATTACAGAATGAGACCCTAAGCAGAGGAAGAGGAGAAGAACGGTTATTTTAAGGGGCTACCCCTTTGAATTGAGGTATTGGGAAAGGGAAGATTATAATATCAGGATATTCTTGGGCCCCAGAGATCAAACCCAATCTTCACTCAACTGACCTGTTCTACGTTATCCGCACTAGCTGCCTGGACATATCCTAGGCAAATTCTGGCCATCTCTTCAAATTACTGATGCTGATCATCAGAGTCACTTCCCAGCTCCTGGTGATTTTTCTCTTCTGTGAGAATCAGAGGCATCAGCTGTCATATCTGTGTTAGGTGATTCTGCTCCTCTGGCCACAGATAATTCATCCAGTTACCTGAGCCACATCGACCAATCAGAGGCATTCCCCAGGAGAATATGAGCTGGAAGGAGAGGATAAAGAGCCGGTTCTTTTCAGGCAGTGAGAGGAAGAATGTAAGGCTTGGGAGCTGCTGCTGGCTATGTTTCTTGCCAAATAGAGGATGGAAATGAATATTCAAAAGAATATATAAAACAGATATACAGAGAGAACAGCAAACACTCTGGTGGGGATCAGCTCCTGATTGCAGTCGTCACAGTGGTCCCCTGCATTCTAAGCTCTCCCTAGTCCTGGGTACCACCTCTTATCATTCCAACCACCCCCTTTCTGTTGCAATTCCTACAGGTTGGGCTTGATCTCTGGGGCCCAACAATATCCTGGTACTAAAATCTTCCCTGTCTCCATACCTCAATTCAAAGGGATAGCCCTTAAAATAACTGTCCTTCTCCTCCGCCTATGCTTAGTGACTCAGTCTGTACTAACAGCTTAAACGTACAGCAAAAGCCTTCCTGCTCTTCCCTCGCATTGATAATCTGAACCACACAAATGGACAGACTTAGCATCCTGTTCTGTATCTGGCACTGACTCATTTTTTTTTCTCTAATTCAACTAATGGTATTTTTTAGGCATTACTTAACGGTACCATTTCATATACCTGGGAAAGACATTAGAGATTTCTATTTCAACCCCCTCATTGGTGAAGACGGAGAAAATGGCACTAAGACAGAAGTGACTTCCCTAAAGTCATGTAACATTTCTCAAAGTGAGTTCTACTTGGGCACGGCAACATCAACAAATAAAAAGGTGCTCCTGGGGAAACCAGTTACAGAGAGGCGTGTCTTATACATCTTTTAACAAATTGTTTTCTATATAAGCACCATTTCTGGGAAATCCTTCAGAAAAGGAAAAGCAGTTTAAATGGTTTCAACCACAAGTATAGAACTCTTATTTCACCAAACACGTATTGGTTTGCAGTTGAACTAGTGTTCATGCATTTTTAGTAATACTACACAATTAAATGGTTAGAAGTCTCTCTCACTCTTTCAAACACACACATACACACAGATGCACACCATGCATCACACAAAAACATACATGCATGCAGATATACAATAAGATAGAGGCAGTCATCCAAAGCTTTGCAATGATAAGGAAATAAAAGAATACATTTTTAACCCTGAGTTTTTCTTTTTTTGTTGTTGTTTTTTTGTTAATACTGATTAAAATTGAAACTGTGGATTTGTAGGAACTTAGTTCTGCCCCAGATCTGATATAGTTTCATTGACAAGTTGCTTAACATCACGGAGCGTCCGATTCTATTGTTAGACAAATGAATTTTACTTATTGAGATGAATTTTACTTATTACTACAGAGCTTTCTTTATTTTGTTTGGAATGCCTGTATATCTTGGGATAACAGATGATATGGGAACAATTAGAAAACACTAAAATTCTCACTATCCTTGATGATCCCCTCTCCTTCCATCCCTTCCTTCTGTTCTTGCTGCCACTGGCCTGTGGGCAGATGGGATCCAAGCCCCCTCATGTACCCACCCGCTCTTACCTGTGGAGCCGGGAAGTCACTTCATATCCAGCAGATAAGTAGTCCAGAAGCACAAAGGGATTCAATATAAGGTCTGCATTCTACACATTCTCATTCTTCTTTACAATTAGGATAACCTCCGGTCTAGATGGGAAAACCATCACATTCTTTCAAAGGGACAACTTCGCTCTCTCCAGGACCTTCACAATTGGGCTAGGTTAATAAAGAGTGCTCACAGGCCTTATCAGTTTGGGTTCATTACATGAGAAACATGCAATCCTGGATGTTGATGATTCTACTCTCAAAATATCTAGAGAAGTTTTATCTTTTTCAATGCACAATTATTAAGGTGAGTACCATTGCAATAAGGAAAAAAATGTATCTCTATCAGTGTCCATAAAAACATTCTTCTTATATTCCCTTAAAGTATGATCTTTAGGTATAATTATGACAGGCAATATATATTGACCACCTCGGCCCATTCACTGGCCTTAAAAGCACACTGGCATTATCTTATGTATTGCTCCATGTTAGCCCATATGACAGGTACTAGTATAATTACCATGTTTAGAGTAGAAAATTGAGAATTAGAGAGAATAAGTAAGAGCTAGTGTGTGGTAAAGTAAGAAAGCCAATTAAAGCTGTAAGACTGCAAGTACTGTGCATGTAGCTCTACATAGTCTGCCTCAATTATACTTAATCTTAATGTACTCGCATTTGAGTGTATACATAAAGATATGTATTCAGTTATTTTATAATTTGGTTGATGCATAATTTGGCTCAGTCTAAGTTTTTGTTTGTGCAACATAGAGATGTTTTGCCAGAATGATCTTTATGAGCACTTACTGGAGAGTCAAGAAATTCAATCCAGGCATGATAGATGGTTCGCAAAAAGACAGCAGTCATTTATCTTCCCACCCCTTTGCCAGGTGATTTTGCAGCAATTTCTATCAAGAAGTGGACTCTATTAGGTGCTCCTCTGGAAATCGAGCTACTTTGTTACGTCCTGTGGGCAATTAAAGTAGCAAAAATGAGATTGCTCCAGTTCTGAGCCTCCGCATCCAGAACCCTTGCACACATCCACTCTTCTTAGTCCGCCTCTGTCCTGTGAGCGACCTGGGCCAGCCTGTGGGCTACTGCTCATGTGGCCCACTTACCTTTGTAGCACTAACCAACAGTCAGCCACTGTCAAACATGTACACAAGGCTCTAGACCTGTCTCTACCCACGTTGAAAGCTGATCATAGACACATGAGCAAGCCCAACTGAGATCAATCAAGCTTATCTAGATCCACAGAACCACCAAATTAATCCATAGACTCATGAGCAACATTAAATATTGGTTGATTGTTTTAAGCCATTAATTTTCTTACAGTGTCTCGTGATGCAATAATACGTTAAGTGAGAAACCAAGAAAGCAATAGCAAAAACATGTTTTCTTATTACTACATAATTCATGTGTGTTTTGTGTTTTTTTTGCATCATTCATTCATTCAGTAATCATCTGGTAACTGGCTGCTCTGAGTCTGTATTTGAAAGAGGCCAAGAAAGAAGTATTGATCTGAGGCTTTAACTGTGTTCTATTGTAATGAGTATAAGTTTAGTTTAGACTCAGCTAGAGAGAGCAGGACAAGCAGTGCCTTCTTTAGAATGAAGCGCCTTGGTCATCTGGCATTAAGAAACACTTGGTGACTTTATCAAGACTTGGCTGTTCTGACGAAAACCCTGCTCACCGATTCCATCCCTGGCTTTCTTCATCCTTGGTCCAGCTGTAACATGGTTCATTTTGCTGCACATCTTGCACATTTCCCTGTGCCTATTTCTGTCCTCACAGAGTTTGATCAATACAGCAACCTTTTTTAAAAACTTATTTTCTATTTGACCTACTTTATTTCTTTCCAAGTTCTTAATTCTCCCTTTGACCTATCTTATCACTACTCCAATGCCTCAGTTTACCTTAGACAAAGTTCTAAGGATGCATAGCACCCACCTCTCACCACCTGCCAGGAATCTTTTCTTGTCCCATCTTTGTGTCATAAGACACTAGAAATGATGATGGGGAAGAAGTTGGCAGATAGAAAAGAGCCATAAATATACAAGCTAACTCATAAATCAATACTAATGATAAACTGTATTCAAGTGCCATTTAATTCTTTGTGATCGTCAGTCATGATATAAAAAGTTCCTGCCAACACCCTCCCTGTGGTTACCCTCTCAGCTCCTTCATACTAGTGTAGTTGCCCACTCTCTGTTGTCATTCTGTCTATCATCTCAATGATGGTCTATTTAGTTTGAATCATCTCATTCTGGAAGCATTTTACTGTGGAATATCACTTAGAGGGTGATAGAGAGGAGAGGTCACTTCTCTTCCTGCAACCAGTTAGAAAACTTCTACATCAAACACATGTGCTAATGACGTTTAAACCCAGAGTGTCTTCCTGTTTCCTGGTATCAGTTAATCCTCACCCACCAGGGTGTGTGTGGATTGTTCTGGTTCGAGTGGAAAAGGAAGCAGCCCACCCCTGACACCTACCCTGCGCCCTTCCTTCCCATTCTCACCCGTGTCCCTTTTCTCCCCAACACCGTCTTTTTGGTTCATAATTAGACTCTCAACCCTCCAGGCCCCGTCAGCAAAGTGAGCTACTAAAAATACAGCCCTGCAGGAATACATTCAACTTCTATTTCTGTTATTTTTTAACGCCAGTTCCTGACGAACAAAGCAGTTAAACAAAGGAAAGAAAGTGCTGTGATTGCGGAGACGGAACGCGGTCACATACTTCGTTCATTTTAATTACACAAAGTTATCATTTAGCAGGAGCCCAAGGAAAGCGTTCACAGATCTCCCTTCTTTTGATATTTTCAATTCAAAACCTCTTCCAATGGCCCTGAACATAAATATCTTCATGGTAATCCTGAAGCCCCCACCCCCATCTCGGCAGAGCCTGTGAGACAGGCACTGCGGCTCTCACGGTGTGGGGGAGGCGGGACATCACTGGACTGTTCTGCTAATGAGACCTACTTCCGTCACAACCCTGACTGACTCGTAGCATTTAAGATGGACCTTTGAAAAGTGGGTTAGGAAATGAAGGGGGACAGGAGGAGGGCTATGTCTTGAACTCCCATGTATACTAAGAGTTCTCAATCTTAAGAAGTAGCTAAAGAAGCCAGAACACATATGTGAGTAGAAAAAAACACACAAAAGTCTTGCTTGTGTGAAAACCTTAACCTGGATTTTTCTACTCCTCACCCACATGCTTGAAAATCTGTCTTGTAACAATTAACAAATGGTTCTTTTCCTTGTATAATATTAGGTATTATTTACTTAATGTATATTATATATCATTATGTATTATATATCTTAATGTATGTAACATACATTACATGATGTATATTATATATCACATATACTGATAAAGAATCATATATTGAATAGCTTATTTAATCTGCATGAAATAAAATTACTAGTACCTATATACTATTGTAGGTCCTCCATATCTGTAGGCTCTACATCCATGATTCACCAGAGGTTTAAAATATTCCCCCAAAAATGTTATATTGTCGCTGGCATGTACTATGTAGTTAGACCTATGATGGTTGTATGAGTACTAAACATATACAGACTTATTTTCTTATCATTCCCTAAACAATACAGTATAACAGCTATTTATGTAGCATTTATGTGAGGTATCATAAGTAATGTACAGATGATTTAAATTGTATGGGAGTGTGTGTGCAGTAATTTTGCAAATTCTACCCCATGTGATATAAGAGACGTGAGCGTCTGTGGAGTTTGGTGTCCATGGGGAGTCCTGGAAGCAATGCCCTGTGGAAACTGAGGGAAGACTGTGTATATAGGGACATAGCTGGTTCCTGGGACATAGCTGGTGTTCAATAAACATTAGCCTAATGAGTAAAGGGATAAATAAAGAAATTATCATGTGACTAGTTGAATGAAGTAGTGTGTGAATATAATTTTCCATAGAAACCTGAAAGCAGCTTAGACATTTGCCCAGTGGGTTGAAGACAGAGGATGCTTCCAAAGTCAAGGACCTGAGCAACAGCATTGCTAGTTTAGAATGGGAAATCTAAATGCCCTGCTAGAAACATTGAACAGTTCACCTCTAAAAAAACTGAAAGCCATTGGATATTTTTACCCAGTGAAGGAAAATGATCAAATAGGCATTTTGGAGAGACCACTATGGTGATAGAGAAAGCACTGAAGGGAGGGTTTAAAAAATCATAGCAAGGAAATAACTAATTTATAAGATTTTAATTGTATTTCACTGAAATGAATTTACAGGACACAAATTGTAGAAAAACATAATTTGGAGGACATATGTTCTAATATTCCATTTGTTTAACATGACCACCTAGAGTTATTAAATCAACCTGTGGTATGGGTCAGTTGTTCCCATAAATGTAGCTCAGTGATGTTGGTCATGCCAATTAGCCTCATTTTGTCTCATCTCTATAATGGGTATGTTGATTTCCATATGGTACAGTGGTGAACATGAAAGTGCAGTAACACTTAACAAAACTATTTGATAAGCCAGGAAGTGATGATTCTAGTTTATTATCAGTTTGATCACTATAATTAATACAAATGCCAGGGTGGGTAATAAAAGTCGAGGAATGACTAACCTTAGCACTGTTGTCCCAGAGCTCTGAGTTGGCAGTCTGCTGGAAAATGGAGGTCATCGTAGCATCAACTTCAAGTCTAAAAGAAATGAATTGAGATTGATTGACTATCCTTGATGCCAAACAGTGTGCAGTGCATAATGAGAGATAAATAAATGGTCTCGACTGAGGTCCTTGATATCTGAAAGCACAGACACACACATATATGACAAAGTACGTGCCAACAGAAAATTCAGTGCTACAAATTGTTGACTGAGTCTCGCATTACATTCCATATCTCTGATAATGTCTCCAATCTGAAATGAAGGGATTTATTTCTGACCACTCAGACACACATTGATTAGGTTATGCCAAACCTCTACAGTTCATTTACAGAGGCCTCTTTTTATTTATTTGCACCTCTCAGTCCCTGGTGACACAGGAGGATCCCTCAGCCCTTTCACATCCTCACTGGAACTTGTGCTTTCTTTCAGTCGCAAGAATGATGGTATCTATCCATAAGCCTATAAAACGGATATTTGATTTGCTTGAGATGAAGACTCACTGAGCTAATTTTGTTATGATGAACCATCTACCATGAGTTTTGTACGTTTTATGGGCCTGAAACACCAATGTAATCCAATTTGTCCATGAATAGAGTCTGTGGCCATATTAGCAGGTCATTTTTGGTACAAAAGAGGGTAAACTGAAGTTCCCCTAGGCAGGGATGGGTTCACTGACACAATTGTATGCCTACTCTACACACTAGTCACTGGGGAGGGAACAGGAGAAAGAGATAATGGCCTTTTTTATCAACAAGCTCTCCATTCCAAAGGAAGGGCAGACGATCACAATGGAAGGTAATAGGTACAATAATAATAGTAGGAATCAGTTTTCACAGAGAATAAATTCATTCATTCACTCACCAAATGTTTTATGAGTAGTAACTGTCAAACAAAAGAATGTTTTTCCCCAGATGTGGGATCAGTAAAGGTGTTGAAGTCAGAGTCTCACCTGAGCAGTGTATGTAGAATGATGAGAACTTGACTAGTTAGACCCTGTGGGAGATAATTGGCAAGGATGGCTGTGATGGTTCCTCTCCCTGTACCTATGTGTCTTTAAAATTAGACTCTGCATGTCTTCATATGAAGAGGTAAAGTTGGCTTTTTTTCCTAGCTTCTTATCTTGTGCACTCATGTTCAAAGCAGCATTATTCACAATAGCCAAAAGATAGAAACAGCTCAAATGTCCACTAGTGTATGAATAAATAAACAACATCTGGTATAGACATACAGTTGAATATTATTTGGCCTTAAAAATTATTTAAATTCTGTTAGATGCTACAGCATGGAGGGACCTTGAAAATGTGCTAATTGAAATAAGATAGACACAAAAGGAGAGATATATTGTGTTTTCATTTATATGAGATAAAGAGTAGTCAAATTCATGAAGAAAGAATGTAGAATAGTTGTTACCAGAGGCTCAGGGGAGGGCAGAATGGGTAGTTACTGTTGAATGAACAGTTTCAGTTCGGGACTATGAAAAGTTCTTAAAGTCAATAGTAATGATGGGAATACAATAATGTCAATGCACTTAGTGCCCATGAATTGTACCCTCAGAAGTGGTTAAAATGGTAAACTTTAGGTGTATTTTATCAGCAGAATAAAGCAAGTCAAAATAATAATAACAACAACAACAATCTATATATATAAAAGCCTAAGTGACCGATCTATCGCTATGATGCGCACTAACCACCAGGGGGCAGATGCTCAATGCAGGAGCTGCCCCCTAGTGGTCAATGTGCTCCCACAGCCAACCTCTCGTGGTCCCTCCACCAGGCTGGCCAAATTCCCACAGTCCCTCCCTCTGGCCGGCTGGCCCCGATTGCCCAGATTGGGACTGGGCAAGATGGCCCAATTGCCCTGATCGCTGTCCAGGCCAAGGGACCCCACCCTTGCACGAATTTGTGCACCAGGCCTCTAGTAATAATAATAAACCTGTTTCATGAGTACTCCTACAAGATGAACAATGCATTTAATGTCCTATGAGTATGATATCTGATGGGTACCACAATCATACAAGGTGGATATATCAGTCAAGGTTCAATCAGAAGAGCAATTAGAAACCACACCAGTCACTTAAACAGACAGAATTTAATTTTTAAAATTGTTCATCATACTATGGAGAATTGAAAAGGGTAAGGGGGGAGGGGTGGAAAAATGAAATAAGATTGAGGTGTCTGTCTCTCCTAGGGTAGGGACAAAAGGAAATGGGTTAGAATTCTTAAAACCAAGAAGCTTACGGGCTCCGCAGTGCTGAGGTTGGACCTCTGAGAAGGAACCAACAGTAGTGGCCGGTGTCCCTGAAAGTGTGCCTGAGGCTGTTTCTGAATGTGGTAGGAACACTGCAGCCTGGAATCACGTGCTGGGGCCTGAGTAAGTGTCTCCTAGTTACACTCACAGTAGGAAGAAAACAGAACACAAGGATTGTGTCTCTTTTTTTCCTTGCTTGTGTTGATGGCTCCCTCCAGCAGCCCTAACCCAAGACAGTAAAGAACATAAATGTTCTGCACAGTATAGAATGGTAGGTCTGGAGCTGAGAGACAATAACTTAATAACTAGTGCAATTTGTATGTTTATCCTCATTCTATAAATGATAAAGCTAGGATTTGGAGAGACTTGCTGACTTGTGCAGGTCCCACAGTGAGCTGAGGGAAGAGCCAGTGTGTGAACCCAGCTCTTCTTCAAAGGAATGCATGTGTTTCTCCATGTCCCATTGGCTAATCAGTTCATTTCTTTAGTTATTTAAAAAAAATTCATTCTTGGAAGGCTCCCCAGTGTCAATCACTATGCTTGGTGCCAGTAAAGCAAAGACTAATAAAATGTGGAATAATCCCAAATTATTGTCAAATCAGGTATGCAAGAAGTGGCCAGATGTCCATTGCCCAACAGTGAGTGCTGGAACAGAGGTATATGATGAGCTCTGGGACCCTGGAGCATTTACCTAGGATGGTAGATGCCAAAGAAAGCATCCTAGTTGGTGATGCTGGTGCTGTAGTCTTGCTATGTGCCGTGGCAATTGAGAAGAAATGGGCTTTTTTTTTAGCAAGGGTGGTAGCATGATGAATATTCTTTAAGCGCTCCCAGTTCCTGAACCTCTCAAAGATGAAGCCTATTAAACCAGCAGAGTGCAGGCACCAAGCTATGAAGCTTCCCGAGAGGCTGGATGCTTCTCTGCTGCCACGAGCCACAAGCTAGAGAGAGGCTGACCTTTCTGCACAAATGGACACGGAATAGAGGTCGGAGGTGTTGTTTAAGTGGGCCACCTTTGAAGTCCTTAAGTTTCAACAGATAAAAAGAGGTGCTTATAGGCCTATCTTCTGGGCCCTGCCTTTGATTCTCAGACAAGAATATAAGAAATAAGATCACTGTGTCAGAACACAAATTCTCATTTCCAGTAACTTCCAAAGAGATGGATTTCTCCCTATATTTTAAGGCAAAGCAAGGAGACTTAACCTTTTCTTGTCCTCTGCTTATTTATAGTGTTCATCGACAGCAACTCACTGCATTCTCTCTACCTTGCTTCCCTCCCCTCTTTCTTAGTTTAGTGTATTAAAAGGAAGTGCTGTTTATTCAGTAGCAACTGTGCCAGACTCGGTGCCAAGAGTTTTATACATATTAGTACATTCCATTCTCGCAACAACTCGATAAGATAGTAAGGCTCAGAAAAGACAAGCAACTTGGCCAAAGTCACACAGCTGAGAAAACCCAGATCTAATACCAGTGTGCAGGCCTAACTGGTGGGACCGACTACCTCTCACAGATGTGAGTTCCTTCCCTTACCCCAAAATAATTGTAAGTAGAATAATGGGCCAAAGATAAATTGGAATAGTTTGCCACCAGAATAGTATTGTTTGAGAAATAAAAACATTCATATACAAATATGTTTTCCATCAGTCTTCCCTTGTGCTTGAAATTCTGACTGGTTTAAGTAATCAATCACACCTACTTTGTGTCTGTTGTGTATGTGGCATTGTTCTTAGCATCTGAGATATGAAAAAAAAAATCCCTTAAATCCAGCCCCTGTTATCCTGAAGCTCACTGTCCTCAGGACAAGCCAGAAGGATGGATCCAACACTTGAATCCCAGGCCCACCATAGGTAAATGACCCTTTTCTTAGACTAAAAGGCGGGAGCTCGATGGGACAGATAAAGGATCTTTAAAAATTCCTTTTCCCTCCTCACGGGCTTATGTCTTTTCCATCTCATCCTGATCTGACAGAAGCTTGGGTCCAGGGGTGGCTTCCGTGAGGGAGATGTTTTAGCGCTGGACAGGTGAGGACATTAGGTCGGGACCCCTGGGGAGGATATGCAGTAGCTGATTTGTATGGCTTATCTGGGAGAAGAAAAGGGAAAAGAAAGAGGGCTCCTTGATGTCTCTATGGCATGCTAACTATCTCACCTGCCAAAAATAAATTATTTGAGGCAGGAACTACTTAACCAGGATTAAAGAATACAGATTTGCTAGTGTTCTCTATGCCCTATCTCTAAGACCCCCCCACTGTGGGTGAGAAGCATGCTGATGGGGCCTAGCTGTAGACAATGCATGGAAACCCTGAGGTTCTATTCAATCTGTGTTTTCCACATCAGAAGTCTTAGACCCAGAGAAACCAAGACCATTCAGAGATCACCCTGCTTTACAACACTCCCACGCAGAGGTCCATCCCTTAGAACCCCCCTTGACACAGAAAGTGCATTTATATAAACATTAAAAGGGATATCTGCAGAGTCCACACCAATCCATCTTCAAATCTTGCTTTTCATGGCGTTATTATGGGAGCATGCTTTGTGAAGAACTCTCTGTAGATGCTATTACCCCGCACGGCAGCTTTGGAAAGTGGGCTGAAGAAGCTGTGAGTTTGTGCAACGGCACATGTTAACATGAGTTATAATATGTCAGGGGCCCTGTGTTAACGATCAGAAAGCCTATTCAGCTCCTTTAAGGTTAATCAACTCAGCATTTGTGCCAGGTGTAATGTCTAATTAAAATGATGGACGGGCGGAGAATGCCTCCAGGCAGAGGGAGGAGATGGCACAAAGAGGGAGCCCCCGTGCCATATTGGTTTGGAAAATCAATAAGAGGAGCTCATTTTATCCCACTGTTATCTGTGCATTTGCCATTCAGTGGCTCATTTGAAAAAGTGCCAACTGGCTGATGAGTAGGCTCAGCAGAGCCGCATTTTTCAGCACTTAAGGATGCTCTGGTTGGAGGAAGCTCAGCAGTGGCCCAGGATGTCACAGGAGGGGACCAGAGAGAGGGAAGCGTGGCCAAGGGGATCCAGGCAGCCATCTTGGGTTCCACATTGAATCACCAAATCTGAGAGGTGGGAGGAAGTTAGTGAAAAAAGCCACCAGAAGAAGACTGGGGAGATCTGAGAGTCTGTCACTAAATAGATTCTGAACCCTGGGGAAGTATTTTCAGCCCTCGGTTCCATCATCTGAAAATGCACACAAGCATAACATTAACTGTGTTGCTAATGACAGGTTTGTTTTGAACGTTGGAAGAATTTTTGACTGTGAACATTTTGTAATACACAGATTTAAAATATGTATTTAAATATGCACCTGTATATCTTTTTACAACCCTATATTTATATGTATTGATTTACTTAATGCATATTTATTAAAATTCTACTATGTGCTAAGAACTATTCTGAATACTGAGGAAGCAGCCAGAAACAGGCACTGTCTGTTCTGAGGAAGCTGGATGTCTAAGGCTGGAGAAAGTATCTCAAAGATACTTGATTATGGTCTACTTATGTTGCATCAAAACTCTTCTCTTTTTCTTAGGAACACCAGGAACACCAACTGGAAGGTCAGGCATAAAAAATAAGTAGAGGATTAGTACATTTTAGCTAAGTGCTAATTTTTAATTTATTGAGATCAAACGTTGGTGACCATCTCTATTTTTTCTAAGAATGTAATCCATAAATAAACCTTGGGAATATATGAAATTGTTCATCATTCACCTTGATATACTGAATGGACATGATTTTTTAGATCAGCTCACAGCCAGAGTACTTTTGTAACCCAGGAAGAGTTGTGCACCATAATTTGAGAATGGCTCATTTAATGGCGATGTGGGCTTTCTGGGAAATGGTTCCCTAATCTCAATTTGAAACTTCCTGATGGGAGGTCATTAAGCCATGGGATTATCCATACCACTGCAGGAGAACCATGGGGGCACGATTTAATTTCATTTCCTTGTCTACAATTTATGAATACTCTCATTTTGAGACTGTTCTCAGACACTATTTATTTATGGTTTTGCTATACATTATGAGAGCTAAAAGTAATTGGGAAGATGTCCTCATTTTGCATATGGGGTCCATGGAACAAAGCTGTTTAACTATCACATGGCAGACTGTTATCTGTTTATCTTGTAGTTGGGATAAATGACCCCTGACATTATGGCATAGGGGAAGTGACTTAGAAGTAGACATTTACAAATAAATCAAAATAAATCACTTACAGAGTCCCTGGAAATTCATGGGTTTCTTACTTCAAGAAAATGGAAGTGTTGCAGATGTACAAATATGAACTGTGCCTTATTCCACTACAACAAGACCTCTCAAGCGTTCTGAGTAGTGAAACTGGTAGTTATGATAAAGGGTAACCTGAGGCCCAAACCTCCAGAGTCATTGATATTTATGCTTCCAACTTTGCAGAGCATACTAGCACCTTGGCGTCAAATACACATAATTATTATTTTACCATATCACCCATAAACTATGTGGTTTGGGGCCTTTGTAACACTACTGTAAGACACATGTGTGTTAGTTATTAGAGTGGAATAAATTATAATTGGCCTGGTGTGTCACAGTTTCTGAAAGAATCAAAGGAATCAAAAAGTCTACCAAAGTCATCTGTTAGCGGGAAACTCCCTGAGCTTTTGGAGCCTGGCTCTGTTCCAATGCCCTGGAAGAGTCTAAGGAAAAGATAAACAATAAAAAGATACAGTCAGTGCCTCATTTTTTAGCAGATATGATTAATAATACAAACAATAAGTTAAGAAGGAATCTGTAATAACTTGTGGATTTTGAGAAAGCAATGATTAATGCATAGAGGTATATCAGAGGTGGCTTCAGATTAAAGTACACCATTTCCTTGTGGCCAAGGTTGAAGACTAAGGAGGAGCCCATTTGTAGACGTGTTAGCCCCTCATGGCTAGAGGAAGAATAAAAGCAAGAGTGTGGACTCGTGCAGTTTACAAAGCTTCTCCCTTGTCTGTGGAGATTTGATTATGATAAGTGGCATGATTGTGATATAACTAGTAAAGTGTTGGCATTTTACAAATTTTAGATTAAATTGAAATGAATGAGATACTGCCTTTTAAATCTGGGGCCATCGTGGCCCTGATACCTACTAATAAGGACCTGGTGTTTAGCAGTTACCATGACAGGGTTCTCTAGACTCTGTCCACTGTTTTCAAAATTGGAGACAGCAGCATCGTATCTGACTGTGCTGTGTCTGAGGCAGAAATCAGGGACAGTGAATGGAGGAACAGCATGCTTCCATCTCATTGTATTTTTTTTTTTTTTTTTTTGGTTAATGCTTCAAAGCAAATGACATGAAAAACCTCTTTAATGGTGATGAGCATATTTTTTCCATTTGTAGATGATGACCACATGCATCAATAGCAAGACCATTTTTTATTTATGCTCAGCCGAGTTCTGCAAATAGAGAAATTGGCTAATTATCTACAAATTTTTGTTCTTTTATCTCCATAGAATTTTAATGAGCGGGAATTGCCACTTACTCATTCATATTTGTGAAGAGGGAGTAACCTCTCCCTTTGGTGATTTCTCTCCCTCTGTATGCCTCAGATCTGATAGTAATAGGAGAAAGAAAATCCTGGCAGGCCATCTTCCCATTCACCATTACTCTCCGCTGCCTTCTAACCCGCAATCTTCTAAATCAGGTTTCTTGCCCTGAATCATGAGGATGAAGTAGAGATATGTTGGACATTTTCCTTGTTGTGTTTTCTACATAGATCTATGCCTTTCTGTGAAGACATGGCTTGGATTTAACTGGATTGTACTTCACAGAAAGTAATCAAATCACATCAACAAGTACCCATTGAGGGCAACTATTACAAGGCAGCGAGCTTGACAAAATACTCCTTCACTAATTTCTGGCCTGAATTCTACAGACCCTAGAAGCATTTGGCACAGGGGTGCGACTTCTCTGCTGCTAAATGATCGTCATCATTACCAGTAACAAGAGATTATTATTGCAGAAAAATGTCTCCATAATCTGTCTATTTGTCCATTCTGATGGCTACTATCTTGATTCAGACCTTGTATTATCTGACCCAGATAAAATATAGGATGATAAAATATAGGAATGGAAATAGTATGGTTGTGCTTGGTTATTAGATGATTACTTAAATGATCTAAAATATATTAATCAGTGAATTGCACTCAAATATTTTTAAAGTGAATTCTCATAGATAACTCACATAACTTCATGGGTCAATAAAATCTAATTTCCTAGTAAAGTCCAAAATCTTTAATTAACCTACATTCTTGTCCCAAAATGTATCTCTGCTCACACTGGTTTCCCTGTCTAGAATGTTCTGTCTCACATCCCACATCCCTCTTCAGCCTCTCAAAGAGTTGGATGAATACTCCAACCTCTCTGCAAACACTCTAGGCAAATTAACACTCCTCCCACCATATTTTTCTGATATTTTAAAATGTTCACTGTAAAGATTTTTTTTTGTTTCTTGCATATCTCTTTTTGCTCTCTTCCCGCCTCTATACCAACTCCCCACTTTTACTTGGAAACATAAGTTCCATAAAGTTAAGGTGCAGCAACCAGCACAGTGCCCACCCATAAATCAGTAGTCATTAATTAGAAAGGAATGCAGTGAAATAAGATGAGATAGGATGAAATGGGATGTGATAAGATGAGATGAAAGAGCTACTAAGCCAATTCAATGTCAGAAGCTTTGAAAGCCGTCATATGTTAAGACACCATTCTTGAGTTTGAGAGGTGGGGCATCTACAAAAAAGAAAAATGTCATAATGACCAGAAATGCAAGGAAGTGTATAAAATATGTAAATGAATAGTATGGACTGTAAATAAAATAGGAATTCTGATAAATTACATGGGTAGATGTAGTAATAGATTTTCCCCCCAAAAAAGATTACTTTTAAAAAATGATCCAGGATGCCTCATTAAATGTGGAGTTACTTTCTTAATCTAGTGGCTTTTAAATTACTTCAGACTTGAAACTTCAACAAGTTTCATTGAAGATCCAAGACCCTGTCTTAGATAGGCCAGCTCCTATTACAACTCCTATTGTCCTTTTTTTGTCATAGCATTTATTAGAAATATAATTGAATAATGGCTAGTACATTTATACAGCTCCCCACTACAAAGAAACTCGAAGAACAAAGAGCCCACAACTCTGTCTTGCTCAAAACTCTCTTCTCAGCATTTTCCATAGGGACTGCCATATAGGAGATACTCAATACATATTGCTTGATGCTCTAAGCAGGGTTACTCTGGTTGAGACTGGAGTGGGAGACTTTCAGGCAGTCACCCCTATTTTCTTTCCTCAGTGGCCCCTGAAGTATCTTAGCATGATGTCTAATCTTCAATGACATTACATATTTAAATGGTCTCAATTTCTTCATTCCTCGCTGGCAAATTGGAGATAATAAGCAACTAGCAAAGTTGTTGTGAGAATGAACTAAGATAAGGTAATGCATGTGAGCACAGGTTTTAAACTCTAAAAACTGTTCTCAGTCCTTGCCTTACATAGAAATGTAGAACACAGGCATCACCCAAAAGCACCTTAAAAAGCTGGACTAGAATTCTGGATGTACGGATCCAAGCCAAAAGTAATTGCTATTATGTGCATTAAAACATTAATGGCCTCTCCTGTGGTCTCTGCTTCAATATAATCAGCCAAGTCCAGATAGATCCAAAACAAGTAACCCCCAGATCACCAATTACTGGTTACATTTCTCTTGCTGAAGCCCTCATCTCCACTTACCAGAGATCTCCCCCCACCCCAGCAGCTCCCGAGTGATATATTCCACCCCTCACATCCTTATTAACAGGTCCTGGAGAGAAGTTATGCAGGTACCTGATACTTTTGAGTTGAGAGCACAATTAGCAATAGTTTAAAAAACTGCTTATTTTGAAATCTCCAAATTGTTAGTGTATGCCGTCTTTGGAATGGTGCTAAGCTGAAAGAGAGAAAGACAAAATGTTAGAAACACAAAATTAGTTTTAAAGGCTTAACAATGACTATTCTAAAAGTAGCCTATTTCTCTGCTACTTTTGTTTGAGTAAATGCTGCAATTAAACGAGAGGCAGTATAGCTAAGCTGTAATATCCTCAGGTCTGTGATAGACCAGAGTCCCAAATCCAGCTTCAGTGCTTCCTGTGTATGTCCTGATGCTAGTGACTCACCCCCTAAGTGGCAGGTTTCCTTACAGGCAAAATGCAGATCTGAGCAATACCCGCTTCCCATTTCTGCCACTTCCTAATTTTGTGGGATGCTGGCAAGTTAGTTCACTCAACTAGGGTTTTCATGAGGATTAAATCAAACTTTCTCACTGGCAGTTTTTGTTTTAATTTAATTTTTATTTTATTCTATCACCTCTATGCCTGGCTTACAGACAATTTTGAGGGTGTTGCATTGCTATATGGCCAGAAGGTCCCAATCTGTGGTTTATTTTTTTTATTATAATTTTATTAGAGGCCCGGTGCACGGATTCATTCACCAGTGGGGTCCCTTGGCCTGGCCTGCGCCCTCTTGCAAGCTGGGACCCCTCAGGGGATGTCAGAGAGTGGGTTTTGGCCCAATCCCCACAGGCCAGGCCGAGTGACCCCACCAGTGCATGAATCCATGCACCAGGCCTCTAATATGCATATAAGATCTTCAGTTAATTGCTTTCCGCCCTCCCCCCTTCCCTTTGAAATTCATCAGTCTATTACTTGTTTCTATGCCTGTGATTTCCCCTCCTGCATTGGGCGTATGCCCCCTGGTGGTCAGTGAGCATCATAGCTACTGGCCGGTCAGCTGGAGGGCTGGTCACTTAGGTATATATATATATTCTTGAACTTTCTGGCCATAAACTGGATACCAGCGTGTGTATGTGTGTGTGTGTGTGTGTATCAGAATTATATACCACTTACCTACCATCTCCTTCTTCAAAACAGGGTAGTAAAATGATTAAGAGTCCAAACTGTGGATCTAGATGGCATGGGTTTTCAATTCTGGTCTTGCTACTTATTGTATGTATCATGTTGAGCAAGTTAAAGACTCTCTCTGACTTCCTCTGTTTACTCCTGTGTACAATGAGAAAAATATTGATACCTTCATTATACGGTATTTAGTAAGGGTTAAAGAGTTATTATACAAGTTTAGGCAAAAGTATGTTTACAATTGTGAAACACACAGTTTATTCTTGTATTCTTATTTATTAATTATTGTATTATTTTTCATACAAACATTTGTAAACCTACTTTTGCCCAACCCTGTATATAAGTACCAGAGAAGTCCGAAAGGACATAAAACATGTTATCTATATTAAATATTACTATTAATTATTTTATTGTTTAGTAATATGTAGATTATAAAATACATCTGCTATCAGTATTCCTAACTATAACTTAAGATCATTGATTGCATATATCATGTCATTTAATCTTTATCAACAATTACATGTATTTTTTTATTATAAAGTTGAGGGAACCAACTTTCCAAGATCCCACAAAATTAGGAAGTGGCAGAAATGGGGATTAAGCCTGATCTCAGTAACTCTAAACTTCACTCCAATACCCCACTAACGGGAAAACTGTCTATATTTACAGGTCACTCGAGAACGACTTTTCACACTACTTTCCTCACACTCCTCTACCCATGATGGGGGAAAACAGTATTCCTTAATGGTCTTCTATGTTTCCATACTTCTTTGCATTTATCACAGTTTCTGGCTCATAGTAAACTCTCAAGTGACAGACCTATGAAGGAAATACCACTAATTGCCTACACTTTGTGGGATACCTATGACATTCCAGGCTTAGTACTTAGATATTTATAGTCTTTCTGTCATCCATTCTATAGGATGATTCTGCAAGATGATAAAATTACTGCATTTTTAACAAGTAAAAATTCAGACTATGTTTCCTCTGGCATCCCAGCTGATATGAAGCTGATTTGGGATTTAAACAGGCCTGGGGACCTAACACTTAACTCTGTATCTTACCCTGAAGTTATGGGCAAATGATATCCAACCTGATACTGAAACTTTAATCCACTTCATCAG
This sequence comes from Cnephaeus nilssonii, assembly GCF_951640355.1. Lineage (NCBI taxonomy): Eukaryota > Metazoa > Chordata > Mammalia > Chiroptera > Vespertilionidae > Cnephaeus > Cnephaeus nilssonii. The sequence goes on from NC_137085.1 coordinate 13,536,947, forward strand.
AGATTCAGGAGAATATGTAACACTCAACATACTAGCAGGTGGGTGATCAAGTTGAGTAGCCTCTCTCTCTCTCTCCTCTCTCTCTCTCTCTCTCTCTCTCTCTCTCTCTCTCTCTCTCTGGCTCCAGCTTGCCATGGACAAAATGGAAATAATTATGTGTCAATAACTGAAGTTTATTCCTGGCAAACAGCTGATGAGTATATTTCAGAGGCTCCTGTTTTTTGACCTTTACTACCCTAGACAATGACAACATCTTGTTGTAAGCTCTTTAAGCTGAAATTAATTTATGCTCGACAGTGATTAAAAGAGAAAGTGAGAAGGGGATGGAAATTAACAAATTTATCTTTATTGCTGAGATCCCATTATGATTATAAGGAGAGGGAAAAATCAACGTGGCGGGTGCCAGCTGCAATCTGGTAAGGAGTTTAAACAGCCCGTCCCGCTTGGGAAATGTCCTTGGGTGGACAGATTATCTGTCACTGAGACTTCCAGAGAGAGGGGCTTATTTATCAAGGACTGGGATGCTGAGATCCTTGGACTTGCTGTTGGAATAAGGTTCCGGAGAGACAGCTGCTAGAGGGACAGGCCAGGGAGCTTGACAGATGAGACCTCTTGAAAAGTAGATCCCACAGGTGCTGAATTGCCCTGCTCTGGGTTCCTGCAGGGCCAGTCCCCTTGGTCTATGCCTTTATGTGCTGATACCCTTGTACCTCCAATTCATCATGTGCTCCCTGGGAGGGCTCTGAGGCCAAGGACCTTGTTGTATCCAAAAAGCTCTCCGGACAGTGGGACGACTGAGCAAACATTGAAGAAGACATTACCAGTCTTTACCCATTTGGTCTTCAAAAATAATAGGTTCGAAGCACCTTCTGTTCACCATGCTCAGTACCAGGCAGTGGAGATAAAGATTTTAAGCAACACAGGATTTTAAACTCTGTCCTCTTAGAGCCAACCAGTTAATGAGGCTCATTTCCCCTTAAAATTAAAATCTGAATTCTCCCAGAGACCATCCTAGGTGAATACTTTTTCAAGAGAACTAACACATGCTGAGAACTTTCTATAGGCCAGACATTTTTGACACCTGATATCTCATTTAATACTGGCTTCCAATTGATTCCCTGCCCTGTCTGTTTCACAGGTTAATCTGAGTCTCAGAAGAGACACACGCAAAAATAACGCACAAATGTAAGCTATTTTTATTAAATAATCCAGCCTCTACTAATACATGAACCTTCTCCATAATTGGGCCTAATTTATCTCACAATCATTTATATTTAAAAGGAATGAAACTGACAATGTTATATTGCCTCATGTAAAAGTATAACTAAAAAGACAGATGTGTAAGCGATGGCTCCTCTAATTGGCTTTAATTATCATTGGCCATACACCCAGGAGGCAAAAATAATTTATTTCAAAGCAGGCGAAAACATAGTTGAGTATCTGAAAGTATTAATGATAAAGATGATAATAGAAAATTCTTTTCTTTGATTCTTACTATAATCTCATGGAATTCAGTATTGATAAAAGGAGGAAACTGACAACTTAGTCCTTGGGGGAGAAGTTGGTCACTGTGATCTTGCACAGTTATGGTGGTCAACTAGGAGGACTTCAGGGGACGAGGGTTGGGATGGTGGAGTTCTGGAGTTTACCCAATGCATTTAGGGAAGTCATTTTACCTCTTCAGACTTCAGCTGGGAAGTAATTCTTACTCCTATCCATCCCCCTTCCTTCAAAATACAAATCTTTTCTTTTAAATCCTCACCCAAGGATAGATATGAGAGAGAGAGAGAGAGAGAGAGAGAGAGAGAGAGAGAGAGAGAAACATTGATGTGAGAAAGAACACTGATTAGCTGCCTTTCATACATGCCCTGAATGGGGATCAAACTGGCAACCTGGGTATGTGCCCTGACAGGAATCAAACCCAAAACCTTTCAGTATATGGGACTATACTCCAACCAACTGAGCCATACCAGCACCAGGGCCAAAATACAAATCTTGAAATTGTAGTTCTCAGATATTCTTGGAATTCTTACTCAGAATGAGAGAGAGGGAGGGTAGATGGGAGAGAGGGAGAAGGAGAGAGATAGAAAGAGAGAGAGAGAGAGAGAGAGAGAGAGAGAGAGAAACTTGGTCACTTGACCCAGAAGTGAGGCTCCTCTAGAGCTTCCCGTCATGCAAGTGTAGGAAACAAAAGTTATACTGAAAGAGACCATTCATGTGGACTTGAATGCACAGTGGCTCTTCCTGCAGTGAGCATGCCTCAATCAAGGTTTTCAACTCTGAATCAGATTAGCAACCTCACCTTCTGTACAGGGAAGTTGAGCAGTTGAGATAAAGTGATCACAGGCTGAAGTTGGAGGACTTAGAGAGAAGGAGTAACATGTTCACCTCTCTGCCAGCTCATGGTTGTTTTTCATACCTGGCTAAACAGTGTCAGCAGGTCCACATTGACCAGAACTACATTACTTATGCTGTTCTATAGAGCACAAAGTTTATAAGATACCGTAGTTGTGACTGAAAATGTGTTTGCAAAGCACTGAGTTAAACAGTTTACCAGATTTCTTTATTGCAGGACTTCACAGAGCCCTTGATACACTGGTATGCATTATGAGTCTCTAAAAGAGGATGCAAAATACAAACTATTTAGATGCATTTAACAGCAAGAAAAAGTCATTTAGGGTGAAGTATTTCTACAATGAATGTTATGGCACATGCACTTTGCAAATGCTCATAAAAAAGATGAAGCCCCAAACTAGGAATATGCCCTTCACTACCAACTCCAATATCTCAAGGACTGTTTTGTTGTTGTTGTTGTTGTTGTTCATAAAAGTTGGTTGGTGGACTCTCCCAGAGAGCTTACTGATAATCTGTGCTCTCAGGGAATCAAGCTTCTCTTATCCAGTGGCTCTGCTATCTCAAAGACCTCCACTTCTCACCAGGTGGCTGGAAGAGAAAGACTATGGCTGGAAAGCATATAAGCCATCTCATGGAGAGATGTAGAAGGGGCTCACTTCACTTCTTTCCATAATCTACTGGCCAGAACTCAGTCATATCATCCTACTCAGACACAAATATGGCTGGGAAGTGTGGTCTTTCTGCATTCCCAGGGAGAAAGTGAAGCCCATGTACCACTGCCTCATCCATACTAGTCATGTTGAAGCTCTCTGCTCTCCATCCCCAGAATCAACTCACATACTCCAACTCAACACACTGCATGTTCTTCATTTCATGCATTTCACAGTTTTTCACAATTTTCACCTATTCCTTAATCCTTCTCCTTTCTTCCCTTCTCTGTATCTGAGAGGAAACCCCACCCATCCGAAAACGCTCCATTATAATGTTACTTCATTCCTTATGCTTTCTCTGGTCACCCTATCATGTCTGTTCCAAAAGGCAGTCTTTTCTTCTTCCTTCATCACATTGCTTAGCTTTCTATTATGTATTAAATACTGATTAGTATTTTGGGAAACAACTCTATTCATATGTAAGCTTGGGGGTTGGGAGTTGACATGTTACAGAAGGAAGGACAGGGTCTTGAGAATAAGACAGACCTGAGTTTGAAACCAGGCTTTTCACCTACTAGATGTGTTTCCTGGGGCAAGTAACATTGCCATTTGGCCGTGTTTCCTCACTTGAAAATTATGAATTTAAAATCTTTCTAAATAAGGTTGACAGGGAGTTAAAATGACATCATACACGAAGGCCCTGAACACAATCTACCTGCCACATAAGAAGTCACCTGTGACTGTTGATTGTTCTCATTGCTGCCATTGTTACTTGGAGCCAGACAGACCTGGTTCTCAGTCCTAACCCTGTCACTTACTAGCAGTCTGACTTAGAGAAAATTGTTTTCTACTACTTTGTCTCAACTTTTTAATTTGTACAAACATAGATTACTCTTCCTTTCTCAATGAATAGCAAGAAAAAAATGCATATCACAATATGTGGCAACGACTGGCACATCATAGAGGTGCAAGTACTTAATGAATTTACTATAAAACAACACTAACCCTGATAACAAGCATGAGAACATTCCTTCACTCAATGATTCTATCGGGAGTGGGTGAAGGACAGCCTCCTCTGTGCAGCTTGCTTTTGTGCCCAAGGACCTGGAGCCAGGCAATTCTTCATTAATCCCCCTCTAAGTCTCAGAAGCTATAATCTCAGCCCAGCTTTTCTCTTTCGATGTGAATTTGGTCACCTTCCTTCTTACTAGTATATGATCCTCTGAGGCTATTGAAGCCTGTTAAGCCAACCCCTCATTTTTCTCTTGGTCAAGCAGAAGTCCATTAATTTCTCCTTCCAAGTTCCCTTTTCCAGCCCTTTAATCATTTTTCTATTGCACTGCCCTTCCATTTCTGAACAGAGCAGAAGCTCAAAGACAAAAAGTTAGTGGAAATTGCAAGCTTCCTACACTCCAAACCAACTAGGGTTCACCTACAGAGACAGTTAGAACCAGTCAACTCTAGGAAATTTCACTCCACTGCCTACAATGCAACTCCCACCATCGTCTTCAGAAATAATTTCCCTCATTTCTATCATGTCTCTCGTTTCCATTCTTGACCCCCGAATCAGGACTTTTTCCATAACCAACAGCAGGTGCTAGTTTGCAGCTATCCCTTCCTCTATGCATAAAACATATTTACCCATTTATGCCCAGTTGTTGTACTCACTTGATTCAACATTAAATACTGAATGAATCTGCCAGGAATTGATCTATAGGCAAAGAGAATTCTGAATGATGTTATCTTTATGCCAATACAAAATAAATAAGTGAACCAGTAACATAATCATGTAATAGCTATAGATATTAGAGAACACTGTCTTGTATGGGGAAAAAAAATACAACCGTTAGTCTCAGACCGAACATGGTCTCCCAGTTACTAGCTGTGGGTATTGCAGGAGGGGGTCCATTCAGTTTTATCGTTGGTGGAAATAGATACTACCAACAACCCTTTAGGGTTTTATTGAAAATTAAATAAACAAAGACACAAAAAGCATCTAGCTCTGTGTCTGACACGTAGCACTCATAAAATCACTTTAGCTTCTTATCTTTGTTTTGCAAGTACAAAGAAGAAATATCAAGTAAAGGAATCATGGCGGCAGAAAGCCTTTGACAAACAGCGTACTCAACTTGGAGTTTATTATTAAGCAAATATTTGTACTATTTTCTTCCTTTTTTCTAAGGAGTGAATTTTTATTAGTCTAAAAGCAAATTGTGCAAGTCCCAAACTTGAATAAAACATCTCATTTTTAACGTATCCTCTTCTGTTCTTCCTTTGTTCCATGCAAACCTCCTCTTTCCTTTGTTCACAATTATCTGTCTCCCCCTCTCTCCCTAATTTCCTCATTTCCCTTATTTCCACCATGTCCCTCATTGCCTTTCTTGTCCCCTGAATTATGTCTTTTTCTTTAACCAAGAGTGATCTTGGGAGAAGTAGGCAAATGTGGTTAGACTTGATGACATAGCAACAGTGGTCAGAGTCATGGGCTGTGGAGTCAGAGAGCTCTGGGTTTCAGTTCAGGTTCTCTCATTTCTTAGCTAAATCACATTGATAAGTTACTTAACCTTGTCAAAGCCCAGGTTGTTGTTGTTTTTTTAATAAAATCACCATAATAATATTTCTTTTCTCATAAGGTTTTTATTAATATTTAATAAATGTGTGCATGTAAAGTATCTAAACACAATACATTCTCAATAAACAGTAGTTATTAGTTTCTGTGCTACATATTTAATTCAGAAAAGGTGATTCTATTAAGTGCCAAGCATTGTGACCACACAGGAGAGGCACATAATAAAGGCAGGATCCCTGTCCCCAAAGAGTTAACAGCTTTATGGAGAAGCAGCATGCTGACATAAACACAGAACAATAATGAACACCAAAGAGCAAGATTTTCTGCCAAGTGAGTGTGTTAAATGAAAGGTCACAAATAGGCTTTTGTCCTAAAAAACGAACTCTACTATGTTAGCTTTGGCTGCCTGGAAAGGCCCTACTAGGAAGAATTTTGAGTCCAATAACAATGAGTAGAAAATAAAGTGTCATAACTGATCGCCAACTTCTGCCGAAGGTTCAAAGAAGGAGAGGTCTCCCGTCTTTGGTGCACAGGGTGTTCTAGGAGGCGTGTTGAAAGAAATAGTGAAACATACTTTTGAGTATTTTTGAGTGCTTTTATGAGACCTTTATTTTACTTGTATTACTCAATATACAACATGGATATAGTTATCCTCATTACAACTGAAACTGAAAGTCAGAGAGGTTAAGGACTCTGCCAAGAAAAGTGGCTTGGCACAATTCTCAAGTCAAGATGGATCTACACGCCCCTCCTCTCTGATCCAGCACCATCTGCACGAGGAAGGCTGCGTTAACTCTGACAGAGGTGGTGGCGCAGAGACTGCACAGAAGCTTACCGGTCCCTCTCATTCCTCTGGGCCCGCAGAAAGCCTTCTATGTTCTAGCTGCCACTGCAGTTACACTCAGGCTAGTGACTAATTCTAGACAGTGGCATATGGAGGAAACACGTAAGTCACAGTCAGCTATTGCCTCCGAACTCTCCCATGAGATCCTTGGCTCATGCATTGTCTTTCGTCTGGCTTCCTGTGGAGGCCCTCATGGGGAACATCAAGGAGCCCTAAGGGACAGTAGAGCTTGTAAGAGGTCAATGGCATGGAACTCGTCATACCTCTGGGAGGAGAGCCACCAGGGAAAAACTTAGTCCATGTTTGTCTGTGACATGAGAGAATAAGCCTTTATCATGCCATGTCATGAGATGTTTCTGTTGTATTTTAGAACAGGCAGCATTACTTATTCTGACTGCTAGAGGTTAGCAACAATTGTTCAGTAGAGAAATGAGGACTAGATTGATATACAGAGGGACCTTCCAGGCAGAGCAACCTCCCCTGGAAAAGCATGAGGTATGCAGGAATTCTAGAGAATGCAGGAATATTGGGAAATTCAAGCAGAGAGTGGCTAAGATTGGCCTTCCAATTTTCCATTCTTATGCTTTTCAGTTTGGCAGTATGAACTTAACTGGTGTCCCAGTGATTCATTGTTATATAGCACACGGCTCAAAGCATAATGGCTTAGAATGCCAACCCATTTATTATGTCACGTGTTTTTGTGGGTCAGGAATTTGGTCAGGGCTCAGTTGGTTAAGTGGTTTGTTCCACATGGTATCAACAAAGGTTATTTGGTGATATTGGGATGGCAGGTGGGCTACTATGGAGGATCCAAGAGGGTCTTTACTCCTGTTTAAATTAAAATGCGGGAGCCCCTGGGACTGTCCATTGGAGTATGTACACGCGATGTCTCTGAGGTCAGAACTCAAGTGGGGAGGTGGAAACTGCCCTCCTTACAGACTATTGAAGTTGGCACAGTGTTCCTTCCCCCTTTCTCTGTTGGTCAAGCAAGTCATTGATGCTATCAGACTTCACCTGGCAATTGGATGAAAAGCAGAGAATTCACACCCATTCTTTCATGGACTCCATGTGGGAAGTGTGGAGTTAGGTCCTCGAGGGCAGGGCCCAAGCCATGTGTGCCTCTGCGTCCCCAGCACGTACCACCATTACACTGCCTGGGGTCCCATCTTCAAGCTGGTAGAGATACAGTCACACCCTAAGCTCACATCAGAAGCAATGGAAAGGGAACTACATTTTACAGAATACCAACTCCTGTTTCACATGTTCAACCTTAGCATATTCTCAAAATGACTCCATGCAGTAGGTTTTATTTCTTCTTTTTATTACTGAAGACAATAGCCAAGGCTCAGTGAGAGAAAAAAGTGAAGTCCCCAAAGTCATTCAAACCATTGGATTCCAAAAGCAGTATTCTTTCCATCACGCAGGACTTCCTTCCCTGTGTCTGGCTTCACTGTCCCCTGCTCCAAATGCAGACTCTGTGGTCAAGAGCTTAAACACTCACCTTAGTGACCGAAACTGGATCAAAGCCTTTGATTTCTCTGAGCCTATTTCATCTTATCAGAACCAGAGGGGGTCCCTGTCTCTGCCTTCCCCACCACAGATTATGAAGGATTGCTAATAAAAAATGAACCCTAGCCTCCTTGCAAATATGAATGCTAAACAACAATTAGATGAAAAATGAGGGCAATAAGACTGCTTCACATGGCGTGTAAGAGCCAGGGATGAGAGGCACTGTGAGAACTGCTATTATCTCTGCATATCCAAGGCTCCTCTCTCCTCTTCTGTGTGATCCTCTGTCACTGAAATGCTTGATGAAAGCCCTCTTACCGTTGATTTTCCTTTGTCTTATTGTCTTTCTACTTTGAGGAATATATCACTGTCTTGCGGGGGAAGTTTACCCTTCTGTTCCATCAGAAGAAAGAAAGCAATGCAGGGTTACTTCAAAGATGAACCAACCAAAATCCAATGGGGACTCAATAACGAAGAAGCCCCACTTTGTTTTCAAGCAGGGATACAAAATTATGCTGTAAATTACAGGAGGCATTGGGGAGGGGGAAGACTTGGGAGATGAATGCTAAGTCAAAACTCTGGGTCCCACAGCTGGTGTTTCAGGCTACAACTCAGAGATTCGTGGAAGGGGGTGATTTCGGAGTGGAAGGGGCTTTGCAGAAGCGTCAACCTAAGCTCATGCTTCATGCTGCTATTATTTCTGCCAGGGCTCTTAAAGAACCGCCAGTCTCAGAGTCCCCTGCCTCGGCATCCTGGTGTGGTTAGATCACCATGGGGTGTCAGTTCTTACTTTGACCCGAAAACTTATTCTTTCCCTTTTTTATCTATGGTCCCTGCTTCTTTCTTCCAGGGCTTCATAGAGCATGCTTGCTCCCTCCTAGGAGGTATTTACTAGTAAGAATTGAGAGTGAGGTAACCTGGACTAACACCCACAACTCCTGCAACAGTTCCTCAAATGATTTCTTTTCTAATCCTTGGTTTCTATTGATTTTAGAGACAAAGGAAGGGAGCAGGAGAGAGGGAGAAAGGGGGAGAGAGAGAGGGAGAGAGAAACATCAATGTGAGAGAGAAACATTGATCAGTTGCCTCTCTTACGTTTCCCGTCCTGGGGTTGGAACCACAACCTAGGTATGTGCCCTGACCAGAATCAAACCCACAACTTTTTGGTGTAGGGGACAGTGGGAAGTCACTCCAACCAACTCAGCTTCTCCTCACATGATTTTTAAATGAGATTAACTCAGTCTCCCGGGAGCCTGTGAGAGGACTGGAGGAAGTAATTAGAGAAAAATATAGGTGGAAAGAAATTTGATTTTCTGACCAAAAGTGATAAACACCTTAGTGGGTGGAGAACAACTATGAGGTTGGAGAATGGTTTCTAAGCAGCTGAAGTGGCCTTCACAGACCCAGGAGGGAAGAGAGGTGGGCAGACTGAGGGGCAGACCCAGGAGGGCAGAGAGAGGTGGGCAGGCAGAGAGAGGTGGTAAGGGCCTCTAAGATTGTTACCCAGCTCCTGTAGGCTGAAGGTCGCTGTGCCAGAGTACTGAGGGGCCATTAGATCTGCTCTGTGGGAGGCAGAAGGCGGTGATTGCCTTAATTATGTGGGCGGAAGCAGATTAGTGGAATAATAGAGAGGGAGGTAACAGGATGGAATTACAGCTCTTTGAGAAGTTCAGGTAGAGGGGTGAGGGAAAGGCTGATGGGGGGAAGGTTAGAGGGGAGTCAAGGCAGGAAAGAGCTTTCTGTGAAGCTTGGAAATTAAATTCATTCTTCAAAAGCATGTGCGTGTGCTCTATGACAGTTTCCAGGGAAATCTCCCCCTTCCACTCTGTACTTTCTTTATTGGATGTAATTTAACTAGGTTTAGGTGGATTTTTTATATATATATATCCGTGCACCAATGCTGTTTTCTTTCAAAACTACCTTATTTAGCGACGAGCCCTCATGGCTCCAAGAAGAATATGCAACACACAGGAGAAAAGACCCTTTTAGGGGTGGATGGCAAATATTTACCATCTGACCCTCCAGGAAAAATAAAAGGCACTAACCTAAGCAATGGCCAGTTTCTGTGGTATAAATACTCTCATTTTGAGCTGCCAACAAGACATCACTGGGCACAGATGGACAAGAACATGCTGATGTGTAGTATTTTTGCACCACACCCTACACAGAAAGTAGGCATAAATAATGCCAGGAGCATAGATGCCAATGAAATGTAGAAAAAAGAAGTAAGTATTGAGTTTTGAGGATGTATTAACTTTTAATACAATTTATTATTTTAAAATTAAACTTTATATAATTTAATTTTTACTAATGGTTTTGTTTCACACCTGGCTTGCAAAACTAAAAGTGTATGATTCTGCCGTGAGCCGGTCCAAACTGATTGCAGCACATGGCTGGATCCTCCTCTCTGTCATCTGTGGTGAGGGTGGGGGTTCACTCACAAGGTTGCGGGGACGGGGGGAAATAGAGACACAGTTGCAGGTAGGGGAGTCTAAAAGATACCTTAACTCAGTATGTGTGTATAGTCATTATAAAAACCTTCTTATACAATTATAAAAGAGGTATTCTAAGACTTAGACCTTAATAACACTTAGCCAAGATAAAGCATCTCTTTGTATCTGTTTTCAGAATCGGATGTGTATGTTTATCTATATATATGGCTTGTATATAAACATAAATGTATTTTATACATGTTATATATGTATATATGTATATATGTATACATATATGTGTGTATATATATGCGTGTGTGTATGTATGTGTGTGTATGTGTGTGTGTGTGAATATATATATATATATATATATGTATATATATATATATATATATATATATATATATATATATATATATATATATAAGCCCCACACATTTTCTACATAGCCTACATAAAAATACAATGTTTGTTGTGTTGGAAAAGTGCATTACCTACAGGAACATATTCAGACTAGAAACTTTAGCAGAATCAAGATATATTTGTCAATCATGTGCTTCAATCCAGGAACTAGGGGAATAAGAGAAGACCCCAGGTCAGAAAAAAAAAACTTGTTCTTCCCTCAAAACACCTGCAATGTATCAGCAGAAACAAAGTTTAAAGTGTAAAATCAACAATTATATGATAAGAGGTAATGATGATGATTATATACTAGAGGCCTGATGCATGAAGATTCGTGCAAGAATGGGCCTTCCTTTCCCTGGCTGCCGGCACCACCTTCGCTCCGGCCAGAGCTGCCTTTCCGCCTTGGCTCTAGCCTGCCTTTCTGCCTTCCCACACTGCCCAGAGGCCTGGAGCTGCTGGGGCGGTGCAGAACACCTGTGTCATCGCCATGGCAATGATGCAAGCATCCCACCCAACCCCCAGCCACTTGGCGCCTGTGAATGCAAATTAACCCACCATCTTTGTTGGGTTAATTTACATACTCACTCCTGATTGGCTGGTGGGTGTTGGAAAGGTACAGTCAATTTGCATCTTTCTCTTTTATTAGTGTAGATTGCTCCTATCATCTATTCCAGGAAAGACCTCAGGTGACCCTCACAGGAAGCCTCCAGCTAGGAACTCTAATTGTTAGTATTTTAAGATGGCGGGGGGGGGGGGGTCTCTGGTTCTGAGAGGATTCCATTACCTTGTTTAGGCTTGAGCACGTAGTGTATGACCAAAAGGCATTTCACCAAAGGTCTGACTGCAGATCTAGGGTAGATTCTATTATTTCCTTCTGTAACTGAACTAGGACTCAGACCCTGAGGGCTTCTGAAGCTCCGAAGGGGAGAAACTTCCTGGGCATCACATAGGGGGAGCCTTAACGCAGATTGGCAGAGATACACAGAGTTCACAAGAAGGACTTGTGTAACAATAAATTAATAATTGCCTCTATTAATTTGATGTACTTAGAGGAATCTTTAAAAAATGTTTTTATTGATTTTTAGAGAAAGAGGAAGAGAGAGGAATTGAGAGATAGAAACATCAATGATGAGAGTGATTGATCGGCTGCCTTCTGCTACCTACTGGGGATGGAGCCAGAAACCTGGGCATGGACCCTGATCCAGAATCCAACTGGTGACCTCTCGGTTTCTGGGTTGACGCTCAACTGCTGAGCCACACTGGCCGGGCCTTAGTGAAATCTTGAGGCTTATAGAAAAGTTTAAGCCTGTCTATAATTTTGTCCTCTTTTAGGAATACTTTGTGATCATTTGAACAGAAAAGTTTGGATATTTAAAAAAAAAACACAAAAAACTTGGGGACTTAAAATTTCTAATCAAATTAATTAGCCATGTCAATCGGATTATATGAGTGTTTAGAGTACTTAAGAGAACAGTAGTTTCAAGAGCACTCAAGAAATTTAGATGGGCTGGTTTTCATGCTAACAATTTCTATGCTAATTGCAAATTATTCTTATCTAATCAGTGGAGCCTTAATGACCTCTCCTAGGCAACAGTTGGTTTGTCTATGTAGAGATTATCTGTAAATTCAATAATAATTAAGAGCTTAGAGAAAATCATTTAAAATATTCACTAATTTGGTGATTTTACTACAATTATAAAGTGGTATGTGTATGCGTGTGTGTCTGAGTGAGATGAAACACATATTTATACATATCTATAGATCTAGTTACAAAATGAAAATCAGATTTTATATTCATAATTGAATAAACTCAATCTCTCCTTTCCTTTTTAACACTCTCATATGGAAGCCTTGGCTTTGCCCAAGTAGTGGGCCAACCCTCCTTAACATGTTTATTTCTCATAGTTTCTCCGAGAAAGGCATAATTATTATCCGCTCTTTACGTATGTGGAGACTGAATCACAGAGGTTAAGTGATTTGCCAAATCACGGTTAGCTGGCAAAACCATGGAATGTTTCTCTTAAGTTCATGTTTTTCACCACCTTCTTAGCTATGAGATTATCATAACCACTGCTAATGGTTGGTAACCAAAAAATATTCTGTTCACTTGAATGCAAATCCCCACTCACAGTTGGAAAGTGGGCCGCATCATTTCAATGTGTCTTTCCCCTCAATCCTCATGTCAATTCAGCGCCACCTTTTCTAAGAAAACTACCCTGGATACCCATCTTGACCCCTTATGATTATCTGCATACTTGTAAAGTCTTGCCATCAGTTTCCCTCTCCATTTCCTTCGATTCACTTAGCATGTGGCCTCAGGCTTCTCTAGTCTCAGCTATGACTATCCCTATGTACGGTTTCATTGGCTTTTCTTTGCCCCTTTCAGATTTTAACACTACTACTGGGCTATTGCTAGGTTATCCCAGGCATTTAAGCATTTTCCAGATCTTCCTGAAAATTCACCTTCCTTAACTTAGCTTTACCTGTTTCACTTGGGAATTATATATCATATTATATCCTAAACTTTTCATTCATTGTTAAGTACATTTTTTTAACAACATAAATTGAATTTCAGCTATGTGCCAGACAGAATGTAGGATACCTAAAATACAGAAATAAAAATAAAGTAGAGCATCCCAAGCCTCAAGGGGTCTCCAAATTGACTGAACATCAGACTCGCTGGGAGATGTGTGAAAATTCCTAATTCTCAGTTGGCGCTCATAACAATTCAATCAAAAGCTCTAGGTAAGGAACGCAAGCATTGGTTTTGGGTTTTTGTTTTTAAACTTCTGAGATGAGTCCAAATTAGAGAACCGCTATATTAGAGGACACAAGTATATTAAAAATAACTAATAACAGAAATGTACACAAGACACAGATGTTGTAGAGACAAATTAATAATGGACTCTCCTTTTGAAGAGGGTCTCAAAAGATTTCTTGGGAGAGGAGCTAAATTTGATTTAATGAGGAAAAACGGGAGAACATAGCTAGCACCTTAGGCTTACCCATGTTGCCTGAACATAAACTAGGCAATGAAAAGTGTCAGAAGAAACTGAAGAGTTAGTCTAGGGGGCAGGCTATGACTACCCATCAATGTCATTTTAAGGAGCTTGGACTTGTGTTCCGGCTAATGGGTGTCCTTCATATGACATCAAGCAAAAGAAAGATCCAGTCATGCTTAGAGAGATATGAGTTAGCGTAGACAGTGGAGGAAAGAGACTAATGAAGAAGCAAAGCAAAGAAGAGGAGAATGGTTAAGAAGTGTTATATTTAATGAGAGTTGAAGATGGCCTAGGTAAGGATAGTGGCAGTGAAGATAAACATATAGCAATAATAGACTCAGCATTCATTTTTAGAAGAAATTCTACTTACTGGTGGATTGATAGTGGGTTGGCTGTAAGTGATAAGAGAGAAGTAGAAAATGGAAAGAGGAGGAGAGAGGGAGAGGAAATGAGTATCACAGAGATTCTATTTCTGGCTTGAGCATCCAGGTCTATGTTGGACTCATTTCCTAACAGTGGATACTCGAGGGGGGGAAAGTTTTGGAAGAAAACTTATTTAGTTCTGTTGAGTTTGAGAGACCTGTGGAAAAGGAGAGGGGATAGTGTGCATAAAGGAGAGTCGCTGACTGTTAAGAGGTACTAAGGAGAATACTGACAAATATATCTCTTGGTTTTGAACATGGAGGTTATTGGTGACTTTGATTACATATAGTATTCTAGCATGATCATGACAGAAACCTAAATGGAGTGGTTTGAAGAGTGAATGGAAGATGAGGAAGGTAAGCTGGCCAGGGGGTAGGATGAGACAGTAGGTGGAGGGGGATGTGAGGGTTACTTTTATCTAATGGGCAAAGCTGCATCATGTATACTGATGGGAATGACTCAGTATGAAGGGAGAGATTGATGGTGCAGAGAGAGGGGAAAGGAAATACATATAGAGGGAAAACCCTTGAAAAGGTGAGAGTTGCTAAGTTCTGGAGCTTATACAGAGGGACTGACTTTTGATAGAAGAAGGTGGGTACAGAAGTATGTGGGCTATGGATTTGTTAGTGAGCAATGAGGAGGTTTCTTTCTGATGGCCTCTGTTTTCTCAAGGAAGGACTTTCCTATATGTCAACTCCCTTGCTGGTCTCTTCTGTGATGTTATTGAGCAGTAGGCTCCTTGTCCCCTTGCTACTTCCAGAAAACAGGTCTTAAAATTAGCAGTGGACATGGGGGAAAATAGTAATGATAACCTCTTTTCCCACTAGAACAACTACTTTTGTTGCTGTTGCTATTGCCATCACCATTGGTATTACAACTGTCATTTATTAAATACTGCTGTGTGCTAGCAACTCTAACAACTTTTCAATTTTACTTTATTTAATCTTCTCATCATACATATGAGGTACATACTATTTTCCCACATTTTACAAATGAGAAAAATGAAGCATATAAAGACAGAAAGAGAAGGTTATTTCAGAAACTAAGAAAAAGGTTGTGAGCTGAGTATAGTCAAATATTACTGTAAGAGCAAAAAATTGGGTTTTGGGTTTTCTTTCTCCACAAGCTCCAATGCAGTCTATCACTGAGTGGGTTCTACGGATGAGTAAAAGAATGACGAGATAAATGTTGCTCAGTGCATATGTCGCAGTGCTGATGGATCTGTCTCTCTATCCTGGTTCTCTGGTTATCTGCTGTGAGTGATACCTGCCTGGCTGATGACCCAAGGGGCTTGGATGTCTGGTGGTGACCTAAGGGAACAGCGATGGGAAACAAGCTGGACTTGCTCTTTCTATCATTTGGGAGGGTAGTGGTAACTTGAAGTTGTCCACAGCTCCTGAGAGCTTCACATCAAAGCTTAAGGTCAAAAAACATTTTAGCAATTGAATAAATTTCAAATAGAACTATAAATGCATTTCTTTCTTTCTCTTTTTCTACCCATGCACCTAACTGATACAGTAAGAAAGTGAGGCATGTAGGAAAAACCAAACCAAACACATATAATATCTATTGAATAAGTGTCCATTATATGTAAGTCCTATATGATAAAATGTTTGTGTTTGTTTTGTTTTGCATTTGAATGTGCCAAGGTGTATATTACTTTTTCCTGTTTTTTTGTTTGTTTGTTTGTTTGTTTGTTTGTTTGTTTGTTTTTTTGAGGGGCGGGGGAGTGATGTCAATTCTGGAAACTAGCTAGTAGAAGATAGGATTGACATATGGGAATTAAAGATTCTACCTTGTACTCTATCACATCGCAGGTTTGGAAATACAGTGCATACTTGCTTCCTCCTCTTTGTCTTTTCCATAATGGTAACATGCCGGTATCCAGATCTTAACTCCAGGCTCTTTTTAAAAATATATATTTTTATTGATTTCAGAGAGGGAGAGAGAGATAGAAACATCAATGATGAGAGATAATCATTGATCGGTTACCTCCTGCTCGAGTTCCCCTGGGGATCGAGCCAGCAAACTGGGCATGAGTCTTGACTAGGAATCAAACCATGACCTCCTGATTCATACGTCAATGCTCAACCACTGAGCCAAGCTTAACTCCAGAGTCTTTTTGACCAAACTCTTGGAACTGAACAACAAAAATGGCTTTCTGGGAATGTTTTAAGTTCCTCCTTTCCCTGAGGAGTGCTTTGTCTGCCTTCCTTTCCATCTTTGCTGAGTTCTTCCCATATCCTATTCAAAAGATTCCCATTTCATACCCCCTCTCAACCCCTTCCTCGAGTGGCAAAGCTGTCAGTCTGCCAGGGCTTTTGGAGAACTCAGCTGATAAATCAATTATTATGAGGATGGGCCATGTTTTTCCCTGGACATAGTCTTGAGTTTAAAGTTACCTTTTGTTTTATTTTATTTTTAAAAAAAACAAAACAATTCCTTCATTGGGTTTCCATGCTGGGCCAGGATCTTGGGCAGACATGCCAAAAAAAAAAAAAAAAAAGGAGCCAGCCTCTACTGAGTACTGAGTGGCTGCAATATCTTCAGAATGATAGATCTATAACCCTTTTCCTTCACAGCACTGTAACTTAGACACTGCTATGCCCATTATAAAGAGGTAGAGATTGATTTTCCCAGATTCAGTAACTTGTTCAAAGTCGCACACAACGAATAAATGAACCGGGATTCCAAGGAGGTCCCATAACTGTAAAGTAGGTGCTCTCTACCTTACACTACCCTGCATTCTTCAGAAGACGAAGCAAACATTTCTGCCTCCAAATCTATCAAGTAGAGGTGGTGAAATGAGTCTCATATGTGAGTAACCATTATGCGTGAATGTAAAACAATGACCCAGGGTAATTGATCATTGCGCAGGTATTCAAATCAGAAGGGTCAGAGCATTAATCCTGACTCTTCTACCTT
The DNA here is from genome assembly GCF_951640355.1 of Cnephaeus nilssonii. Classification (NCBI taxonomy): domain Eukaryota; kingdom Metazoa; phylum Chordata; class Mammalia; order Chiroptera; family Vespertilionidae; genus Cnephaeus; species Cnephaeus nilssonii. Next base: position 13,554,061 of record NC_137085.1, read on the forward strand.
TTGACATGTTCTAAAACACCTCCTAAATGTCTTTGAGTTCTCATTGTTAGGTGGGGATAGATCATGTGTAATGCATTTATTAGGCGAATTAAAGTGGAAAATTCATGTAAGATATTTAGCCCAGCTCCTTACATGTTAAGCATTTAATAAATGGCCACTATTTGTTATTAAGGATGTTAAGGGTGTGGAAAGGGTGAGTGTAAGGTACTAGGGAATCCAAGAGCCTCCGCCTTTCTATGGGGAATTGCAAGGAAAAAGACTTCACGAAGATCGCGTTTGAATTGTATATGAAGAATGAATGAAGGAGGTTTTCAGTGGGAACGGGCATGTCAGGTAAAAGGTAGAGGGCTTGAAAAGTCACCATGGCCAGGTGGCACTGGAGAGTGGCCATCACACTAGGTGCTTAAACATCCTGCAGATGTGTCTGGACTTCATTGTATGGTGCACCAAAAGAAACCCTCAACTCTTTAATGAGGGAGTGACGCAATGCTATTGGTTTTAACATCACTATGGCTACCGTGAGATGCATGGTCTGGAAGCCCCAAGAGTCTTCTCTCCTCATTCTTCATTCTCTGTGCATAGTCACACCCCTGGGCCCTGGGAATCTTCAGGCTATGAAATCACATGCAAAGGGCGTAGGGGTGGGGTGGGGAGAGATGGAGAAAGAAAGCAAAACAACCAGAAGGGGAAATAGCAGGTCCCAGGAGACACAACGGAGATGTCCTCACTGTTCTAACATGGAGAAAATGAGAAAAACAAGGAGCACATTACAAACAGGAACATGTGTATGCATTTATTAACATTTCCAGCATGGATTTAATTCTCCGTGTGCATCCCGCCTACACAGAGCCCGATGCGTTTCATCTAACCTCTCATTAAGTTGCGTGCAAGTCATCTTTATAGCGTGTCCTCTGGGGGAATCTTCAAACAGATTCTATAATCTTGCTTATAAATGGCTCTCTTTCAAAATGCTGTTTATATTCATTCTTTTATCAGCTCTTCCCCCTTTCCCTATCTTCCCCCACACACTACTTTTTGAACCCTTTGCCTTTTCTTAGGTCAAGAAATGGATTTCTAGCATCTTGGTTGAGTTGAAACAAAGTAGTGGGCTTGGAGATCAGGCACACCTATCTGCCTTAGTTCCTAGCTCCACCACTAACTTGACAGCTTATATTTGCTCTCTGAGACCAGAAGTCACCATTAATAAAATGTGGACAGTGACAGAAAGCACTTCATTTTGCCATTGCAGGTAAATGAGATAGTCTCCCCAGAGCTTTCAGCACACCAATGGGTGCTTGTGGTTATTCTCCATTCTTCCTCCATCATACCTGTCATTTTTATTAGCAACCTCTAGAACTGAGTTTAAACACTGGTCATATCACTTGTTAACTGCTTCCTTGATGAGCCTGAGTTTGGTTCTACCCTTTGAAAATGGTATCAAGCTAGAAACGTTTTACTCATGATATTCCATTCAGACAAAATAACACTAATATATAATTTTAATTAGATGTATTGGGGTGACATAGATTTATTTTCATTAATACTTCTAACTAGTGATGAAACAGGCATTATTGTGCCCTCATTTCACAGATGGGAAGAGAGAGGTGCAGACAGGTTAAATTATTTGACAAGGCCACACAGCAAATACGTGGTTGGGTTAACTTTCAAGTCTAGGCAGTGAGGTTCCAGACTCTATGTTAACCATCCCATTCCCTTGTTCCATAAAAAGCATGACCACAAGCATTTTACATGGCTCACTAGGCTTAGCTGATTTGTCATGTTAATTTATTTCACCCCTCCCTTCCTGATCCAGAAAGCAAATATGGCCTATATATTTTGAGAAGAGCAAAAGGGAGGATAAAAGTCAAATTAATAAGACAATTTAGGGTGTGAATAAGTGAGTATAATTATCATCACCAGGGAACCAACACTGAGCCCCAAGGCACATGGCTTGGGATAAGGAAATAAGTAGTTCAACAACCAGTTCTCTGTCCCCAAATGAACGTTAAATATAGTAAAGAAATGACAGACATGCCGTTCCCAGTGATACAACTCATATTTATAAATAAACCTTAAGAGGTGCTGTAAACTTAGGAAAAATGGTGTTTATTTCCATACAGTCTCAAGTGTATGATAACCACAGGACACTGTTTGAAGGGACAATTTTAGTTCTACCAGAAAGTAAGTAAAATATATTTGTTAATAGTCCCCATCACTGGCCCTCTTGAAAATAAGTTTAACATATTGGGAAGAGATAGTCTTAGGACAAATGTGCATTTATACTTTACACAGATAGAAGAAAATACCTACTGTTTGAGTATGCAAATAATAATGCATAGCTTATTTACATAGATGATGAAGAACAAAATGGAATTCAAACCAATAGCTCAGCCCTTAAATCAATTCTTGAATAAAAATACCTGTTCAAAGGGATGAGTGGCCACATGCTGAATGACAAATCTGATAGGTAGTATCATTCCATATTTTTTATCAAATAAGAAAAATGATGGTGTGGCCACTTGGACCATAGAAATCCAATAATGGCACATATTAACCGGATTGTTATTGGCTCTGGTACTGTCTGCCTTGCTCATTCCAAACTCCAGTACCCGAAACAGTCAAGAACCAAGACAGAAGCTCCAACAGACCTGAAGACACTGTTGCCATCAGAGGCAGGTTGTTTTCCTATAGGATCCTAGTGGTCCAGCTTGGAAACAGAATTCCCTGAGGGCAAAGGGGAAGAGGAGAGGCTTACAATCAAAGTCAATCAGATCTGGGACAAAGACAATGATGTTGCCCTTAGAACAAAGTCTCTATCTTCCTGCAATCTGTGTCCCCTTTTGGGTAGAAATAAAAATTGTATCATCTTCATTAAAATCATTTCAAATTTCAAAGTCAGTATTTCCAGAGTGAGAAAAGAATTAAAGAAACTCAAATTTAACAAAGATTAGAAGTAAGCCATAAAAATGGCAATTTTATACAATCTTTCAAATTACACACAGAAGCAGGGACTGGACGGCTGCTCACTTCAAACCTGTCTCCTGAATTGGACCTGTTTTTGCATTTTATTATTATTTTTTTTTAGAAAGCAGGCTGTGGGTGGTGGTTATTCTAATGTCTTCTTTGCTTAAGGAAACTTTTTCTATGGGAGTAGAGTACGCTTTCACAGGAGAAATGGGGACAAATGAACATACCACACTGATTATACTATTATGAGAGCTAACCTTTACAGAGCCCTTCCCACGAATGTACACTGTGCTATGTTCTTGACTTTCATTACATCACTAAATCCTCAGAAAACCCTTCAGGATATATTTTCAAGGTTTAAATCAAAACTGGTCTAAAATGCAGAGGTAGCAAACAGTGGAACCCTGATTCAAACTCAAGAGTCAGTCAGACTCAAGAGTCGACTATCTCAAACACAGTGTTTACTGGATCCAAGCTTATATTTAAAGGCCCAGTGCATGAATTCGTGCACATGAGGGGTCCCCCCAGCCCTCCCGATCAGGGTGTTGGGGGCTGATTGGGGGCAGGGCCAACCGGGGGGAGGGGCCATGGGCAGTTGGCCGGACAGCCCCAACCCCCTGGTCAAAACAATTTGGATATTAGCCTTTTATTATATAGGAGGACTTTTTTTTTTAATATATTTTATTGATTTATTACAGTGAGGAAGAGAGAGGGATAGAAAGTTAGAAACATCGATGAGAGAGAAACATCGACCAGCTGCCTCTTGCACACCCCCTACTGGGGATGTGCCCGCAACCAAGGTACATGCCCTTGACCGGAATCGAACCTGGGACCTTTCAGTCCGCAGGCCGATGCTCTATCCACTGAGCCAAACCGGTTTTGGCTAGGAGGACTTTTTTAAAGAAATAAATTATTAAAGATTTATGCATTCATTTTAGAAAATTGGGGAAAATTCAGATAACTATGAATCACTCAGATATAATCATAACAGAACATGGTCCCATTCATGAAAGTAACAGTATATTATTAGCGTAGATTTTTCACAACTTTTTTTAAATGTAATAAATCTTTATTGTTCAGATTATTACAATAGTTTCTCCTTTTTCCCCCCATAGCTCCCCTCCACCCGGTTCCCACCCCACCCTCTGCCCTTACCACCCCCCCCACTGTCCTCATCCATAGGTGTACGATTTTTGTCCAGTCTCTTCCTGCACCCCCATACCCCTTTCCCCCTGAGAATTATCAGTCTACTCCCTTTCTATGCCCCTGATTCTATTATATTCACCAGTTTATTCTGTTCCTCCGATTTTTAATTCACTTGATTTTTGGTTCACTTCTTGATAGATATGTATTAGTTGTTCATAATTTTTATCTTTACTTTTTTCTTTTTCGTCTTCTTGAAGAATACCTTTCAGCATACTATCTAATAATAGACAAATATGCAAATTGACCATACCTCCGACACACCACAAGCCACACCCACCATCCAATCAGAGTGAGTATGCAAATTAACCCAAACCAAGATGGCTACAGCCACAGAGAGCAAGGTTTCCTAGGTAACAGAGGAAGCCAAGCTTTCTGCCAGCCGTTGCAGGCCTAAGCCTCCACTCAAGCTACAAAGTTTCAATTATAGAAGGTAAACAAATTCAAACAAATGGTGGCAGAATGGAGCTTGAGAGAGCAGGCCAGGGTTGCTGCCGGCAACAGGGGAAGCAAAGCTTTCTGCACACCTTGGCCGGGCCCACCCGCTTAAGGCAACAAAGTTTCAATTATAACCCCAACACAAATGGCTTTGGGCCTCTGAGGGAGCCCCAGGCTTGGCTCTGCTCCAGGCTACAAAGTTTCAATTGTATAAGGAAAATAAATTCCAGATACCAGGGCCTCCGCTTGCGTTGCCAGGGGGCGTGGCCCGCCTGCAAACCACCACAGGCCCCTCGCTCAGGCCGCCCCACGCCCCAAGGGAACCCCACCCTGATCAGGGACACCCTTTAGGGCAAACCAGCTGGCCCCCACCCCTGTACCAGGCCTCTATCCTATCTAATAAAAGAGTACTATGCAGATTGATCATCACTGCAACACACAATATAGCTGCCCTCATGTGGTCAAAGATCCTGCTCCCATGTGGACACAAGATGGCCACCACAAGATGGCCAGCAGGAGAGGGCAGTTGGGAGGCACCCGGCCTGCAAGGGAGGGCAGTTGAGAGGGACCAGGCCTGCAAGGGAGGGCAGTTGGAGGTGATCAACCCTGCAGGAGAGGGCAGTTAGGGGTAACCAGGCTGGCAGAGGAGGAAAGTTGGGGGCAAACAGGCTGGCAGCAGAGTGGTTAGGGGGTGATCAGGCTGGCAGGCAGAAGTGGTTAGGGGCAATCAGGAAGGCAGGCAGGCAAGCATTTGGGAGCCAGCAGTCCTGGATTGTGAGAGGGATGTCCCATATTGGAGAGGGTACAGGCTGGGCTGAGGGACAACCCCCCTCCGTGCACGAATTTCATGCACCAGGCATCTAGTTTCATATAACACTGGTTTGATGATGATGAACTCCTTTAGCTTTTTCTTATCTGTGAAGCTCTTTATCTGACCTTCCAATCTGAATGATAACTTTGCTGGTTAGAGTAATCTTGGTTGTAGGTTCTTGCTATTCATCACTTTGAATATTTCTTTCCACTCCCATCTGGCCTGCATAGTTTCTGTTGAGAAATCAGCTGACAATCATATGGGTGCTCCCTTGTAGTTAATTAACTGTTTTTCTCTTGCTGCTTTTAATATTCTCTCTTTACTTTTGCTCTTGGAATTTTAATTATGATGTGTCTTGGTGTGGTCCTCTTTGGATTCCTTTTGTTTGGGGTTCTGTGAGCTTCCTGGACTTGTAAGTCTATTTCTTTCACCAGGTGGGGAAGTTTTCAGTCATTATAGTCAGTCAAATAGGTTTTCAGTATCTTGCTCTCTCTCTTCTTTGGGCACCCCCATAATTCTGATGTTGGTACGCTTGAAGTTGTCCCAGAGGCTTCTTACACTGTCTTCAACTTTTTGATTCTTTTTTCTTTTTGCTTTTCCCATTGAGTGTTTTTTGCTTCTTTGTATTTCAAATTTTTGACTTGATTCTTGCGTTCCTCTAGTCTGCTGTTGGGTCTCTGTATAATATTTTTTATTTCAGTCAGTGTATGTTTAATTTCTAGTTGGTCCTTTTTTATATCCTCGAGGGTCTGGCTAAATTTATCAGCCTTTTCTAGGAAATTCTTGAAAAACCTTATAACCGTGGTTTTGAATTCTATATCCAGTCTTTTTTTTTCTCCATTTCTTTCATTTGTGATCTGTTACTTTGTCTCCACATTTTCACTGCTTCCCTGAGTTGGTAGGGTAGCTTTGTGTGCTAGGTTTCCTATATGGCCCAGTGGGTCGGCCTTCTAGTCACCTGAGGTGGACACTATTGGTGCACCCCTTTGTGGTCTGTGTGTATAGCCTTGTTGTAGTTAAGTATTGATTGTTGTTGGTATCACTGGGAGGAATTGACCTCCAGGCCAATTGGCTATGTGTATCAGCTGTGTCTACACCAGGAGACCTGTGCTGGAGATAGCCTTATAAGACCAAACTTGCAAAATTGCAAAAGCCTCTGTGCTCAGCTTGGATGGGGCTGAGTCTCAGGGCTGAGCAGACAGTCTTGGCTTCCCGTCAGCCCTGCCCTTGCACGTGAGCCTCCAGACCTCTGCCTTCCGCGGCTCCCCTGAGTTTCCGCCTAACAGTCCAGATTCCCCGAGGCTCACCCGGAACTGGGGTTCAGTGCAGTCGGAACTGGGGTTCAATGTAGTCAGGAGCTTCTGACTCCCTTCTGCTAGGGAGAGCTAGCAGCGACCACAGCAGTCAGTCTTCTCTGCGCACGCATGCGGACCTTCAGACCCCTGCCCGCCACGGTTTCCCTGAGTCTCCATGTGCCTTTCTCTCTACCTGTCAGTCCAGACTCCCCCCGTATGAGCCTGGGTCCATGGGGTTTCATCCAGAACTGGGGTTCAGTGCAGTCAGAGCTGGGGTTCAATGCAATCGGGGGCTTCCTTCCCTCTCCCGCCAGAGAAAGCCAGCCAGGCACCCAGCCGCCCTTCCTCTCTGTGCGAGTGTCTCCATACCTCAGTCCTTTGCAGCTCCTCTGATTTTCCGTGAGCTTTTTTCTTTCCTTCTAGTTTTAGAATTTCCACTCAGCCAGCTTTTCTGTGGTTCTGGATGACGTCCGTTCTGTCTTTTAGTTGTAGTTTTGAAATTGTTGTGCGAGGCAGCAGTTTAGGTGTTTACCTATGCCACCATCTTGGTTTCTCCGTCTTTTTCACAACTTTTTCATTGTTATTTCAGACACCAAGCATTTGAACCATGTATAAATCATGGCTTTCTTGCTCTGCATTTGACCTGCCTCAGGAACTTCATAGGGGTCCCTCTCTTAGGGTCAAATGCTTCTCTTCTGGGTTTTGACACGACACCCCCCCTCCCTTTCTTCATCTCTCTGATCAAATATCCACCTTGAGAGAGGCCCTCCCAGGTAGTAAACACTGTGAGAGCAGGTGCTTTGGTTTCTACCTTATTTCTAGAACCTAGTAAGGTTTCTGGCACATAATAGGTACTCAATAATGTTTGCTGAGTAAAAGCACCGTTGGATAAGTCATTATGTTTCCCATTTAGAAGTCAAGGAAAGTAAAATAACTGAGGGGTGAAGGCCTGCCTATGGCTAGTAGACAGAAGAATAGGGCATTAGTTCCATTCTCCTAATTCTTAACCACATGCTTTCTCCCACCCAGCTCGGTCCTGCCTCTAATGTAATTGGCTCTGTGCACAGGGCCAGCATAAAGCCCTATCAGTGTAACACACCCACTAAATGGATCTGAGTCCTGGTACTTAAGGAAGAAAAATGCAGCATTGAAAGAATGGCCTCCTATTTATCTTTACAAGGGCTACATTTTTGGAAATGCTAACAGGAAGGAAATAAATTACTCCATCACAACCACAGGAAGTATGCACCTTCCCTTTGTTCCCAAGAGTGAACTTGGTTCCACTTAACCTTTCGAATCCCAGGTTGAGATCTCAGCCCCAGCCCAGGCTGTGACCTTGAGGGACTTACAGCCTCTCCTGAACTCAGGTGTGCATGTTTATAACATGCATGATTTGGATCAGATGGAATCTAAGCCCCTTTATGCTTTAACATGTTAGGTGTTGAGCACACTGGGTTCCCTCCTCCCCTCTAAGAAGACAGACATGTCTCCGGAGATGGAGAGGAAACCCATCGGGCACAATTAATGTCAGATGAGCAGGAAGTCCAGGATCCTAAGTTGCTTCTCAGATAGTTGGATGAGAAAGCATGCAAAAATAAAACCCTGTTGCCAAGTTAAAAAATAAACCATTGTAAAGAACAAAATCTGTTACCTTTTCCCTCACCAAAGTAGCACCAGGCCTGAAAATAGTGTGCACAAAAACAAATATGTGGGAAAGTTCTTTTGCTGCTGCTTCCAGCACTTTTCCGTTCTCTTTTTCTCACTTCATGCTGACTGTCAAATGGTCTATCAAGAGGTTAGTTTGTAATTAAACTCAGATCTAATTGCTGGAACAAGTTACTAATTGTGTTCTTAAATCCTTTTATTCTATACCCTAGAAACCAGTGCATTCTAGCCTTTAAATGCTAGTGGTTGGAGAGAATCACATAAGTACAGCTTTTAGCAGAAATTTTGTTCATTTGAAGCTTTTACCCAGAGCATCAATCAAGAAAACTAAAAAACATGAAACCAATTGGTAAAGGGAATAACTCTCCCTTCACAGCAATAACAAAAAATAAATTTGAAGAAATGTTCTGCCTTCTCTCTTTCTGGATTATAGATAGTGCCATGCTTACTGATCGGTTTACATAGTAAGACCTGTATTCAGGAATCTGTCCTTTTTTAAATGGGGCTTCCTATCTTTAAAGGGTCAGTTGGGTGCTCTTGAGGTGTGGAAAATCTTTGGAAGCCATTCAAATCCATTCACTGAGTCATCCCATTTTGAAAAAAAGAAAAAGAATGTAAGTGATGCAAGTGTCCATTTAATTTGAATTTGAGTTATGCAGAGTAAACAAGGCAATGAATCTGAAAGAGAACAACAAAAAGACATCCATTCAGATGATTGTTTGTTTGGCCTATCTAATGCTGATGGAGGCCAGTTTAAAATGCTTTTTCTGTATTTGGAGAGTGTGTTGGGCATGCTTGGTTGTGTCTTCGAACTTTAACTACCCATTTCTCCTCCCTAAGAAGTACTTGAGTTTTGGGTAACAGTGACCCCCACCCTCCATTTCCATGGCTTCCATTCATTGGTGTAACCTTACCCACCCTTAGTTCCTGGTCACAGTAATGAGGTCATTGGGCCTGGGACAAGCTCATGACCCACCAATTCAAGTCAATGAAGGCAAATGAGACTCAGTTCCACATCTTCCTCTGTGTCAGCAAAGTCTGTGCTCTCTCTCCTGCTGTATTTAAATGGGGGCACATGAGGCCCGGAGATGCAAATGTCTATCTTTCCACCCAGAATCATTTGAAATCCTTTCTTATTTTAGGTGATTTCTTTCAGTGTTAATCATGTTTGCTTACAACTAAAAATCCTGACTGATGAAGTATGGGGTGACTAAGATAATTTCATTTCTTCTAGAGAATTTGGGCATACAATGAAGCTAACCCACAATCAGAAATGGAGAGAAGAGATATAGATGTTGGTGACTTTATCAAGTTGCTTGATCAAATGTCACTTGAAGTTATACTTTTAGCTTTTTCTTAAGCTATGTGAGTCAGTAATCTTCCCTTTATTGTTTCCAAAAACATGTGCTGAGTATTTATTATTTGGCAGCCAATGATCTAGAACCAGGGACAACTTTGAACAAGAGGCCCCAGGATTCCAGTGTGAGGACAAATAGAGTAAAACTAATGAAAAGTAAACAAGAAGATACAATGATAAACTGAAATCATGGATTAATTTCCTAAGGTTGGCATAATTAAGAAACCACCAACTGGGGGGAGTGGGTCATAAATCCCAGATATTTATTGTCTCACAGTTCTGGAGAGTAGAAGTCCCAGATCAAGGGGCCAGCAGGAAGGGTGCCTTCTGAGGGCTATTCCATGTCTCTTGCCTAGATTCTGGTGGTTTTCTGGCAATCCATCACCAGCATTAGGGATAGTACCATTGTAGACACATAACCACAATTTCTGCCTTCATCTGCACGTGGCGTTCACTCCTGTATCTTCACATTGTCTTCTCTGTGTATGTATCTTCTCTATGTCCATACTTCTTTCCATCAGGATAACAGTCATATTGAATTAGAGCCCACTCTAATGACCTTATATTAACTGAACTAGTTATATCTGCAAAACCCTATATCCAAATAAGTTCACAATCTGAGGCACTGGGGGTTCAGACTTGGCCAACATTTTTGGGGAGGGGAGTCACATGGGATTGGGGATCACTTTAGATGTATCTTGATCATGAAATGTATTTCTGAGGAGGTACCATTTACTCAGAATTAACAGATAAAATGGAATGAAAAGACTAGATATGACTATAAGGGAGGAAAATAATCATTTCAGACAAAGGGAAAAGGGAGTGCATTACTACATGTCATGGTAACAAACAAATGAACAAAGATCAAAAGCAACTATAGAAAAAGCTTTTATTGCTTATGTCCATTTGAGTTGTATTTCCTATAACTCGAAAGTTAAAGAATTAAATAAGGGGGATCCCATTGAATAATTATTAGAATATTACCTCCTAACTGTAACTTACTTATAAAATCCCCAGTCTTTTCTTTCTTATACAGTGGGGTGATTTTTCCCTTGTTGCTTTGATATTTGTTGGGTATTGTGATCTTGGGTGTTATTCCATGTCAAATTTTACTAATCTTTTGATTTCTGAGGTTGAGGATCACCTTAGTACCATATTTCTATATGGTGCTAATCACATGCCAATAAATAGTGGGGCCTTGATAAAAACCAGAAGAATGAGAGGAACTCCATTCTAGTTTAGGAGTGGGGATATGCCAATAAACATTTAATAAGTGCCTTTCCTTGGACAATAAAAAGCCCTGATTTTTAGCAGGTGTCAATTTCCAGTGTGTAAATACTCCCACTGTGGCTGACTTCAAGCTAGGAACATGACAGTCCTGAACTGAGGAGTGCACACAATCATTTCTCCCAATCCAGTGCCAGCCGGCTCTGGCACACCATGGACAGGGGATCTGTTTCAGAAATCTATCTATGGAAATGGTCATGCTTTGCTATCAGACTAACTCAGATTATCCACTTAAAGCTGCAATCTTGCCCTACCCGGTTTGGCTTAGTGGATAGAGCATCGGCCTGTGGGCTGAAGGGTCCCAGGTTCTATTCTGGTCAAGGGCAGATGCTAGGGTTTTGGGCTCAATTTTCCCCAAGGTCCCCATTTGGGGTGTGCAGGAGGCAGCCGATCAATGATTCTCTCTCATCATTGATGTTTCTATCTCTCTCTCCCTTCTCTCTGAAACCAATGAAAATATATTTAAAAAATAATAAAGTTGCAATCTTCAGAAATTTATTTATCTCAGTGACTATCAGTGTCCTTTTCTATAAGACACTGCAAAGGATTCTTATAGCAACCAACAGAGCAGGGAATATAGGGAACAACTAATGTGTTAAGCTTTGTTTTTAATTTTGTTTTTGATAGAAAAGTTTTCTTGCCTTTTGAATATGCTCACAAAAAATGAAAATGAGTGTAAATAGTGTAATTGGACATGGGATTTTATCTGATGGGATACCAACTCTTCCTCCTTATGCTGAATCTAGTAGGAACATTGCAAAAAAAGGGAGATTTCTGAATGGACGCCAATGACTGGAATGCGCTCATGATGCTTAATCTAAAACTAGTTCCTGGCCATGGAGAACATATGATATCAACCTTTGGGGGAAAGGGGGACTCTAAGCCAGTAGATGATTCAGATGATTGAGGAATGAGACAAAAAGTAGTGAAATCTTTGAGGACTTGGATTCTTAATCACTCACTGTCATCAAAACTGCTATATATATATATATATATATATTCACTCCACTGTCCAAGAGGAGACTAGACAATAATACTCTACCTGTGCAATGGGGGCAAACCCAAGTGCCAAGCATTAGGCAAATTAAAAGGAATAAGTGAAATAGGCCCTGTGTGTGTGTGTGTGTGTGTGTGTGTGTGTGTGTGTGTGTGTGAGAGAGAAAGAGAGAGAGAGAGAGAGAGAGAGAGAGAGAGAGAAGAGGAGGAAGAATGTAGCAATTGAAATTGAATATGTCTAAAGGCAGTCACATTTTAAGAGGTTTAATGTTCATATAGACCCAAATAAAACATATTCACCATGGGATGTGGGTCTCACTTTGAGACCTTGATCTATGTTGAAAAGCGTGTCAAGCCCGCTCCTAGAATGCATGTCAGCTCAGGTTTTAATGGAGATAAAAACAATCAAGTTAACCTGCCCATTTCCACACTAGATTGGTTCATTTTTATTTTTAGTATTTTTCTTTTATCCATAATGAAAATAAGCTAATTGAAAACAATCCAAACAAATCAGAAAGGCATACGGAGTAAAGTAGAAGGCCCTCAAGCTCTCTCACTCAAAGAGGACATCTGAGCATGTGCTGAATATCCTCGGCCTCTGCACACACATGTACACACATGCACACACATGTGTGCACACACAGTACTGTGCGATTTTGCAAACTGAACTCGTGTTATTATGCTCCTTTTAAATGGATAACATATGAATATGTTTATTTAATCACTTTTGCCTTAGAATCCTGTTTCTACAATTTAGTACATTTTGGCTCCACATATGGCATAAAGTAATTGTATTCAGGTATCAAAGCATCACATCTAGTCAGTGTCAATCTTAAAATAAAACATTTCTTTTTTTGGCTTCACTTCTAACAGTTCGGGGAGAAAGGGGCGACCTTGTTTTAGAAACCAGGCAAGCACTATTATTAGGAATTTATCAACCTTTACTTATCTCTGGAATCCCACCCCCCCAACCCCTCTCCTCATTGTGTTTTATCTTCTCTTTGCTGATCTTTTTCTGTAGATGACCTTTCGTGGTATTTCTCATCTGCTGGTCCCATCAACCCTAACTTTGTATCTGCTAAAACTCAGGTAATTGCTTTTAGATGGGTATAATTAAGAAGCCATTAGTGTAAAGTTTCATTTCAGTTTACGCCTTGGTCTGCATTTGAGCAGAGAAATATGAAATTAAGGTATTAGCTCCTTTCAGAGGTATGAGTCACGAGCTACTAAGCTTCAAGAGCAGTTTCTCAACTCTAGTGATTGTGCTTTTCTGTTTGAAAATCTTCTCTTTGGAATTATCATAGAGGGAGTATTTTTAAAGAGAGGGAAATAAGCCTATAGAGACAGACCTGGATTGGGTACATGATTTCCAAAGTGTGAGTGTCCATATTGTCCTATGAGGGTCAGATGAGATTTTTAAAAAGTTACTAACGTTGAATAATCCAACCTAGAAACCTCTGTTTCCTTCCATTGTAGTGTAAGAATTCTACCTTTTTGATGGCAACTGTGAGAGAGATTAGAAAGAATATCCATGACCTGAATGAAGAGTCCAAGACAAGATGACTTAATGTGATTTGGGATTAAACTTCCTAGAACAGTAGTTCTCAAATGTGGCTGCATATTAGAATTTACCTATTATATTAGTTTGAATAACCAATTTCCATAAACTGGGTATCTTAAAACAATGAAAAATATATTTTCTAACAATTCTGGAGGCTAAAAGTTTCAGTTCAAAGTCATGCCACGCCATGTCAAGGCCATGCTCCCTCTGAAGACTAGGCCAGGTTTCTTACTTGTCTCTGCTTAGCTTTTGGGGATGTTGGCAATCCTGGGCTCCATTTTCTGTGTGTCCTCTCTTCTTACAAGGATACCAGTCATTGGATTTAGAGCACGCCTAATCCAATATGGTCTCATCTTAACATTGGCAGGACAAAACACCTGCATCTTAACTTTTCATTTGTGAAACCTTATTTCCAAGAAAGATCACATTCCGGGATTCCAGGGGGGTCATAAATTGTGGAAGGATGCTATCCAGCCTATTATACCTCTAAATATTTTAAAATTTTCACCCCAGGTCAATTAAATTAGAATTACAGCCGAGCACATATTGGAATCACTGAGGGAGTTTTAAAAGAAACTTATACTTTGGGTCTTAAATCCAGAGATTTTGGTCTACAAAGCAGATATTCTAGCAAGTATAATATTGTTTCTTAAAAGAAAATAAATGAGATCATGTAAAGTGTGCAGAAGAAACTTGACACATGATATACATTAAATTAATTTTTTATTGGTTTGGTTTGATGGGTTTATAGAAATGAGGACATACTTTCACATATATAAGGATACAATGTATTTTGCACCATACAGGTTTTATAGTTCTAATTCTAGGACAGTCCCAGGGAATCCAGCATGGCTAGTCACCCTAAGCCTGACTCAGCCAGTCATGGATAACAGAGCATGCCTAGTGTTACCTCAAGAATGTTATACATATTAGAAATGTGTAACAATGCTAGTAGCCAGAATTGTTGAGGCAGTTACTTTATCAGCGGCACTGTGCTAAGCACTTGATATAATATCACCTCCTGGCATGGTTTCATGATACCCACCCAACAGAATAGCATAATTATCCCAGTCACACAAAATAAATTTAGGATCAAAGGCATCAATTAACTTGATCCAGGATCTCACATCTAGTTTCTGGATTCAGATCCAGGTCTGTTGGTTGGTTTGTTGGTTTATTCATTTTATGGTGGAGCCTATTTCTTCAGCATCATGTTGTCTTGCTTCTCATGCTGAGGAAGGCATCAGAATATTTCAGTGAAACTTAAATGAAAAATATAGAAATTTCATGTGGAATATGCTTCCTATAAAAGTTGGTTAATTCACCTGCTCAAGATTGGTGTGCTGGTGTGAGAGCTGTGGCAGAAGGTAGGTCGTGAGAGACGTGCAGGAAACTTGCGAGCCAGGAGAGCTGGGGGCATGGAGCCTTCCTCATCTTTGGGACACAGCTAGCTCTCGGGCATGGAAAGCACCCCTGTGACAAAATTGCCAGTACAGTTAATCAGGACCTAACTGAACAGTTCAATCTCTGACTAAGGGGTGGGGGTGGAGGAGTGATGGAGGACGGGGAGGGGAAGGAAAAAAGCACATAACGTCCCTCCATTTAAAAGAGTGGAATGTGTCTTCTCATCCATAATGCAGCACCATAATGTTCTTGTATGAATTGAAAATACCAGGCAATCAAAGGCCATATGTCTTCAGCTTAGATCCACAGAGTGTCCATGTATTTTTAATCAAGGCTGCATCTCCGAAGTATGTTTATGCTTTCTTGGCATAAAAGATGCTCCCTCAGATTAGCTCTGCACCCAGCTCCAGGCTGTTGCTACCTTTGGCCACGCCAGAAGAAGGGAAGTTGGCAAGTTCCCCATAACGCATTACTGTAAAGTGAATGCAAACTGTACTTGAAGGATAGTGAACCCTGAGCAATCCATTAAGGCTGAGGAAATGGGCTTATGAGTCACTGAAGTCTGCGCTCCCTAGCAGATCTCTCTGCTTCTACTTTCTCCTCGCTCCCGAAAATTCATTTTTCACACAGCACCCAGAGTGATCTGTTAAAAATGCAAATCCAATCTCCTCATTTCTCTATTTGAAACCCTCTGGTAGAGCGTTTTGAAAATAAGAACGAGACTCTTTGCTCTGGTCCACACAGCTCTGTGTGATTTATTTCCCCATACCTATTTCCCATCATGCCTCACTTCCCTACATTCATGATGCTTCAGTCACACTGTTCTTATTTCTGCTCCTATCCACTAAGTAGCCACTCTTTCATACATTTGCTCAAAAATATTTAAGCGCATGTATGGGAGTGCGGTGGGGGGCAATGGGGGACATAAGGACACATGTAATACCTTAATCAATAAAAAAATTGAAAAGAAAAAAAAAAGAATCAGAAAAGAAAAAAATAAATAATCTACCTTTACAAATAATATATATATATATATATATTTGAGTGTGAGGTATATGCCAGGAGCTCTTCTAAGTATTTTGGGATATACCAGTGAACAAAATACAAATCTCCCTGACCTCTTGAAACTTACATTCCAATCAGGAAAGATAGACAACCAATGATAAAGAAAATGAAAATGTAAGATGTATAGCATTTAGGTAGTGACATGTCCTTTATAGAGAGAGAGAGAGAGAGAGAGAGAGAGAGAGAGAGAGAGAGGAGTATAAATGGGATCAGGATTAAGTGGCAGGAAATGATAGGTTGTGACATTACATGAGGTGGTCAGGAGAGATGTCCCTGGGTAAGGAATTTCCTCTTCCTGCTTTCTTTCTCAGAACACCCGTCATCCAGATATTTACATGATTTCTCAGAATTCAAGTCTCAGCTGAAGTGTCACCTTTCAGGAGTGACATTTCCTAATCCTCCAAAGTGAAGTAGCCACTTCTAGTTACTCTATCTCACCCCAGAAGGTGAGATAGCAGTATCTGAGGCTACATTTTTCTTTTATGTATGTACTTTATCTGCAATACTCATGGACTGTAAGCTCCATGAGACTAAGGTCTTTATCACTTCAGTATTGCGTCTCCTATGTCTGGATCCATCCCTAGCATATAGTAGGTACTCAACAAAGATACCTTTGAATAAAGAAATGAAAGAATGGATGAAAATATCAACACATCAATTAAACTATTGGGATAAGAGAGGTAAGTAATATTTGGCATTGAGAAATCTTTGGCAGATGTTATCATCTTCTTGGTTAGTAGCATGTCATTTATTTAAACAGCGTAATCCAGAAAATACAGAACAGATCAGAAAAATAGTATCAAAAGAATAATTAAAACGATTAAATCTCATTCAAAA
Organism: Cnephaeus nilssonii; assembly: GCF_951640355.1. NCBI lineage: Eukaryota > Metazoa > Chordata > Mammalia > Chiroptera > Vespertilionidae > Cnephaeus > Cnephaeus nilssonii. The sequence continues at coordinate 13,570,947 of NC_137085.1, forward strand.
TGAACGTCTGTCCTAAACTCAAGTATTCATTTATTTCCATTCTCACAACCACCATGCTGGCCCGTATGCCATCATCTCTCCTTGCACTGTTTTTTACTCTTGCTGCCATTCAAAACATTTTTTTTCAAAGTCCAGGAAGGGTGAGTCTTTAAAAATATCAATTTGATTACCTCTTCAATTGCTTAAACCCCTCAATTGCTCCCTATGGAGCATAGGAATTGGTCCAAAATCTTAAAGTGGCTCCCAGAGACTAAAAGAGTTGGCCACTGGCCACTGCTCTAGTTTCATCTCTCAGGACTTCTCACCAGCTCTGTATTCTATCTGACTGATCTTCTTCACATTGCCTAGTGCAACCACCTTTCCTTTAGACAACTGGAAGATGATTTCTCTCTGTGGAAGTGTTTTCTCTGCTCTCTATGTCGGGCTGAGTCCTAGTTATCTTTCAGGTCTCTACTTAGACTTCATATCCTCTCACAAGGACTCTCTGATCCCTAAATTTGGTGTTGGTTCTCTTCTCTGTGGTCTCATACCACGTTGCACTTGCCCATAATATGACTTTCCATAGTGTGAATTGCAATTGTTAGATTATATATATATATATATATATATATATATATATATATATATATATATTATAGATTTCAGAGGGGAAGGGAGAGGGAAGGAGAGATAGAAACATCAATGCTTCAATCATGAGAGAATCATTCATATCATTCATCGGGGGTCCTCCTGCACACCCCCTACTGGGGTTTACAAGCCCACAACCTGGGCATGTGCCCTTGACCAGAATTCAACCCAGGACCCTTCAGTCCTCAGGTCAATGGTCTATCCACTGAGCCAAACCAGCTAGGACAATTGTTTGATTTCTTGCCTATCTCTACCACTAGACTTGTGCAATAAAAGGGCAAAAGTAATTTATGCCCTCTTCATTCTTGTAGTTCAGGCATTTCACATAAAACCTGGCTTATAGTAGTTTCTCCAAATGTATTTGCTGAATGATTAGATAGAATGTAGTCAGTTAAAATAGCAAGACATTTTTTTGCAGACAGAACTTTGGGTATTGTTTCTCATGCTAAAACTCTACTCATGGGTCTCACTATTCTGTGGCAACACTGCCAAAAGCCAAGAAAAGATATGGAAGAAGTTGTGGGTACACAGCTTATCTTAATATATATATATTTACAGAGGGGAAGGGAGAGGGACAGAGAGTTAGAAACATCGATGAGAGAGAAACATCGATCAGCTGCCTCCTAAACACCCCCAACTGGGGATGTGCCCGCAACCAAGATACATGCCCTTGACCAGTATCGAACCTGAGACCCTTCAGTCCACAGGCTGATGCTCTGTCCACTGAGCCAAACCGGTCAGGGCTATAGCTTATCTTTTGATACTAATGTCATAGAGTATAATTGGGTCCTTCTGTTCAACCTTTGGTGATAGCCTCAGGAACCAAGAAATTGATCTAACAAGACACGAATTCTGACTCATACTGGAAATATTGAGCATAAGGGCTTCTATAGATTAGGGGATTCTAACGTTTTGCTTATCACAATGGAAAGGACTTTAAGATTAGTGGCATTGCCCATGGCTGAGACAAATTGAAGTGGCCATAGAAATAAAGGACGCACAAACTGACTGAAGTCTTTGAAATTATATTATCCAAAAACCTCATTTCACTGATGAAGAAAGCAAAAACTCTGATGGTGTTTAAATGTCCTCTCTGTTCTTGGATTGAATTCTTGACTTTTATTTGCAACCTACAGTTTCTTTCATACTTTTCATTTCATTCAACTCAATATATTTTGATAGGTTTTAATTTTTTCCCTTAAACATATGCCAGACATTAAGAATAGGTCCCCCATGTGAAGGCCACATGTCATTTCTGAGACATAAATGTGAGTTCTCACTCATGGTTCATTGTGCATTCCATGAGTGCAATTGCTTTTCTGTGGCTCATCCTGCATCCAGCTAAATTCAGAAATCTACTCCTCTTTAAAATCCTTTGACTAATTCACTTGCACCAGAGGTTTGGTAAGCAACACATATTTTATTTAAATCATCATAGGGAAAAAAGACAGAGAGAAGAATATATCACACATCCCTAAGCAAGCAATTTAGCAGTCCTCCCATATAAAGATATAACTTCTCTAAAATCCCTTGGCCCTCTGTCACTGGGGATTCCATTTTCTTCCTTTTAATGCATGAAAAAAAAAACCTTTTTAATTGACTTAGAGCTCTTCTCTCCACTATTTTTCTCTAAGCATTTTGAATTCGAGACACCATAATTCAGCTCTGAGCTAGCTCCTCCTTCCAACAAGACTTACCCAATCACAGTTATCACAGTTGTTGAGCTAAGCAAAGGGTCTTCCAATTAGCAGAAATGCCATCTTTAGAAAACACATCTTGTGCACATTGCCTCTTTATGCTCGGCTAGCAAATCCCAAGGAGCCAAATCATTATTAACCAGTGTTTTGAGCATCTGAAAATTAATTTATAAGATGCCCCCAAAGATTCTGACCTCTTGACGTTTTGAGGATCATACAAAATATAAAATTGTTATATGAGGATCATTTAAAATAAGTTGTGAGGATCATATAAAATAAGTATGAAAAACAAAAACCTGACATACAACCTAAAACAGAATAGAAGCTCAGTGGGTACTGGTTTCTTTCTCCTGAAGAAACTGGACTTGGTGATTCATCTGTCCCCAAATTTACTACTGTGTTAGTATTTAGGAGGCTTCTCAGCCTCTTCAACCTCAACAGTATCCCTAAAATTTTCAGAAAAGCACAAGGTAGTAAAAAAGCATCTCTTGTTATTTGTTCATGATGGAGACATGACATTACTAACATAACCCAGAAAGTGTGTGTGTGTGTGTGTGTGTGTGTGTGTGCGCGTCTATGTTTTCTAGAGAATTTACAGGTACTGAAACCCCCTTATGAAAGACTGTGTTATGCTCTAACAGGCTGTTGTAACATTCTTTTGTCCCCAGCCCAGTCTTTTGACAATGTATAGGCTACTGTTCCAGCTGTTAGTGGTGAACAGAGGCACTTCGTGTTTTTACTTTGATGCACAACTTTGTCCCTATCTAGAAATGTCATGGATTAAGAGTCTCAAAGTAGAGAAGCTCCTCTCTCTATAACCTAATTCACATTCTTAGCAGATCTTGTGGGCACTCATGTTCATCGCAATAGCTCTCTGTGTAGTGTACTGACTGGAACTATTGGATGCCATCTAACTGCCAGGGATTAGGAACCTCTTAAACCTCCTGGTTCCAGCAATTCGGGAGAGGCAGGGTCTCCTGTCTGTCCTTGGAACTGGTGACAAAGCCCCCCTGTGAGTGATAAGCGCCTTCAACAACAACACAGATGAAACAGTATATATTAAAAGAAGCTACCAGACTCTAGACCTGTTGCCTGGATTTATGATTATTGCATTTTTTTCAATCCCTAAGATTCTCAAATTGTACAAGTAATATGCACTCTGTAAAAAGCTGTGGAAATTACAGAGATGAGTAACAACGGACTAAACATTTATATCATGAATATGATTTCACAGTTCATCTTCACAATCACTTCACAAGATGGACACTTATTTTTATTGTATAAAAGGACAAAATTGAGGCTCAGAAAGATTAAAAAACTTGCCTAAGATGAACATGTGCTAAAGCTACGTTTCAAAAGCAGCTATGTCTGGGGAGAGGATGGTCATAAAAACATGGGTAAGTGCGTTGTACACATATTCCCTCTTTAATCTTCACAGAAACCCTAGCAGTTTTGTTTTCATCTCACAGAAGAGTAGGATGAGGCTCAGGGAAATTCAGTACTCGTTCAGAGAGACCGTACCAATGTTCTATGGGAAGGACTCTGAAGCACTCTTGGGTAATGGGGACCCCTAAGGGGACACGGTTGGGTTTAGAAAGATGCCCTAAATATTCCATAAGGCCTGGAAAAGGGGGAGACTTTGAAGAAGAGAAAAGGGTACCTAAAGGACAAACAGTTACATTAGCGTGGAGACTCGTTCTGCTTCTACTTTCAATGGCAAACCTACATTTTCTGGGGAGTTGCGTACGACAAAGCATTGTATCTGTGTTCAGAGGGCAAGCCTGAGGAAAGACTCAGGACACCGCCTGCATTCTAAGTGGCCCAAGTGATGGAGGGAGTGGGCCCCGTTCCAAATTGATTAGTTCTGCTACCTTCTCATTATTGTTCCGCCTGAAGTTTGGCATGCAAGCAAGGTCATTCCACGCATGGGTCTCCGTGACTTAACTAATTCTGCTACAAATTCCCTCCCCTCCACCCCCCCACCCCCCGCTGCAGCATGCCACCTGCACTAAAGAAAATTAAAAATCATCACATGCATTTTACATGAGTTCCCGAGACCAGTGAGAAATTAATGTTATGTTGTTTTTTTGATAAAGATACAGCTGTTTTTTGTTTTTTGTTAAGATGTTCATGTAAGTCAGTAATAGGAAATCTTCCTCAAAATTCCCCCATGGAGCCTGTGCCTCAGGATGGGAAGAAATATGCATGAAGACTCAGAATAGGTTTGAACAAGGCTTCTTCTTGCGTCCAACTTACAAAGAAATGCCACGGCTGTGTGTCAGGTGGCTGCCCTCTCCAAACTCTCAGGAGCCTTCGTACTTTTCTATTCCCATAGCTCCTCTTATGTTGTTCCCTTAGCCCCATGGTCAGCAAACTGTGGCTCGTCAGCCACATGCTGCTCTTTGGCCCCTGGAGTGTGGCTCTTCCACAAAATACCATGGCCTGGGCGAGTCTATTTTGAAGAACTGGTGTTAGACGAAGTTTAAGTTTAAAAAATTTGGCTGTCAGAAGAAATTTCAATCGTTGTACTGTTGATATTTGTCTCTGTTGAGTAATGAGTTTGATGACCACTGCCTTATCCTAAAGCGATGTCTTATACTGTCATGTTCAATCGCTGCCAGTTCTTCAAGGTTGACCACAGATGTCTCAGATTCCATGAAGTCATATCCTCATATCATCACATCAAGATATGATTGCTCACTCCAGCTGGTGTGGCTCAGTTGGTTGGAGTGCCGTCCCATGTCCCATACACCAAAAGGTTGCAGGTTTGATTCCTGATCAGGACGCATACCAAGATTGCGGATTCAATCTCTGGTTAGAGCATATATGGAAGGCAACCAATTGATGCTTCTCTCTCTCTCTTTCTCTCTCTCTCTCTCTCTCTCTCTCTCTCTCTCTCTCTCTCTCTCTCTTAAATCAATAACCATATCCGCTTAGAAAAGTTTTGAACAGTGTTTTAGTCTAAGGAGAAGCTAAATATTCTCGCCACACCAGTGAGGATTACCAAAAAAAATATGAAAGCTCTCATATCAGATCTTCAGTAATTCTTAGAAAAGTTCTGATCTCCTCTGACCCTCAATCTTCCTACTAATGATGTGAGAATGATTATGCCTATATTTAAAGGTAGATTTTAAAATTAGATAATATATAAGAAACCAAACACAGTATTTGGCAAATAATACTAAAAAGTACAATGGCCAATGTTCCTTAAATGAATTTCAAAACCCTTCACAGTCATGTTCCAGTCTTGGTTCTAGTCTTATATCCTGACACTTTCTCCAGGGAACCTCTGTTCCACCCCCTCCACAATTCTTTATTCTGTTAAACTAAGCTCACTGTTGAGTGAGCATTGTGCACCATCATTGCTGAAGCCGTCCATGGTTGTTATTCTTTTCACTTTGTTTCCTTCTGCATGAAAACTTACCCAAGATCTCATGGTCAGCAAATCACATAGAAAATAAACAGCAGCCAGAATTAAATTGGGTTTCCTTACCCACAGACAGTTCAGCCAGGCTTGTAAAAGGCGCCAAGTCATTGTTAGGAAGTGATTTGCTTGGTTATGAGCATGAGCTTTGACTTTAGACAAACTTAGGTTTGAATGTGATGTGAGTTGACTGGCTACACAGTCACAAACAAGTCCCTTCAGGTCTCTTAGCTTAGGCAGTGATCTTTGTAAAAAGATAATAATATATATTTTCTTAAAGTTATTATTATGCCTTATAATGTCCAAAATTTATATTCAAGTATATTTATATTCAAAGCTATATTCATGGTATAACCTATATGTAATATACACTGAGTGGCCAGATTATTATGATCTCTGAATGCACAATAATTTGGCCACTCAGTGTGTGTGTGTGTGTGTGTGTGTGTGTGTGTGTGTGTGTGTGTGTGTATTTTTTTTTTCTATTCCCATAGCTCCTCTGGTAGGGTCCAGCCAGCCTGGCCAGGGGGAGGGGACATGGGTGGTTGGCCAGCCTGCCTGCTGGTCGAACTCCTGGTTGAGGGGACAATTTGCATATTAGCCTTTTATTATATAGGATATACACTGAGTGGCCAGATTATTATGCGTTCAGAAATCATAATAATCTGGCCACTCAGTGTATAACATGTATACACACATATGTAATTTGATTTATGTTATAACTTTAAGATGTTTGTGTATACATCTATTGTGTGTATATTATGATTCTATATGTGATATTAATATACATATTAGTTTTAAGAATATCAACCTTAATTCTGACTCAAGGAAGCAGTAGATCCAGAAATCAGCCAATTTAAAATAAAATATTACAATTAAAAGTTTTGAACAGTGTTTTAGTCTAAGGAGAGGCTAAATATTCTTGTCACATCCACTGTCCCCACCCTCCTCAGGGCCTAGAAGAGCCTCCTGGGGCAAGTGAGGGCCTCAGGCAAAGTAGAAAGTAATCTATAGGCAGTGCTCCACAGAATCACTGGGTGTAGAGGGAGGGATAGAGTGAATTCCTGCTATTTACTAACTTGTAATAAATCCCCTCTAAATAATTGAGAAATATAGACCAATGTCTGCTACCCAATGGCCAATGACTCACTTTTCTATGAGAGTCTTGGGGGGGCGGGGGGGAAGGAGGCATTGTATGAGTTTTTTTGAGCTAAACTGATTACAATTGCCAGGAAGCAAAACCTCAAAGTATTGAGAAAATGCTCCTGAGAATGGCAGTTTTGCACCTTATTTTATACATTAGAATCAAAGGATAAGACTTAAGGGGTTACATGGAATCCACTGATGATAGAGTAGGGAGGTAGGAGAAAGCAAAGCTAGGGAGATCTCTGGGATTGGATTAAGCTAAAACAAACAGACACATACTTCTTTTACATAGGTAGGTACAGGATAATTAACGTGAACAATTAACATGATAATAACAATGAGGAGTTCTGTGGTCTCCTGCTCTGGTGGGAGATTGTGCCCTGAGGGGTCTGAAGGAAGGTTCTTGCCAGAAGCCAGGAGTGTTGCTGCAGTACAGACTCCTCTGCATGAGAGGAAGGGGGATTTGAGGTATACGGGCCAAGGGTGCATGCTCAGTAAGCTACTGATGAAGTGGTCTCTGTTAGTGTTAGTTAATAGTTGCTATTGGTAAGTTTTGACTGATCAACATTGAAATATTATTAATGATACTAAATATATCTATACAATGTGTACATACATTTTTGCACATGTGGGCAGAAATAAATCTTTCAATGAAAACCAGCCCCACAAGGGCTTCTGTTTAGCAGTGCGCTTTCCCCATTCCTGTGGACAGCCCAACATTTTTGCTGACCTGGCTTCAGTAGATTTTAATTTAGCAAAAAGCCTGGTTGAATAGATGCGTCACAAGTCCCAGGCCATGCAAGACTCAATCTGTTGAGCAGAAATGTTGTTCTAGCTCCGTATTTGCGCTTCCTGCTGGCACTGGATCTGTGTATTTCTGTTTCGGTGGAGCATAAATGGAAAGGGTGTCAGGAAGGGAGCCAGGTCTGGAAGGGACAAGAGGTGAAGTGGCGGCTGAGAGGTCATAGAGGCTGGCGTGTTGGAAAGATGCAGAGAAAGATGACAGATTATTTCATCAAATAAAAAGGAGCACACGACATCACCGCAGGTTTCCACTTAAAAGCAGTATGAACTTAGACCCCTTTGATGGCCCACGGAGATGGTTAAATAGGTTATTGTCTATATGGGAATGTATCTTCCATGTGCATGTATACATTTGACCAGGAGATAAATATTAGGGAGAAAACAATTTAATTAAAAAAAATAATTGGACCCAGCCAGCGTGTCTCAGTGGTTGACTGAGAATCAGGAAGTCACAGTTAGATTCCCAGTCAGGGCACATACTGGGATTGCGGGCTTGATCTCCAGTGTGGGGCTTGCAGGAGGCAGCAGATCAATGAATGATTTTCTCTCATCATTTATATTTCTGTCTCTCTTTCCTTCTTCCTTCCTCTCTGAAATCAATAATTTTTTTTAAAAGAACATAATTGGGTGACTTCAATAAGATGGCCATTGGATTCACTCTCGCTTCCGCTCTCTCTCATCCCTCTCCTAAGCCTTCACACATGTGGTCCTCTCTGAATAAAATTCTGTTCCCTGCTTTCTCCACCTGATGAATTTCTATTTATGACCAGATTCTTCTTTGGCCTACTTCATCAGGGAAGTTTTTCTGGCTACTAACGGGTCCACCTAGCACAGTATCACTTCATGTCCAGTTTGTGTGGCTCTGGAGGCCAGATTCCCATAGATTAATTTTTTTCTCCACCACCTACTATCATTGTGACCTTGTTCAAGTTAATCCATCTGCCCTGGAAATAAGAGTAGAAGCCAGAAATAATACTAATACCTACTTCCTGAAGTAGGTATTTGAGGATTAAATGAGGCAATTTATTTAACAAGCTGGAACCAGGGGCTGACATTGAATGCATGTTAACCATTAGTATTCTCTTCAACCAGCCTTTAGGTTGAAATAGGGATAGAATAGGAAAAGCTAACACTCCACACTAAGAGTTTGAATTTTATGTGGTAAGAAACCAAGAGCTATAGAAGGTTTTAAAGAAATGAGAGACAGCATCAAATGTGAATTTTAGATAGAAAATATATATATATATAGGATGAGTTGCAAATAGAAGAAGAATGCTTTCAAATCTGTTCAGTATAGCCCAGTTATTCATTTTTAAGCAATCATATTTAATCACCATTCCCCAAAACTAAGAGCCATGTTAATTCCTCAAGCATTTATGGAATGCTCACTAAGTGTGAATGCTGTGTGAGGGGCTGAGAATTCAGAGAAGCAGTTGCATATTGTGGGGTAATCGAGCCTAGTGGTTAAGAGCATTGGATTTATAGCCATACAGACCTAAATTCACCATCAAGCACTATGTCTTTTTCTCTGAATGAGGTTCTTAAATTGTCTAAGCCTCAGTGTCTTCAAAATTATCAATATTAACAAGATTAAATGAGATATTGTATATCAATCACCTAAAAATGCTTAGGAGTTGGTGTGTGTTCTGTTAATGCTACTTATCATAATTACTATTATTATCATTGATATTATCTTATAAGAATGCTAAATGACACCTTTCTCCAATGCCAAGGTGCTCACCGTCTGAATATAGAAAGCAGATATGTAGACATATAATCTTGTATAATAAAAGGCTAATATGTAAATTGTCCCCTTGACCAGGTGTTCGACTGAGAGTTCAACCAGGGAGCAGGCCGGCCAGCCAACAACCTGTTGCCCCTCTCCCTGGCCAGCCTGCACGATGGGCCACCAATCGGGATGGACCAGCTGGACCCCACCTGTGCATGAATTCATGCACCGGGCCTCTAGTTTATATATTTGAGGTGTCATGCTATAAAAATAGCAAGTAGTTGTTGAGTATATACTATATATCAGAGAATATTCTAAGTATTACACATGTAAAATAGTATTTAATTCTTTCAAAACCCCTATGAGGCAGATAATATACTGCAAATTGTTATGTAAAGGAGGAGACACAGGAGTGTAGGTTAATTAATGTGCCCAAGGCCACACAGAGAATTACTAGAAGAGTTGTGTGTGAGTTGAGATGGTCCAGCGCAACTGCCATGCTCTAAACCACTAGCTTCCTGCTTTTCCTTGATAATTAAGGAGGTGATAACTTTGAAATTATGGGAGATTTTCTGTGCTGGGCCCTGACTGATGAGCTACTCATTTTGTTTCCAGGAAAGGTTCAATTTAAACCATTTCAGAGAGAAAGCTATCCCCAACCTTATCCACAGCTAAAATGCTTCTGTCAAGAATCTGTCATATATTGTAATGACCAGACATCACTGTTATAAAATCCTTCTAAATACTAAATATTTTTGTTGGAATTGGGGTCAGAAAAAGTGGGTACCACCCCTGCCAGCATTGTAGGTGTAAATTCTAGCTCTCTGTGCAAGCAGAAGGATTTCCCCCAAGATTGTTGATCCTAGAAAGTTTTCTGCTGATTCATAAATGGAGGGACAGGTATGATTTAAGGGTGATATTAATCTCTCCATCCATTTACCCATAAGAATTTTCCTCGTTGCTCTGCAAAGTCAACAAACAACAATGGCAAAAATGTTAGAATTACTATTGAAAGCAATGATCATTGTTAATATAGGTATAGCTATTGACACAGTATCTCATAAATATCTTAAAGACACTTAAAGGGATAAAACTTCAATGGGTATATGGAATTGATCATGTCATCTTAAAGATAAAGACATTGGATGATTTACGAATGTATTCAAGATCACATAACTACAAGTGTCACAATCATGGCCATGGCCATTACTCAGGTCATAGCCATGTCTATAGATCTATCTCACCATCCTTATTTTGGATTGTTCCTTGTGACAGTACAATTTTTCAATTTAACTTACCAAAATTTTTCTAACTAGTGATCAGATACTACAATCTCACCTGAACAGAAACTGGTGCATTTCAACAAAGTGGACAATAGGTACATGCATTTCTCAGTTGGGCGACGCTCTAAATCAAGTGTTCTTGACTGATAAATTGAGGGGGAGAAAATTAGGGAAGAAGAATCTATCTTAATAATCTTCAGCAATGTAAGGTGTTGTGGTTATTAGAGTTGGTCATTAGACATTTCTTCTCATCATTCTTCTTAGAACCACATCTTAGTATTATGCTTCTTTGCTTCCATAAAGTTGAACTAGGTCATGGAATATGTTAATGGTATGTGAACAGAAGCATTCTGTATTTTCCCTGACGGACCATCCTTTATTATGGTCTCTGACCATTTCTACAATAACAGGGAAAGCCTGTGCCCAGGTGGCACTGCATCCACCTGGACCCTGGGAGATGCCAATAAGTAGAGAGGCCCTGTTGATTGGACTTACATTAAGGCTTTGAGATTTATTGGTTATCCTCCACCTCATCCTCATCATCCTAATGTGATTTAGTACATGAGGTGGTGTTTTTGAAAACATTTGGCAAGAGACTACAAGAAAGAAATTAGTTTATGAAAGAACTGACTCTAAATTGAAGAGAATAGAGAAAGTCAAGAAGTTCAGAAACTTGAAGGATTAAGAGAGGAAACTATTTTTCACCTCAGTCTGTCAGAAGATATTGAGATAGTCATTGACTGTAACAAAAGCCAAAGAAAACTTAGACTTGCAGCCTGGATCAAATGAAAGGAATGGCCATCACAACCACTGTTAAAATCGCTGAGTGGATTAAGGTGTTTCAGAGGAAAGGTATAATTAAGAGCTTGGTATCCAGTAAATGCATTCAATTGCACAAAGTGTCTCAGAGGGGGGAAAAACTACAATCTCCGCTTGCCTTTGGAAGCATTGTGAGTTAAAGTTGTTGTAATTAAGGTGGCAGGGGGTGAAGGGAGAAGAGAGGCAAGCAAACAAAGACATAGCAAATCTAAGAAATATATCTAGAAAAGAGCAGTGAGAAGTGACTGAATTCAAAGAGATATAAAGGCTGTTAACATTTTAAGTGAGTGGCACTGCAAAGAAATCACAGTCTATGACTGTTTGAGATTTAAAATAACACTAGGGCTCTCAAACTCTTAAGCAGGAAAGAGACTGAGAAAGATGCTCAGCTACCAAATAGAGCATATTTTCAATGCCCACTTTTTGATGTGGCCAAGGAAGTTGATGGAAATAGGAGAATCCCATGTCCATTAATAGGAAATGGACCATCAGAGGACCATGGGCCACAGAAAACAAAAGAATGGAGCCCTACCCAGGGAGCAGAATTGGCCACTAATCTGGGAACATCTTCCACTCCCAGAGGGGACCTTGTCACATCTCTCCAGTAGCATTTCAGAGTTGCGACAGAGCAACTATTGTGCCTCCTTTATTTATGGTTGGGAGTATTCGCAGCCCTGTCTGTGCTTATTTCAGACCACTTGTGAGTGGTCTGTTGTATGGTGACTTGTATAACAAGTCTTTTGAATTCAGATCTCTGAACTAAAGGGAACTACCTCTGGACTTGAAGAGGCAACAGGGAGCCACTCTGGACTCCAAGTTGATCACGGTGACTGGGTTAGTTGTCATGAGTTCTTAAGTTGAGCTCTTGAGTAATATCTCTGGGTGGTATGAGAGTGAATAGGTTTTATAAGCAGGAAGAAGAAAAAAATAATTATTTTCCATTAGAGAAGCAGACTGTAGTAGTTATTAAGTCTGTTAAAATATTCCAGATTTTCTCCCTTCTTGGCATATGGAAAATCATACTTCCCTACTCTTTCAAGTTACACATTGTCATGTAATTCAATTTGACCCTCCCCAAAAATGTGGACAGATACGTTGTGTGTCATTTTGAGGGGGAAGCATTTATTTATCAGGGAACTGTCAGATAGTGCAGTGTGGTAGTAATCCTGGAAGCATGTATAGGCATGTGGCCTCCATCAATCGGGGACCCTAAATCACTACAATGAGCAGAGCATCCTTCTGACTTGAAATGGACATGTAGTGCAAGAAAGGAATGAACCTCTGTTGTTTTCAGACTCTGCAACTTGGAAGTTGTTCATTGTTTAGTGTAACATACCTATCCTGGCTTGATCATGGTCATGAGCTTGTGTTGTCTCACTCTACAAATACTTTTCTCACAACTATAAAATGACCTTTACTTTAAGGTATAAGGTAGGGCTCTTCTGGTTGAGCAATATGATCTATCATCTGCATTTACATCCCTGGACTGCTAGCCATTCTTTGAGATTATGGCCATCCCCATCATGAAGACTTACCTCCTCCTTACGCTCGCTGCTCTTCCTCTTGAGTGATTTATTAGTAATATAGAAAAGCCCAGACACAAAAATTCAACAGAATTGCATCCTATCTGTCTCCTCCATGTCCCATCTCTTTGATGAAGTGCACACAAATTCACATAATTACTTCTTCCTTATCCACTAAGTGAGATAATGAGAATAGACCTGCTCCTCCCACCATGGCATGATTCCAAGAACCAGCAGCAATTAGTTTTGAACTTAGTCATAAACTCAATGTACTCCAGGCCTCTTGGATGAGGGGACATATATTCTCATGCTCATTGACAAGTATCCAAACCTCATCTGTTATCCTATGATTTCATTAAAGGAGAAGTGAACTCCTCCTTACAAAAAGAAGATGTTATGTGAATACACCCAATAATTAGAATTATTTCATCAAAACATGCTAAGAACCTTTTTGGTTTTAAGCTTAATGTAAAGCTTCATCAACAGCATGTCTTATTTTTTTGGTCTCTCACTTAGTCCAGCAGAGATAATGCACATTGCGGATGGTCATTGTTTAATAATTCAGCTTATTGTTATTGAGGACCTGCTGGGTGTTGTGCTGGGGATACACAGGGCAGGCATCTGGAGGAGAATGACATTTAAGTGAGAGTTTATGAGTGAGGAAGTTAACCAAGTGTGGGGGGGAAAAAAAACATTCCAAGCAGAGATAGTAGCCTGTGCAAAGCTTCTGATGTGCAAAGGTCAACTCATTTGGAAATTTGAAATAAGGCCAATGAGGATGATGTGGCAGGAACAAGTATGATATAGGTTGAGGTAAAGACACAGGCAGAGGCCAGTTTATCCTAGACCTTGTAAATGATGCCAAAAAAATTCAAATTGTAATAGAGGGACAATGGAGAGCCATTCAGTAGTTACTGATGATCTTACAGTGCCAAACTTCCATTCTTTTTAAAATTATTGAATCTTAGAAATTCAAAGGTATCCTGCCCATCATTTAATCTGCTATCTTTTCTGTAGCAGATTGGAATTCCTATAAATCTGTTAAATACCAGATTTATTGAGGGTTGTGTACATTACATACTCTCTGCAGAAGAATGGAAGGCATAGATATGCCCCTTAAGTTACAATGGTTATGGGATAGACAATGAGAGTAAAAAGGTTTTAAAAAAAGAAAGAAAAACTTCTGTATTTGTGTACATCCCTTAAACAATAATTTTGCTTTCTCTAACTGGAAACATATACATTTACAACTTTAAAAATGTGTTTAACAAATTACCCATGGGCATCAAAGGGTTAAGTGCATTGTGCTCCTTAAAGAATAATAGACATAGGAGAGATGACAAACTATAAGGAGTAGCCCTCATGATTAAACTGACAACATTTCTTTTAAAAGGCAAGAGCAAAAAGTAGAGTGAAATAAGAGAACCAAAAGCTTGCTGCAGTTGCAGAATTTTAAGGGATTTATTTAACATTCTCTGGGCATAGTTCTAAAATATTCATGCATGTTGGACATAATTATGTCATTTTATTGTCCACTGCGTGTCAGTGAAATGTCATTTTTTCCACCGCTGCTTATATCACTTCTCCAGCAACTGGGGAATGCAAATGATTATAAACAGAGAGGTCTTAAGTGGTAGAGAACTTGTTTCATGAATTTTATAGTGAAACTTGAAAATCCAAATGCTGTACTCAGAGAATGATGAAGGTCTAAACAGCATATTTTTCTATACAAAACACAGAGTGGTCCCTTTACAACTGCCACATTTAAAGGAACATTGAACTAATGATTGAAGGGCTCAGGAAAGATCCTGGTGAAGACTGAATAGGATATTTCTAACTTGCTATTTCTAATCTAGAAATGACTCTTGTTCTGTGTTGCTTTGGAAGACTCCATTAGTAGCAATGAGTGGAGGATGCAAGAAGTTGATTCTGTTCCAATTCCAGGAAGAACATCCCCTGGAATCCAGCTTTTCATGAGAAATCCTTAGCCCTGGTGTTAGTGGTATGTTAGCAGAGGGGTGCTGTAGAGGAACACTGTGCACTGGGCAGGAGAGGAGACCTGATACCCTCCAGGAGACCACATGGCATTGTGGAAATTGCCTGAGATTGATGCCAACCAAACTAGGACTCAAATCTTAACATTCCTAACTTGCCGGTTGGTTGACTAGCTGGCTGTTATGGCTCCCTTACCTTTTTCGAGCTTCATCCTTTCTCATCTAAAAATAGAGATAACCTACTCAGGCTTGTCGTTAAAATGAAATTACATGATATGTGTAAAATTCCAAGAAGTTACCCACCAAAAAAACAAGTGTTTTATAAAATTTTCTAGGAAAATGTGGCTCATAGGCATGTAATGAAATTTCCATCGCATAGTAGGCGTTCAACAAGAATTAGACCCCTATATCTTTCCATATCATCGCTGAAAGATTGGCTCCAATTTCTGAAAGCTCCTACTGGGTTGTTTACTCTTCATATCAAGAAAATGCATTGCCTTTCTGGTTTTAACACTCAAACCCTGTCTTTGTTTTCGCAGCCCTGTCTGTGCTTATTTCAGTAGGTAATGAATCTCTCTTCATGTAGTAGGGGGTCTCTGTGTGTGTGTGCTTTAACCTCCTTTAAAATTGCGGGTTTTTCTCAGGAGAACTTCAAAAGAAGATGAAAATGCAACATTCTTCTTGACCTTTGTCCCAGTTTAACTTAAAAACCAAACCAGGATGTTAAACCCAAAAAGAACTTCGAATTAGTCTGTCTGGTTTCTTTTCATTTGGTGGCAAGAGAGGCAGCTGCAATTTTATAGCATTGGTTTTATTTCCCTTTGTTACAAAGAAAGCCAACGTCAGTTACAGTGCTACCTGTGGCTGCCAAATATGACACAGAAAACTGAAAACCACCTCATGTCGTGATCAGCCTTAAAATTTCCCACATTTACTTACTTTCTGCATCCTCTTTATTCCTTCTCTTTTTGCATGTCATTTTCTTTACTAAGAGGTCTAATTTGGATTTTGTACTACAAATGGCAATACTCTAATTTAGAAAACTCTGAGTTATGTCAGTCATCTCTATTAAACCAAGTTTTGGGAATTCAGGGCATCAATAAGCAATGCAGCTTATCCTCAATGCATCATAGAGGTTGAGAACAGAGTGCTTTCTTCCACTCTTGCCAAACCAAATGCTTATGCAGGGGAGTCTGTGAATGGTCTCGCTTGATCTATAATTTGCTAGATGTATTAGTGAGAATGGGCTACATTATGCTGTGTAAAAAACAACACTGATAATAATAAAAAGAACACCTATAACAGTATACTGTAAGAAAAGTTCTGCGAATGGCTTTGGGGCCATTATTAAGTAAAATAAGTGCTACTGGAACACAAACACCGTGACACCACAACAGTGGATTTGATAACCAAGACAGCTACTGAGTGACTAATGGGCGGGGAACTCATACAACATGGAGATGCTAGACAAAGAGATTATTCACACCTTGGACAGAACCGAGTGGCAGTGTGAGATTTCATCATGTTACTCGGAGCAACACACAATTTAAAACGTATGAATTGTTTATTTCTGGAATACTTCATTTAATATGTCGGACCATAGTTGCTGCATGGATAATAGGGGACTACTGTGTTTATAAAACACCTCAGGTTTTATAAACAATAAAATATTCATTAAGAGGAGACATTTGGCTCCTTTGAGTTAGAGAAGGTATTTCTAGGTCCGCAGCGGAGGGCTGGGCATGGGTGTGAGTGTTCTCTGTGTCTGGTTTTCCATAGATTAAAAGTCATCTGATGTTATGTCATTTGACTCTTCCAAGTTATGATCTGCCTTCATTTTCTCCTGAAACAGTACTTTGTACCAATACTTTGCTTCTAATCATCCATTACAAGGTGTTTTTTTTTCTCTTTAGCATATTAAAATATTAAATAATTAGCATGACAGCTTAAATGCATTTACACAATACCTAATGGTAAAATTAACATCAATACCACCTCCCTATATCTGTACGATTACCTGTATTCACACAAAGTGCCATCACAAAACTTGGCTCATTTTAACTTCACAGTAAGCCTGTGCGATACCTATAATTATCTGAATTTTACAAATGAGAAAATGACCCTTCATTCAGTGATAGGACCTAAACCCAGGTTTACTAACTCCATGCCCAAGCATCTTCCTTCTAGTGTCCTAGTGTAATTGCTAATAAAATTGGCAAGACTGATCATCAGCAATATCCATCTGTATCCCAATGACAAACTGAAGTCATTTAATGTGTGTTTATCATTGTTCCAAAATGATTGATTAATGGGGGGCGGGGGGTGGGTCATGGGTTCTTTTGTTCAAGAATACTGATAAAAATTCTGAGAGAAGACATAATGTGATCAGAGCAGAGCCAGGGATTATGGGATGAAGTACACATCAAGGCACAGATGATATTGGTGAGAACATAAGGTAGGTGGGTCAGGCAGTAAGAAGGCATGGGTTCAGAGAGAAAATGGAGTTGAGGATGGTAACATATCAGAAAGATGGTTGGAATTATAGAAATTTTCTTGAAGCCAGAGAATGGGACAATGCAGGAAAAATGAGAGGTAAGATGCTAGAGGCTCAACAATTCTGAGACAAACTCTAGAAGCACAGTGTTGGTTGGGCAATGCTAGGTTATCTATATAGGATGTCTATAATAAAAATATGCTAATTAGACCTGATGTCCTTCTGGAGGTCATTCCGGATGTCCTTCCTGACAAAGCCGGGGCTGGAGGGCAGCCAGCCCGGGTCCCTGGTGCCTGCTGATGGCCAGAGGAGGGAAGCCTGGGTCCCAGGCGCCGGAGAGAAGCCGGTGCCGGCAGCTGGGGGAAGGAAGGAAGGCCTACTCTTGCACGATTTTTGTGCATCAGGCCTCTAGTGTGTGTGTGTGTGGGGGGGGTGTAACAAAGCTTTGATGCTAATTTGGTATTTATCTTTGGGCAAGTTTCTCAATTCCTCTGCGTCTCAGTTTCTTTATTGTAAAGTGGAGATAATAAAATTTATCTCAAAGTTATGTTTTCCGTGACCCCATCAGTTAAATATCCACACTATGTGAGTCCTTAGTATTTTACCCACCTCAATAATATATGTGGGCAGTGAGTAAGTCTTATCGATTATTGCTGCATCTGAAACACTTCCTAGCAAATAAAAGTCATTGAAGAAATTTTTATAAAATGGTTTTGATTAAAATAACATGAGTGAAGTACATGGCATATTGTAGGCTATATATTAGAGTTATTTTCCTCCAGAGCAGATTTCAGCAAACTTTTTTTGTAAAGGGCCAGGTAGTAAATATTTTAGACTTTGCAATCAATATAGTTTCTATCAAAACTCCTCAGTTTTGCTGTGCAGTGTTAAAGCAGCCATAGGTAATAGGTAAATGAATGAGCATGGAAATGTTCCAATAAAACTTTATTTACAAAAACAGGCAGAGGGCCAGATTTGACCCTAAAATCATAGTCTACCAATCCTTGCTCCAGAGGATACATTTATATATTTTGTGCTGCAGCAAGGGCTACTTTTACAACTTCTGATTAAAAGGTACTACCAGGAAAGAGGCTTAGTATGGCTAAAAAAAAAAAAAAAAAAAAACACAAAAAACCATGACCAGTAAATGATGCTTCAATGTAATAGAGGTAAGCCCTCCCCTATCTGCACCCTACCCACATTCCCCTTCCTCCATATAGTGTGATTCACACTCCTAATTTCCATAGCAAAACTTTTTCTCCTTAGGTAGCACCAAAGGAGATTTCAACTCAATTTAGGCTGAACCATTCTGAATAAATAAAATGCATATGGATTTATAAACACCATAATTCTAATAGGCATGAAAACATTTTCTTTTTATTATTTTTTTAAATAAATGGAAATTGGGGTATATCTTCTCAAATTGCTTTCCATTATCACTTTAGACACAAACATCTTTTGCCGCAATTACAAGTAAAATGTTTCCATTTATCATAGCAACAGTCTCTTTCACTACTCCCCTTTTTTTTTATTCTCTGGATACAATTAGAAACCATCATGAAACACACAAGTTGTGTTTCTATAGTTGTGCCTTTTGTAACAATATAATAAAACAACTGCTTTGCATTGGTTGCCTACTGTGTGCCAAAACCAATCATAGGGCACTTACATACATGTTCTGACGTAATTATTGGGAGACTAGAAGCCCGGTGCACGAAATTCGTGCATGGTGGGGGGTTGTCCCTCAGCCCAGCCTGTACCCTCTCCAATCTGGGACTCCTAGAGGGATGTCCGACTGCCCGTTTAGGCCCAATCCTGGTGGGATCGGGCCTAAACGGGCAGTCGGACATCCCTCTCACAATCCAGGACTGCTGGCTCCCAACTGCTTGCCTGCCTACCTTCCTGATTGCCCCTAACCACTTCTGCCTGCCAGCCTGATCACCCCCTAACCACTCTGCTGCCAGCCTGGTTGATGCTTAACTGCTCCCCTGCCAGCCTGTTTGCCCCCAACTTCCCTCCTCTGCCAGCCTGGTCACCCCTAACTGCTCTCTCCTGCAGGGTTGATCACCTTCAACTGCCCTCCCTTGCAAGCCTAGTCCCTCTCAACTGCGCTCCCTTGCAGGCCTGGTCCCTCACAACTGCCCTCCCTTGCAGGCCGGGTGCCTCCTAACTGCCCTCTCCTGCTGGCCATCTTGTAGTGGCCATCTTGTGTCCACATGGGGGCAGGATCTTTGACCACATGGGGGCAGCTATATTGTGTTTTGCAGTGATGATCAATCTGTATATTACTCTTTTATTAGATAGGATAGGTAGTCATGTGGCAGAAAATGGTGATTCAAGAAGTAGTTTACCCAAAGTTACAGGACTTGAGTCTAGGTTTTCAAACCCCCAAACCTTTTATTCCATCACGTCTTTTCAACTGTACTCTGGATGTTTTAATAGCCATCATAAAAAATCCTCAGCTTTTACATATATAACCTTCTAAACTGAGTACCATGATAAAAATGCACAGTCTTGGGCCACGTCCCAGACAAACTGAATTAGAATCTACATTTTAACAAAATCCTTAGGTGATCCGTATTCACGTTAAAATTCAAGAAGTGCCGAGTTAGATATCCCTCCTCTTTTACAGATTATAATCCTGAAAAAAAGTTTTTCTGGACTTACATTGGAAATGTCTTTTCCAATGTTGTCAAGGAATTACAACAGCATGCACAGAAAATGTAGGGAGGGTGTAATTACCCCCAACTCCCTGCTTCATGAAACTCATTCCAGCAGCACAGGGAGAATCTACTGGAGGAAATAATACCTGAAGTTCCTTAATAGAAGCCTAACCTAGAAGAAGGGGCAAACTAAGAACTTAAGTCCACTTTTTATCCTTTTTACCCAACCCCTTCCCCCAGGTGGGAAATCAACCTATTCTAAAGAGGGGCTCTTGCTACCAGAACACTTCCTTTACATGTGAATGCCAGCATCCATTTGTCAAGATAACCGTTATTTCATATGCCAACTATTAGTTTGACTAAAAGAAGGTTAAAATAGAGCCCAGCAGGTGTGGCTCAGTAGTTGAGCGCCAACCTATGAACCAGGAGGTCATGGTTCGATTCCCAGTCAAGGCACATGCCCAGGTTGCAGGCTTGATTCCCCAGTGTGGTGTGTGCAGGAGGCAGCTGATCAATGATTCTCTCTCATCATTGATGTTTCTATCTCTCTCTCCCTCTTCCTTCTTCTAGGAAATCAATAAAAATAATTTTTTAAAAAAGGTTAAAATAGAGAAAACTTCACTAGAGGAAATGCCCTTACAGGAAGAGTCCTCCTCTACAGAATGTTTTTCTACCATGTGATCATAATCCAGGTGGGATAACTCCTCTACAGGAGAGGATTCATGTCCGGATCTCCTTCTCTTGCCCTCCCTATACTCTGATGTGCTATTTTTTTCATCCTTTCATGTTTTCATCTTCTCCATCTCTATACCCGCATCACTCTTCCTACCTCTGTCTGTGCACAGAATGTTATATCATCCCTCCCTTGTCTGGTGGCCACCCAAATAATAATGTCATTTCTTTATAATGATATAGCCTGGTCCACTTAAAAGAGAGGAATAATAAGAGATTTCTGAACAGTTAAATATTGGTATCTCAATACCTGTGCAGTAATGCCCACACATTTTCTTCATAGGAAAGAAATTCTTCTGATCCTATTTACTCTCACTTCGCTTTTAAGCAAATGGAATATACTCGTGTCTCTGCCTTTTATTGTGGTAGGAGGTGAGTAGGGTCAGCACATTTTGAGGACAGTTTTAGGCAAAGGCACATTGAAAGCAGTAAGAAGGACAGCCCAGGGTGTGTAACTGAGGGAAGAAAGTAAGACATGACACAAAGCAAATACAACCAGGGATCAATAGCAGAACTTAAAACATTCTGAATAATCTAAATCGAGTAGAAATGATTCAGTGTGCACATGTGTTCATAATGATGAATTGTCTCAGGAAGTAATAGTTCAATTATGTGCAAATATGATGCAATTAGTTTTCAAAAAGAAAATTAGTAAAATAACTTACAGATGCTACTAAAATGTCACATTAAAATTTAAAAACCATTTTTGCTCTTTCGATACTTATATTAGTTATTTGGAGGAAGTTTAATTTATAAGGGATAGCATATTCTAGTCCTCAGACATGTTAAATAAAAGATTATAACCTCCTTTCTTGAGTACTTTAGAATTTTCAGACTTTCTAAAATACATATTTTAATTTATCATCAGAAGGACCATTTGTGACTGACAGAATCAATAGCAATGCATCCATTTTATAGATGAAGAAACTGAGAGGAAGAAGGGGGTCCTAATACGAGGTGACAGGAGAAGATTTGACTTTGGGTGGTGGGCACATGGTCCTATATGCAGTTTTGTACATTAGTATTCCACGCATGTAACCTATATGTTCATGTTGACTGATGTCACCCCAATAAAATTTAAAATAATTTTTTTAAATTACCAAAAAAAGGAAGTTGGCAAATATAAAAACACTAAACACACAGTAACTATCATTATCTAATATTTTGCCCACACTACTACTTACCAAGTCAACAATCTAGTTTTACTTTTTCTATTTCTTTGTTTTCTTCAAAAAAGATCTCAAAAATGGGTAGGTTTTTGGAAATATGGTTGAAAAACAATAATGAAATAATTACATTACTATAATAATACATTCAAATGATTATTTTTCAAAGAAATGAGTTTATTTACTGTCTGTGTTTCTGTCATTCATCAAAGATTTGAGGGAAAAATAATTGTTTACTAAATATTGATAGACAATCAGCCATTAGTGTTAGATGTGCAGATGCACTCAGGAGCAAGAGAAAACTCTTGTGTAGTATCTCACAGCTTAGATTAGTGATTCTCAACAGGGGGTGACTTTATGCCTAAAGGACATTTGATTATATCTTTAGACATTTTTGATTATCATAACCGGGTGTGGTAAGGTGTATTGGTACCCCAGGTATCGAGTGGTAAAGGCCAGGGATGATTTTAAATATACTTCAATGAACTGGACAGCCCTCCACAGCAAAAAATTATTGGAATTATTGGATCCAAAATATCAATAGTGCCCAAGGTGAGAAATACTGGCTTAGAGCAAGGCAAATAATCCTATATAATAAAAGCCTAATATGCTAAGTGTCTGGTTGTCCAGTTGTCCCTTCAACCAATCAAAGCGTAATATGCTAATGATATGCTAAGGCTGCTCAACCATTCGTTATGACTTGCACTGACCACCAGGGGGCGGATGCTCCGACCGGTAGGTTAGCTTGCTGCTGGGGTCTGGCCAATCAGGACTGAGCGAGACAGGCCAGACATGCCCTGGAGCCCTCCTGCTGTCCATCTCTGGCTGACCAACCTCCTGCGTCCCTCCCCGGCTCTAATTGTGCACCAGTGGGGTCCCTCAGCATGGCCTGCAACCTCTCACAATCCAGGCTGAGGGACGCTCCCCCTCCCCCCGAGTGTACAAATTTCATGCCCCAGGCCTGTAGTTATTAAATAATGTGCATATCTCCAGAATAGACCACTATAATAACCTAAAGGAATAACTAAATAACTAAAAAAATAGGATCTACATTGGGAACTAGTATTTCTCAAAATGCTTTCCAGGGAATACTAGGGTACATGGCCCCATAAGGTATAAAGAGAAATACTACTCTCTCTCTCTCTCCCTCTCTCTCTCTCTCTCTCTCTCTCACACACACACACACACACACACACACGCACACACACACGCACACGCACACACACACACATACACACATGAATTTCTGTGGTCAAAACTTGAGCAAAACTAACTTAATTAAAGTTAAACAAGACCCTTTGTGATAAGACTTCTTAGAGCCTGAAAATGTGACTTTCTATGAGGGGATAGTGTCTTCACTATCTAAACATATGCACTGGGTTTATTAATATTTAGCATTTCTAAAATATATTTATCCAAGTAAAATGTTTTTAGAAATGTATTCTTGTGATTAGTGTTGCATGGTTCACAGCTTTGTAAAAAGAGTTGAAGGAGGGGAAGTGGTGGGAGCACATTTTTTGTTTCTCGGGGAATAAGTGCCAACTATGGGACCAGGTGGGCTGGGAAAGAGGCATCGGTGACAGGGGTATCAGTTGGAAGATGATCACAGTAGTTAATGAAAAATTAAACGCATCCTGTATTTCATTTGTGGCTCAGAAGATGATTTGGAAGGACTAAAATTTGTACATAGCCTATCTATACTTGAGAGCTGTCATCCAGATGAGAGTAATATTCTTTATGCCTCAGCACCTGCCCTTACTTTCTCCTTTAATTTAGTTTGTTCATGGCAGAATGTCCATCCATTAACAGGAGCATAGCGTAAAAGACATACTTCTCAAGTATATTTGGGATTTCAACCTGAGACTCTACCAGGCACAATTCTCATCCACTACGCATTGGAGTGAAACATTACCCACAAAGTAGGGCAGGTTGCCTTTGCAAACTGCAGACTTGCATGTTTGTGCAACGCACGGTCTCCAGCTTCCAGGGCCCCCTGAATGGCGAAAAGTTTGGCAGCTCATGCATCACTGAGCTCCTTGCTACACGAAAAGAGCTCCAAAGTTACTGAATAGTCCACACTGAACCATAAATTACAGGGTAGTTATTTCTTAGTTATTTAGCAGTTACAGTGCAATTAGTTCCACTTAATGTCAACTTTTGCCAATACGTCTTCCATTAGCCTGAAAATTATAGCTTGGTTCTATAACAGCCATAATGTTCAAGCAGCTCCCAGACTCCAGCTTGCATCTGGGAGGGTAGACCGAGAGGAAATTGCTAGGAAACCGAGTCAATTTGCATAGGGATGTATGTTCCTCATCCCTCAATTCAGAAATCATCTGCTGACAAACTCACAGCCCCCTTTTGTATCAGTGTTTGAGCACAGGGGTCAAATAAAGACAATGCCTGCAGCTGGGAAGTGGGGTATGGCTTAAGGGAAGAGAGGGATGCACTTGTCTGTGCTGAAATTCGAGGGTGTGATGAGGTGAAAAGGCTTGCCACCCGCTGGGGGTGGAGAAAGCTTGGATTAGTACAGGTTTGTTACTTGGTTCAGAGTTCACCAAAATACCATTTCATTTGCTAGACCACTCTCTCATGGAAGGTATAGCGGAATTCCACAAAAACAGACCTTCCTTCTATGCTTTTATCCCAAAAATAGATAGCCTATATATTTTTCACTGGATAGCACACAATTTTAAAGAAACCCAGATCATATGTTAAAAACATTCATATTTAATATATGAACTGGGTTCATCCACACAATGGAGTGATATTTTACAAAGTCATCTTTTCTGGGGGAGTCTATTGGCTGAGTCCTTCAGAACGTTTTTGGGCCATTTATTAAGAACCCAATCATAGCACCTATTATTAAACCCCTATTATTGCCAGGCATGATGCAAATCATGTTCTTTGTAGTTTTTAGTTTCTTGTTTCATCATCAAAACAACCTCACAGGGTTTGTATGTCACTATAAGTTCCCTGTTTACAGGCAAGGACTCTAAGTACTAGAGAAGTTAAGTGAGTTACTCCTGGAGTAGTATTTGAACCTAGGTCTTATGGAATTCAAGACCCATACTATGTATAATAAGCATTTTATTAATACTTACTCATTACCTACTTACTGTGAGCCAGGGACTAGGACAATAAAGTGATGCTGGGTTAGAAATGGGAGGGTGAGGAGAGTGTATGTGTCAGCATGCAGGCAGTGCAGCTTATAAACGGACTGTAAAAGTGTTTGCCAAGAGGACTTCTGTTCTGAATGGTGCAGCTTGGTTGTAAGCATGTGTGGCTTCTGACATACAAGGTCAGCAAGAGCCTGAACCTCTCTGCTCTGCTCGCCTTGGCTTGCGTGTCTCCCAGGACCCTCATGTCATCTTGCTTGAATTCCAACTCATTGTTTACATTCGCTGCCTTCCACTTGTCTCCAAGGGCAGGGCTGGGATTTCTTCATCTCAGCACCCCTTTGCCCAATGCCACGCATGCAATTAGTAGGGCAGCACATGCAGTAACAATGAACCCAGACTCTGTAAGAACATACGCACATTTGATAACTTCTGTAAACCTTAGTTCCTTGATTGGAAAACAATGGGAATAATGTCATTAGCCTACTTCACAGGGGTTTTGTTATGGTTAAACTGATCCATACACCTAAAAGTCTAGAACACCAATGTGTTCTTAGCTTTCTAACAAATATTAGACCTTTCTTATACCCAAGGTGGCCCTGCTTCCCTCTTTGCCTGGTCTCAGCCAGCTCAGCACTGCCCGCTCTTCCCCAGGCAGAGGTGATGTTTTCAAACTGTGGGTTTTCCATGATTCTCCATTTTTATCTTCTTTAATTTAACCCCTTTTAGACAAGTGGTTAGAGCAAATATTGAGCACACTATCATATTGTAAAATGTGGAATGCTAATCTAATATATGACCAACCACTGGAGAGTCACAGAAACATGGGGTGAAAAAACACCATGCCAAAGAGACAGTCTACAAGACATAGCCTACCCCATTGTCTATGAATTGTCCATACATACTTATGTATCCGTTTTGAGAATCTATAAAGCCACCTGTGTCCTGATTGATCAATTCTTTACTTTCAAAATTCTCTAAGATAATTTTATTTTGGAGGACATCCTAATTAGAGAAGAATTACTCAGCTAGTGGTGAATGTAGCTCAAATGGTAGATGTAAATGTTCAAAAAGGTTTTGACCTTATAAAGTCGAGTGCGCCGAACATGTGACAGGAAGAAGGAAGTAGTTTGGTTGTTAGCTTGTACCTTTCACTTTTATTTAAGGATCTGTACCTAGATTTACTCTTAATTTAATGGTTTTGCCTTTTCAGGATGAATTCAGGGTCCTGCTAATGCTGTGACCTCTATTCCGTGAGATACAGGACAGGTTGTTAAAGAGTTTGTGTGTTTTTTAAATGCCTGTGCACTTTCAGGAGAGGGAGGATGAACTAGCTCAGATGTTTTGAGTTCAGAGATCTGCAGCTGTTTGAAAACCCAGGGAATTGAATGGGAATAAAATTGTCCACATCAAACAAAAGCTGTCCATGGCTTTGTGCCCAGTCTGATTCTTGGAGTATCAAAGAAATCCTTCCCCTCCATGGACAAAATAACCCCATAGAAATCAATAAAGCAAGAGGCAGAGAGAAAAGGTTTGCTATATTCAAGCAAGTGGATAGAGCCAGGGCTTGGGAGTATCTGAAGGAAGGAGCATAGGGGGAGAGTGAAGGAGGAATAGAGGTGGGAAGGGAGGAGACCTATGCTTTCAAAGGGACAGAATTGAGCAGTGAAAATCATGACAGGAGTTAATGGGAGAGATGGAGAGAGAAGAGAGACAGAACAAAGAAAAGAAAGGCTGATGGGATTGATAAAATGTAGGGGAAGGAAAGGCAAAAAGAATGAACCCATTAAGCCAGTCAACACATTTTTACTAAGTATCTGTTACAAAGGCACAACTCTGAGGTCTCCTTAAATTTTATGATCTGGGCACTTCACTTCCCTCACATTAGTCTTGGCCCTGGCACTTAATATGCATGGCACTGTCCCATGCCCCTCCAGAGAGCCAAAGTTTCCTTTGTCCCTGAAGGTCCCCACAACCAGGGAAAAGATACACAGGCTGGATAGAAGTCAGGCACTGCTGTTACTGTCTCTCTGGACAACATTAGTGCTCTGAACACACCCTGCCTTTCCTGCAGTCATCTGAAAAGGAGAATAGTGAGAAGGGATTGTGTATATAAGTAGAGGCCCAGTGTACAAATTCGTGCTCCAGTGGGGTCCCTTGGCCTGGCCTGCGGGATTGGGCCGAAACCGGCTCTCCGACATCCCCTGAGGAGTCCTGGATTGCGAGAGGGTGCAGGCCAGGCTGAGGGACCCCACCAGTGCACAATCAGGGCCGGGGAGGGATGCAAGAGGTTGGCCAGCTTGCAAGGGACTGCAGGAGGGCTCCAGGACATGTCTGGCCCATCTTGCTCAGTCCTGATTGGCTGGACCCCAGCAGCAAGCTAACCTACTGGTCAGAGCATCTGCCCCCTGGTGGTCAGTACAGGTCATAGCGAGCGGTTGAGTGGCCTTAGCATATCATTAGCATATTACGCTTTGATTGATTGAACAGCTGACCGCACAATCGGACACTTAGCATATTAGGCTTTTATTATATAGGATACTGGGGAGGGAGGAAAGAAAGAATGTAGGCATGGTGTGGGGTGTGGAGAGGCAGCAAGATATGCATTAAGAACCATTCCATTCAGCCTGTTAAAACTTAAGAAAAATTTCAAGACCAATTCCTTAATTTTATAGATGGTAAACTGAGGCCCACAAAATATCAAAATCCTGCCTAGTTCACACAGCAAGTCGAGGCCAAAGCCCAGCTCGGCCCCAGGCTTCTGCCTGGTGTAAAACTCTGACACCACATCTGTGATGAGGAGGAAAGAAGAGACAGGGGATGGAGGCCCCTGGGTAATTAAAACAATGTTAAGGGCCCGTCTTGCGCTTCTGCAATTCCCAATGGCAAGCGCGTTTGCCTGCAGGCACATCTCTGAGTTCTGGGAGCTCAGGTTGTGATACTGCAGATCTAAGCAGGTGGTGCTATTTTTGTCCTACTCTCTATTTTCAACCACAGGATGCAGCCTTTCTCGGCTGCGGGAAGGACTTGTGAAAAGATAGATCTGCTACTTCATTCCTTCCGTTCCACCCAGTCTCCTCTTCTACAAACTGTACCTCCAACCCTGGCTTATTCCTACAGATAAGGGGTGCTTCTGTACCCTGTGGGCTCTGGCTAAGACAATCTGCTTTCTGTCTAGAATGAGTCACTCTGGCATCTGCAGGAATAGGTATGGATGTTACCTCATATGGCTTCTCTGTGAAGATGTCATTGGGGAACTTTGGGTACCCCTTTCCCCACTGAGTGATGGGTGTGGAGTCTTTACAGTAATCTAGAGAAAAAGAATTTTCTGAGACTCACATGGGAGAATGAGTAATTTTTGTTTGCATTAAATTAAATCCCTGTGTTTCTAAAGTCCCATTTCCCTTCATCCAGCCATAGAAGAAGTATAGTTGGGCTTAAAAAGTTTGCACCCTGGTAGTGGCCACGCCCATTCTAACCCTTGACCTGTTCCCAGGTGTGACTGACAGACAAGTACCTTCCCTATGTCACCCTAACTTTATTGTGCATGTGTTTATTCTCCTTCCTGTCCAGCCCCTCCCCCCAGTGACCTGCAGGGGATAGACCCGTGGCTTCCTGGGGAGTGTAAAGTTGAAGCTTCCTGGTGCAGCTGTCCCAAAGACATGCCTTTATAACATTTGGCCCTCTCTTTGCTCCTTTTCTGTTATTAATAACTACATTAAAGGCATGGTAGCAAAGGCACCCTGGAGATACCTTAAACTGACATCAGTAAGTTTCCTAGCAAAGAATAAGTGTTCCATATATGTGTGTGGGGTCAATGAGTAGATGAATGAATGAATTAATGCATATTTAATCCCCTGAACAAAGAAGTTTGCTCCATCTTTCATAACAAGTGAGTAGCAGTGCCAGAACTAGAAGGGGTCCTGGCTCAGTGGGCAGGGATAAGGGTTAGGGACCATCTAATACAGCTGTGTCATAACAAATTCGAAGGCAGTGTTCCAACTAAATTCTTCAGGCTCCATCCATGTTAGTGAGTCCAGAAGTAAATCAAGAGAAGACTCCAGAGACAGGAAAGAACATGAGAGCATGAGTCCTTGGATCGACCCAAAGAGGTCAGTGTTTATGGGGTGAGTAGGGCAGAGAGGGAAGTAGGAATTGCAGGAGGAAGCCTCACAGAGGCTATAAGTCAACCCTGTGGAGTCATCTAGCTGAATTTCTAAGAGATCCTTGAAGGATACCAAGGACAAGAGGAATGGAGCCTGAGGATGAAAGAGAAGCAGCAAAGAAAGAAACTGTGGCAGCCCAGCTGGTGTGACTCAGTGGTTGAGCTTCAACCCATGAACCAAGAGGTCACTGGTACAATTCCTGGTCAGGGCACCTGCTGGCTTGATCCCCAATTGCGGAGAGGAGAGGGTGGAGTGCAGGATGCAGCCAATCAATGTTTCTCTCTCATTGATGTTTCTATCTCTCTATCCCTCTCCCTTCCTCTCTCTCTAAAATCAATGAAAACATATTTTTTTTTAAATTGTGGTGAAGGGACGAGAATTCTGCCATCCTGAAGCTGCCCTTGGGGGATATTGATTTTAAGCTGTTTATTAAGAACAAAAGACTCCTAAAGAACCTTTCACCCTACTCCTTTTCCTGCCCGAGAGATTCAGAGAAACCTGCTTCAGGTAGGTGAGCTTCAAACGCTGCCTCACCTAATTCAAATTACCTATATCAGCTTCCAGACACCCAGGTGCCTCACTGTTTCTGACTTATCTCCCAAGAATTTCCCTGCCAGGTTGGTCTGCTCTCCCCCAACTACCTGTGACTCTCCCATTCTCCCTTCTTAAATCTAATACCTTGTCTGCCCCCACTTTCTCCTTTGTCCAAAAATGTCTTAGATGCCCAACAGTTATCATAGGAATTTAATGGAATTTTCATGCCCATGTGCATGTAATTAAACTTTGATTTGTCTCTGTTAATTTGGCGATAAGCCCAACCTGAAGAAAGTTGAAGGTGGGAGAAAAAGTACTAACCTTTTTTAGCCCCCACAGTGGGTCCCTCCAGAATCAACAAATCACACGCCAAGGGAATGGCCAATGGGTCCCCTATGTTGTGTGCACTGGGCAACAGTGAGAAATTGTGTGGAAGGAAGATACTTGGAAGAGCAGTACTTGAAAAAGGGTTTCACTCTCAGAGGGGGAGAAGGAAAGGGCGGCCAGTAGGCAGGGGGCTGGCCTTCTCTACTGAACCAATGGGAACCCAGAACTCATAGGCGCTGCCTTTCCCAAGGTACTCTGGGAAAGCATTCTCAGGTGAAAGCGGAGGAGTGGGACCTGGCTCTGTGGCAAGAGGAATCTACTTGCAAATGCAAACGGGCCTAAAGGTACTCCTAGAGGAATTGCTTTTTGTTTGTTTGTTTTTGTTGGCGTGTTTCCTTAAAGTAACCGTAGAAGAACTAAATCAATGCTGGAGATGGCAGGAGACCCCTGTTTCATAGGAGGTCAGAGCTAGGGCGGTGCAGTGAGCAGTGGGTAACTGCTCTGCTTTTGCTGGGTCTGTGAATTGGAAAGAAGTCTCTTCCCACCCGGAAACCTTGGTTTCCTTATCTGTTAAATAATGACAATGCTCTCTATGTTTTCTGAGGCCCTTCCTTATATTGTTGTGTGTGGGGGTTTTTTGTAAATATTTACAACATTCATTACACTTTCTTTCTTGATCAGGTAATCTCTGGGGATAGAAAAATCACTTTTCACTTAATTGCTCTTACCTGGATGAAACTAGAGAGGCTCTCAAACCAGGAGTCTCCGGGAGGAACTTTAATTTAGAAACGTGTTGGTAATTGCTTAGAAATCAGTCAGACTCTGAGGTCCTTGAGAACTAACCTAAACGCTGAGAAGATTCTGGGTGCTTTCATATTTCAGTTTCTTGAAAGACACCCCCCACCCCCTTCCTCAAATGTATAAGCAACGTTGCTTCTTTAACTGAGGTCAGGTGAAATTGACTGGGCCTGGGCGCACTCCCCACTTGGCTGCGAGCCAGCTGGACATTCCGGCCTGTGAACTTGGTGGCTTGGGTCGGCTTCACCTCGCTTTACACGCTCTCTTTCTGCGAAAACCTCTCCTGGCAAAGAGCATTTCTAAAGGTTGACTCTAGTGATTAGTGACACGCGTTTCATCTTCTCCCGTCTTCCCCAGTCTGAGGATCCCGCCGCACTCCCAGTCCTTGGAGTTTTATGCCTGTATCAAGGAAATGTTTTCATCCGTCTCTCTGCTAGTTTCTTTCCTGTCGTATAAATCCTTTAAAGAAATGTAGTGCCAGCGACAGGTTCTCTTCATCTGAAGCAGTCTCTACACACAGAGGAGCAAATGGCATCTTTCAGTTCTGCCAACGTGATTATGAAGCATTTATGGAGCCTTCCCCTCTTTCGCCGTAACAGCTACAAGCAGTTTAATTAGTTGGTTTTCACCCCAGAGTTCTAAAAATAGACGATTCAATTTACCCAACCTGAGATTAATTGCGCCTTTGAACCCGTGCTCTCTGATGGAGTGCGCGCCTGTCGCCGGCGCCCTCGGTTAACCTCTTGGGCCAGCATTTTCTAAGCTGCGTGGCCTAATGCAAATCATTTTCTGATTGCAGGGTCAACGTGAAAAAGAAATGCATTTCATGATTCCAATAAAGCATGCATTCTCAACGGGAATGAAATGGGGGGGTGGCTCTCCCAAGGGGCTTAAAATTGGTTCTTAGGGGGTGAAAAGTCTTGCTCTATAGGCATAAAACACAGAGTTATATATTGTAAAGAAAGAGTTCTATAGTATATTTGTACCATTAAAGTTTTATGGGGAGGACAGTTAGAAAAAATCATCTTAAAAATTATCTGGATGGGCGGTGGTGGCAAACACACACACACACACACACACACACACAACAATAACAACAACAACCTTGAGAAACCATGTAGTAGGAAATAAAGGATTGTGACTGTGTTCCAGCCCTCATGCCTCCATTATCTTCACAACCTTGTTAGGAAACCATAGGTATGTTTTATTCTTTGTGTGGTTGTTGTTGATTTTGATGCATCACTTTTTATTAAATTTATAGTGATGACATTGGTTACTATCATTGTATGTCTCAAGTGTATATTTCTCTAAGGCATCATCTGTATGTTGTTGCATTGTGTGTTTGCCACCGTCACCCTGTCTTTGGCCGCTTTTACCCTCTTCAGCCTCCCACACCTGTTTCTTTATTTAATAAGGAGACATGGGATAGGAGACAACTGACTTGGAATAGGAGAATATGTGCAAAATACCTTTTAAGTGATAAAGTTCTATGCAAATAGAAGGTGTTAGAATTGGCAACTTTTAATATACATTACACCTAGCAATGACTGGAAAACAAACCACTCAAAAGCTAGTAGCTTAAAACAACCACCTCTTTAGCTCCCAATTCTGTAGGTCAGCAAATTAGGCTGGATTCAGCTGAGCAGGCCTGCTATGGGCTGGGCTCCCTCAGGCATCTAGAGCAAGCTGCCAGTCCCAGAGGCAGCCCTGCCTCTGCAGGTCGGCTGGCTATTGGCTGGTTGTCTCCCGAGATGCCTCACACGGTGTCTCTCATCCTCCAGCCTGTTGGACCCTGTTTGTTGGCACAGGCCACCAGCAGGGTTCCAAGAGACCCAGCTGACATGGAGAAGACACCTTGAGGTCTTACACTCAGAACCAACACGCTTTCTCTTCGTCAATCATAGCCCATATGCCAGGGAAAATCTCAAAGCCAGTCCAATTTCAAGCAGTAGGGAAACCAACTCCACCTGCTGATGGGATGGGCTACAAAGTCACATTGCAGAGAGAGTGGTCAATAGCAGTAAATTGAAACCCTTTTAATAAGCCATCTTTCTCAACTTACACAGGGCAAAATAATGGTCAGTGGCTTATCTACCTTATAAGCAAAAGCACATCTTTAAAACTTTAAATTATGGTATGGATATTAATCACCACAACCTAATGACTTTTCAAATAACTTTTTCAAATGACTTTTCAAATAACCACACCCTAGGTTTGGATCCTTAAAACCATGCTTGAAAAATGTGAGTAAAAAAAGTTAATTCAGCCCTAGCTGGTTTGGCTCAGTGGATAGAGCATCAGCCTGCAGGCTGAAGGGTCCCAGGTTTGATTCCAGTTGAGGGCACATGCCCGTGTTGCGGGCTCCATCCCCAATGGGGCGTGTGCAGGAGGCAGCCGATTGGTGATTCTCATCATTGATGTTTCTGTCTCTCCTCTCTCCCCTCTTTTCTGAAATCAATAAAAATATATTTTTTTAAAAGTTAATACAACATCCTCTTTCCTAAGAATAGTGGCAAAACAAGCACTTGGTAAGTGAAATAAGTCAGTCACAGAGGACACATAGCGCCTGGTGCCACTAATATGAGGTACCTAATATCATCACATTCACAGAAGCAGAGAATAGAAGGTGGTTGCCAAGGGATGAAGGTGGGGGGAATGGGGAGTTGTCCAATGAGTATAGCGTTGCAGTTATACAAGATAACTAAGCTCTTGAGGTTCTGTACACACAGAGTTTATAGTTAACAATATGGTGTGTGTGCTTAACAACTTAAGAGGATAGATCTCAGGTTACGTGTTTTTATTACACACACAAAAAGCAAGGTGACAAAAGGAAATTTTGGGAGGTGATAGACACATTTATTACCTTGGTGGTGTAAGGTTTATTATCATGATGGTATAAGGGATGTGTGTTTGTGTCCAAACCTGTCAAAATGGATATATTAAGTGTGTGCAACTCTTTGTATATTAAATATGTGGCCATAAAGCTGACAAGTTTAAAGAAAGAATTGAAAGAGAGATAGTCCTTTTCCAAAGCTTGCTGGAAACAGCTTCTATTTGAGAAAGGAAGCTTAAAAGACACACTTACTGGCCATTCAACCCAAGTCTTCGCATTCTATTCAAGCATTAAGTGAGGGCCTCAGATAGCCGAGTAAATGCTTGGACACCATTATATCAGCCTCACACAAGATTGCCTGCCCTGAGTGATGATTTAATGTCACACCCTCTGCCTTTACGGAGAGCCAGACTGAATCACTCAGGAGAACAGCATTCCTGTATCTTCTGTAGAACTCCCCTTGTGGATAAAGTGCTCTAAATACTGTTGTACATGCCAAATTTCTTCTTGAGTTAAGGTCCAGGAAGAATTTTCTCTATAGATGAATTTGTATGATTTCTACTATTATATAATTCAGCATGTTTTTCTTTATAGCTCAGCTGCCAGAAAATAAACAAATTGTCCCTGTACTATAATCTTTTCAACTCTAGTGCCTGAAAGTGCCAATACTTTTTCTTTTCAAATGACTTTTCAAATAACCTTAAATGTTACTTCTCCTGATTGTTTTAACTGCGGATTTACCTTAAGCCATTTCAGAAGTCAAAGGACATACTTAAAATATCTTTTTTACGTGAACTAATGCCCTAAGGAGATGTTTGCATAATTATAAGCCTGGGTTTGAAAGATCAGACCCTCAGATGCTATTTTTATCACCCGACATCCAAAGACTGGTAAGCCACCTCCATGTGGAGGGGGTGCCTGTGTTTGGCTCTTTGGTACCAATAATTTTACTCTCTTAGACTGTGGTTATCTGCAGTAAAGACAGTGGCAATGAAATGCTACTGTGAATTGTGAGGCGACGTGTGTGAGAAGGAATCTTCTTCCTCGGTGGCCTCTTTCTCATCCCCAACTTGATCCTTGCCCTTAACTCATGGTCCCACCCTGGAAACAGAGTCTAGGCAGTGTCCTTGAGAGTTGTTTTTGGACTAGCACTCATGAATGTTCTGGAAGTTCCCTGGCCAGCACACCTGTCCAGGGAGGTCTTCTACACCCAGGTCATCTCCACCTTGGCCGGTTCAGAGAAAGGCCCCAAATGCTCACAATGATAAGGTGTCTCCCAAGATGTATACACACTTAACAGCTGATAGTTCAATTGATGTTTCTTTCTTTTCAGGTTTAACCCGTCGGAATGAATAATTATTCAAAGTGTGTACACATTTTTTGGGGACACATGTATTGAATTCTTGTTATTCAATTCCATACATGGCCTTCAGCTCTACAGACAAACATTTAGTCCGTTAATGCTCTTCGCTGAAAAAAGCGTGAGGCATCCTCCTTCTTTGTCACATGCCATCAACGTCCTCCCATTCTAGGGAGTATAGAAGCAGGGGAGATGATGATAATGGGAGAAACAGAGAGATACACACGAAGACAGACAAAAGCACCCACTTCTTTAAAAACTTGGATAGGATAATTATATTTAACACATGTTATTTCACAATGACAAGCTAATGGGAACCAAACTGTGATATAGAAAGAAAGAGAATTCCAAAAAAAAATACATACAGTTATTTTGTAGGAAATAAAACTAGAGTAGGATACAGACGAGAAAGTCACAACAGGGCAATTACGGAGGTTGTCAGTGAATACACCTGAGACCAGGGGAAGAGCACTTGTAGCCAGAGGCCTGGGTCCTCATCTTGGATGAGACTCTGCTGCTCTTTGAACCTCAGTTTCCTTCATCTGTAAACTGGAAGTTCAGTGGAAGGTGGTCCCCATGATCTTATACAAGTAAAACCCATGACTCTGTCCACAAATGAGTGGAGGCAGAGGGCACCCATTGGATTCTAATAACAGTTGTACCAGTTCCTCTGGAGTTTACCCTTTCTTCGACGTTTTTAATATATTTTGTACATTTTTCTGATGTCCAGAAGGGCCTCTGTAGCCCCCTGTGCTTTCTCACTACAGTGACTGTTAAAGGGCACGGGAGGGGGGCAGATCCCCTCACAGATGCTCCCCAGAGACCCTGGCAGGGCTAGTTTAAAAGTACATTTTAATTAAATCACCATTGGTTTTGTGTATAGTTAGCACATTCATTGTATCTGTTCAAATGACAAATAACGGCCAAGGATAGTGAAAGGTGTTTAGTTATCAAAAAGAAGCATGCACTTAAAAGTCAAAACTGAACACATATCATAGCCCACTGAAAGCTGTATGTTTCTCCAGCTCCCACCCATGGGCTGTTCTTCCATGGTAAGAAATATGATTATTTTTTAACATTTTATCCTCAGCCTAACCAATGGAAAAGTCTTGATACGTGTGGAACTAAATTGAATCTCTCTTATCTGTTTCCTAAATGAAAGCCTATTTGAA
Source organism: Cnephaeus nilssonii (assembly GCF_951640355.1). Classification (NCBI taxonomy): domain Eukaryota; kingdom Metazoa; phylum Chordata; class Mammalia; order Chiroptera; family Vespertilionidae; genus Cnephaeus; species Cnephaeus nilssonii. The sequence goes on from NC_137085.1 coordinate 13,607,357, forward strand.
AAATACGGCCACTGTGTTTATGTGAAACGGGGGATGGAGACAGCCAGCAGAACAGATCCTTAATCCTGTGAAGTTCTTTATCTGGGATTTATTCTCTCAAATGCCTTTATAGAAGAATGGACTTTTTTTTTTTTTTTGGTAGCTATAAAGTTTTAAAAAGTACTGTGAAATCTTGAACAAGTAATAATTTTACACTGTGCGGTTCATAAAAACATCAGTTATGGAGAACTATGTAATAAATTAAAGATGAAATGTAGTCGGAAGTAACAGCCCTTCGAGGTATGAACTACATGTTACGTTAGAGTTCAGGCAGACAGATATGATATTTATTGAATCAACTGCCACTATTGACAAGCTGAAAAGGGGACAGGTATTCAAAAATGTTATTTAAATGGTCAAAGAAATAATATATTTTGTCTTTTATGAGTAACTAGAGGCCCGGTGCATGACATTCGTGCACGGGGTGGGGGGGGGGGGCCGGTGTCCCTCAGCCAAGCCTGTGCCCTCTCACAGTCTGGGACCCCTCAGGGGATGTCCACCTATTAGCTTAAGCCTGCTTCCCAGCAGGCAGACATCTCACAGTCCAGGACCCTAGTTCCTTACCGCATGCCTGCTCGCTGCTCCTTACCGCTGCGCTCGCCAGCCGAGAGCCCAGCTTCTGGCTGAGTGGCGCTCCCCTGTGGGAGTGCTCTGACCACCAGGGGGCAGCTCCTGCATTAAGCGTCTGCCCCCAGGTGGTCAGTGCATATCATAGCGACCGGTCCTTCTGGTCATTCCTCCATAACAGTCACTTGGGCTTTTATTATATAGTTTGGAATTGAGGTTGTTTAGAAAAAGCAGCTATTGAGACAATATTTGGTTGAACCTATTGTTTACATAGGTAGAAAATAGTTGGATATTGGCATGTTTATCTGGTGACAAAGGTTCTCTCCTTGACCTAACTCTAATCAGGCTCCTTTGGACGCTTCATCAGTTAGGTTCCCTCCTTGGGCATGTCCTCTAAGAGCCCAGGTTTAGCAAGAATCCTAACAAGTCAGGTTGGTTTCACCCAATCCCCCACCCTCAATATTGGATCACCCTCCTCATCCGTCAGTAACCCCAGATGGTATCTGCTCACCTTGGCCTGCCCTTATCAAGAATCCTAATAGGTTAGTTTAGCAGGTACTATCTTTTTAGTATTTTCCATCCACCAACCCCCAAACTACATCTTAGCTGTAAATTCCCACTTTTCCTTACATTCCAAACTACACTGAGGTCTCTTTTCCACCACTACAAAAATCCCTTATTAATATATGATTTTATTGCTTTAACTGCTGTACACCTCTGGTTTTAACAATGGTTCCATCTAAAACTAAATAGTACTAGAAATAATGGGATTTCAAAGATGAATATAGTTCTCACTATATTAACTCATTGAAATTCTATTTTATTTTATAGAGAATGTGAAGAGACTAACCAAAAGATTAACAATGAAATTGGGTGTATGTGTAATAAATTGATTAAAAATAAAATCAGGAAATCTAAATATTATATGGAAATTCAAGATCAGGGAGATTTTAAGTTATTCAGATCCAATGATCTTATCAATTAGTAAAACTGATTCAAAAATGAGTTTCCTAGCAGCCAAGACAAGGGAGAAAAAGTCAAAAGAATATTGATTTTCACATCAGTGAAAAGCCTATAAAAATGAAATCTATATCACATTGGCCTGAGACCACATGGAAATGAATGGTGTGTTTAATTAATATATGTTTTTAATATCAGAAGCTAAATGAGGTAAAGGTATTTCTTGTTGTTATTGTTATGTGGTAGTGGTGGTATTTTTAATTTAAATTAATTTTAATTTGTGATACAAAATAATAAGAATCCAAAGGGAGAATTTTGGGGGAAATTTTGTAGGGAAATGTCATTAGAACTGCATTCACAAAAGTGTATAGGATAATGATATTTAACACATATAGTATTTAATATGTAAAAGACATCATCCTATATATTTCACATTTATTAACGTATTAATTCTTACAACAAGCATATGAGGTAGGGGATATTATTATTTCCCATGTCACAGATAAGAAAACTGAGGCATCAAGGATTTAAATAACTTGCCTGAGGCCACACAGCACCAGAACCAGGCTTCAAAGCTGGTAGTTCAAAGCGTTTTTTGCATATATTTGTCCAATTTCCCAACAACATTTATTAAAAAGATTGTCTTTACGCCATTGTATCTTCTGGCCTCCTTTGTAAAATATTAGTTGACCCATTGAAACCTGTAAGTGTGGGTTTATTTCTGGGCTCTCTGTTATGTTCCATTGATCTGTATGTCTGCTTTTATGGAAGTACCATGCTGTTCTGACTACTGTGGCCTTGTGGTATAGTTTGATTGCAGGTAGCATGATACATCCAACTTTGCTCTTCTTTCTCAAGATTGCTGTGGCTATTCAGGGTCTTTGGGGTTTCATATAAATTTTTGGATTATTTCATCTAGTTCTGTGAAATATGCCTTTGGTATTTTGATAGGAATTGCATTGAATCTATATATTGCTTTTGTGGACATTTCAATAATAACTCTTCATCCATGAGCATGGTATATGCTTCCATTTATTTGTATTTTTTTCAATTTTTTTCTTCAGTGTCTTATTATTTTTCAAGTACAGATATTTTACCTCCTTGGTTAAATTCTTTCTAGGTCTTTCATTTTTTTTAATGCAATTATAAATGAGAGTGTTTTCTTAGTTTCCCTTTCTGATAGGAATTGCATTGAATCTATATATTTCTTTTGTGGACATTTCAATAATAACTCTTCATCCATGAGCATGGTATATGCTTCCATTTATTTGTATTTTTTTCAATTTCTTTTATCAGTGTCTTATTATTTTTCAAGTACAGATATTTTACCTCCTTGGTTAAATTCTTTCTAGGTCTTTCATTTTTTTAATGCAATTATAAATGAGAGTGTTTTCTTAGTTTCCCTTTCTGATAGTTTATTATTGGTGTATTAAAATGCAACCAATTTCTGAATATTAATTTTGTATTCTGTTACTTTATTAAATTTACCTATCAGTTCTAGTAGTTGGGTTTTTTTTCTTTGTTTGTTTGTTTGTGTTTTTTTTGTGTGGAATCTTTAAGGTTCTCTATATACAGTATCATGTCCTCTGTAAATACTGAGTTTGACTTCTTCCTTTCCAATTCAGATGCCTTTTATTTCTTCTTGTTGTCTGATTGCTGTGGCTAGGACTTCCAGCACTATGTTGAATGAGAGTGTTAAAAATGGACATCCCTGCCTTGTTCCTGATCTTAAAAGGTTTTGGTTTTTCCCCATTGAGTATGATGTTAGCTGTGGGTTTGTCATATGTGGCTTTTATTATGTTGAAGTATGTTCCTTCTATTCCCACTTTGCTGAAAATTTTTATCATATATGGGTGCTGGATTTTGTCAAAAGGTTTTCCTGCATCTGTTGATATGATCATATAATTTTTATCCTTTATTTTGTTTATGTGGTATATCACATTATTTGTAGATATTGTACTAGCCTTGCATCCCAGGAATAAATTCCGCTTGATTATAGTGTATGGTCTTTTTAATGTATTGCTGAATTTGGTTTGCTAATATTTTGTTGAGGATTTTTGCATCTGTGTCCATCAGGGATATGGCCTATACTGGTACTTTTCTTTCTTTATAGTGTTTTTATCTGGTTTTGGAATTAGGACAGTGCCTGCCTCCTAAAAGGAGTCAGAGCTCATACTTTCAATGGCTACACCATTCTGCATCTCTTAGATCTGCTGTCTTACATATTTATAGACCTTTAGAAGACTTTGAAAGTAACTCAACATGCACCCAGCTCCACCACAATGCACACAAATGTAGGGAGTGAATGGTTTGTAACCAGGAAGAAGAGGTGCTCACACCACATGGTGTTGCCAGACAATGGGCACAGTGAAATAAGTGTACATACAACTTGGGAGGTTGTGGAATGCGATAATGAAGACCAAGGGTTCTGAAGCCAGGGTTTTGAGTGTCTGCAATTTATTGTCAAAGATAGTTTTAGGGCATTTTCTCATTCCTCCTAGCCTCTGTGGTCTCAATCTTAAAACAGAAACACTAATTCCTCTCCCACCAAGTTTGTGCAAGGATTACATGACAAGGTATGACAAATGTTTTTGAGTGTATTGTCTTGCATGTGATAGCTCCCCACAAAGGGTACCAGAGATGGTGATGGTGAAGAGTGGAAGGCACAGCCAGAGGAACAAGCCTTCAAACCAGGACTCATGATCCCAGAAACCTTAGTTGAGGCTCTACCAGTGGAGAAAAGAGAATCAGGTTGATCTAAATTGAGAGACTGCCAGCCCCAAATATTCATCAATGGGCAACAATGGAGCATCAAAATGAGCCCCCGTCGAGACTTTAGGACAACTTCATTTTATAACTTGAGAAAAAAAAAGTTAGCATAGCCCCCTCCGGGTTTGGCACTTCAGCTTTATGGGGATCATCACATTGCAGGGCATTATAGCTGAAAGAGCCCAAAGAGTTTAACAAATTCAAGGGCTCCACTCCAGAATTCATGGAAAAGGAGGCTCAGAGGTAAACAAGCTGTTCAAAGTCCTAGGGCCAGTCCATGGCCAACCTGGCTGGTGCCTCTCATGCCAAAGTACTTTCCTGCTGCCAAGGCTGCCTCTCTGAGGCTGCCACTCATTCATTGTTAATGATTAGGGGTGGTCTGTGCCAGGTACTAGAGATACAGAGATGAGTGTGGTTTTTCTCCGCATAGCTTAGCAATACATGTATCTCTGAAGCAGACCGGGAAAAAAAAGAAAGGATTGGACCAGAGAATCTACAGAGATATTTGCTAATTTCATAGGGATCTCAGTAAAGGGCTGCTTGACTTGGGTGTGCATGAGAAATGCTCCGAGGCGGCATCTAGAAATAGCTAATGGCTGAGCAGAGAGAGAAGGAGGTAACTTGGAGAAGAGGAGAAGGTCACTTTTTCCAGAAGGGGGTCTGAGAAGGAATTAAATTGGCTATCCCTGTTTAGAAAGCATAGAGCCCACACCCAGGGGAGAAGGGGGACACAATCAATCACAAAGGATGGGGCAGATGCCTCTCAACAATGCCCACTGCCTTGCTCCCAATCCTCTCCTCAAACAGGACTCCCAATCATTCTCTTTTCTAGATGAAGAACCTTTAGCACAGGGAAGTCAAATGACCTCCCCACGTTATGCAAGGAATGCCAGAAATTGGATTCAAAACCCAGGCATCCTGGCTCCTGATTCTGAACACAATCTTAACACATTGTGGACCAATAGTTTTGTTGCTAGCTTTACCCAGTAGCTAGCTAAGTTTCTATTGAACGAGTACAAAAGTTGTTTTACATAAATGTTAAAGGCACGCTTTAAAATTAAATATCCATTGCATTTTGAAGTTATTTATGACATGCTCTTACAAGCTAATATCTTTTTAAAGTATAATGTTTTGTAAAACACTGTGTAATATGAAGCGAGAATTCTCGTGATCCGCCTGCAATGTGTTAACTACCTTAAGTACCATACAATAGCCTTCTTGGAAATCAGATCCGCTCAAAAGTGAATCTAACCTCAAATAGAAACACAGTTCCAGAGAAAAGCATGCAAGAAGTTTGGCAGATGAAACCAAAATGCATGAACATAAGATTATTTTAGCTTAGATAGTCAGAATTTATTTGATAATTTAAACTGCATGCTAATTCGTAAAATGATCAGAAAATGAGCCAGGTCTTAATTTTTTAACAGACTTTTTTTTCCCCCCCTGACAAAATTGTATGATCAAATGAAATGAAATCCTTCACTTTGCGTTTAACTTTCCTATCATGATTGGGAGGAAGGTAATTTTTGTAAAAATATTTGATAGATTCATCTTTTTTTTTTCTCCCCTCCAAGGCTTCTCCTAGTCCTTTGATATTCAAATATTTCCCTTTTGAAGTTTCTAATGACTGTCCTTGTTGATTTTCTCTTTTTTTCGCTGTTAATTGGTCTAACTCGGCCTCATGCTCATTTGCCAATGGCTCTGAACGTGATTCCAGAGGACCTTGGCATCACTTGCATCCGCTTCATGACGCTGTGTAGCTTTCACAGGACTGTGGTTTCATTTGCAGGTGACAAGCGAGGCATTCTCATTATGACACGGGTGCTCAAGATAGTTTCTAAAATCAGTGATAGCCTAAACGACGACACAAACCATTTTGGCAAGATGGGAAGAAATAAGGTGAATGCCTTGATGGAGACTGATTTTATTACTGCCGGTCTTTTAAATGTTTTCTGTGTAGGGAAGACTTATTTTTTGGACAGCTATGACTCTCCGAATTCAAGTATAATGAGCACTCATATAACTAGGATTCCACATATCCCACAGATTCCCCGGGATTCCAAAGCTGCCAGGGGGAAACAAGAGACCCATCTGCTCCATTGGAGAAGTAGAACATCTTGGGCACAGAAGCAGGAAAAAGATTTTATAAATAGAGTTGTAATTTATATGTCCCTTCGGCATAGGGACTACGCTGCTGCTAATCTATTTCCCCAAGTTTATGGGCAGTACAGATTTTCTCCAGTACTTCGATGACTTAGGACATGCTGTGACCGTGGCTTTCTGGGGAGTCTTGATGTTCCCACTGCCTGGAGTGGATGAAAGACTCCCGAAATTCAGCCCCTCCCAGGCACCATCCCTCTCCCTGGGTAAAATAAATAATTAGCTCTGTCTCTTTAATCTGCAGCTTTCTTGTGGTGTTGGGGAGTGGACCCTTTCAGGAAGAAACGTTGAACCACATCAGCTACCGACTGGTAAGTCTGGGTGTCGAGGGCATCGCATCCCGTTGATTTCTTGTTGTCAATACCATGAAGGAAGAGGAGCCCCTGCTTCAGTTCAGCGGGGGTCACTGTGGGGATGTTCTCTCTCCCTGCTCTGCCCCCTGCTGGTCTACAGAGCTGGTTTGTGCACAGAGAGCTGGCCATCTGCTGTGTGGGGTGAGGAAAAAGGCGTATGTCTGAGTACTGGAGGAGAAACAGAGACTCAGCTTTTCGGAACTGAGTTCCAGAATCTTGTGTCTCAGGAGCTTCCTGGAGCCAAGAAGTAAAGGAACAAATGTTGTCAGGGGACTGTTCTTTCGGTTTGAAGCTCAGCCTTGGAATCCGTAAACCCCTCGATTCCCAGCATGTGACTCAACTCTGCTCAGGTCCCACTTTTTCACTAAGCTTCTTGTTTAATGAGAGTTACTATGAGAGTCATACTTGTATGTGCACGTGTGCACACACATGCACACATGCACCAGCTACCTTGTTCTATACATGTTGTATCATCCAGATACCGCCGTAAGAGATTTATGTCCCTTAACTTGTACCAATTCTGGCAGGAAGGTCCTTTAATTTCCGTTCTATAATAAGAAAATTGAGGCCAAGGGGCTTAGGAAACATATCTAAGGGCACAGAGCTAACCAGCTGTGAAGAGCTAGAATTTGAAGCTAGGTCTCCTTGACTCCAAAGCCTATAATCTAAAGCTTTATCTCTTATGAAACGTGTGTGTGTGTGTGTGTGTGTGTGTGTGTGTGTGTGTAACCTTTTGCACTCGGATGTCGAGTGTGACTCGACACGGTTAGCATTAGAATAAAGGAAATGAGAAAAAAGCAAGCGAGTGCAAAGGGTTAATAATCTAAAATATTTGAATTACACCATAATTACTGGAACATAGATGAAAGCAACAGCTCACTGGGAAGGTATTGGTATCTAGTTTCACTGAAGCCTCAGATCATAGATCATAGACTCTCAGAATTAGAAGGAATAGCAGATGGCCTTTACATGACCCTGTACTCAAATCTTTGCATCGATGGGAATCAGAAAGGGTTATTCCAAGAAGCTGTTTCAAATCTCAGATGTTATGACCATCATCCTATATAATAAAGAGGCAATGTGCAAATTGACCATCATGCCCTCACACAAGATGGCCGCCCCCAAGTAGTCACAAGATGGCCGCCACAAGATGACCGGCAGGGGAGGGCAGTTGGGGGCGACTGGGCCTGCAGGGGAGGGCAGTTAGGGGCGACCAGGCTGGCAGGAGAGGGCAGTTGGGGGGGACCGGGCCTGCAGGGGAAGGCAGTTGGGGGCAACCAGGCCTTCAGGGGAGGGCAGTTGGGGGTGACCAGGCCAGGAGAGGAGGGCAGTTGGGGGTGATTGGGCCTGCAGGGGAGGGCAGTTGGGGGCAATTGGGCCAGCAGGGGAGGAGTTAGGTGTTGATCAGGCTGGCAGGGGAGTGGTTAGGGGGTGATCAGGCTGGCAGGCAGAAGTGGTTAGAAACAATCAGGCAGGCAGGCAGGCAGGCAGGCAGGCAGGCGATCAGTTAGGAGCCAGCAGTCCCAGATTGTGAGAGGGATGTCTGACTGCTGGTTTACGCCTGATCCCTGTCGGTTTAGGCCCGATCCTCAATCAGGCCTAAACTGGCAGTTGGACATCCCCTGAGGGGTCCCAGATTGGAGAGGGTGCAGGCTGGGCTGAGGGACACCCCCCCCCCAGTGCACAAATTTCGTGCACCAGGCCTCTAGTTGTTACATAATATCTGTTGCTGCTTCTCAGATTAGAATGTCTATACATCCAGGGATATGCCAAGGATCAAGTTTACAGGGTAGTAAGCATTGCAAAGCCTATATTATAAAAGAGGGGACTTATTGTTGAATTTAATGCAAAGTGTGTATGAAATTTTGCCATAAAACAGGAAACTTAAAAAAAAAATATTGAGCAGGCACTCAGCGACCATATGTCTCAGATCATTCCACTGCCATTCCTAATTCACAGAAGGTATTTGCACATTTTGAATTCCCTTCCCTTGCAGCTCTAAGTGTTGAACTTCCTCTGTGTAAGTGGCCAATCTTTTTTACTAAGCAGGATTTTCAAAAGAGACACATCCTCTCTCCCAGAATCTCAGCACCATTTTTATCTACGCTGTCAAATGGTTCATCAACTCTAGCCAGATCATGTGACCAGTCAGACCCGTTTGGAGCCCACATCACACAGCTTTCCTGCCACAGAACCTGGATTCATCCAGTTCTGGAACCCAAGGAAGACAGTTATCTTCTTGGGTGTCCATCTTTTCTCCTGGACAGCATGACAGATGGACACAGGTCATGTCTCAGGTTGGCTACTGTGGCTCATGAGCAGAAGAAACTCAGAGCTGAGGCATTGAGAAACACTCAGCATTGCCCTTGAAGTGAGCATCCTACTGCGTTCCTTGCTTTAAAATATCATCTCCTGGCACCTCTAAAATGAGCCAGCCCTGCAATTCCATAGTAACCCCTAAAGGCTCATATTTTGGCTGTTTAATTTCTCTGAATAAATATCAGAGGTGAGCAACTGCATAAGAGCAGCATCCTAAGTAGGATGGAGTACTCTTCCCTCCAATCAAGAATCAGAACAATAAGCTAGGGCTGCTTGTGCCATAAGGAGTCATTGCTGATATTTTGGAGGGCACCATAATGCCACAGAGAAGTTTAATAAATGAGAGGAACCTACATCCCAGGGGTTTAATACTCTCTAGCATAGCTAAGTAGTTTATCCACGCTGACCAGCCCTGGCTAACAACTCGGCAAGCACAACCACTCCCCTGGCTTTCAAGCCTCTTCCTAAGTCCACCCTGTTGCCCTCCTGGTCCAGCTTCCCCCTGCTTCTCCCTGTTCCTTGCACATGTTTCCTGCATCTCTGCATCTGCAGAAGCTGTTTTCTCTGCTCCTCCCCCAACTTAGCAAATTCCCTATTCATCCTTGACGATCCAGGTTAATTAAGTCTGAGCTTTGGAGATGCATAGGGCTGGGTTTGAAGTCTTATATTCTAATAGGTACATGACTTAGGTAAACTACCTCTGAGTTTGTAAATGGAGTACAACAATAGTTATGTTATATGATTGCTGTGATTAGTCCATTAAATACAATTTTTAAAAATTATTAGTAGTATGCTTATCACACTGTTGATATTTGGTTATTTTTGTTATTAATAGCATTTTTACTGGGTTTCAAACTGTATCTGCCTCATTCCTAATTCCTTGTTCTTAATTATTATTCCTTAAAAATCCCTTTATTTTTATAAAACAGGGATCTGCACACTTTTTAAAAGGGAGAGAATAGTAAGTGCTCTAGGCTTTGTGGGCCATAAGGTCATGGTGAGCTCTGCCATTGTAGCAGGCCATCAATAGTATATAATATAGAAAAAAAATGCATGGGCTAGATAGTTTTGAACTCTATATCAAATACCAGACTTTATTCATTCTGTAATGCCCAGCTTCTAGTTCAGGTGTCTTCAAACTAAAGCTCATGGACCACATCTGGCCATCTAGCTGTTTCTGAAAATAATATTTTATTTCAACACAGCCAGTGTCGTCAGCTTATGTATTATTATCTGTGGTTGCTTTTGCACTGTAGTGGTAGAGCTGAGTAGTTGATAACAGATACCCTATGACCCTCAAAGTCTGCTATCTGGCTTTCTCCAGAAAATGTTGCCAATCTAACTCAATGCTTGGGACATCATTGTTGAATGAATGAAAACTGACTAGAAATAGTCAGAATCTGGCCTTAGTGCCTTGCAGGCTTTAGCAGAGGCAGATGGACAGAAGCAGGGGTCGGAAACCTTGGCAGATTCAAAGAGATCAGAGAACCAGCCAGAGTGGTCACTGACTAGAGAATTGTGAGCCTTGGCCCTAGAGCTAAGACTAGTATCTTGTAACCCTGTTCTGGGCTCCCTGCTAGATGTCGATGGCCATGTCCAGAAGGGGAAACTGAGGCCCAGAGAAGGTAATAGTTTGCCCAAGGTCATATACCTGGTGCACTGGGTTGCTATCAGGCTGACTGAAGTTCAGATTATTAATGATGTGTGCACCTAATAGAGGCATGGGCCAAAATGCTTGCATCACCCCGCTCCCAAACTAGATGATCACAATGGAGCTTCTATTACCTGCAGTGTTTGCCTTTATTTGTCCATTGGCATCTTCTTGGCTTATGGTTCTGATCAGCTTAATAGTGTGCTTTTTTTTTTTTTTGTAATGACTACCCATTAAATTTTAAAAATACATTAGAGTACCTCATAGATGAGCAAGTCTGTGACTGATGAGGCATGAAATTCCCATTCAACCATATTTTGCCAATATTATTCTCTACCCTGATCCCTGTTTTCAGTCCCATCGTATTAGAGTCAGATACTTGTGATAATTATTTTTAGAATAATTTCATTTTGTTGATAGGTCTCCACTTCGGCCCCCAATATTACCATGAGACTTCCGAGTATCAACCAGGTTGTATTCGATCATGGCTAGTTAATGAATTCATGTGGAACTACTTTTAATCAAAGATAAACTATTTTTCATTTTTGCAATATCCAGCTGCTACGCTGACTCTCTCCTACATTATTTATAAATGTCTCTCAGAGTCATAGCCAGATATCACATTTCTTGAGATGCCCGAAGATTGTAAAAACCTTAGCAGCTGGATTGAACTTGGAGGGGAAAAGAAAATTTTGCATTTACACAGAAATGTTCACTGCAGGCAGTAGGTGTGTGTATCAATTTTAAACTTTGTTATCTGGAACAAGTACAAACTGTCTGTCTGTAGCAGAATATCCCCCTATGATCAGAGAACTGACTACTGATCTTGGAAACGTCTAGCCCACTGTTTCCAAATCCCTTTTCCTGCTAGTGTACACCTTCACCTAATGCATTAGACTCCTCTGTGCCTCCAAACTCCTCAATAGGTGCTTTATCCTTGGGAGGGACATTTCCAGGAATGAAGAATTCAGCCCCTTGAAGGTCTCACACGCGCCTGCTGTGAAGTCTGATCATATGAAAATGTTACCTAACGTCCATCACTTTAACTTTCATCCAGTGTCCCTTTTCCTGACGTTAGGGCCAACTCAAGCAAGTCTCCTCCCTTCACAGAATTGAAAATGACTATCATGCCTCTCCCTGTAGCTTCTCTGCCTTCAAGTCCAATATCTCCAATCCAATCAGTCATGCCAGTTAGTTTGAAATCCCAGGCCACCTTCCATAGGTATAATCCCACTCACCAGTGCTCAACAAGAAAACTTAAGTATCTTCATGTATCAGTTGTCATTTTTTGCAATCATTGAACTTGATTGCATAGTTCAAGAAGCAATACATACATGCACATCTATTGTTTTTGTGAAATCATTTGTGCTAAGGTCCAGATTCTGGAGTCCAGAATTAGAAATACTTGAATAAGATCATGTCTATCTTTTTTTTCATCTGCTCCCATATATCATCTATCTTCATTTTTATCAATGATAGTAATATTGTTATGCCTAAAAGAAATGGAATGGCTTGCATGAGTTCATGCTGTGAAATGACATATCCAGGCAAAATTTAAAGCTAAGAAAATAGTATTTAAGTAGAACCACTATGTGCCAAGTGCTTTGAATATGTTTTCTCATTCAGTCTTTACAGAAAGCTCCAAGCTTTCATTCCTATTTACCAGTTGGTGCGACTGAGGCTAGGAAGAAAGGAAGGCCTTACGGATGCTCAATGGTAGTGAGCCGAGAGATTTTAATGGTTTTCCGAGAAGACCACCCTGCCTTTCAACTGAGTGCCCCATTTAAATCATAACCCTTGCAATCTTAGGCCAACAATGCTGCTGCTTTCTGAGAAAAGTAATTATTCATCTTTTCCCATAATTATAAAATCTTAGAGCAGGAAAAGACCATATGGAGGTTGTCGAGTCCAATGTGATTACTAAGAAGAAAAATATGCACTAATATTGGGTTCCTGTGTACTTTAACATCTAGCACCCTATATTTTTGTGAAGTTAATATCTTAAATTAAAAAGAATTCATCATCACACTCACGTAGTGTCACCTTATGACATCACGGTCACCATAGCAACAGCTGCGCTTTAGCAGCATATCGCCTTCAGTTAGGGATCACAGCAATGCGTTAACAAAGTATAACAGCCTCAGATGCCGATGTGAACAGGAAGGGAGGACGGGGAAAAGGTGGAACAGGTGTGCTGCTTTTCCTGCCAACATTCCTTAGACCTGAGATGAGGTGGGAGTGAACATGTGAATAATCCTTGAGGAACAAAAATAAATCTCCTCACCACCTAGCCAATAACAAGAAGACAGGGAGGAGGACAGGAGAGAGAGAAGAAGTATTCTGGTGTCCTATTTCCGAATGTCAGAGTGTTGAAAATTCTTGATCCTTTCTCTGCCTTTTGTTCTTGAGCCATGTAGCATTATCAGAAAGCGCACAGAATTAGATCATCCTGGGTTGAAACACTTTATTATACCACTTAAAAGCTTTTCACACTTGCGAAAAGTGTCCTCATGTTTTGAATCTCAGTGATCTCATCTGTAAAAGGGATGTGAAATTTGCATCCGGAGCCTATCGGGGAGATCAAAGGGGAATGCCAGTAGGGTGCCTGCTGGGGAAAGCCCTCAGTTTCCCCTTTTCTTTCTCTGGGGTTGAAGTTTAGACTTACCAAAGACAGTGGCCTTCAGTGGTGGGCACCTGGTCAGCCATTGTATCCATTTCTGTACTTTTCTACATGTTTGAACAATCCCACCTTTGTTTAGTTTCTAAACAAAAATGGGTCATTTGTTGAAATCCCAAATGGGTATAAATTCTAGCATACATTTTCCTCTGGGAGCTTGGGCAAACCCCTCCACTTCTCTGAACTTGAAAACTGTATGAAGAGGAAAATAGATTTGTGTGCTTCTGTTATTCCTTGCTACTTGTATCACACTTGAAAACATGCCTTTCAACAACCAGAGATTTATCCATCACTGTAACTGCAACATCGAAATTGGATATTTTTTCTGTTCTTCCTGTAGAATGAATGTCTTTCTAATTATATTTCCACAGGTTTTGCGTTTTGGGTTCCCATGTTCCAGCACAGTCCCTTACACAGAGAAGTGCTCAGTATATACATGTGTTGAACAAACAGATATGTAGCAGATATCTTTATTGGCGATAAGTACTGAAAATGTCTGCAGAATAGTATCGAATACCTATATGAGTATACTCACTAAAATAACCAAGCAGGCCCTTATAAATGTCTGAGTTTGTCCGTATCTCTGCCCTTTAGACTTTTGTCCAGGAGTCTCTGTCTGTTTCTCTGTATATCTCTCTTTATCTTTCTACATAGACACATGTGATTGTCTTCTTTCTCTGCCCTTTTAAATCCCACTTCCTCTCTCCTATACTAGTCTCCCTGTCTTTGCTCCCTCGTCTCTAGAAGCTTTTCTGTGGGACTCTCCTGCCAACATAATTCCATGTGAGTTACATTCATTTGCAAAACCTTTCACCACATGAAGATGTTCTATTTAATTAGTCAAAGTTCATTTTTTGGGTCCCTGACAGAGCATCATACATCACCAAGTCCAGAGAGTCATTAGCTCTGAAATAAATCAGGATGGAAGGAAGCAGATTAAACTCACCGAGTCTCAGACTCAACGGTGCCTACCCTGCAGGACGCAGCCTCTCAGGACCTCTGGGGCCATCCTGCCTGTGAAGGGGCCCAGGAGGGAGGCTGTTATTCACCCCAGCAGATGCCATGTTCCTGTGGCTGAGGACAGGGCAGGAGACCAGAGAAACGAAAGGTGGACTATCTCCAGCTCAAAGTATCCCGCCTGGGAGCTCCCATGACTGTTGTGAGAGACAGTATTCATCTGCCAGGGCCTCTTTCACTTTGGGTGGAAGGTGACTGCTCCCACTCTTGGGCGATGAAGGAGAGCCCTTGTTTTCACATGTATGTCCTGCCCCATATAGGACCTTTAGGAATGCTGCCCTAAGATTGTGATATGACTAGAGGCCTGGTGCATGAAATTTGTGTACGGGTGCAGTCCCTAGGCATGGCCTGCAATTGAAGCGCAAGCATCTGGTGTGGAAGGGCAGGTCCCAGCTGACCTCTGGATCCGGGGCAGCACCTGGGCCCCTGGGACCCCACACGCCCCCCTCCGCCTGAGTCATTGGGCCCCGCCAAGCTCCCTCAGTGCCTGAGAGCTGGGTGACGCCCACTCACCTCCACCATCCTGCCAGGGTCCCGCTCTCATCGGGGCCCATCGGGGCCGACAGCGCCTCGATTGCTGCATGCCGCATTGCCAACACCTGCCATGTCCCATGCTACCCCCTGGTGGTCAGCGCACATCATAGTGAGTGGTCAAACTCCCGGTTGAGGGGACAATTTGCATATTAGGCTTTTATTATACAGGATTGGGAAAAGCACAGGGAAGCAGAATGTCTGTAAAGCCCCAAGAAGCATCTGACCTCAATATAAATAATGTTAATTGGTTACTTTCTTGGTTTTAATGCTCTCTGGCCTCAGTCTCCATGTCAGTAAATTGGGAATTATAATGGCCACTCTTATTTATTTATTTATTTTTTGGTATTGTCGTTGTGAGAGTAAAAGAATAACATGAACACTGACACTTTGTTTACTTTCTTAACATTCTCAAAACGAACTGGTTATCATATCTTGGGATTAAAAACAAAACAGCACATGTAACCACAAATCCCACACATTCTGTCCACCATGTGGACGTGACAGGCAGCTGTCACGTGGCAAAAGGAACACTGGTCTTAGCACATCTTCACCTTTGATGACCATGTGACCACAAGTGTATGTGAGCTTCAGCCCATCTGTGAATTGAGGACAGAGGAATTCACCTATCAGGGTGTTGCTATAAACAGAATACGCTCATTAACACGCTTGCATTTATTTTGTCTCAAAATATCATTAGCTAAACGTGATTTTCTTGATTGCTTCAATGTCGCTCTGCAGCAATCACACAATGGATACGGCCTACAATGTTATTCTCACTCCTGGATTTTCACATCAGTCTCTTTCTTTGGAATCCACCACTTAGGCAGCTTTTACTAAGCGTCACATGCTATATAAAGGAGTTTGCGTATGCTACATCGTTTACTCCTCTGAACTCTGTCAAAGAGAGGCATTCTCTCTATTATACCCAGAGGAGGTGACAGTGTTTGTGGTTAGTAAGCAGGAGGCCCAGCATCCCAGGTCACCATCTTCACCTCTGAAGCTGGAGCTCATTCCTCTTTATGCCGCAGCACCCTGAGGAGCTTTCTCTGAGGGTTGTGGGAATCTCAGAATCCCCGCTGGGATGTGAGATGGGTTTGATGCTCAGGTATCAGGAATGGGCCAGCCTAAGGTCAGGTTGGATTTCCAAGCAGCAGCTGATGGGCTTGCTTTCTGGCCTTTTCCTTTCAAATGCAAAGATTATGCACAGCCCAGCAGGCGACCACAGCCTGGCCACTGGTGAATTGTAATAACAGTAATACTTTGCATCAGTCCAGTACCATTTATCCAGAGGCATCCGAGGACTCAGCGGACATTAATTAAACTTCACAGCATCCTAATTCTTTAAGGTCAGGACTGCACCAATTTTAGAGAGAGATAAACTGAGATAATAATGACTCTCACAGAATCTAGATGGATCGTTTGTCAGCGTAGTTTCTGAAGCAGATAATAGAAGCCCAGTCTCTAAGTCAAGGAGACAATCATTCGATAAATATGTCAGGAGAGCCCCAGCTGTGAAGTCTGCAGGTGTGCCTGTGACCTGACCTTTCCATTCTTTATCAGGATGGATAGAGATAAGCCATGTCTCCTTGTCCTTCTCCATGTACCCACCAGTAACACTAGGGGGGTGCTGATGACTGTCTTACGTAGAATCGCTTACTTTCACAGCAGGATGGTTCTTAGGGATAATCTGCCCTCGGTTTCATCAACAGTGCTTCATGACTGGCACTACCAGGATGTTTCAGAATCCTCTTGGTGGGCGGGTGGGGGTGGGAGGAGTAGGTTAGGGAGCTTTCAAAGAAGTAGTTCCCAGGGGGCCCACTGCAGTGATTCTAATTGAGCCTTTGCATCAGAGTGGGCACAATGGTCAGGAGGTGGCAAAGAGGAGTTTCTGGACTCTTGGACATGGGAGCCCTATCAAGTGTGGTACCCAAATCCATTGGTGAAGTTCTAGTGTGGGCTACAATTAGACTGAGAGAGCATACAGGTTATTCTCCCAAATGGAAGGGGTGATGGGCTTATGAAGGTTGGAATATTTAAACAGATTTATGCAAATAACTTATTCCGTAGGTGAGGAAACTAAGACACAGAGAGGTTAAGTAATGTGTCTCAGGTCAGACAGCAGAGGTAGGATTTGAAGCAGGACAGAGTCTTCCCTCTTAAGCCCCATTTATAATATCTCCAATGAGCTAGAGAAGCAAGAGGATGTTAATGATGACACTGTGTGAGGAACTTAACATATGAGACCTCTGAGCATCTGATGAAAGGAAAATTTTGGCTGTCATTTAAAAAGGCAATAGACCTGTCTTTGTGGATTTTGGGGGACGTTACAAAGGTGGTGTGTTATGGTTAAACACAAGAAAGGTGTTTTTAATAGTCACAGCAGTCAGTTTTTAATAGGTAGAGTGAGCTGACCATTGCAAAAGGAGCTCAAGCACATGCTGGTTGGCAAATTCACAGGGACGATGCAGATAGAATTTTTCTATGACAAATCAAATTTCAGGAAAATAAAAAATACAACTTAATACTCTCTAAAGGAGGACATCAAAATGCATAGTCTCAACAGTGTAGCATCCATAATGTCCAGTATATAATCATAATAAAATATTGCTAGTTAGGTAAAGAAGCTGGAAAATGTGGCTTCAAACCAGCAAACTAGCCTGAGATAACCCAGCTATTGAAATTAGCAAAAGAAAAATAAAAAAGAAAGATGTGAAAGCAGCTAGTACAAATAGTTAAGGATTTAAGGGAATAAATGGTCATAAGCTGAATCTCCAGCAGACAAATAGAAACTAAAGAAGAACAAGTGGAAATTTTAAAAACAAAAAATATACAGTAGGTCCTCGGGTTACGTCGGAGATCTGTTCCTACGGCATGACGTAGCACGATTTTTGCCCACCTACGTCACTCACATGGAGCACATACACAGCAGTAATGAAGTGAAACAGTAAAAAAAATTTAAAAGAAAACAATTCCTGACCTTTACTTGTGGTAAATAAATAATAAAAAACATAAGCATATACGTACATACATCAAAATGACGGAACTTTTTTTTAATATATAAATAAATGGGAGAGGGCGACCTAACCACAAAACGACGTACGTTGAGTCCGACATAACCCGAGGACTGTCTGTATATCAAATTTCACTGATTTGGCTTCATAGCAGATTGGAGACAGCAAGAAAAGAGATCAGTGAACGTGAAGACATAATAAGATAAGATATGTCACACCGTTTTAAAAAGGGATGGTAAAAATAACTCAGTGTTTCAAGGTTCTTTCACTTTGGGTAACAGTGACATTAACTCTAAGTAGACTATAATGACTTAAGAACGCATATTGGAATCCCTAAGGCAACCATTAAAAACAAATATTGAAGAGGCATAGCTGAAAAACGAGTAGAGGAATTAAAATTAAATGCTAGAAAATATTTGATTAACTCAAATGAAGGCAGGAAAGGACAAATAGCAAAGTAATAAAAAAATGTAGCCCTAAATTCAACTACATGAATAATAATATTAAATCTAAATGAACTCAAAATTATAATTAAAAGGCTGAAATTGTCATACTAAATAAAAAAAGCAAAGCACAACGCAATCATATGGTATTTAAAAAAGGAAGCCACAGATAGTTGAAAAGTCAAATGATGGGGGAAATGCCATGCAAATATTAAAATTAAGAACACTAAAGTAACTATATTAATATCAGGCAAAATTAGACTTCGAGACATGGGTTATTATTTTCTTTTAATTTTAAAATTATTTCAGATGTACAGAAAATTATAAAATAAAGACTTTCTATATGCTCTATCCCCAGATTCCCCAAATATTAATATTCTATCACATATCTCAATATCATTCTCTCCATTTTCTCTTTCTCCCCTTCCCTCTCCCTTTCTCTCTTTACTTATGTTAAGCTCTTACACACAGTAATCCTGTAGATCTTTCTTTCTTGCATCCATAATTGTCTTCTACACGTAAATATTTTATGTGTTTTCCCCAAAACCAGGACAATCTCTCACATAAATACAAATACAATTCTCAAAAGCAGGAAATTAACATAGTTACCATATTATTATCTAATCTAGAGGTCCTATTTAATTTTCCCAATTGTTCCACTGAGATTTTTTTATAGCAAAGTCATTTTTTCTTTGAATTCAGAATTTATTTCAACATTTAATTGTTGTACTTAGTTATGTCCCTTTGCTTACCTTTAATGTGGAATGGTTAGTCTCTGTCCTTCATGACCTCAACGTTTTGGAAAAATCACAGGTCTTTTTTTTTGTAGAATGTTCCTCAAATTGGGCCTCAGGTTATGCACTTTGGACATGAGTATCTTGGGAGTGATATTGTGTCCTTTTCTCTGCAAAATATTAGGATTATCATGGTGTCTATTTGTCCGATTTCTGGTAATTAACTTTGATCGATGATGGTGGTGTCTGACAGGTTTCTTCTTATAAAGTTACTATTTTTGTATTTGTCATTAATAAGTACCTCGTTGAGAGGTTCTTGAAACCAGGTAAATATTGTATTTCTCATCAAACTTCCACTTACTGGTTTAGCATCCATTGCTGGTCCTTACCTGAAGCAATTAGTAAGGTGACTTCCAAACGAAAGCAGGGAGAATAGTCAGAGATAAAGAGCAACAGTTAACACTGAAAACGGCCAACTCCTTAGGAAGACATGGTCATCATAAAGGTGTAGATGCCCAATGAGAGGGCTTCACAATACATGAAGCAACACTGGACGAATTAAAGGGGAAAAGAGAGAAATCCAAAACCATCTGGAAAATGTTAAATACATGAAGCAAAGCTGACAGAAATTTCAAAAAAAGAGAACCCCAATCGTAATTGAAGATATTAACACCCCTCTTCAGTAATTGGTGGATAACCACACTTTGTACGTTATATGATTGTCTAACAACTTTGTTGTATACCTGAAATGAATACAAAATATTAAAAGTAATCTGTACTTGAAAAATAAAATTAGCCCTAGCTGGTTTGCTCAGTGTTTAGAGCATAGATCAAAGGGTCTTGGGTTTGATTCCGGTCAAAGGCATGTACCTGGATTGACCTTGATTCTAAGCCCCAGTTGGGGCATGTACAGGTGGCAACCAGTCAATGTGTCTTTCTCTCATCTATGTTTTTCTCTCCCCTCCTCATTCCTCCCCTCACCTTCTTTCCTCTCCTCTCCCCTCTCTTCTCCTCTCTTCTCTTCTCCTTTCCTCTCCTCTCCTCTCCTTCTTTCTTCTCTCTCTCCTTCCTCTCTTTCACTCTCTCTAAAAGTCAATGGAAAAAATATCCTCAGGTAAGGATTAAATTTAAAAAAAAGAAAGAAAATTAAACATTAAAAATATTATTTGCTAGATAACAAAAAAAATCCAGTAAGGATATAGCTCTGGAAACACTGTCAACCACATTAACATAAATGACAAGTTTACCACACTACACCCAGAAATTACAGAGCAGGCAAACTTTTCTAATGTATGTAAAATGTTCATCAAGATAGACCATATGCTGCACCATTAAATAGGTCTCATCTTTCAGAGTATAGTCCCTAATCAAGTGGGATTATATCAGAAATCAATAACTTTAAGCTAGCTAGGGAATATGTGTAAAGTAAAATGCTACTGGAGTGCATCAGCCAAGAAGGTGGCCTTGGAGATAAGTTCTAAATATAGATTCCACTGTGAGATGCCCTTAGGGGGTCTTGGGAGATAAACGCTATTTCAATGCCATCTTTCATTATTATTTGATATTTGCATATTTCAACAGAGAAACTTACAGGTAAAGAGAGGATGACAATTATAATTAAATATGGAGGCAGCTGTTCAATCCCATGACTTGACAAAGACTTGTATCGGAGAGGGAAGTAAAGCCTGAACCAGACCACATGCAGAGTGCTCCCTCAAACACACAGAGGGAGGGCCCCGGTGCGTTTCCGAGGACCTGCTCCTGCTCTTCCCAGATGCCAGCGTTTAGAGAGGCTGACATTATCCTCGCTTTGGGGAACTACAGAAATGAAACGGCGGCAGCAGCGTGACCTGGCAGCACGTCCTGCACAAATGCCACCAGATCTTTATTAGGATGGGAACCGGATGCTTCTGAGCAGCTGACCTCAGAGGCTGCTCCTGCCAGCAGACTGTGAAATCAAATGGCATCCGTATCTAGACATACCTTTGTATAGTTTACTTTCTTTTGTTTTATCTTCAGCAGCTAAATGTTTCATTATGAACACCATGCTTTATACAAAGTATATATATAGTTGTGTGTGTGTGTGTGTGTGTGTGTGTGTGTGTGTGTGTGTGTGTATACAGGGTGGGGCAAAAGTAGGTTTATAGTTGTTCTTGTGGGAAATAGTACAATAATTAATGAATAATAATACAAAAATAAACCCTGTTTCATGTACTCACAACTGTATGCCTACTTTGCCCCACCCTGTACGTCTACAGAGATTCTTTAAATTTTAAACGTGAAAGTGAATTCAATGCTCAAAGCACAGAAAGTTCATTTTTTTCATTGCCCTTTTAGAATATTGCACTGTCCCCATTATTTTAGGAAATGAATTAGGAAACTAAAGGGAGGCAAGCCACACCTGACTTGTTTTTTAGGCGATGCACTTCACACTTGAGAGGGAGAAGGGACAGCTGAGAGGGAGCTACGTCTCCAGACGGCTGTGGAGGAGAGAAAGCTGGGGGCTGGGAGCATTCCAAATTCAGAAAAGGGATTCGGTGCAGAAGTGACTCAAAAGGTCAGGCTGCTAAGAGTCCCTGCAGGGCGAGAACCAGAAATCACACGCGGCAGCCCCCGCAGGCCCACGTGAAGAACCAGAATAATTGATGATATAGGAGCCAGGATCTGCGTAATTCACAGGATCTTAAACGCCCACAGACGTGCAGCCCAACTGTCTCTGTGCGAACATCACAGAGCTCCGGTGATGGTGGGAGGGTTTGGGGCTGCGAGGTAATAGGGAAGCTAAAGAGAGGGTTTACATAGACAGGGATCTGAAATATGTCCCTCTCCCACCCACTGTGTTTTGCAGATAAACAAGGAGCTGTGAGCATACGCGAATCAAATTCCCCACTTGATGCGAATGTGTGCCAGTTTCTAATAGCATAGCAAAAAGCTGAGTTGGAGTTGATGGGTAGCTTCAAAGCCTAAGTCGACATCCTCCTGCTCCTTACATCTGACTTGTGCTGGCTCTCTCAAGCCTGCCAGGAGGAGATTCGTAGCCGGTTCCCAGGGGAAGCCTGGCATAGCTTGTGCTTGCTGCCTCTTGAAGAGGTAAAGGGCATGCAAGAAAGATGCTAATATCTGGGCCCTGCTTTCTTAAAGCTCAGTTATCCTGTCTACTATTGATGGCAGTTCAGTTAGTGACTCACACTTGACCAATCCGATGAAGAACTCTTCCTGCCTTTGGAGAAAGCTAGGAAGTGGGTGGAGAGTGACAGGTCTGGTGTGGAGAGAGGGGCAGACGGTCCCCATCTGCCATATCCGGGACCTGGCAATCTTCAAGCATACACATTTCAGCAGGAGTGAGCCTGGGTGTCGTCCCCTTGAATGGATTCGAGCTTCTCCTGGTAGCTGTTCTCAGTGGGCCCTAAACCATCAGTGCTGCTACCTTGAATCTTATACTCATGACCATCTCTGAGATTTCTCCAAAAACAATGCAGGGAATAGTCAGGTTCTTATGCTGGTATGTAGTGAACTGGAAAATCACTTAAGCTCCCTGGATTTGCCACGTTTATGAATGCTTGGATTTATTCACTGGTGCTGAGCCAGTTCCGGGAACCTTAGGCACAATGCTTAACAGCTGCTGGCCTCGAGGTGCTCCCAATGCAGTGGGGGAGGCCGAGAATCATATATACTATGGCAGCCTGGGTGAGTTGCTGGGGCTGCCATAACATAATTACCACAGACGGGTTGGCTCAAACGACAGGAATCTATTTTCTCACAGTTCTGGAGGCTGGAAATTCAAGACCCAGGCGTCAGCAGGGTTGGTTTCTTCGGATGCCCCTCTCCTTGAGTTGCAGATGGCCACCCTTGCCTTTTGTTACCACATGGTCTTTCCCTTGGGCACACTCAAGTCTGTATCCTAATCTCTTCTTATAAAGACATCAGTTGTCTTGGATTATGACCTCCCTTCACCTTAAGGACATCTTTAAAAACCCTATCTCTAAATACAGTTACATTGAGGTACCCAGAGCCAAGACTTCTCCATATGAATTTGTGGGGTTGGACAAAATCCAGTCTAGAGCACAAGCATTATGTTGAATATAATAAACAAGAAAACAAAGGCATTACTTTCGAGATGGTTCGAGGCTAGTGGCCACATCCTATTTGATAAATGCAAACTCGTTTGCTCAGAGATTATCTAAGATTGTTGTTTAATTATTGCCATTTAGCTGAAACTATCCTAATTCTCTCAAATATGCTTATGTGAGAACTAGAAGGAGACTTAAAATTTGATGAGATTGAGGAAGAATGTGAATGGGATCTAGGGACAGCTGGGAGCCTCTAAAACAATGTTCAACTTTGTAAGTATGCATAAGTTATTATGGATAGGGTCCATATTTCTCATTACATAGGAGTCATTCTTTGATGCCTTAATCAGAAAGATCAAAAGAAGACTGAAATTTGGAAGGATAGCAATGGAAGAAGTAGAAAGATCACCAAGAACAAAGATGTGTCCTTAGAAACCAAAGCTAAGATCATCCACACCTTCCTACTCCCAATTCCTATGTCTGGATGTGAAAATTGGACAGTGAAGAAACTCATAGGAAAAAAACAACAACAACCCTCAATTCACCTGGAATAAGGTGTTGGAGGAGAGCTCTATGGATACCCTTTTCCTCCAGAAAGATGAACAAATGGGTCCTAGAGAAAATTAAACCAGAAACATCACTGGAGGCAAAAAGGACAAACCTGAAGCTGTCCTATATCAGGCACATCATGAGAAGGCAGGGTTCTTTGGAAAAGACAGTAATGCTGAGAAACAGAGAAGGCAGCAGGAAAAGAGGAAGACCAAATACGAGATGGACTGGCTCCATGAAAGAAGCCATAGGCATGAGTCTACAGGAGCTGAGCAGGGCTGCTGGGGACAGGACACTGTGGATGTCACTCATTCACAAGAGTGGCCAGGAGTCAGAGCTGATTCAATGGCAGGTAACACACACAACAATCTTGTCACTGTTTTATAGGAAACCCTCCAAAGGCTCCCTCCCATGGCTCTTGGAATAAAATCCATCCTCATTACCAGGCCCCACATGGTCTGACCCCTACTTATTCCCTGACCTCATCTTCTACCACTCTCCCCCTAACTCCCTGAACCATAGCTACCCCAGCCTTCTTTCTATTCTAAAAACACCCCAGTCATACTTGCTTCAGAAAATGCGTTCCAGCTATTGCCTCTACCTGGAACGCCCTGACGTAAATCTGTTGCTGGCCTGGTTCCTTCTGGTCATCCAGATCTTAAATATCTCCTTCTTGTCACCAAATGGTTAACTTAATCCATCATTGTTTATCACCTTACCCTCACTGTCCTGTTTTGTTTTCTCGGTATCCCCTATCACAATCGGAAATTGTGTTCTCCATCTCCTGGTTTACTTGCTTATTTTATACCACACAACTAGACTGTGAGCTCCGTGAAACAAGACCCATGTTCATGGAGGTCATCCAAGCATCTGTAATTGCATCAGGCATATAGCAAGTGATTGATACATATCTGAAGCATAAATCCTCAAAGTGATCTGTGATTGATTACTCCACATCATGCTCTTTAAATGAATAAATAACCAACAACTAACAAGTAAAGAAGTACAGCTGAGAAATACCAATTGCATTGAACCTGTTCATTTTTAAAACGAGGCCCTGAAGAGTTCGTTCATTTTAACAAGCCCTGTAAGGAATCATTCCAGCCCTTTTGTTATCTAGGAACTCTCATTTGGACCCCATCCAGTTGTCAACATTCTTCCCAAAATGGGGCACCAGGGATACCTCCTAATAGGGTGACTGGAAGAGAATAGGACCATCCCCTCCCTATCCTGAACCCAATACGCCTCCTACAGTGCTTTGGATCCTATTTGAATATCTCCCTTTGCCACCGGGCAGCTCATTTCTTGCAGTTATTTTGGAAGCAGTTACCATATTTTCTGTTATTAGTTATTACAATCCAAACAAACACTTTACTTTCCTCAAACTCTGGAAAGAGGTATTTTTTAAAAGGCCATCTTAATTATACATAAGCAATGGAGAATCACAGAGGATTCATTAACATAATCAACAGAAGTCTGCTTCCAGCATCCACAAGCAAGGTGATAGAAAAATAACCAATATTTGCAGCTCAGCAGCTGTGGGTTTCTTTTCCAATGTTTCCTCCTGGCTTTCTTCATTCTGACACTATTCTCCGCCCATCATTTCACTTGAGGGGAAAAGGAGAGCTTTAAAGAGCAGGTGGTTCTTGATCTTTGCCTTGAGAGAGAAATAGAAATGAGACCAGGAATACTCCCAATAGAGAGTCTCAAAACAATCAATATATATAAATAGGTAATATGCAAATTAGCTGGGACACCTTAAGGCGTCATGACCAGCTCAGGAGGAGGCTGCATCACAACCGGCTCAGGAGGAGCTGTGCATGCAGATGGGCGGGAGGGGACTGTGTGCCGCCCCCAACCCCAGTGGACACACACCAGGGGTGGGGGCGTGCTCCTAGCAGCCACAGCGCAGCTCAGAGCACGCCCCCAGTGGGTGGCGGTGGTGGCTGGAGCGAAGCAGCCCGGGTCCCGGGTGCCTGGCAGCAGCAGGAGTGAAGCAGCCCTGGTCCTGGGTGCTGGAGGGGAGCCGGTGCCAGCAGCCAGAGGAAGGAAGGCCTGTTCTTGCACGAATCTTCGTGCACCGGGCCTCTAGTAGAGATGATAAAATATGAAGAAGAGTGGAAATGTGAGAAGAGCATGGCCTTAGCACCAGAGAGACAGGAGGTTTAATCCTAGCTCTGCCACTCTCTAGCTGTGTGACCTTGGACAGCAGCATAACCTCTCTGATTCTATTTCTTCTCTGCCAAATGGCGTTATCCTCTCCTTCATTGGGCTATGAAATAAATGTCCAAGCATGCATCTCCTAGTACATCCTCAGAAACCATAGTTTCATTACTCAAAAGAATGTCTTTAGTGCTGTTCTACGCCTTTCCCCTTCTTCACCTCTTCGCCTTATCCTAACTTGGGAACTTGACCTAACTTGATTCTCCCTGAAGCCTCAGGGCTGGCTCTAGCAGCCAGCAGGCTCTGGGTGGTCAGTGCCTGCCCGTTGGCAGGGAAGAGTGGTGTGCTAGAAGTGGGGATGAGCAGTTGCCATTGGAGATGGTAGCAGAGACTTCCTGGTTGAGGCTCAGTTGGCTAAATCAGGGCTCTGTGGCTTGAGATAGAATCCCACAGATTTCCAGTTAGGAGATTGCAGTGATAGCTGCTCTTAACCCAGCCCTCCTCAGGGCTGCAGACCAGGCCTCATTCAGATGAGATTGTTAACCTAACTCGAGACTGGGGAGAGCATCCTCAACCCCCATCATATTTGAATTAGTTGAATCTCTCTCTCCGAACCTGAGGTTCCATTCCTCTTAGCTTAAAAGTGATCCTGGGAGGAGGCAGAGGGCCTCCTAGCTGGCTCTTTGACTTTGGGCACCTGGGATCCTCTGTTTTCTCATCTGAAATGAGGGTGATAACTTGGGTCTTGTTGTGATGATGACAGTGAGTGCCTAGTGTGAAAGGCTTTGAGAATGGGGAAGGACCATACAAGGTCCTTCTTATCTTAGGTGGCCCCTTCATGGTGAAGTCAAGCCTGATACAACCAGTGAAAGAAGAACTAAGGTCAGATACAATTGATGCAAATATATTGTAAGGCTTACGCCCCTTATTTAACCTCCCAGAACATTTTGTGTGTGTGTCTTTCAAATTGAAGTAAAATTAATAGTAGGAGCCTTGCCTCACAGGGTTTACAGTTTTATGAGTGTAATGTAGAGCCCTTTGTAAACTGTAAAGTGCTCTGTACACATGAGCAATTCTTATGTTCTTAGGGCTTTTTTTTTTTTTTTTTTGGTTTGGCATCAGTTGAGTCAGCTGAATGCTCTGAGCAAGAACAATCTGTTTTCTTTCCTCTTGGCAAAGAACACAAAAGACAGAGCAGCTCATAGAAACTGGGGCAGGAGAAAAAGTTAACTCTCTCTCTTTCTCTTTCTCTCTACTCTCTATCTCCTTCTCCCCCCACTCTTACACACACACACACACACACACACACACACACACAGCCTCCCCCACAGGTTCCCACAAGTCCAGCATCCACTGCAGAACTTGGGAAGTGGCCTCATTTCCTAACCAGTTTGAGTATCTTTAGTCCCGATGCTCACCACGCTCATTGCCCAGATATCGCGAAGATCTAAATTAAGAACGAGTCCCTGGCTCCAGCGGTCCTTGTCACGCTGCCTGCAGTCCTAGACTTGGATCCCAGGTGACTGGCTCTGCATTTCTTTAGTCTCTCCTCAATCCCCAAGTCAATCAGTCTGAGTTATGTTAATTTCATGTCTGAAATCCACCAACTTCTCATCAATTCCTCTGACACTTCCCAGTTCAGGCCACCACACCCTCCCCGCACTCACCCCCACCCTCCTGGAAAAACCTCCCTCCCAGCCTCCCTGTCCTCAGGCCAAATCTCATTTAATAAATTCTCACTCTGCAGCCAGAGGGACCTTTTTAAAATGCATAAGACACTCCTCTGCTTACAACTCCTCAAGATCTTGCTACTTCTCTACAGTAACAAACAAATGTCTGCACACAGCTCATAGGACACCCTATGACCAGGCTCTGCTGTCTATCTGGTCAGCCTCTGCTATACTCCCCTTTGCCCTAGGAGCAGCCAGATAACTAACCCTCTGTTTGGGGAACCTGTTCCCCTGCTTCAGTCTATTTGTGGAATATCCTGACAAGCCCCTCCTTCTCTGTTTACTTTGTCCCACTTCCAACCAGTTAACTCTGTCCTCTTCCTGTGAGTACCAGGGCACAGGTCCTTCCACCTGTCCTTCTCAGAACGGGTACTCTACATGCTCATGGCACTTCATCTTTTCCATGCGGTCATTTTTCCAGCTTGCCATTACATATGCGTTTCTGTGATGACATCATTAATGGCTCACCAAGTTCAGACCTCCAAGAGTGCAGGAATCATACATTTGCTGACCACATAGTCCTAGGTTTCCACACAATACATGGCACAAAATATTTCTGGATGAATGAACATGAATCTGGGCAATTCCTGTATCTCTTCACATTGTTCTCCTTCCTTCTCTACAAAATGGAGCTAATATTACTTTTTCTATCTACTTTAAAAGATATGTGGAAAAGACAAATGAGATAATGCTTCTAATTAGGGCTATGCAAATAAAACATAATCTTTTTTAAACCTTTTTGTTCTTTAATTTTTTCCATTACATTTACATTCAATATTATTTTGTATTAGTTGCAGGTGTACAGCGTAGTGGTTAGACAACCAAATACTTTGCAAAGTGTTCCCCCTGATGTTTCCACTGGCACCAAACATAGTTATTAAAATATTATTGACTATTTCCTTTGCTGTACTTTACATCCCCATAACTATTTTGTAACTATCAGTATGTACTTCTCAATCCCTTCACCTTTTTCATCGACACTCTCCCAACCCCCTCCCTTCTCGCAACCATCAGTCTGTTCTGTGCATCTGTGAGTCTTTCTGTCTTATTTGTTCATTTATATTGTTCTTTAGAGTGCAGTAACCAAGCTGTGGAAGCAAGGCAAGTGTCCATCAATAGATGAGTGTATAAAAAAACTGTGGTATATATGTACAATGGAATATTACTTGGCCATAAAAAAACCAAAATTTTACCATCTGTGACAATATGGATAGACCTGGAGAGTATTATACTAAGTAAAATAAGTCAGTCGGAGAAAGACAAATACCATATGATTTCACTTATGTGTGGAATCTGAAGAAGAATAGAAACAAATACAGTATTATCTTTTGAACTAGCACAGGCTGGCTGAACAACAGGGGCAACAGAAGGCAGAGGTGGGAGGCATTGTTTGGGTTTGCATCCCACCCGTGGCACTTGAGTAAGTTCCTTAAACACATTTAAACTCGGTTTACTCATCTGCAAAATGGGATTATAACATCAAAATTTCAGAAGCATTGTGACTATCAGGGATTGTATAAAGCAGCTAGGTGCTCAGTAAAAATTATCATCACTATTAGTATTATCATTGTAGATATTCATAAAAAGTTGTTTTCTACTTTGCTCCATTTCTTGCCTCTTCTAAAGAGAATTTCCTGAAATATTTTGTTGATGATGCCTTTTTTTTTTCTTTTTATGAGTATTGGGTCCTCTAGCCAACTCTGAACTAACCAATGATGATTATAGTCAGATGTATGCGATTCTCTGATTAAATGTTCGCCATCCCTGGGGTTTCAGGGGATGCCATTTCCATATTATCCACATGAATTAAGAGTAGGAAAGGAGTGATTTTGACCCAGTATCAGAGTGGATACAAATAAGTTAGAGATAACATGATGTGGGCTACAGAATCATGTCCCTCTCCTTTTGAATTAAAAAAAAAATCAGAGATAAAGTCACCACATTCTTTAGGAAATATGAATTAGATGGTTATATGAAAGGCCCAACCACAGTAAGCCCTCAAGAAATGTCAGTCTCTTTTCCTTCTTCACTCCCTCATGCTATTTTAGTGTCTGAATGAGCCAATCAAACCATGTTGAGAATGCTGTTAATACCTAAAGATCGGTCCAAGTATCAAGTCGTAGAACCTAACTCAAACTCCCAAGCACTTGAGAAACTCTTTAACCTTGGTCACGAGATCAGTCCTATAGGAAGCCTGACCGTATCCTACTGAGCATTCTTTAATTGAATACACCAAAAATAGCTGTGTTTCCACACACCACCCACCACACAGCCCATAGAGTTATACATATTTATTAGTTTAAATGCCACAGGAAAGACTTTCACAACTTTTCTCTCAATCCATTATGAAGAATTCTTTCCTCCACTCTCTCTGAAGACATTAATAGTTCAAGGTAGCCTTGACCTTTTTCTTCCATCTTCTCTTTCCTAACTGCTTTGGGCTCCCACTTTACCTTTCTCACCTCCTCTCATCCCTCTTGATTTATCTCCTGCACTCCCTTTGGCCAGTCTCTCTGTGGCATCAGGGCAGCCTCTGTTTCCTGACTTCTTCCCGATCTTCATCTATTTTTGCCTCCTCTTGGACCCTTTGAACTTCTTCGTTCCTCACCTTAGGTCCTGCCATGACATTGCATTCTTAAATATGGTCTTCCCCAATTGGGAGCCAAGCAACCTTTTGTTTGCAGAAATCACATCCATATTCATAAGTTGCTAAGCATATTTTATAAATCAGAATTCGCTGTGAAATGCATTAACCCCACCTGCTGTTTCAGTGCCTGGTGGAGGAAGCTGCAGTCTCTTGCAATTTTGTTCCAAGGAATAAAGGCAATGTGCGGTGGTTGAGGCACACTCAGCTCCTGCTCAAGGGAAGATACCAATAAATCACAGCCCTGTTAACCCTCTGGTGCTTTTGGCTCCCCGGCAGTTGCTCTGAGTGCAGGTAAGTAATAATAATAATGAAACTGCACAGACAAATATATTTTTCATCAGAAGGTTCCCCTCCTTATCTCAAAACACTTTAGCTTCTGGAATGATTGTCAAGCACCCAACGCTATTTTCCAAGAACCAAGAAGGTCATTCAGCCAACAAGGAACTGAAGCTCAAATATTGCCTTCTATACTAAAAGGAAAGGGGAGATTAGAACTAGGGTTTATGGAACATCTTCATGTCTATACAGGGTTAGAGGTTTGAATATTTTGAGTCTCAAAATGATATTGATATCTATATCAATATCTAGATATCTATATGTAGATATGTTGATAGAGATATAGGTATTTCTTAGCTCAGGCTACTATAATAAAACACCATATACTAGGTGGCTTGAACTACAGAATCTTAATTTGTACAGTTTTGGAGGCTGGAAGTCTGAGACCAGGGTGACAGCATGGTCAGGTTCTGGGGAGAGCCCTCTTCTTGGCTTATAGATGGCTGCTTTCTTCCTGTGTTCCTCACATGGGGGAGAGCAGGTTCTAGTCTCTTCCTGTTCTTATAAAGACACCAATCCTGTTGGTGTATTTCGTGGCCCCATCTAATTCTAATCACCTCCCGAAGACCAACCTCCTAATATCATCACATTGGGTAAGGGCTTCAGCGTATGAATTTTTGGGGAACACAAACATTCCATAACAATATATGATCCCAATTCTTACAGAAGGCAAACTAAGGCTCTGACATAGCCCAAGATCACATAGTGAGTGATTAGGGTGAGTTCTCAATCCCAGATCTCTTATTCAACCCCAGGAATACTTGAAGGCTTATTCTCAAAAAAAACAATAGCCCAGCCTGTGTGGCTCAGTGGTTGAGCATTGACCCATGCACCACGTGGTCCCTGGTTCAATTCCAGGTCAGGGCACATGCCCGGGTGGTGGGCTCAATCCCCAGTAGAGGGCGTGCAGGAGGCAGTTGATCAGTGTTGCTCTCTCATTGATGTTTCTATCTCACCCTCTTCCTTCCTCTCTCTAAAATCAATAAAAAATATATTTTAAAATAATACTATAATAAAATAAAATAATTCAAGCTCTTTGAGTCAGAGGGGGCTCAGTTTCCCTGAAGGTATCTTGGTGTTTATCCAGTGTGGGAACTAAAGCTTGGATTGAGAGTTTTGTTCACTTAGTTTATAGACTAGCCTCTGCCTCCTCCATTAAACAAGCTTCCTTCTCTGAGGCTCCTCATTTCTTAAATAAAG
This sequence comes from Cnephaeus nilssonii, assembly GCF_951640355.1. Taxonomy (NCBI): domain Eukaryota; kingdom Metazoa; phylum Chordata; class Mammalia; order Chiroptera; family Vespertilionidae; genus Cnephaeus; species Cnephaeus nilssonii. Next base: position 13,639,286 of record NC_137085.1, read on the forward strand.
AACTTAGGAGGTGCTATGTGAGGTCTGTGTTCTGCATGATTAAAGCTCTATTTTGTGGAGTGGTCACAGTGTGCCAGGTACCCTGCTCCGCACTCATCTAAATCTCCCATTGGCAGCAAACCATTTTTTAGATGATGAAAATGGGCTCCAGATGTTAAGTTGATCCAACTATCAAGTAACAAGAACTGCAACCCAGATCTGACCTGCCAACGTAAGAATATTCAAACCTGTAGAGAATTTTTTCAAGAGTTTATTTGAGCCAAACCGATGGAATGGTGGGAAGCAAGATCTCAAATGCTCCCAAGAGTTTTGCAGTTGATGTTATACACTTGGAATTAAGGTGGGAATGTAAGGAAAACTGCATGAGGATGAGAGAAAGTAAGGTGCAAGATAGTTAACAAGGTTATGTGCTTCCTTGAGAATGGTTATGCCTTTGAGGGGTCTGGGAAGAGGATTACTGCAGTCATTTCCAAGGTGTGTTAACCTGGATGCACAAGAACAATGGACAGGGCTGACATACCTTTTACTAAAGAAGTTATAGGCCTGGGGTGTGACTACCCTCCATGGCCTGCCAAATTAGCAATTTATGGACAGATCGCCCTGTGAGGTTCCTTTCAGTCATTGAACTTGTACATTTCCCATTATTTGATCCATAGACCTCATCCTTTGTCTTAATTACAATACCAAATAACAGTTTAAATATTCTTTCCAGGGAGTGCAAATTTCTATTAAAATGTAAACAGCTCCATGTATGGCCTTACAAGGGAAAGTGATCAGGGAACTATCACTCCATTGATCTGTCTGCTATAAACACAATCCTTCAAAAGAAAAGATAAACGTGGTCTACCTGCCAGGTCAAATCCAAGCTCCTGCTAAGGTGGTCTATGTTTGTGGTTCACTCATCTAACTGAAGGATGAAGAAACAGGTTGATCTGCTTGGATTTGAACCTCAGGGGTTTGCAGGTGTGCCACTAATTGAGCCCTCCCACTGACTCTCTGCCTCACTGTCTGTCATTCCTGCAAGTTCTGTACACACCCTGCTTAAACTGCCATCGATACTGTACACTCTGGTAAAACCTTTCATCTTTCTATTTCAGGCTGCTTTGCAAACAGTAATTAATTAGGCCTCATAACCCCCTGATGAGATTATTATGTATAAACACAGTGTCTTGCACGGCCCGGGGACTTTTGTCATCAGGAGTTGTAAGTTTAATTCACACCTCCACCATGAACCTCGGGCTACCACCACAAAGGCAAAAAGAAAGAAGAGATGAAAAAGGGTGACATTATAATTCGGATCACAAAGCTCTTACTATTGAGCGAAAATAGAAATATTTTTTAATGTACAAAATTCACTGGTAGCGTGAGGGTCACTCATGGAGCACCAGAGTTGGAGGGTAGGTGGTCTTCAGTGGACACCAAGTTCATGGCAGTGATGTCACCAGTGTGACCTTGGGAAAGCCAATTACACCCCCTCAGCCTCAATCCCTCACCGGGAAATAGTTCCTGTTTTACAGGCTTCATAGAAGAGCCTTTCAATCTGCAAGGCCACAAATAAGAACTACTTTTGAAGCCTAGGAAGTGTTATACAAAGATTAATAATTGCATGTCAGTATGATCCGAGCTCAGGGTGACCTGCAGGGCATAAAGACAAGGTCTGCCCCCTTTACCATACACCTGTTGAGTACCCAGGGATCCCTGCAGACTGTTTGGACATGGAAGGTGCAAAAAGGCATACAGTTCATTTTTCTGAAGGTTTTCTGCCTCCTTGGGTCCATGCCAGGATGCTATGGAGACAGATCTTGAAATTTTAGTCAGCACTGGTTGTAGTCCTGTAATCATTCTCTATTTTTTGCTTTTCATGGACAGTGTGAACGCAACTACAATGTGAGATTGCTATGATCTGAATGTTTATGTGCCCCCCCCCCCCCCCCCCGCCTCCCTGATTCATATGTTGATATCCTAACCGATAAAGTGATGGTGCTAGGAGGTGGGGCCTTTGGGAGGTGATTAGGTCATGAGGGTGGAGCCCTCAGGGATGGGATTAGTGCTCTTATGAAAGAGACCCCGAAGAGCTCCCCTGCCCTGTTTGCCATGGGAGGATCCAATGAGAAGTCTATGACCTGGAAGAGGGCCCTCACCCAACCAATTTCTGTTGTTTATGCGCTACCCAGTGTGCGATATTTTGTTACAGCAGCCCAAATGGACTAAGATAGTGATAAAAGTAGCCCCTACAGCAAGGCTATTTACTTTTCTGTAACATAGGATAAGATCCTACTAGCATATTATAGGAAAGGGAAGCAATATATACCCCAAGTCTACTATTTGAGTTGGAATATAAGCAGCTTTTCTTGCTTGATGGCATACTACCTCTATTGCTCACTTTGAATCTTTTTTTGTCAAATTTATGATATTTTAAACTCTATGTACATAGCATTGTGCCGAAATTTATTTTTACAACAGTGATAAATCTGAGGACTTCAATTTCTGAAAGCAGTTTTGTGATCAATTTAATATGTACCATGACCCTTCTTGTTACCCTTTATGAAGAAGGAAACGATTTTCACAGAGAAATTTGATGTGGAGTTATTTTGTGGAAATTTAAAGTCCTCTGTATTCATTGCCCATAAAATAGTTAATGAAGAAATATTTTATTAATTTACAAATATTTCTTGCATGTGACTGGTGGAAGCACAACATGGCACAAGCATTTGGAAAAAACACGCAAAAACGTTTGGCAGTATCTTACAAGGATAAAAATACATGCCTAGCACATGGTCCCAAATTCCTCCAGTAGGAAAGAAAATGTCTCTTTACCTGAAAGATATAAAAATATACTTTCACTAAAATGTCTTATATAGGAATGTTCATGCAGCTTTATTTAAAATAGCCAAAAAACTGGGATAATATGCAAAACCAGGTGAATGGGTGAACAAAATGTGGTATTTCCATAGCATGTAATATTAATTAGCAATACAAAGAAACTTCAAATACTTTCAGTTCATCCTGTGATGGTTGATTTTATGTGTCAACTTGACTGGGCCAGCGAGTGCCCAGATAACTGGTTAAACATTATGTCTAGGTATGTCTAGAATGGTGTTTCCAGATGAATTTAGCATTTGAATGGGTGGACTGAGTAAAGCAGGAGCCCTCCCCAGTGTGGATGGACCTCATCCAGTCCACTGAAGGTCCAGATAGAACAAAACAGAGGAAGAAGATTGAATTCACCCTATGCCTCACTATTTGAGCTAGCTCATCAACCTTCCCTTGCTCTCAGCCTGCCTGGTTCTCAGGCCTTCAGACCCAGAATAGAGTCTATACCATTGGCTCTCTGGCCAGCAGGCCTTTGAACTATACCACCAGCTTTCCTGGTCCCCAGCTTATAGACATTAGGTCATGGACGTCCTAGCCTCCATAATTGTGTGACCCAAGACCTTATAAATACCTTATAATAAAATCAATCTCTCTCTCTCCTTCTCCCTCTCCCTCCCTCTCTGAAGAATCCTGAGCAAAGGAAGCCAACACATGATTCTTTGTGTTAGATTCCATATACGTCAAGGTTTGGACTAGATAAGTCAATCTACTGTAATAGAAATCAGGTCAGTGGTTGCCTGGAATAGAGGGTGGGGGATTAACTGGGAAGGTACACAGTGGAACTTTTGGGAATGATGGACATTCTAGCATTTCTATAGTTTGATGGAAGCAGTGGTCACAGGAATGTATACATTTATTAGAAGTCATGGATTTGTATACTTGAAATAGGCACATTTGTCTTATTGTTGTAAATTATGTCAAGCTAGTTTAAGAAGTGTATACAAATATTTTTTTATCACATTCAAAGTTGTCAACAACATAGGTTTCTTTCCTCACTGTCTAGCAAACTTATCACTAATTTATTCATTAGCAGAAATTCATAAACGAAAGGCTCCCTCCAATGGGGAGTTTCTATGCATCAAATAATCCACTTGAAATTTCAAGCTATCAGACTCCACTTGGAAATGCTCAGGTTATTTTTATGGATAAAGAATAAACTGAGAGCACCTGTTCTGATTTTTCAAACTAAAATTTTCTCTTACCATGTGACATTTCACATAATTTTGTGAACTCAACCAAGCCTTTTGCAGAAGTATATGAGCACATTGGAGATATGTTTCTGAGAAAATATATAGATTGGTTCTAGCTGTTAGTACCTGCTGTGCATGTGTGCTTCACTCATAAGAGGATTAAAATATCTGGTTGTTAACCTCTCCCAACAGAATGTCATCCTTCATCATCCCTTTCCCATATGGTATCTGAGGCACAAAGTTCTCACTTCAGTGTGTAGCATGCTGAATAAGCCTGACATACAAATAAACTTTTTGGAGTCCTTACTCTATACCAGGCACTATACTAATAACTACTTTATGACATTGCCTAATTTACTTCTCAAAACAACCTGAGATAAGATGATCTTACAGCTTTTATGAATGAATGAAGTGACTAGTGAAAGGCCACATAGGTGACCGGGTTATGGCACACCTGGATTCCTATCCCAGGGGAATGGTGACCAGCATGTGTGTTAACCATGGAGCACCATCAGCTCCTGGATGACACAGTGTCTGCCAGAAGCTGGCTTATGACTTCCGGTTTTGGATACAGCTAAGATCATATAACGTCTACCCATGGGCTAAATCATCTTTTCTGATTAAAATTGTACAGAACATATGATCTCAGGTCAATATCATTTCTGTGATTTTCCTTCTACTGTATCCTCTGATTTGTGGTAGGCCAAGGGCAGGAGTCTTCATTTTAATCGCATTTATGCTTTTACTAGAAGCCCGGTGCACGAAATTCGTGCACGGCGGGGGGTTGTCCCTCAGCCCAGCCTGTACCCTCTCCAATCTGGGACTCCTGGAGGGATGTCCAACTGCCCGTTTAGGCCCGATCCTGGTGGGATCGGGCCTAAACGGGCAGTCGGACATCCCTCTCACAATCCAGGACTGCTGGCTCCCAACTGCTTGCCTGCCTGCCTTCCTGATTGCCCCTAACCGCTTCTGCCTGCCAGCCTGATCACCCCCTAACCACTCTGCTGCCAGCCTGGTTGATGCTTAACTGCTCCCCTGCCAGCCTGTTTGCCCCCAACTTCCCTCCTCTGCCAGCCTGGTCACCCCTAACTGCCCTCTCCTGCAGGGTTGATCACCTCCAACTGCCCTCCCTTGCAAGCCTGGTCCCTCTCAACTGCCCTCCCTTGCAGGCCGGGTGCCTCCCAACTGCCCTCTCCTGCTGGCCATCTTATAGTGGCCATCTTGTGTCCACATGGGGGCAGGATCTTTGACCACATGGGGGCATCTATATTGTGTTGCAGTGATGATCAATCTGTATATTACTCTTTTATAAGATAGGATAGAGGCCTGGTACAGGGGTGGGGGCCAGCTGGTTTGCCCTGAAGGGTGTCACAGATAAGGGTGGGGGTTCCCTTGGGGTGTGGGGTGGCCTGAGCGAGGGGCCTGTGGTGGTTTGCAGGCCTGCCACGCCTCCTGGCAACCCAAGGGGAGGCCCTGGTATCTGGAATTTATTTTCCTTCTACAATTGAAACTTTGTAGCCTGGGGTGGCAGCCATTTCTGGGGCAGCAGCCATTTCTCTGGCAGTTAATTCACCTTCTACAATTGAAACTTTGTTGCCTTAAGCGGGTGAGCCCGGCCAGGGTGTGCAGAAAGCTGTGCTTCCCCTGTTGCCGCTGGCAACCCTGGCCTGCTCTCTCAAGCTCCCTTCTGCCGCCATTTGTTTCAATTTGTTTACCTTCTATAATTGAAACTTTGTAGCTTGAGTGGAGGCTTAGGCCTGCAACGGCTATGGAAAGCTTGGCTTCCTCTGTTACCTGGGAAACCTTGCTCTCTGTGGCTGTAGCCATCTTGGATTGGGGTTAATTTGCATACGCGCCCTGATTGGCTGGTGGGCGTGGCTTGGCTGGTGGGCGTGGCTTATGTAACGGAGTGATGGTTAATTTGCATATTACCATTTTATTAGAGAGGATGTGAATATATAAAACCATATCAGAATGTAGGGTGACCTTTGTAATAAATGGGGTTCAGTTAAAAATAGATAGTTGGGCCCTGATCAGGTTTGAGAAAGCCAGTTTCTACTTCCACATGTCCTTGTCCCAACCCATAGCAGAGAAGCCACACCCCAGGGATTCCAGTCGCTCATTACAACAGTAGGGTGTTTAGTTCCTGGATCAAGGGAATGCATTATAGTGATACCAACCAAGGAAAGACATTCAAAGCCTTGTGCCACCCAAAGATGGCTCCAGGCACAGGCCCAACCCTGTGCAGGCCCCCACTGGGGATAGAGGAGGATGATGAAACATGTTCTTTGCTCTGCCAGTGTGATCTAGTCACCACCCTGATGAAGGGTGGCAGTGGCTGTGAGGTGGGGGTGGAGAAGTGGAGTGTGGGCAGGGCCCGGGCACCAGGGGTAGAGAGTGGAGTCTATGAACACATCTCAGGGGGCAAAACCACATGAGAGCAGTGGCTCCAAGACTTCAGCACCTATTCCATTGTCCCATCAGAGTTTACTTCATTCAAAGATGAAATCATTATTTAGAATTTCAGGACAGCAACAATAGAGCATTAAACCCCATACATGGGGTCCTCCCAGCAGGGGGCTCCTTATGGGGTGACTGCACTGGCCACTCACCCACAAAGCCATTTCTGACTGAAGGCTAGGAGCATGGATTTTCCGATAAGACTGACTAGATTTGAATCCCATTCCACTATTTATGGACAATTCCAAACACGCGGTGCCTTAGCGTTCTTATCTCTAAAACAGTGTTGTTATAAAAATTTCAAATTATAAAATGAATTAAGTGCCCAGGCGATAGTACCTGGCACATAGTAAAAGTCCTATAAGTGTTAGCTGTTTGCTTATTATTTATAAATATTGCCACATAAATGTCCCAAAGCCCTTGTATGCATGTCTCTAGGCAAATCTGTTTTAACACTAATTCACTGATATGATTTATAACAAGTATGCCTACTTAGTAATCTCCTGCTGCCTGGTTTTCCTTATTGAATAGATGGTTTCAAAACAATATTATAAAACAATTTGTAAAAAGGAAAAAAATCTTTTAAGTGCACATCCATACATAATTATTTCAATTTCTGCATATAAGATTCCAGGACTTGCCAATATGCATGCATATTTTTACAATGCTGCAGTTGTACTGTATATATCATTCTATTTTTTTCACTTAACATTAAATGGTAAGCATTTGTTCATGATGTTACATTGCCATAATTATTGTAATGGTTGCATAATACCCTATTATGTTGATACATCATAATTTACTGTAAACGATTCCCCTATTGATGGACATTTAAGTTGCTCCATTTTTTTGACAATTATGGCTAATGCTATAGTGATGAGCACTTTAGCTTTATCCTTTTGTTAAATTATTTTCTGGAGATTTCATTTCCAGGAGGGGGATTGATGGGGCAATGAGAATAAATACATGTAGGGTTCTTTCTAAATATTGAGCTATTATTTTCCTAAAGAGTAACAGTAGTAGTAATTAAGAAGAAGAAGGCCCTAACCGGTTTGGCTCAGTGGATAGAGCCTTGGCCTGTGGACTGAAAGGTCTCATGTTCCATTCCGGTCAAGGGCATGTACCTTGGTTGCGGGCACATCCCCAGTAGGAGGTGTGCAGGAGGCAGCTGATCGATGTTTCTCTCTCATCCATGTTTCTAACTCTATCCCTCTCCCTTCCTCTCTCTGAAAAATCAATAAAATATATATTTTTTTTTAAAAAAAGAAGAAGAACAGCAACAAAAAAGGGCATGATCTGCACAGACTCTGTGCTAAACTCTCAGCAGGTATTATGTCATCTCATTCTCTCTATGGCCCTACAAGTTATTCCCATTTGGCATATGAAGGAACTGAGGCCAGGGAAGTTAAGGAACTGGTCCAAGGCCATCTATTTAGTGAGTAGAAAAGCTGAGAACGGAACTAGTCTAGTCTGATACTGAAGCCAGTTCATTAAACTAGGAGCGTAAACATTCCCCTTTACTTCCTGCGGTTGATGTGGCCAAGAACTTAATAAATTTTCAAATAATTTCCCTTTGGACTCTCCATCGAGAGTCTCCCTGGCACCCACTCACAGTGAATGTTTGCTCCTTTGAAAGGCTTGCTCATTCTATGTAATATCAGAGAGTAATGCAATTATTTCCCTTCATACAGATGTCCTGCCTTCTTTCTTTCCTTTCCTTCATCTGTCATTCTCTCCCTGTCTTTCTCCTCTCTTCTTTCCTCCTTCTGTCTTTCTCCTCTTCCCCCTTTCCATACATTTAGATTATCTTTTATGTGCTAAGTTTTACTAGAACTTGATATGGAGTTTTTATTCTTAAGCAATTGTGCCAAATGTTAATAAAATTTTTCATCTACTTTGCATTTAAATTTTGCAACTTATTTTGGGTACTGTTAAAATTTAATTGGTGAAATCATATTTTTCTTTAAATACTAGAAGCTAATTAAGAAAGTTGCAGAAGTCTTAACTATAATTTGCATCCATCTAGAAAAATTATTTTCAAAAGAACTTGTTCATAATACATGTAATATATATTTTCATAATATATGAAAGACTTGTAGGTATGTGCAGACTTTCTTCACATACTTTTTAAGGACAATCGTTTAGGATAAAGTAAACCATATTTTGCTTCACAGAGTTCATATATTGTCCTAAGTATTTTTAGTGTGGATTTGGTCTAGTCCTGTGGTTTTAAATATAATTTCTATTATGGGAAAGGAAAGTTTACATGGTTGTATGAAAACATTTACTGAGCCTTTACTCTGTATCTTAAAAATAACTGTGAGAAAAAAAGAGAGACGTGGGATTAAGTAAATAAAATAGCTCTGCCAGTGATTGAGCATTGATCTATGAACCAAGAGGTCATGGTTTGATTCCCGATCTGGGCATATGCCTGGGTTGGGGCCTCCATCCCCCGTGTGGGGTGTGCAGGAGGTAGTGATCAATGATTCTCTCTCGTCATTGATGTTTCTATATCTTTCTTCCTCTCTCTTCCTCTCTGAAATCAAGAAACATATATTTTAAAAATATAAAGAAGAAGAAGAAGAAGAAAGGAGACCTGAGAGGGACATTGAACAGGTTGCAGTAGGTCCTGAAATGGAAGAATGCTCTCACACCCAGCCCAGTCGGTTACAGGTGTGACAGGTGCACCGGGGACGGTCTCCAAACATCCAACACATAATTCAGTGGTGAACTTTAGAGGTAGGCCCAGCTGAGAAATAACTTGCTAGATTACAATGCCCATCGCTTGGAGCTTACACGTTCCTCTATCTTTCTCATTTCTTTCCCTTCTCACCTCTTTCCCCCTTAAGCCCCTCTCCATCTATAGCAAAATGAAACATTCAAATGCATTATTCAGTCCAGAAGAAAATGTCAGCTCTTTTTTTTCCCTCTCCCCGTGTATTGTTTTCTCTGATTTTCCTTCTGGTCGCTGCTGCAGACCCAAGTCTCAGTGGTTTTTGCCTGTGATATTTTGAAATAGAAAAGTTGCAGGGATATGTTTTCCTAAGCACTGGGGAGTTGAGCAGCTGAGAACTCAAAAATCAGAGGTTTCTAACAGAGCCCTTTGACTGTGGTTGTAATGGGGTGCTTAGGGGACAGGACACAGTAAAGAATAGATCAACCCAGTTAGGCTCTTCTAAGACCCAGGTCATTCTCAGGCCTCAGGGGTCCTGACACTAAATTACCTTTAAAAAATCTTAAGAGTAGCCCAAACCCAAGAGACCTTTAGAAAGCAGCAACGATATAAATAACAGTGATTTTCTACCAAAATTGGGAGAGAAGGTCACATTGGTTTCTGTTGTGCTGAATGCCTCAATGTCTCCATCGTATCTATGGCTCATTTCTCTATCACACCCTCAGGTCTCCACACCCACAGCTGTGCTGGCTCGTCTTTGAACACCCTTTGCTGAATGAACTGCCTTGGGACCAGTCAGGGAAAGAAATTCCAAGCAAAATGCTATTGGAACTCTTCCTGTCACCTTTTCATAGGGGATCATAACAGCCCAGTAGGACTTCATATAACAAATGGGGCCACTTGAGTGATACAGTTGTGGAGCCTTTTAAATGTCTGTTATGACACTTATTTCAGCACTGCCTACAAAGGAAAACAAAACTACAGAAGATACCCTCTCAATTCCATCAGTGAAGAACTGAGTAGGTACATCAAAAAAAAAAAAAAGGGGGGGAATATATATTTGAGAAGATGAGTTCATGTCAGCAGACATTGGAAAAGGCCCACATAATAGTTTAAGGGGAATAAAGCATCTTCTACATGTAATATCTAGACTTAACCAGTTGTGCTGTGCTGGAGTAGCTAACATGGGATTTCTCACTGTGGGTCAGGCATTGGACTGATGTACATTAATTCATTTAATCCTCACAAAAAATCCTGAGAGACAGGGCATGACATTGAGTTTTTCACTTGAGGAAACTGAGACCTGGAGAAGGTGAGCCACTTTCCCAAAGTCACAGAGGTTGGAGGTGGTAGAGCTGGACCACAAACCCGGGTAAAAGGAAGCCAGAGCAGCGCTGCTCAGCCCCAATGCTTCTTCCCAGCCAGTGTCGGAACCAACGAAGACCTGGAGATGGGACCAGTAAAGAGCTTTCCCTTTCTATTTTATAATCTTCCATGTAGTGTAATTTAGTTTTACTTTAAGCAAGTATTGTCTTAAACAGTATGTATTGCTAAAAATTAAAAAGCAGGTGCAAAATGAATTAGGGGTTATTATAAGTCATTATGAGCTAAGTCTTAGTCTGGAAATAAAAAGAAAACATAATTTCAATGATCAGATGAGTGATAAAAGAAGGGGAAGGTTAAGGTGAAAGAAGAGGAGGAGGAGGTGGAGGAAGAGGAGGAGGGAGAGAGGAAGGGAGGAACCTTCTTTTCTTTCTTTATGGCTATAGGGCTCCAGGGAAGCTTAAGAGGGCCCTAAAAATAGTAACAGCAACATCAAAGCACTGGTTTGCACTACATAACTACAACCTCCTTTTTCATAGTATTTATTTTTAAATTCCACAAATCTCTTCTTTTCCCTTCCCTCCTCCCTCATGCCCTTTGCCACCTCACGTGGCATGGCTCCGTGGCCTGTTCTGGAACATCTGCTATGATGAGTTAAATTCAAGGCAAAAATTAGACCTTTAGTTATTTGTACAGTTCATCAATACAGGACTTAATTGTACAATTACTGGTTTCTCTTATTTTTCTAATTGAAGTAGGCAACCTTGTGTGTAATGTAGGGCAGCACTGATCTCTGCAATTTTGCCCAAAGTTAGCATGAAAGGAACCAGTGTGAAGGTTTAGGCCAGCCAAAGAGAAGGGGCTCATCCCTGGGTCCCTGGGGTGGTGAGCAGTGAGCCCAGTGATTACACTGTCACTTATGGCACTGAGAGGCCGAGGTGAAGGTGCAAGTTGAAGTGTAGAGTGGGAACTTCATCCTTGGGCTGCATAGCCTTTAATGGGCGTGGCACCTCAGGGGACAAAGATCAGTAAAGCCAGTTGAGTTGTTTATTCATAAATGAGTGACTAAACTTCCTGAGCTTCATGAAGTGAAGGTGGGTCTAACTGCCCACCTTTCCAGGGCCGTCCTGAGTATCATGTTGGATAAAACATGAACACTCCCATCACATGGTAGGCTTCAAACATTGCTCACGCTCCCTCTTCTTTCTTTCTTTCTTTCTAACTCCTGTGCCCAAGTCTTCCCAGCGCTGTTTCCCCCACCAACAGAGATTTCCACTTTTTTAAAGAAAAAAATACCAGTTGTGTCCTTTAATAGCTGATGTGGAGCTCTGATTTCTGAAGCTTTTCTTGTCTAACACCAAGCAACACTGACCAACACTGAGTTGTACACCCTCCCCGAGACGGTTCTCCCCACATGCAACGTGAGATGCTTGTAAAGCATAATATTAAAATCCCTGAATTCCACATACTTTCATTTCTCTTTCCCTCCTTTGCATCACACTCTGCTGGTGCCTAGAATTCAACATAAATCAGATTCAGGTGTTTACTTGCGTTGCTCAAAAATAAGACTTAATTGTGCAAGAATAGGTTCCTCATTTTCTGATCGAATTAGTCAGTTCTGTGTCTTCCTCCTTCCTCCCTCTGGCTTTCCATCTATTTTTAGATAGACAGTCAGAAAAGTCTTAATATATCAATGACATTTATAACACATGTTAATATCTAAAGCGTCAATGCTCTATTTGTAGAAGCGACTGCTGATGAGATGCTTTTGTGATATCAGTGAATTTATATTATAAACAGGATGAAACTGTGCACTCTTTTTGGAAAACTAAATAATAATGAAGTATTCTCTGCCCCAGTTTGTCCAACCATCATCTGCCAGTTCTAGGTTTTATTTCTTTGGTGCACTTTTTATAAATTGCTCTTCGCAACTTCAGGGTGAATATGTCTCCTGCAATAGATGACAGCAGGTTTGTTTGGGAGAATGCATTAGGGAGGGAAATGCAGATCCCTGGGGATCCATTTCGGAATCTTCTTAGCTGCTCAGCCTCCCTAATGGGGCCCAGTTCCTTATATCTCTGGGGGTGGACAGTGCTGTAGACTTTATATAAAAGATATAGCCTCATCTCTGCATTTCCATATTTTGCCTACCTTTCAAGTGCATTTCGCAATTATGTGATTTAGACGTTAAGAGCATCTGTTTGGGGAGCAGGTAGACATGAGCTAGAATTGCTGCTCTGTCCCTTACCAACTGTGTGATTTGGCAAGACACTCGACCTCTCTGAGCTTCATTTTCTTCATCTATAAAAGATGGACAATCAAAGAGAGAGTGTGAGGATACAAGATGGTGTGTGTCCAACATTTATGACATATTAAAGGTTCCAGAGTCATAGCTTTTGTTCATTTGTTAGAATTATTTTATTATTACCTCATTCTTGAAGAATTTCTTTTCTACTCTGAAACTCCACGTCAACCTTCTATTTGTCTGATCTTCCACTGAGCTGTAGTTAAGCATCATTTGCTACTTTCTGGCTGCCCAACGTCATCATGTCCCCTTCCAGACCAACACCCCATCCAGCACATATACAACCTATACTCTAGCCATGCAGAATTTTATTTTCATTCTAAAATGTGCCAGAATTCTTCAAACCTTGATGATTTGTCTTGCTATTTTTGCCTACCTGTCTTCCTCTCTCACTTTAACTCATTCTCCAAACTCTTAGATTTCTCTCCTCTAGAAAGTCCTCGTCTGATTGCAGGTTAATCTCTCTCTCTGTGGTCCCACATTAGCTCTGTCATAGCTCTTGCCAGAGGTATTAGTATAATTGACTATGTCATCCCCCAGAACATGAATTCATGGAGGACAGATCGTCTGTCTCATTTGCCTTTGTATCTCCAAGTCCTAGCACATAACACAATAAATAGGTATTGATCAACTGATTTCTGTGCATTTCTGATCCCTCCCGATAGATTTTTAATTCTTCTAGTGTGTGGGTAATTGTGTGGTTTTGCTGGCCTCCACTGTCTCTAGCACAAGTCTTTATTTAATCAACAAGCAGGCTTGAGTGTTTATACTCTGCTTGGACCTAATGTGGTGATGAGGTATGGTGATACATTCTGTAGAAGAAGCAATACTTTCCATGCCCGTCATGACTGGGGCACTCGACAAGGAATGAGAAGAGGCCCCATTTCCCTAGGAGGCAAGATTGCCATACCCTATGCAGGGTCCCATACTTCTCATGTCTTTACTCAGACAAAGAGTGAGTGGGCCACTTGGGGCAGGCAAGTCTTCTCTCTGTGCTTTTCCTTCTATTTTCTATGCGGAATTGGTGCACTGAGCCACGCGCTGCTTCTCAGACATGGCCATGCTGTCGCCCGTCACCCATTTCATTTCCTTTTAGTAGGTAGAGAAAATCGTAATATTTCAAGATGTATATTGGGGGAGGGGCAGTTGTGCAGTAGGAGAAAAAAAAAAAAAAGACCCTATTTGGACCTTAAACCAAAGTCATGTGCACCAATCCAATCTTTCCCTATAGCAAGCATGTCGAACTCAAAAGCTAACACAGGCCAAATAAGTGAGGCATGCGGCCCTCAGGCCACGAGTTTAACATGCTTGCCCTAGAGCCGTGGTTGGCAAACTGCGGCTCGCGAGCCACATGCGGCTCTTTGGCCCCTTGAGTGTGGCTCTTCCACAAAATACCACAGCCTGCGCGAGTCTATTTTGAAGAAGTGGCATTAGAAGAAGTTTAAGTTTAAAAAATTTGGCTCTCAAAAGAAATTTCAATCGTTGTACTGTTGATATTTGGCTCTGTTGACTCATGAGTTTGCCGACCACTGCCCTAGAGTGTTGCACTGTAGCATCAACTCTGTGGGCAATTAATAATGATTTTTAGTCCTTTGTGTTGCTATGACTTGTTTATCTAGGAACTCCTTGAAATCCATAAAATTTACCACAACAGCAATCAGGTATTCCTGGATTTCTGATCCTAACACCATAGGCTAACACCACAATGTTAGCCTTAAATTAGAAGGAATACATCCAAGCCCTCACCTCCTTCACTTGCCAGGGGGAGACATCCTGAAACACAAATAATTATATTATAGTGAGAGAATTATATAGAGTGCTAAGAAGTTCAGTGTGTATTCAACCAGCATTGTGACATGAATGGCTTTAAGGAATAAGTCTCACTGTTCCATGCTGTTACTTCCGTAGACTAAACTATTGTCTTCCATGTTTGGAAATCCTACAGGACATTGGCTGTTTTCCCATGGCCTTTAGAAGAGTTTATATACTTTCTAAAGGAGACGTTGTTTCAAACAGGCTCTCTGCTTTTGACACCCCTCCAAATTGCTACAGGTTCATAAAAGCTTATTAAACGATACTCATTTCTCTTCCAACGTCCCAACTTTGGAAGCTGTAGCACAAGTATGTCAAACTCAGGGCCTGCGGGCCTCATACCTCGTTTATTTGACCCGTGTTAGCTTTTGAGTTTGACATGCTTCCTGTAGCAAGTAAATGGATATAAGTGGATGTGAAGTGGTTATGAAATAGACTAGTAGAAGGCACTTTGGCAAAGACGAATCAATCTGTATTCCTTAGCTGTTGCCATAACAATGATCTAATAACAAACCACCCCAGGTCTTGGTGGCTGACACCAACAAGCATTTCTCTTCTCACTCATGACTCTGCGGGCTGGTTGTGGCAGTTCAGCTTCAGTCTGTAGATCCAATGGGTGTGTTTCTAGGAGTCACATTTGACTTTGGTGTCTCCATCCCCTCCTTCAATTAGCAGAAGCCATGATGGTTTCAGTTTAGCTGTTTGAAGGCCATTTGCCAGAGGCCCAGGATCCACAGGAAGCCCGAGGGCACCTGGCAGTGCCTCACATCTGGGTACTGCTGCTTCCCAACCTGGCTGCCTTGAAAGATTTGAGAAGGAAAAGAAGCAGGAAGGGGAGGGAAAAAGGGAGCTGAACTTTTCTACCTTCCAACTGCCCTCAGCCATTTGCAAAGTGAACTAATAGAGGGTTAGGGACTAGAGGAGACAGACCCTTGCATGCATCCTGCCACGCGAGGAAGGAGCGGTAACATTGCAGAGGTGTTATTATGCTGTCTCGCTGGCGTCTTTAGAATAACCCCCCGGAGGAGTTTAGTTTGAAGTGGCGCAGTCACTGAGGAAGCAAACCCGTCCTCCCCTTAGCGTGAGCCAGGGCGGCATTGCACCCAAGGACAGCCAGGTGAGCAGCTCTTCCAGCCGCTGAGATTCCTGAGTGTTTACGTCCTCTGCTGGGTTTTGGAGACACTTGTGCGCCTCCAAAAATCCCCCAAAGAACATACTCATCCCTGTCTTTGACTATCTTTTTTGCTACTGCTCAAAGAAGAGAAAATTTGCTTGGTGATCGTGTGTGTGTGTGTGTGTGTGTGTGTGTGTGTGTGTGTGTGTGTGTGTAGAAAAGGCAGGAGGGACACGTGTTGTTCGGCAGGCATCTGCTATGGGCCAAGTGTTTTACACACTTCACCTCATTCAGTCCCCTGGACACCTCTGGGAGCCGTGGCTTAATCATGAATCCTGTTTCGCAGTTAAGGAAACTCTCAATCAGGCGGCTGGCTGATGTTCAGGGCAGTATTAGAAATGACACAAGTTTACCAGGTCATGCCTCCTTCAACTACATGAAAGGAGTGGGCACAAGCGGCTTAGGGAACTCCAGCTGCCTACCTACCACTCCCTGGAGTTTAAACACAAAACCTGCCTCTTGGTCAGTTTCCCCTTCTCATTCTCTACCCCATGCGAGTAGCTTCACCCCCACCCCTACTTCTGTTTTCACCTCTGTCAAATAAGGGCAGTAAGGAATGAAATTAGCTAATACGGGAATGCTTTCCAAATAAGGCCTGATGTGTATTTACACACATCAATAAAGGTTATCCATCTATCTATCATGATCATCACCATTGTTAGCATTAATGACTTTGATTTTTGTGCCAGTCTTGCACAGGCAAAGCCACACACAGTCATCCTAAGCTCTTCCATTTCTTCAGTGTCTTCCTTACCCTCCACACAGGCACCAAGTCCTGTGGATTCCAGCCTTCATCCTATCTCCCATCTTGATACCCTCCTCTTTGATAACTCAGGGGGAAAATAACAGTAGGGATTCTGTCGATATGGCAGCTCTCTCCCAGGGCTTAAGCTGAAGGATCAATGCCTACGAGGCTCAGGAGGATGAGATGGCCCTGGGAGAGACAAGATACAGAAATGGAAGGCTGATTAACAGGCAAGATAAGGGACCACTCCGCCACCTAAGAATGTTCCACTTCCTCTGGTGTAATAGGCTCAGGGAGAAAAGAGGATTCTCTATCTACAGAGGTCTTTTCCGAATCTAAGCCAACGCCTGTTCTGCTAGCTTATCCGGCTTAACGGAGAGCAATAGAGCTACTTATGCTGGGCCTGTGGATGCAGGAGCCACATAGAGCATATTTGAAAAGAGGTAGTAAAACAATTATAGCATTAAAGGCAAAAAGATCATTGTTTTAAATACTTGGTTGTGTGATTTTGGGGTTTGTAACCTCAGCTCTCTGAGCCTCATTTCCCTATCTTGTGGGGCTTTTATGAAGATGAAATATATGTCATCAATCTGGCAGATAAGAGGGAATCAATAAATGGTAGCTATTATGATTACTATTGTGGGTGATAAAATGAGTAAGGCACGGCTGTTTTGTTCTGGTAAGAAAGTGAGAAGCAAATGGACATTTGTTGAATTATCTTTAATGAATGGCAACTCTATATCCCGTAGTATGAATGGATACATATGTGAATGCATACATGTAATTCATGCATATTGTTAATAATTAATAATTGTTAAAAGTTAATGGTTGTTCATTGGTAAGAGTTGTTAATAGTATCCTAGCTTTGGATCCTTGTGGGGGTATTGCTAACTCTTGGGGGTTTAGTGCCAGAATTACAATGTAGAACACCAGTTAGTGCTAGAACAGTTAGGGTTGAAACAGAAAAGTTAATCTCAGGATAGTTATCCATCATTTAATACGCTAAAGAAAAAGTTATACACTCATATCAATCATTGTGCATTCATAAAAAAAAAAAACTTCATAAGCTTCAACTTTCATGATAAATATTCTCAGAAGATGGGAACAGAGAACTTTCTCAGCTTGATAAGAAGTATTTGTTCAAAAAACAGAAAACAAAAAGCTTTCACCAACATTATACTTCACAGTGAAAGACAATGTTCTTACCCGAAAATTCTTAGCAAGGCAAGAATTTATCCACTCTTACCACTCTTATATAAGAGTACTGAAAGTTCCAGCCAGGGGAGTAAGGCAAGAAACTGGAAGGAAAAGCATACAAATGAGAAAAGAGTCAAGAAAAAATTTTGTATTTGAAGATGACATGGTTATCCACATAGACAACCCCAAGAAACATTAAAAATAACAATAAACATAGAACTAGCAAGCGAGTTTAACAAGATGTTACAGAATATAAGTGTAAAAAAATAAATGGTGTTTCTTTATACTAACAATGAATATGTAGACACTAAAATTAATAATATACCATTTACAATGACTGAAAAATAGGAAATCACTGAAAAAGGTGTAAATCTAATAAAACATGCATAGAACACTACGGAATACAGAAGAAGGAAATCAAAGAGATCTAAATAAATGGAGAGACTTATCATCTCATGAATTGGAGGACTCAACATAGTGAAGATAACAAATCTCTCAAATTGATCAACAGTATTAATTGCTATCAAGATCCCACCAAGATTATGGTGTAAATATATGCATTATTCCAAACTTCTTTAAAAGAAGAATTAAGTGGTAGGAATGTGGCTACCTGATCTCCGGACTGATGATAATAAGCTACATCAATTAAGACGATGTGACATTGGCATAGGGACCAATGGAAGAGAATAGAGAACCGAGAAACAGAACCACACAACATGCTCAACTGACTTTTGGCAAAGTTGTTGCGTTAAGCCACTAAGTTTGTAGCAATTTGTTATGGTAGAAATTGAAAGCGAACACAGGGTTCTCACTGATTATTAAGTACATAAGTGAGTCCTGAAACCAAATATTTAAGGAATGCTCTCCTGTGATCTTGGGCATATATTTGAAATTTTACTAACCCCAGTTTTTACATCCGTAAAATAAGGATAACAATTTCCCTCAAATAATAGGGCAGTTTTGAGTATCAAATGAGATCATTCATTTAAAGTAGATGGCAACATCCCTGGTATATGGTTAGTGCTAATATGTGTTAGCTATTATTATTGGCAGAACTATAGTTGGTTAGATCAAAGTCACAGAGGAAAGAGGAAGGAAAAGAAAATGACTAAAAATGAAATAAACACCATAAATAAAAGTCCTAAAAGTACCTTTTTCTGTAATGAACCAGATTTGACAGCAGTAAAAATCCACTCTGTTGGATGACCCTTCTCCTGGATCACTTTTTATTGTTCTGAAAACATTGATCTCTTGAGTCAGGTTTTCCCCCAATGTTTTATAAAATACTAGATAATTCTTTAAAGAAAAACTCACACTCACTCTTACTCATTTGAAATGCAATGGCTTTACTTACATTTACAATTTTTTTTTTAATTTCATTTCTGCACATCTTGGCAACTTGAGTGAGAAAGGACTGGCATTTTCACAAATTCCCTTGGCACTTAAGAGGACATTTTTTTTCTGAGTCTGGTCTTCCATGCATTTGTCTTAGGAAGGATGACCATAAAACGACCTCCCTTTTCTGAACCGCTGGTTAGACCTACTGCCATCAGCTGCAGGGGTGGGGTACCTACCTATTGAGAGCACGTTCTTGTTTAGAGACCAGGTGAAACTTAAACCCCCCAAAACTAGCCAACCAACACAGGATTGGCGTGTTTAGCCTTCCACTACATCTCTTCATCTCAAAGTCAAGGTTCATGAGGCATTGCTGTTTCTTTATTGACGTGTCCGACTATTACATGTGTCTTGCCTGGGTTAATATGAGCTAGACACCTATCTGGTCCCTGGGAATATGTTTCTTGCTTGTGTAGGGATTATTGTCATTCACTGCAGGCTAGTACTTATTCACACACCAGAAGTTCCACTAAATAGTCCATATAGCATTTTATACCACCTAGGTCCTAAGAAGTGCGTGTTTCGTCGTTACCATGATGAAAAGGTAAATGAATGCATTCTTGTCATTCAGGCTTTTGTGCTGAGATTCTTCCTTTGTAATTCGATCTAACCCATTCCACTCTTCTCTGAGTTACTGTCTGTCACATCAGCCTTTTTGTTCTTTAGCTTCTTCAATACTCTTGATTGAAGTCTGAAATTATTTTGTCCATTTATTCCTCTCCTTGCTTATCATCTGTCACCCCCAATTGATTAAATTCCAAGAGGGCAGAAATGTCTGAGGACTTTTATCTCTTCAGGCTGGTGCCCAGATCATAGTCAGTGCTCAAAACATGTTTAAATTGAGTGGATAGGGGAACTGTTAGCTAAATAGTCTCTCTCCTGTTGGTCTGGAACTGCCCTGCCCACTGTGGTGGCCACACATGGTTATGAAGCACTCGAAATGTAGCTAATTCAGAGTGAGATGTGCTTATAAGCATAAAACACACATTGGGTTTCAATCACATCATCCAAAAAAGGTACAATATCCCATTAATAATTTTTACATGGACTCTGTGTTGAAGTGATCATATTTTGAATATATTGGGTTAAATGAAGCATATTAGTGAATGTTTTAAAAGTTCATTTCCGTTTTTAAAATCTTTGTCAATGTGGCTCCTAGAAAGTTTTCTGTGTAGTTCACCTCTGTGGCTTGCATTATGTTCCCATTAGACAGCGCTGGTCCACAATGGAAGCCCAAAAGGCAAACTGCAAGAAGTGCCCAGGTGTGGCTGGGGGGCCCAGGCTGAAGCAGGAAACACTGGGAATAAACCCAGAGTCTGGCTCCGGGCAGCCTGGGCCCTGAACAGTCTGAATTAAAAGAGGCAGAGCCAGTATTTCCTGCGAGGTTTCTAATGGAAGCCCGATGCCACACCCACGCTGAGAATTTGGGAAGATGTGGTCTAGGGTTAAGGCTGCCAGAACCACATACCAGACCCCCTCAAACCACATCCCTCCAGTTGATGTGTGGCCTGAATGCTGTCAGGATGGGGGCAGCTATTAATGAATGGTGACAGCTTTATGGGCGCGGCAGTGCAGAGGGAGACAGACAGGAGGGACTTTTAAAGGCCATTAAATCAACACTGTGATACTTGATGCTTCGCTCTAACAGCCCTGGCTTCAGATTGGCCGATTCAGGGAGGCCTGGGTGTATGGGTGCTGGAAGCTTGGGGAGGCAGTGAGAAGCAGGCTGGCTCTGCCTTGCTTAGGACGCGTGGCTTGCAGAATTGCCCAGGTGTTGAGTCTCGTCTCAGGTGGTTTTCCCAGTAGAGAGAGGCTGCTTTGTGTTCTGTGCTCCTGACCTCTATTTTTTTTTTCTTTGCTTCCAGTGTCTGAATATAAAGAAAGCCAAGCATGTTAGCATTGGTGTAGCTCTGAGATTTTTCTGGAACACTGCTTCTTAAACCGTGGCGTGCATAAAATTCACCTCAGGGAAAATCCCTTGACAGTGCAGGTGTTCTGCTTCTGCCTGAGGTCTGGGGCTCAGGAATCTGTGGTTTCAAACCCCAGTGGTTCTGAGGCTGATGGTGTGTGGTTCACACTGATCTGGGATATGTGCCCCCTGGGACAAATGAGGAAATTCAAGTCCTCATAAGAAAAGAATTCATCCACATCTCCATTCAATGCTGACTTCTGGGGATGTAGCCATGATGTTTTTAATGAGTCGTTGAGCTAAACCATGACCAGACTTTGGCAAAATTGTCATTCAAAATATTTGGAGGGCGCTTTATGATCTTCAGTGCACTCCCTGACTTGGATGTCATTCCCACCCCTATTCTATGCTCAGTTGTCTGGCAAAATAGAAATTTTGTGTATGACTTTGCCTCCTTCAAAACTTGCAAAATGGGATGTTAAATGGTGCTTCCAGGAGACTGAGTTCAAGGGTGAAATTAGATTCCGAAGCTGCCAGCCAGTTTGTTTAGCTACAGCGGGGCTCATCGGGGCCTTTTGTATGAATGTCATAAAGTTTATTTGATCACAGAAATCTCATGCATCTCTAGATGGGGAAACAACAGGGACTCTGGCATACGAAATGCTATATAATGTTCATATACATTAGTTCCTGCAATGACAACTCCTATCTTGTGAGGAAAGGGCTGTTATAACCCTTCCCAGTGAATGGATGAGGAAACTAACATGTGGGTAGTCAAGTGAGTTACCCAGAGCACAGACTGAGTAAATGACAAAACCCTTTCCCAAACCCAGGTCTTCAGCCACCAAAGCTGGGGCTCATTCCCACTAGTCTGTGTGTTAGGTTCACGGGAAATGAACTAAGGAGTCTTACTCAGGAAAGGGACGCTTTCCATTATGTATCTTTCCCCAAAGTACTTGGGCTTTTTTTTTTCTTTCTCAAGACCCAACTTGAAGCCTGCATACAAAAGCCGGACTGTTTCAACACCTCAGATAGAGAATCTGTGACTAAGTTGGTTTGGCACCTGCTGGCTCTCAACCCTTCACACAGACTGGATCCTGTGCTCTCGCTGTTGCTAATTAATATTCAACTGAAAACAATGACACAGAATGGAGAATGCGTGGTTGACCTTAACACTGACGTGTTGGTGGCCATTGTGGAGTCAAAGAACAGAGTAAAGTCAGAAAAGAAAGGGTCCGACTCAGTGGCCACCATGAGCCCCAGTCCTTTCCTTCCCTGTGAGGCTGGCAGGCTCCCTGTCTCCAAATCTAGTCCCCTGAGAGCCAGCTGTGAGCAGGAAAGGAAGTCCTTTTGGAACTTAGCAACTAGCAGCCCCCAGCATCAACCACAGGCCTCCAAAAGTAGGCTGACTGATACCAGTTCCTTTGTGACAGCGTGATGAAGGACGCTCTCCTTCCTAGTCTCTAACCATGGGCGCCTCCATGCATTGGGCAGCCACACCACAGTTCCCAATCTTCTGTCTCCTCTGCACGCCCCTGGCTGGTGGACTTCAGTGTTGTGAGCATCATAACTTGGCAGTCTCTCTGGACCTAGATTCTGCTTTTATTTTTAATAGCTTTCCATTTTTTAGCCTTGTATTTGCTCCAGGAGGGCTATGAGTCTCAGGCACAATTTCATAAATAAGACAGATGGCTTCCTTGAACATTTGTGTGAGCATGCACATGTGCCCATGCATGCATGTGTGTGCATTGTGTATGTGTGAGTGTGTACACATGTGTGTCGTGCATCATGTATTGTGTTGTGTGAGTATGTATGCATGTGTGCTGTACGCGCATGTGCATGTGTACTTGTATATGTGTGAGTGTGCCTGTGTGTGTTGTGTATGTTTGAGTGTGTAGTCATGTGTGCCTTGCGTGCATGAGTGCATCATATGTGTGAGTGTGCATCATGTATAGGTGCGTGTGCACACACATGCCTGTGTGTGCGTGTGCCCTCACAGAGTGCATTGACAGGAGGGAAAGACATTCATTGGGTCCTGAGTGCCACATTGTAAACTCGTGTTCTTTCTCTATAAACACATTTCTACAAATGACAAATGCAATCATTGCTTATTCAGGAGCCCAGCTATCCTGGCATCCACCACTGTGAAAGCCCTCGCAGAAAACAGTGACAGGACTTGGCGCAGGTGAAGCAGGACCCAGGGATATTCCAACACCGTCCACAGTTGTGTCTTCCATTTTCATGTCAAAGCAGACCGCCCAGGTCCAGAAGTACAGAGCGGAGGTTAATGGCATTGGGCTTGGACCCCCTTGTGATGAAGAGCTCACTACCTCAGCGGAGCTCTCCTCCACCATTTTAGGGTTGAAGTGTTTCCTAGTAACAGCTTCTGTTGGTCCTCAGTGGCCCTATAGAGCTTCAAGGGGCGAATCCATCCCTTCGTCTACCCAGAGGCTTTCGGTATCCTTTTTCAGGCCTCTGCAGGGGAAACAATTAGTTTTGCAAGGTAAACAAACAAGACCCCTTTTCCTTTACAGTATTCAGAACCTATTGAGAAATAAGATTCAAAAAACATAGCAATGAAAATCAAACACCTCAGATTGGTTCCTGATGAAAGCTTATTTGGAAGGCAGATCAGTCAGTAGTCCTTTTAAGTCACCTTTGAATCAGCTTCCCCACCCCTCACAGGCAGCAGGCAGCCCTCACACACACACACCCCCGGGGAGCTGTGGAGACATGTGGGTCGTGTAGACAGGCTGGCTGGAGCAGTGATAGCTTAGAAGGGCCTGTGATACCCAAGCTCAGCTGCTTCCCCCAAACTCAGCAACCACGTAAGTGAATGCCCATCCTCTGGGGAAGAGGCAGCGTGAAACCAGAGAGCAGCGGCAAGTCTCTTCCCCTCTGAGGCAGTGAAGTAGGAATTCCCCTCCCTTCGTGGCCACTGGAGTTGCAGGGAAGAACATCAGCCCAGCCGCCTCTCTAGCAATTGATAGCCTTTGTTCGGCTGTCCTCATTAACACAGAGTCCTGGCTCACCTCCCCTGAAAGTCATTTGTGGCTCAAATTTCCCTCTTACTTCTGTGCCTGAGAATAGATGAAACCATGATGTCTAGCCAGGGAAGAGTTCAGGTGAGGAAACTGAGTGACTAAGTGCCTCCCTCCAGGTCACACGCCTGGACATCAAACCCAGGCCCCTCCCATCTGGGGTTGGTGCTGCCATGCTAGGTTCCCAGGTTTGGACCCTTAGCGAGGTTCCCAGGTTCCGGCATTAGCAGGCTATTGTTCCAGTATATTTTTCTTGCTTTCTTTTTAAAAATATATTTCTTTATTGATTTTAGAGAGAAAGGAAGAGGGAGAGAGAGATAGAAGCATCAATGATGAGAGAGAATCATCGATCAGCTGCCTCCTGCACACCCCCTACTGGGGATCGAGCCCGCAACCCGGGCATGTGCCCTTGGCCAGAATTGAATCTGGAACCCTTCAGTCCACAGGCTGACGCTCTATTCACCGAGCCAAACTGGCCAGGGCTATTGTTCCAGTATTACCTGTTCATTGAAATAATGGTTCCGAGATCCTGGCAACCCCAGGAGGAAAGAGCGTTTGACTCAGCACAGTCCCTTAATCCATCCTGCTTTCTGCCTCCCTCTCACAGGGCAGGGCAGGGCAGGGCCATAATGGGTCTCTATGACCTTAGCAGGTAAGGGGATGTGGAATGCAAGCTGAGAGCAGCCCCCCAAAAAAGCAAAATGGACGGTTCTGTTGTCTGAAGCAAGTTTTTCTAAAAGGGAGAAAACAAGAACAAAGAAACATGAGACAAAATGGTGAAGGGGGAATGAAGGATTCATGGTGCTACTACTCACTGAGATGGAGGCGAAAAGAAGAGGGGGCCAGCCCTCATTAATGGAACCCCACGCCTTGCACACCCGCGGTGGCTGACATCCACCAGAGTCTTGTTCAATTGGCCTGGCTTTGCAGCCAATCAGAAGTGTGGCACTAAACGTGATCTCTCTTCAATGTATTGCAGTTGAATTATTTAACTTGAAATTTAGCTGGTGCCACAGGCACTGGAGCGGGAGCAAGAAGAATGTACCAAATTATTTCATTGGAAAATGGTTTAATTTTTAATTATGAGATGGGGCACTTTGGGGGAAGGAGGTGATTGGTCCATGAAAGCTCTGTCTCCTGGATTCATGTGGAGTCGGGACAGGCACTGGCGCGTGTGTTTAATTATCCGGGCCTGGTGTCTGTCCACCGACTCTGGAACTAACAGGGAGCAGAGGCACAAACAGCATAATTAGAATAATACTACAACAGTGGTCATTGCAGCTCGGGTTAGAGGACGTTTCCACTGATCTTTGTTTTACCATAGGTGACCTTGAAGGCTTTTTGTCTTTTTGTAAGAAAGGGTTACAAAGCCAATGGGGATAGAAGAGAGACTTGTACTGGGAATGTGATACATGGGGTTCCTTTTTATTGCTGCTACCGCAACTTATCACCTTGAGCAAGTCCCTTTACCTCTCTAGGCCTCAACTTCCTTAATATATAATGAGGCCATTTGTGTCTGGAAACCTTTGCAGTCCCTCCCAACTTTAAAAGGTTCCCCTCCGGTGTGATCCCAAACCAGATGCTATTCCCTGTAGGCAAGGCTTTTTGGGGGATTCCAGGTAAACACTGCAACCCACTGAATATCATTAGAGTGCTATATAACTCCTTATTGAGCACAATTGCACCATTATCTGTCATAATCAGGTGGAGTGAGACAGACTTGGATTTGAACTTGTTATGCTGATTCCTAGCCTCGTAGCACTTGACAGGCCAATTGATTTCTCTGAACCGTGTCTTCCGAAAATGGGGAGAATCGTAGTGATTACTTCACATTTATGGTGGACATGAAATGACGCGATCCATGTGAAGTGCCTAAAAGTGCTGTGACCCAATAAATGTTAGCTCCCATGTCACCATCCTTACCATCATTGTCACCTGCATCATCACCATCACCATCCTCATGTGCTAGAGTCTCTCATTGACATTGGTAACATGGAACTGAATAAGGTGTAGTTCCTGTTGTCAAGGGACAGTCGTATCCCAAGGAAAATAGACACACACTATAAAGGTTCCTTAGGTTTGAACAAAAAGCTCTGAGACTACAGAAAAAGAAGGGAAAATGGAGGCCCTCAGCGGCCATATGACTTGCCTGAGACCATCTAGTATGTTATCCATATTGCTGGGACCAGAAGCCCCATGTGTCCTTCTCTGTATCATTTACTTCAAAGCCCCCTTTATCAGGTGATATTTGAGGAAAATGAGTGGAATGAATCTCTGAGTCTGACCTTGGCAAGCTACCCAGTTTCTTCTCCTTCCCCACACCTCAGGGATCACGGCGTGAGGAGGATTATGGTCTTCTATTCGTAACTCAATTTGGAATCAATAACAAATGGTGTAAAAAAAGGATGCATGTACATACGTATGTGTATGTTTACTAGTATGTGAATTCGTATGCATAGATGTGCAGAAATGATGTGTGTGTGTCTGTAAGCACATGTACTATGTATAGAGGTACACATTCGGTCCCATGCACACACATTAGTATATGCTGCAGCACATGCCAGTGCCCATGTGCACATCCATATGTGGCCATGTATATATGTACACAACAGGCATGCATGTGTCCAAACACACATCTGCACAGATACATACCGACAGAGGGCAATTTGGCAACACTGTGAACAACTCTGGCAGCAAGCACAGTGGAGGTGCCTATAATTTAATTTGGTGACTATCACTGAACTCCAGTTCTGGTTCAGAAGGAGACTTAGCTCTTAATCATCTTAAGTCAACTTAAGCAATGCTTTAAACAACCTGGTTTCTGCATTCTCTGTACAATCTGAAACAACGAGTTTGAGCCTCAGTCCAAGTGAATCAGAGAATGCTAAATTGAGAACAGGACAGAACAGTGATTCTCAAACTCCGGTGCCATAACAGCTCTAAGAGCACCCTTAGGATGTCAATCATTCTTTCTCAGCCCCAGAGGCTGACTTAGTGTGGGGTGAGGCCCAGGAATGTGCATTCAACATGCCTCATCAGGCGTGTAGATGCTGGTGGTTCCTAGAAGACCTTCCAGAAGCTCTAAGAGCTTATCTAAATCCCCTCATTTTTCAAGAGAGTAAATTGAAGTCACAAAGCTGAAGTGACTTCCCAAGTTTCCACTGTTGCTAATGGCAGGATTGGGTTTGGAACACAGACCTTGTCCCTGCTTCTCAACAAGGTGGTGGATGGAGTTATTACCTTGTCTTTGTGAATCTCTCAACTTCTAATAGGATTTCAAGTTTCCTAAGGTAACATTATTTCCTCTCTCTCTCTCTCTCTCTCTCTCTCTCTCTCTCTCTCTCTCCTCTCTCTCTCTCTCTCTCCAGTATTTGAATATGCATAACCAACCACATGAAGAGAGTCAACAGTGGGAAAAGATATAAAATATCTTGGTAAAAAAGAAAATGACTGAATTGGGAAAAGCAAATATGTCCTGAGTTCCTGTCTCTGTGACAGGCACTGTGTTAGAGCTTTATACCAGTTGGAATTGTGAGTGGCTGCAAATAATGGCAAACCTGACCAGCGGGGCTAGAACTGGTAGAAGTTTGTTCAGTTATGTCTGTCCATTAAGCCTCTAGAGCGAGGGGTTGTTTTGACGCTTAACAATATGGAGATTGATCTCTGTATGTGAATGGTTCTCTTTGCTGTTCCATAACATTTGTCAGCTCATGGCCACAAGGTGGCTGCTCCAGCTCCAGACATTGCATTTGAATTCAAAGCAAGAGGAAAGCTGAGGAGACTTACCAGCTTCATGCGTCCCATTTGTTGAGGAACGAAAGCTTTCCCAGAGAGTTTCAGCAGGCTTTGTTTTATGTATCTCTGGGGGGAGTATTTCCTTGGGAATTTGCTCTCAGAAATAAAATGAACTGTGCCAGCAAAGATGAAGAAGGAATAGCTTTGGGATATTCTGCATCTTTATACTTATTTCAGAATAGAGAAGAGAAGGAATAGTCCACTTTGTATGAAAGCAAATCAGTAGGCTCTGCTTTGCCCATATGTTTAGAGATGGTGGGAAAGTCGTCTCATTCAGCAGGCAGTATTAAGGTTTCCCTTACATGCCGAGCACTGGACTAGATGCTGCAGACATAGGGAGAAATGTCATGTTCCAAGTCCTCATTTACAGTCAAGAATATAGCCAGGAGTGCAACATTAAATTCAATATAGTAAGTGCTATAATGGAGACATAGTGTTCCATTTATGCATGTCATCTTCATGTTCCATAAAGTGTTTATTTGCTCTCTATATGTCTTACGAACTAAAACCCATAAAGTTTAATATGATTAAAACTGGGGCCATCTTACTAAATTCATCTTGTGTTACTTTATCCATTATTCTGTGCACACATCCATGACTACCATTCTTTCATTCCTATAGTGGGCTAAGGTTTTTCCTCTCCAGGTCCTTTGCAT
This sequence comes from Cnephaeus nilssonii, assembly GCF_951640355.1. NCBI lineage: Eukaryota > Metazoa > Chordata > Mammalia > Chiroptera > Vespertilionidae > Cnephaeus > Cnephaeus nilssonii. The sequence goes on from NC_137085.1 coordinate 13,667,836, forward strand.
GTGCTGCTCTTCCTTTAACCACCTCGTCAACACACTTCACCTATTAACCCCTAGTCATCATTCAGGTCTCAGCTCGCATATGATATCTAGTCCTTCAGGTGAGGTCATGTTTCTTTTTGCCACTCTCATAACACTCACAGTCCTATCACATCTTGCTCTTACATAACTGTGTGACAATTTGATAATATATATATTTTTCACTATGTACTTTAGACTCCATGAAGGAAGGTGCTATGTGCTTGGATAACCATTTTGTCTTCTGCATCTAGCACATAATAGTTACTAAATAAAAATCAACTCAATGAATGGATACAGAATGAAGCCACAAGTTTTGCTTAGGAGTGTCAGGCTACATGGAGGTTACAACATTTGAACTGTCCCTCTTTGATTCTCAGTGTTCCCATCTTTTAAGTGGGTAGGAAACAATGATTGCTAGGACTTTCCCAGACTTATTTTTCACTGAGATCCACTCTTGAGCCCTGATTCCACCCCTCGTTTTCTGTTTGACCCTGGGCAATGCACTTAACCACCTCAGCCTCAGTTGCCTTCCCTATAAAGCAAGTGCAGACAATCTCTAAGGCCCCGTCCAAGCCTGAAGCACCAGTAAGTTTTAGAAACTCCAGAAGGAGCATGAAAACCACAGGATGTGAGCCCGGGATGTGTGTGTGTGTGTGTGTGTGTGTGTGTGTGTGTGTGTGTGTGTGCTGCTGAGCTGTGGAATTTGCAGGTGTATCTCCGCAGGTCCCGCGGGCCATCCTTAAAGGGACTCAGTGTGTTACCTGGAGTAATGTATAAAGGAAATGAGAAGGAAATGGACTTGTTATAATGAACCCCAATAATTCATCACTTCAGACTTCACTGTTTGAACAGCAAGTATAAAGCAATTCAGTTGTCATTGGTGGATTGAATTCTGCTATTTTGCTTGTTGGAAATGACCAGCCAACACAACAGCGTGCAGACGACGACATGACTACTAATTAGCATATATATTGTTTGTCCTGGTACAAATTTATGGCAAACAGCAATATTTCACACTCCAGTAAAGTTAATAAATGAAGCTTTGAGCTATAAAATTTTCATGTTCCTTTGTGCAAAGGTCAATTATAAATAGTTAAGCACACATTCATTCAAAAGCTTGAGGCCTTGCAGCCTGGAGAATGAAATATATTCTGGTCGATTTACACACTCTGGCTGGACTTACCTTTTATTTTATAGCCTTGGTGACATCCCTCTTTGCTGGTCTGCATGGTCTGGGTTCCCAAAGAACTCCCCAGGCTGGAGGGACTGAATGAAATGAGTATGTAAATGTTCCCAGGTCTGTGGTTTGACACCCAGAATGCATTCGATAAATGTCAGTTTAAACTGAAAGAGACAGCCCATGTGAGAGAGGGGTAATAGGGATTCAGAGCAACTCCTAAAGCTCTTTGTCATGGAGAGAACACTAAACTGGAATCAGAATGTATGGGTTCTAGTCCCTGTTCTGTTGTGAACTAGTTAGGAGAATTTGGGAGTTAAGTTTTCTCATCTGAAAACACACACACACACACACACACACACACACACACAAAACCATGAAGAGAGCAGATAATATCACTATTTCAGTTTCAGTTGTTTGCGTGTGTGTGTGTGTGTGTGTGTGTGTGTGTGTGTGTGTTTTGAAACTTGAATCATTTTATTGCATCTCATGATTTTGTGCGGGAGGAGACTGGGCAGGGCTCGGTGGCAGATTCTTACTCTTACATGAAATGTCAAAGGACGCCACTCAGTGGTATCTAGTTGGTCAGTAGGCTGGTCTGGAGAGTGCAAGGCACCTTCTCTCCCGCATCTGTGAGGTGTGACACGGCAGGAAGGCATTTCAGGGGCATGACAGCAAAGCTGGGTTCTGCTGGGACTGGTGACTAGAGTGTCTGTCTCCATGTGGCTGCTCCAGCAGGCATTGTGGGAAAGAGCAGACTTCATGTATGGCAGCTCAGGACTCCAAGAGGGAGTTTTTCAAGGGACAGGACATAGAAGCTGCCAGTTTCTTAAGGCCTGAGCTCAGAAACAAGAACAGCTCCAATTCCAACACATTCTATTGTGCGAAGCAGTCACAGGGCTACCTGAGTTCAAGTAGCAGCAGCATAGAGCTTGCCACTTGAGAGCAAGCTCAAAGACTTCTCAGCCATCTTATCAACCGTGGACTGTGCTTCCTGGCTTTGTTCTGCAGTAAAAAGTGTTACATGGAAAAGGATTTGGTGGATAAATAAGTTTAGGAAATAGTGGGTCAGAGAGTTGAGCAATTTTTTTTAACTGGAAAACTCCTCAGTCTTCACTCATCTCTCAGTCCTTGTTGAGTGTTTACTTTGATTTTTTAAAATTGATTTTAGAGTGAGAGAGAAACATTGATTTGTTGTTCCACTTATTTATGCATTAATTGGTTGATTCTTATATGTGCCCTGACCGGGGATGGAATCTTCAACCTTGGTGTATCAGGACGATGCTCTAACCAACTAAGCTAATGATCAGGTTTATCTTTAAAGTGAAAAAGTAGAGTCTTTAAAAAAAAAAAAGACTCTATGAGACTCTAATATTACAAATGGTCCCCAATTTGGGACACATATACTGAGTTCAAACTGCTCTGGCGCCTGTAATGGGCATGTCTGGATGCACGTGAAGCGGGCATCAAGAGCAGAGGAAGCTGGAGCCCATGTTTTGGAAAACTCCCAGAGACTTGGCAAGGGGAGGGAAGGAACAGCAGCCTGGGCAGAAGAAACTGGAGGAAGGCAAGCCACAGTGGCAGTGGGGGCAGAAGCATGCCCGCAGAGCACTTTGGGGACCCTCACCTGCAGGGAGGACTGGGTAAGTGATGCCACAGGTGTTATCAGTACCGGCCCAGTAACTAGGCAACTAAAGGATTTGCAAAGAAATCACAGCATCGTGCGAAATGCAGGGATGTGTTCTAAGGAGATGGTGGTGGGGATTAGCAGCCCCGCGATTCATGGAAACAGCAATTTGTCATGGGTGCTGTCTGCCACGGGTCGGGGACAAACATATAGGGACAGCACAGAGGTTGGACAATGAACTGAGTGATCAGCATAGATGGGCAAAGCACCAGCATGAACGATTTAACGCTCTGGTCAAGACCAAGGGCATATGTTCTCCTATTTTGGTTGTTTTACTCTGGTTTGGTTTTCAAGTGCTAAAATCAGCTTCTCTAGATATCTCCTTGGACCAAAGGGAAAGCTTGGTTTATTGAATACCTGCTAGGTGTCAGCCCTTACCAACTCTGGTATCTTTGAAGCCCCTCTGTGACCTACAGTGTAGGCATTGTTATCCTCATTTCAGAGGTAAGTGAATTAAGACCTAAGAGCGGTGGTGCAATTTTGTTACAAGATCACATGTTAGTAACTGTAGGATCGTTGCATCGTGTCCATGCCTGTCCAGCCATCCCCGCTATCCCCTTCTACATTGCCAATCCCATTATACATGCATCGGGTGTTTCCGCTTGAGCTGGGTGCAGAGTCCCCAAGACCTGTTGCTCAGAGTTTGGGGTATTACAGATGATTGCAAAAGGAGCCACAGCCTTTAGAGGAGAATCTGTTGATTTTCCAGGCTGTTCACGGATGTGACAAGTTCACATGCTTTTCAGCATTCAATTTCCTAGCAAAATGGAAAATGCAATTACAGCATTCAGCAAAATATTGTTGGTTCAAAAATAATTAAGCATCTTATTAAATTGCTATTTTACCAAGTGGGATGCAGCCACTCTCCAGGGCTTCAGCAGGGAAAAGCCAGGGCTGCTCAGAGGGGTGTGTGTGTGTTTGGGGGGGGGGGGGTGCATCTCCAGGGGGTCATAGCTAATAACCTGAGCCTTAGAACAAAGGGCTGCAAGGCGACTCCTTTGTAGGACAGAAGCTCTTATTAAGAATGTAATGTTAATGTTGACTGAAGCTAAGTCTTCCCGTTACTATAGCTTTGGAATTTATTTCCCCGGGACCCATTTTCATTGCTTGACAGTAAGGGGGTTGGCTTGGCGGCAGGGAGAAAAATCCAGGAGGTGCAACACCAGTTTGGAAGGTCCTTAGCCTGTCAGGAAGAATAAAAGATGCCTCCATCAGAAAGAATAAAGAGGACTGAGCACGTATTGTGCACCTACTGTGCCCCAGGCATTGGGTCGGGATAGTCTCTGCTTTACCCTGAGAGAAAGAGGCTGGGCTATTAATATCAACGACAGGCCGGCCTTGGACGGAGCATCCGTCTGTGCCAAGCACTGTGCAAAAGCACTTAACACGCAGTTTCTCATTGATTGCCATAACAGCCGGCGTGCGCCTTTAGCAGATAAGGAAATAGAAGCAGAAAGTGATTAATACTTGGCCTAAGCCACTTAGCTCCTAAGTAGGAGAGGCGCGCCTCATTTCTAGGATCATCTTCTTTGATCATTGTTTTTAGTTGGTAGCTAAAAAAGAAACGCAAAAACTCAGATACAAAAGAACTTACTCTGCATGAGGAAAATAAATACCTTGTGACAGGCCTCATTTCAAAACGGAGTTCGGTTCTGTTCTGGGACTGGGGGCAATTTCCTTAGCCTTTCTGAGGCTCCGTTTCATCCCCAGTGTTCCTGAATGGCAGCGGCCCATTGGAATCACCCAGAGGGCTTGCTAAAGTCCAGACTGCCGGGCCCTACCCCAGGGCGATTGATTCCTTGTATTTCTGACAAGCCCCCGTGTGATGCTGGCGCCACAGATCCAGGCCTCCCCCTGGACACACTCTGCCATGTATATGCTGCATCCAGACACTGATTCTCCCGGGACTGAGAGAGCTTGCTGTAGTGTCCCGAGCATGCGCTTGGAGACCTGCTCTGACCCTTCCTTCTTTATTTCCTAGCTCTGTGGTCTTAGGAAAGCTGACTCATCCCTTTGGGCCTCCATCTCTTCCTCTGTAAAATAGGGCTATTGCTTTCTTTGTCACCACCCGGTTGGTGAGGATTATGTGAAGTATTTGATGGGCAGTATCTCTCTCGTCTGGATACAATGCTCAATATGTGTTGATTCTTAACTTTGGAAAATGATCAAGATTATTTTTATGGTGTGCTGGCTTCATCTTCATTTATTTTTTATTCACTAAGTATACCAGGCACTGGAACAGTCTCTTTGTGGTGTTTTATTTATTTTTTTAATCTCTGCAGTTCTTATTATAAAAATAAGCACTATGTAAGCCATAGAACATATGGAGAAGAGCAGAGTACTACACGCACACTGCCCAGCATTGCTGCTGGAGAAGTGTTACATGTATGGTATTAGTTCAGAAGTCATGATCCACCAAATTCCCCAGAAGACAGAATTTTCAATATTTTTTGAATCTTCAAGGACAAGGAATCACCAGGGAAGAACCCCAGAGAGATAAAGGTCAAGTTCAAGGATGGTGAACCCCTTGATGCCAGAGGGACTCTCTCTCAAATTGAGAAATTTTCTACCCTCTCTTATCAAGAAGGCATTGCTGGTAAACCTACATTAATTAGTAATAAGTTTATCAAACCAGTTAGAAACTCTAATGGATTGAAAAATGTTTTATAATTTTAAATAAAACCTTAAGCCTCCCACCCCCTTCACTCCAAGCAGAAGTCCCTGGATACTGTGTTTCCGCTCATCTTTGCCCAGGTGGAAAATCAATGCATTTGGTTCACCTTGAATCTCGAGCTGTATATTTTTAGCAGCAGAAAAGCCGATGTTGCCAGGATTGCTGGGAAAAGGCAGATGACCCCACAGTGTCCTCTAACCAAGGAGGAGGGCAGGGAGCGCAGAGGAGCAGAGCACCTGCTGCTCGGAAGAGCCACCAGCCTCTGTTCTTAACCCTGGGCCTGGGTGTGCTGGCTGGTGTGCGTGGCTGAAGGACCATGGCCAGGAGTTAGACTTTTCAGAGAAGACCCTGATCTCAGGCCACCAGTCCCTTTAGCAAGTGAGAGTCATGTGGGAAGGAGGTTCAGAGTAGGAAAAAGGCTCTTATGCATTATTTTTACTGTTACTATCAAGCAGTCCCTATAAAGGAGTAGGTGTGACATGTAGTAGGCATTGTAAGAGTTAACACAGAGATGCTTGCTATATGCCACCCACTGCTCTTAGTGTTTTACCTCTGTGGACCCATCTTATTATCATAGCATTTCATGGGTGAGACAAAGCAAGGAGCTGAGAGGCCGATGAGCTACCAGGTGCCCTGTCATGAATTATAGTATAATTTGAAGGGAAGGGTGTTCTGAGAACCCTAATTTAGCAGATTAAAAAATTGAAGGTGATTTCCCTGAGATCACGCAGCTTTTGTGAGGCATATTTGATAGATCTGAGCCCACAAGATAGAAATCTTTGCTAGATTAAGCTGAAGGCTTCCCACAGGGGATGAGACTTGGTCCAGTGGGAAGGATGGAGCAAACGCGATCAGAGAGTACATCTTGTTAAGATTCAGGAAGACCCAGTTCTCCCGGTGCCTCCCCAGATGGCCCGCATTCTCAGTCCTGTTGATACGCCCACCTTTATCAGATATAGTCTCTACCTGGACTGTTCTTCCTTGGATGGATTCACATAGCAAACTCCCGTTCACCCGTCCAACCCTCAGATCAGGGGTCACCACTCCAACAGGCCATCTCTTCCTCTGCCCCTCTTCTCTGGGGGAGAGCCTTGCCTGATTGGTGTCCTCAGCCCTGTCGCCTAGCAGAGACAGTCACATAGACAACACAGAGAAGGGCTCTATGGGCAGGGCACTGTGGTAAATACAGGATATTTGAGAGGAGAGAGAGAGAGAGAGAGAGAGAGAGAGAGAGAGAGAGAGAGACAACTTATGCAGCTTATCCATTTGTGTTCCAATTCATATGTTGAAACCCTAGCCCCCAATATGATGGCTTTAGGAAGTAGGAATTTGGGAGGTGATCAGGGGCTTGAGTAGGGTTAGTGCGCTTATGCAATAGGCCCAACAGAGCTCCCCTGCCCGTTCCCTTCCGCCATGTGAAGTTGCAGACATAGAACCTGCTGGATTTTTCAGTCCCTAGAACTGTGAGGAATTAATGGTTTTGGTTTATAAGCCACCCAGTTTATGGCATTTTTGTTATAGTCGTTTACATGGATTAAGACAGTCATATATCCGTTGGCTTGTTCATAAGAAATCATAAGCTGTTTACTATATGCCATGGACTGGGCTACGTACCAAAATGTAATCTTAAACAAGACCTAACCACAGCCCTTATAATACTTACGCCCTAGCCAAATCCCCAGTCATCATCAGTGAGCATAGCCCCGGGATTTTAGCTACACATATAGAATTGGGAACTGAAGAAGCATTCCTGCCTGTGATGGACACAGCCTGTCTTACAAGACTCCCTCTCGGCTCCCTGCTTCCCCCCTGGTCCCTGGGGCAGCGTGCAGCAGGGACATGCCCTCTGGCTGTTCCTCAGTCAGCAGCGCCGCAGGAGCAGGGGCCCACAGGATGCCTCGATGCTGTTTACTGTCTCTCCAGAGAAAGTCTCTGACCTCAATTGCATTTCTTGTTTTTTTATTGACCCATTTCACGCTGGTGGAGTGAATTTTCAAGGCCCGTTAGGGACATAGCGGCCACTCTTGTCCTTGTTAAATGAACATACTCGGTGCAGTCATGGATGGACACAGCCTCATCACTGGGAAGATGAGGTCTGACGCGCACCGAGTGGCCTGAGTGACCCAGCCTGCGCCTGAGTCTTCACTGTGCTCGCAGGAGCAGCTGCATGTCATGAGCAGGACCTAGGATCGGTTCCACCTCATTTGAACAGAAGGAGGGCAGACGGAGTGATTCTGCCCCTAAATTCAATTATACTTATGTTTCCTCTGGGAGACACCTCCAGGTAAGGAGGACTGCAGAAAGGAGTTGTGTAGGACAGAAAGATCGAATTGAAGGTAGAAAGAGAAAGAAAGTCACAGAGGAGGAGAAATAAGGCCTCAGGGATTTAGGGTATCATCAAACAGGGAAGATTCCCAAGAGGAAAAAGCAGACGATTAAAATTAACTCAGAGGGTGGATGGATCAGTCAGGGTGGGCTAAGTTATGTTGTAGTAACAAACAGCTCTAAAATGTCATGACTTCATTCATCAAGAGATTATTTCTCACTTAAGCTGTGTGTCTATTGTGAATGAGAGGGTCATTCTTCAATGCAGGCGAAGGGGAGACACCTCAGGATCATGGCTGCTCCCCACATCAAAGGGAATCTGAGTTCAGAAGGCTGTCACACTAGCAACTAAATGCTCTGAACCCCCCAGTGGCACATGCAGTTTGTGTCATCATGGGATGACCTGGTCCCATGGTCCCACGTCCCCACAAGGGGCCACAGTCCTGTGCTCGGGAGTCAGGGAGTGATGTCTACCTTGGGGAACTGGGAATAGGAGATTCCTCACAGGGGCTTATGCCACTGAACTGTTTTCTCAAAGGTCTCTAAACACTCTCTGATTAACATCCTAGTCCTTAAATTTTTATTACATTTATTGGGGTGATATTTGTTAATAAATCCCTCTTCCACCTACCAAAAAAAAAAAAGAGTCTAGTTCTGTTAGGAATGAGACCATTGCTCCTCAGGATTGTAGGGGAAACTAACAAAGCATGGGGAAGGACAATAAAGTAGACAAGTGATTTGTAACGAGTTAACAGCCTATGTTTTCATTTCTGTTTTCTGTACAAGTTTGAATCCTGGCCACACCTTTTATTAAATCTGTGACTGAGAGCACGTTATTTCTCACTCCATGCAATAGACGCATTACGTTATGAAAATGGGGAAAACAGTATCAGCAAATCCCCAGACTCTGCATTTTAATGAGTTAATGAGTGAGGTCAAGGGCTTAGGACAGTGCCTGACACATGTTAATAAGTATTCCATGATGTTCACCACGTCTGTTCTTCTGACAACTCAGGGAGGCGGCTGTGAGTTATGTTTAATGGGCTGGAGAGCGAGGCCTGGGAGGTTGAGAATGATCAAGGTCACACACAGAGTCCCTGATGGAGCCAGGGTTCACCATCAGGCATCTTGATTCCACTGAAGTTTATATTTCACATCCAAACTATCATCTCATTGATCCCCTCAGGAGCCGTGTGGGCTAGAAGCAATGATATCTTTCCTGTCCCTAACCCTGCTGCTACTATTACTGCCATTGCGACAGCTTCCGGGAATCATTGACAAATCACCTGCCCCTGCTTTAGACATCATGCCTAAGCCTCACAGGCTTCCCTGAGGTTACATATGACTGTCCCTTTTATACAACAACAGAAGGAGGCTCTAAGCAGCAGAGGTAGGTTTTCTCATTTCTGGAGACTGGAAGTCACCGGTGTGGGCATGGATGGTTTCTCCTGGGGCTCCCTCTTTGGCTTGTGAATGGCGGTCTTCTCCCTATGTCTTCATGTCTTCCTCCCTCTGTGTGTGTCCGTGTGTCTAATCTCCTCGTTATATAAGGACATTGGTCGTATTGGAATAAGCCCTATGCATATAAACGCATTTTACCTTCATGGCCTCTTTAAAGGTCCTATCACCAAATCAGCGTCGTTCCAAGGTCCTGAGGGTTAGGAGCTCAGCATTTGAATGTTGGGGGGGACACAGTTCCACCTGGAACAAGTAGCCTAACCTCACATGGAGTCCAGATTTCAACATAGGATATTCTGATTCCCAGCCTGCGCCAGGCTTCTGCCTTCCAGCCATTACTAAGGCTCAGCTATGTGGCCAGCACCAGGCCTCTTTCCCCTCCCTTTTTTTATATGGATATTTTTTACTGTTGGTGGTATTATAGAGTTCTCAGAGGAAGCGCTGGCTCCTTGGGACAGAGGAAGAAATTGGGGCTCCCGGTAGGGAGAAATTTCTCCCAGTTTGGTCGCCGTTGGTCACCTTGGGATAGGGTCAGGTCTCCGGACTCTTGATCAAGAAGCAATTTTCTCTCTCTCCTAGCTTGCTCCTGGGGAGATGAGGCAGCCCTTTTAAAAGGACGCCAGGTCCATCACATCCCCAACGGCAGCATTTTAAGCGTTTCAGCTACATGCAAGCATGAGGACAGGCACTTAACACACGGAAACCTAGACACAATGCCAGTTTTCTAGGAATTGGCAGCCTAGATGAAAAGGCAAGGAACGGGCAGTAAAATACAAATACCACTTGATGTTTGCTGAGAAGTGCCGTCAGTAAATCCCGGAAAAATTCAAGGGAAGATGTAAGTACCTTAGGCTGCGTATTCAGAGAGCACCTTTTTGCGAGGGTTGAAGGAATGCGTTGGGCAGTTGGGGGAGGGGGGTTAGAGTGCCAGCAACAACAGAGACAGGGGTTCTCTACACGTGTTTGTGGGACAATTTCTACTCATACTCTTCTTTATATCTTTAAAAAATGTTTTGTTAATCCTCATCAGAGGACATTTTTTCCATTACTTTACAGAGAGAGTGGAAGGGAGGTGGGGGAAGGGGGGGAGAGAGAGAGAGAGAGAGAGAGAGAGAGAGAGAGAGAGAGAGAGAGAGAGAGAGGTGAGAGAGACACATCAACTGGTTGCCTCCCCCACACCCCCAACTGGGGGCCTGGAGCGAACATGCAACCCAGGTACCTGCCCTTGAACAGGAATCAAACCTGAGACCCTGTGGTGCATGGGCTGATGCTCTAACCACTGAGGCCACCGGCCAGGGCTCTTTATATCGGATTGGCTCACCATTGTCTGCAAGGTAAAGCCCAAGATTCCTAGTTTGCATTTTGCATCTGATCTAGTTTGTGCTTCAGCTTTATTATGCACCAGTTCCCCCTTGAGTAATCATGGGCTAAGATTCAGTCCCAACGCGCCTTTCATGTCCTGCTCGGATGGAACTGTGGCAGAGAGGAAGTGCCCGGGCCGCAGGCAGCCAGGGCTGAATTCTGGCTCTGCCACTTCTTAACTAGTGGGACATTAATAAGTTATTTAATCTCTCACTTACTTGGCCCATAAAATAAGAAAAGTAATAACTACCTGGCAAGGGATATGTGAAGATTTAATGAAATGAAATATATAAAGCACCCAACTTACTGCCTACTCTATTATATACACTCAGGAAGTGGTAGTTATCATTATAATAATGATGCTTTTCTTGTGCCAGCAACTCACTTCTACTGCCTCTTAACCTAAATAATTCCCATAGCACTTTTTCATATTTATACCACAGCCTTCCATGGCTGCCCGGTATCATTTGTACAGAGAAGCCATGCAATGTGGTGTATGTAAGTAGGAATCAGCCTACTTACTTACTGTGTGGCTTTAGGCAAATTACTTGGCCACTCTGTGTCCCAATTTCCTTATGTATAAACTGGAGATGAGGACATCATCTCTTTCACAGAGATGGTTTGAAGACTGATTAAGTTTACATCATGGTGCCTGGAATATAGCACACACTCAACAAATGGTAGTTGTTATCTCTGCTTTTTAGAGGAAGAAAGAAGTCATGTAGTTTGACTGAAGATGAATAACTAGTGGGACAAGAACTTTTTTTTTCCTTTTCTTTTTTTGCCCCATCACCATTTTTGCCCCCTATACCCTTTTTGATTGACCAAAAATAGAAAAAGAAATAAAAGAGAAGAACTCATGGAACTCAAGATGGCTTCCCCCATGTGGTCAAAGATGGCTGCCCCCATGTGGACACAAGATGGCCACCAGCTTTTAGCACCAGAATTTTAAGATGATTCTATTGTCCCTGTTCTTAATCACCAGCCATTCCTACCCCCACTGCCCATAAATAAGAAATACTTCACTTCCAGGTCCTTCCCTCTGTCATTACTTGACAAAGCCTCAGGATGGGCAACAATCAGACTGGAGAGAGGACTCACTGCCTCCCACTTTCATTCACTTTATGAAGAAATCTGCATTGATGCCACCCCACTTCCTTCATCTGCCTTCAACACATACAAGTTCTACCTATGAAAACAGAGGGCTTGGTGGTGAAGAAACATGTGTAGGTCACAGAGTTAGGAGACAAATGATCAAGACCAAAATCTGGGTCACATGCAGATGACTGCTGACTTGTGAGCTTCGGCTGATCGCCAGAGCCTGTTAGGCACTGGTGTGGGAGACTGGAAAGTGTGCACGTTCCATTATGTTAGGACGTGGCCCGTATTTGTCTCTGGGCCAAGTTGTCAAATGAATGAATTCACACACCTATCTACTCAATTCCCTCTCTAGCTCTAGCATATCCTCTCTGTCTGTCTTCTCTCTCCCCATCTATCCAACAAAACCCCTGCCTCATTTTACATAGCAAGCCCTCACGGGGAGGGGAAAGTGATGAAAGCAGCTACATGCTGTATGTTTTGTCAAGAGCTGTGATAAGAGTGGGTGCTATAGGCGCCAAACAAAGCTCACATGACTAGCAAAATTGTACGTTCCACTCTATCCCAAGTGCCTCCTGCCCACACTTATTTCTTCCACACCAGCACAAAAAAAGTCACGATCACAACAAAGGCTTACTTATGTAAGGCTATAGTCATGCTCTTAGCAAGCAGCAACAATCACGAAAAGAACTTTAAATACAAATGGAACAAAGGATGGAAAGATAAAGTTGCATTCTCTAACATGAAAAGGTACTACTTTTATTTTTTGAGAAAGAAAAAAAAGTGATTCTCCATGAAATCAAGGGCAGAAAAGTAAATACTGCCCTTTCTTAATGGTCTGAAACATAGATTCAATAATATTTTCTCTTGGCCAAAAGGTATTACTTGGTACCAAACAAAGCTTGGCCTCATTTCTCTTTTCTTTGTGAATTTTGTGTTTTTTAGTTCTTCTCATTCCTCACTCTCTTACTTACCTTAAGTCTTTTGTTATTTGTTTTGGCTTGGCTTGGTTAAGTTTAAAGACACATCAGTGTTTTAAATTAAATATCCTATCTAATAAAAGTGTAATATGCAAATTGACCATCACTCCAACACACAAGATGGCTTCCCCCATGTGGTCAAAGATGGCTGCCCCCATGTGGACACAAGATGACCACCACAAGATGGCCAGCAGGGGAGGGAAGTTGGGAGGGACCAGGCCTACAAAGGAGGGCAGTTGTGGGCAATCAGGCCAGCAGGGGAGGGCAGTTAGGGGTGACCAGGCTGGCAGAGGAGGGAAGTTGGGGGCAACTGGGCCTGCAGGGAAGGGCAGATGGGGGGGATCCAGGCCTGCAGGGGAGAGCAGTTGGGGGGGACCAGGCCTGCAGGGAAGGGCAGTTGGGGGGGACCAGGCCTGCAGGGGAGGGCAGTTAGGGGTGACCAGGCCTGGAGGGGAGGGCAGTTAGGGGCAATCAGGCTGGCAGGGGAGCAGTTAGGCATCAATCAGGCTGTCAGGGGAGTGGTTAGGGGGTGATCAGGCTGGCAGGCAGAAGTGGTTAGGGGCAATCAGGAAGGCAGGCAGGTGAGCAGTTGGCAGCCAGCAGTCCTGGATTGTGAGAGGGATGTCCCAGATTGAAGAGCCTGCAGGCTGGGCTGAGGGACACACCCCCACCCCGCCCCTCCATGCACAAATTTCATGCACCAGGCCTCTAGTATATAACATATTAGGGGTTCTTTGATGTTTTTCTCATCCTTCCCTTTCCATATCTTGAGAGTCACCAAGTCTTGTTAATTCTATATCCTAAATTTCTCTCAGACTCATCTCTTTCTCAGACCAACATTAGGCACTGCAGTACTTCAAGCCCTCTTGATATGCATGGACCATTGCAATGGCATGTTGAGTATTTGATCTGCATTGGCTCCCCAGGAATGCCACTGATCCCCTACAGTGCTGCCAGAGGGACTTTTCTGAAACCCAAGTCTGATCATGCTCTGCTAGCTCTGTGGTTTCCATCTGTTAGAGGGTTAAGTCTGAGCATGGTCTGATAGACTGACCTACTATGACCTGACTTCTGCTTTTGCCTCTAATTTTGCCTCTCTCCCAGTCCAACTAAAAAGTAGAGAGGTAGCAACCCTGGGCATTTCATTGTGTTCATTGCCTGCAAAATGACCTAAACCACCTGTTCTTTGTACATACTGTTTCCTTGCCTGCTAGAAGAGCCTCCATATGTTTTGTATGCCTGTTGTCTCTTTTTTTCTAACTGCCCAAACTCAAAGATAATCTGTATCCTTGCAAAGAACATATATTAATTTCTACCCCCCACTTTTTTTTTAACTACTTAAGCATCTTATGGGTATTGCTCCCTTTACATGGATTGCATTCAAATATTATAACTTTCTTTTTATTGTAAAGTAACATATGCGCCTTGTAAGGCCTTTTCAAAAAGTAGATAAGCAGACTAAAAAATTAAAATTACTCATAACTTTATGCACTCAGTTGCAAAAATTGTTAACATTGTGGTAGACTCTCTCATCTTTTCTCCAAATGTATATAAGTATTAAGTTTGTAAAAATACAATCACGCTGTCCATATTGTTTTGTAATCGGCTTTTTGAAATGGAAGAGTATCTTGTAAGAATTATCTCCTGCCTCTAAAATTATTTTGTAATATTAATGCCAGTGTTGAAAAGGATAGCCTTAGATGAATGAAACAATTTCCTATTGTTTGAACTACAGTTATGTCCAAATGTTTCACATGACAAACAAGAAAGAAATTGCTCTCTTTATAGCTAAATCTTTGAGTGTGATTGCGATTACTTCTGTTTGACAAATTTTGACTGGAGGAATTTCTGGATCAGTGAGGATGTACAAGTGTAAGCCTTTTGATATAAATTTCTAAATTCCCTCCCCAAAAGATTCTATTAATTTGTGCCCCCAAAAGCAAAGTATATGCCCATTCCCTCACCAAGGTAATATAAACATATGCTACTTATTAACAGTTGGATAAGCAAAAATGTACACCTTGCTGATTTAACATAATCCCTCTGTGAGTTGTATTTTCCTCTGTATATTGAACTCATATATATACTTTTTTTCCTTCTGTGATTTTCTTAATTGGGTCTTCTGATTCACTTTCCACCATGGTGCTTTTTTCCCCATTGGTTATATATATCACCCTTTGTCTGTCATGCATGCCTCGCAAAAATTTTATCTCCTTTTAGCTGTCTGCCTTTGAATCTGAAAATGATTTATGATCCAATTCATTCAATCCCCATTGATTTGAAATGCTACCAGCATTATATATTGATTCATATATAGGGTGGAGAGAAAGTCGGTTTACAGTTGTGAGTACGTGATATAGTTTATTCTTGTGTTATTATTTATTAATTATCATATTTTCCATCCGAACAACCGTAAACCTATTTTTGCCTTGCCCTGTATATACTTAGGTCAGTTTATGAACGTTTAAAAATAATCCATCAGCCAGTTCTTCCAACACTACTCTCTTTTTAAATTATTCTGATTCATAGTAATATTATTCATGTTATTACTATTAATAATAATACTGTATTATTTTAATAGCTACCACTTCCTGATCATGGCCAACGTATAATATTTAAGCATACCTTACTTTAATATGTTCACAAAATATATCTGATTTGCTTTTTCAAACAACTCTGTGAAATAGGTACACCTATTATGTGCATGTTTCTGCTAAGGAAACAGAGACCTATATTACGTACTATCTAATCAAACTGAGATGAAAAATCAGGGTGACTTGACACCAAATCTTCAAACTCAAAACTATATAAATATTTCTCTTTGTTCATGTTCAATATTTTGTGCCTATTCTCAGATGATTTACTCTTGGAGATAAACTTTAAAATAACTTACTAACTTTATAAAAATAGCCTTTGAATTGTTTTAGTCAACTTTTAATATGATATATGTGTGTGTGTGTGTGTGTGTGTATATGTGTATATATATATGTATATACACACACACACACACACACACATATATATATACATATATATGTGTGTAGGAATGTATATGTGCATGTGTGTGTATATATGTTTGCTATTTTACAACCCTTTTTTTCTGAAAAGAAAACGGTTTTAATTCTGGTGATGTCTGACTAATCCATTTTTTTCATTATGGTAAATGCTTACCCTGTCATCCTAAATAATATTTTTATGTTTCTTCTAAAACATTTATATTTTTAGTTTTTATGTTTACATACATATGATCCATTTTGATAGCATAGCATAATTTTGTGACTGTTATGAGTTATTGGTCCAGGTTTATGTTTTTTTCTACAGAGATATACAGTTGTTCAAGCATCACTTATTGAAAATACTCTGTCTCCATTGAATTGCTTTAAAACCTTTCCATAAAATCAATTACACACATCTAAGTGTGGGTCTATTTCTTAACCCTTTCTTCTGTTCCTTGACCTATAAACATGTGCTTTTGCTAAAAGCTCTGGATTATTTGAAGCTGTATATTTTGCAGGTCATGCCAAAGTTTGTAATTTTGTTCTTGGCTTTCAAAAATTGTTTTCACTATTCTAGGCCTTTTGCATTTTCACATACATTTTATAATCAGCTTGTCAATTTTTATTTTAAAAACAACTCCTGGGAATTTAATTGGGATTACAATGAATCTATTGGTCAATATTGAGTCCTATTATTTTTGTAATGTTTATTAAGGTCCCTCACCTTTTCTGGTTCCTGATCTCCAATTTTTATCTGGTCGGCTCTGACAGACTTGGAAAACTCTGTATAACACATAAAAATCTTCTGCATTGCTTGCTATTCTCCTGATCTCTACAGTTCAAGAATTCATGAGGTGTCACCAGGAAGAACCAACATTTGTTCTCAGTTCTCTCAAGGTAGTCATAAAAACATTTTTTTAATCCTCATATTCATTAGTTCACCAAAAGTTATGCTGGATCCTTTACCACCTAGCCATGGTCATTGCCTCCATATTCCAATGATTGGCAGATGCCCTGAGGAATAATGTGTGAGTGTGAGCTAACCTCTCTGATTCTCTTCACTATGGACTCTGGGAACCTTGTCTCATTTCTCCCAGCAGTTCTCTTATGTCTTTTGAAAAAATATATATATATATTTTTTTCTATTTATTCTCAGTGGCAGATTGGGCTCACACAAGCTACTACATTATAGCCTGAAAGGAATTCTCCTTTTTGTATGTGATTTGCCTTTCAAGACATTTGTCCATTTCATTCCAATCATCAAGTTTATTGCCTTGAAGTTGTTTATGGTATTCACTTGTACTTTTTCAATGTTTGTAGAATCTAAGTGATGTCCTGCTTTCATTCCTGATACTGATAAATAGGCCACTCTCTCTCTTTTTCCCCCTTTATCAGTCAAGCTAAATTCTTGTCCATTTTAATAGACTTTAAAAATGAAAGGGCTTTTGTTTTCAGTGTTGCACATTTGGTAATTTTTGGTAAAACTGAACATTGCAGATAACATGTCATGGAGACTCTAGAATCTGTTGTTTTTATAAAAGGCAGGTAGCTCAGTTGTACTCACTCCGAGTTGTGTCTCCCTGTGGTATGCAGCAACTGATACCTTTGCTCAGATTTTTGGCTTTGAGCTGTTGTGGTTTTGTTTTGTTTTGTTTTGTTTTGTTTTTAGACATATCTTCTGGGTATTCCTCATATCTGCTTATTTTAGTGGTGAGCCAAAGTTTGGGGCAGACTTTATACTGAGTGTTTTGGGAGGCTCCCCTTCTCGGTGATTCCCATGAATTAAAGTTTCTCCCTTCATTTTCTGCTTCTTTAACCTCTCATTCCTGTCTACTAACACCTTAAACCAAGAGGGCCTCCCCGTTTCTGGGGCCGGAATTCCATGAGGGTTGGACAGCACCAATATCTTAGCTCTTTTTCGGTGCAGTAGCCATCTTGGAAGTATATGCTCTTCTGCAGTTTTGACCAGCTCTGTTTTATTTTGCAATGTCTTCCAATGGTTGTTTTTTTCTTTTTAATTAATTTTGTCTAGTTTTTGTCATAATTATCTGTGTAGGAAATGACCTCTCCTCATCATGTGGCCATTACTGGAAGTCATGGTCCTGATTTAATAGTATTATCCTCATACTAGTTTCCATTTATAGGTGTAGGTAAAAATTATATGCTATATTTCTCACATTTTGGGAAAAGTATAATGTTTATTACAAATTCATGAGAAACATTTTAAAACACCCCTTCCTTTTATGTACTTAAGAACGCTCAAAATGAGAAACTGTATTGCCTACAGATGAGTAAGCCTTTCCATTGGGCACTCTGGGCTTGCAGTGACTCTGGATCAGCTGGGTGATTTCCACATCCCATCCGTGATGACTCTGCATCTCAGACTTTCAGCCTATACTCACCTCCGTCTTGGTCATTCACATTTACTTAGCAAATAATGTTCTAGATCTGTAAAGTTGATCAACAAAAAGTTGCATATTGGCTGGGTCGGCATGGCTCAGTGGTTGAGTATTGACCTATGAACCAGGAGGTCCCAGTTTGATTCCCGGTCATGGCACATGCCTAGGTTGTGGGCTTGATCCCCACAAGGGGGCATGCAGGAGGCAATGATACTTGCTCATCATTGCTGTTTCTATCTCTTTCTCCCTCTCCCTTCCTCTCTGAAATCAGCAAACATATTTCTTTAAAGGTTGCATATTGTATTCTTTGATCCATTTAAATAATTCCTCTCTATCCGTTGTTATATGTTATTTCACTTTTCTGACACAACCTTCTTGAGTTTTCTCTTGTTTTCTATTGCATTTCAGTTGTCTGTGTATATAGCAGCCCTGTCCTTTACGCTCTGAATACCTGGAAGTCAGGAATTCTGCTCTGTGTCTAAAACATCTAGTCCGGTGCCTTTCACATGGTCAATTTTTATGAACTACAAAAACTGGGGGTTATTTATGGAGAAATGACCTATTAAGTTGATCCAAGAGTTTCATTTTACACATGGTGAAACAGAGAGGAGAGGTGACTTGCCTAAGGTAACACAGGAAGTGTGTGGTAGAGCAGAGACTTCTCTGGAACAAACCATGTTGTCTCCCTAAAATAGATGGAATCTAAGGCAGTCCCAATTGCCACCGCTTCCACACATATATATTCAAGTAAAATATGTACTGATTCCAAAGCAATTTCAAGCTCTAAAATGTTGAAAAGCTTTCAATTAATATACTGCTTTGTAAAATCATTTTTGGTTATTAATGACACCTACACTCGGGGCCTCTTGTTCTTAATGTTGTGTCATCCCAGGAACATGTCAATCTGTGATGGATGTGGCTAATTTAGTGATTCTTCACAACTTTGTAGAGAATCACCCTGCCAGTTTTTGGCAAGAAGGTTTGCTTTATTAAACTTGGAATCCTCCATCGAGAATAAATAATGTCTCTGTCGGTCCCATCTTAGGGATGAGTTCCAATGGCGGGAAATATATAAGCTGTCTCTTTTTCCTCAGCCATGTCTATTTGTTTTGCTATGACAACAAACACAGCATATTGGAGGAGGGATTAGGCGGAATGTCAGGAGCCCTGGGTTCTGGACAAAAGTCTGCCATTAAGTTGCTGATGACTTATTTCCCTTCTAGAGACGGCAGATTCCTTACCTTTAAATGGAAGCATTTAAATAGGCACAGAGTCTGAGCCTCCCTCAGCCATGCTTTAGAGGGCTCTAGTGAATGGATGAGGCCAGAAAAGCTTTCAGAAGCTGTATCTCTGTCTAACCCCGGAATATAAAAGGGAAGCCCCATTTTTTAGAGAAGCTTTTCCTTTAGATTCTTCCATTAAGCAGGAGGTCAAAAAATAGCACCCTTGTTGCAATAGAAGTCCTTCTCCAAATATTTCACAAAGGAAATATAGGAAATGCGTTTTACATATTCAAATGACTGAGAGATTGGGGTGAGAGGAAGCGTAAGACAAGTCTTTATATAAGAGGTGGCATTAGAGATAGTCCTAGAGGACTGAATACTGTTTTCACATTCATTGATGAATCCATCCATTCCTCTAATGCAGAGGTGGGCAACATCTGGCCCACAGGCCGTATAAGGACCAAGAAATCATTTGGTCTGGCCCTGTCAAGGCATTAGGGCTGAGTTAATTAAATGGTGGACCAAATATAGCAGGCTAATTTTTAAGTTGATAATTTTGTAAATCCCAGGAATGAATAAATATCCAAATGACCCTTGGCAGAAAAAGGGTTCCCCATCCCTGACCTAGTGTTTCATTCATTCAGTATGTGATTATTGATATCCTCCGATGTACCGGGCACTATGCTAGTCGTGGAGAAAACAGTGGTGAGCATTATGGAGCTTATGGTCTAGAGAGGAGATAGACATTAATCTAGTAATCACATGGAAGTATCATGGCAGATGACTACGACTGTTAAATAGTAAGAAAACTACAGTGTGACTTGATTTCATCCAGGGAGGGTAGGAAGGGTCTTCAGGGAGGGCCGACCTCCTTCAAGAAGTGAGTGGGGTGCTGATAGCTGACATGCCCTGGGTTAAGGGAGGTGGGGAGTGAGGTAGAGAAAAGGCCTTGAAGAGGGAGGGAGCATGGCACCCTCGTGGGATGGAAAGGAGGTCATTGAGGCTGGTGCCCAGAGACAGGAGGGGGCATGGGAAGAGGATATTTTGGGCTAAGAGAACAGGTGTGGGGAAGCATGTAGCTTGTCCTGAGAATTACAGGTAATTGCATTTGGTGCAGACTTTCAAACCCCAGTAAGGGAAGACGTTTTCCAGGGGAAAGTAGGTTGAAGTGGTGTTACAGAGCGGTTTCCTTGACAGTTTAAATAATGTGGGCATGGGCGCCATGTGTTACAGACAGAGTCTGGAAACTCACAGGCCTCGCGGCATGCTTTTATATAACCTTACATTTCTTGCCAGGTGAGAGATTTAAGAAAAAAACATTTTTAAAAAGGAAAAGAAGAAACACACCCTTCAGCAGAAGAAATGGGCTCCGTGAGGGACACAGTGTGCAGTAGCCGGATGAGTGTGGCACTGATATCACCACACATCTTGCGGGGCCTTTTATGCGGCTCGTTGTGAAAACGTGTGAGGAATGGGAGCTTAGCCTCTCCCTTTTCATCATCGATGCCGTTTGTTGTTGCTTTCTGCCTTTTTTCTTCCTTGAGGTGTCACCCGAGCAGTACAAAGTGGCACGGGGGAAAATGAAAGCATCCCTTTTTCAAAGTTGGGTTACAGTAACAGATGGCCATGTTCACTCAGCAAAGACAAATAGTTCAGGTGGTAAACACAACAGGGTTGAGAGGTACAGGAGGAAGGATTTGCCAGGATCCCTATTCATAGCTGGCTCTGGAAAGAGAACAACCTGCTTTCACAGGTGTGGGGAGGGGCACTTGAGTACCTGTGGTGGAAGGAATGTGAGAGCTGAGGAGCCCTCAAGGATGGGTTCATCCCACCCTGGGTGGTAGGTCCCATTCATGCCCCCTCAGCGTCCACATCGAATCTCTCACCAAGTCCTATCAAGTTTGATTCTTAAACCTCTGTCTGTCTCTCTCCTCTTCTACCAGTTTATACAGACCTCTATTATCTCTTGTCTGTGTTATTTCTTTTTTCTAAATTTTTATTTTCCCCATTGATCTTTCGATTTCAGTAATTAAATGTTCAAGACAGTATCCCCCAACTCAAATGAGCACAAAATAAACTGTGAAACCTAAATTCTATCTGTGCCTAAGTCTGTTCTAAAGACAATCCTTTCTTTCAGCCTTATTGGATTATAATTGACAAATAAAATTGTACATTGTAGTAATTTGATATACGTATACATTGCAAAAGGATTTCCCTCTGTCTAATTGGTTAATTAACACATCCATCACCTCACATATTTACCAGGGTTTTAGTGAGAACATTTTAGTTCTGCTCTCTTAGCAAATTTAAATTACACAATACAGTGTTATCAACTGTAGTCACAGTGTTATACATTAGACTCCCAGACCTTATCCATCTTATAATTAAATTTTTTTACTTTTTACTAACCTCTCCCTATACCCCTCTACCCCACCCCAGCTCCTGGCAACTACTTTCTACTATTTTCTACTGTTTCCATGAATTTGATTTTTTTAAAAAGAGTCCATATATAAATGATATCATGAAGTTTTTGTCTTTCTCTGTCTGGCTTATTTCACTTAGCATAATACCCTCTAGGTCGGTTCATATTGTTGCAAATAGCAGGACTTCTTTCTTTCTCGTGGCTGAATAATATTCCCCATATCCTTTACATGTGAGTAATAATGTGTGAATAATGTTCCACGTTTTCTTTATCTAGTCATCTTTTGACAAGACGCTTTGGTTGTTTTTAGATCCTGGGTATTGCAAATAATGATACTGCTGCAATGACCCTGGGAGTAAAGTTATCTGATATCCTGTTTCCATTTCCTTTTGATCTGTACACAGAAGTGGGATTGCTGGATCATGTCTCTTTTATTTCAGTAGCCTCCTAATACTCTCCTTTCCTTTGCAACTTTTCTCTTCCTAGTACCTGAGCTGCTAGCAAAGTCATCTTCCTGAAATGCAGATCTGACCATGCTGCTCTCCCATTTTACCTGTCCAAAGACTGATGGCCTACTTACAGTTCCGTGAATGTCCTGAACAATTCCATGCTTTCTCTTTCCAGCTTGCTCTGACTGGAGCAGCTTTCCTTGCTCTTACTCACCCATCAAAACCCTATTCAGCATTTCCTCTCTCTGAGGCCTGTGTTGAGCTTATCCTCAATAGCATTGAATAATTAACTACTCCTCTTTAGCATCCACAAATCTCTATGAGTTTTGCCATGAATAATTGTTATAATTATTTGTTAATGTGATAATCTCCATACTATTTGAGGGCTTCTTGAAGAAGATGGGGATTCTGCACTAGTCATTATTTGTCCCCAGAGGCCATTATGAGCTCTCTTGGCAGCAGCACTAATAGCTAATGTTTATGGAAGGTTGCTATGAGCCAGGAATTGTGCTAGAGCGTCCTTTCAGTGGCAGGGTAGTAGGAGCTTAATATAGTTTTTGTGATTCCAAGTTGCTCCTCAAATAGAGTATGATCCATTTGCTGATTCACAAATAATGGAAACAATAAATTCTGTCCTTAAAAGCACAGATTCAGTTAAGGACTGGAGATGGAAGGAACAATTAGGAGATGAATGAAAAAGTCATGTCTGCCGTCAGGAGGTTCCAGCTAACGTAAGAAATATTGATCAGATACCTGCTGTGTACCCAACCTTGGACTAAGCAATTAAGCAGGCCTTTGCTTCAATGGAGGTGCTCCACCTTGTGCAAAGTCAGTTTTTCCAATCTGCTGGCACTGGAGCTGCCACTCCCACCCACTGCCAGCACCAGCCCCATTCGCACCCACAGCCAGTGCTGGAGCCATCTCTCATACCTGCTGCTGATGCCTGGTACTGGGGCCCGATCACTCAGCACCATCAGCAGGTGCGAGCAGTGGCTGCCAGCCCTGATTGCCCCTGAGGGCTTCTCCACCTCCCCCTGCTCCTGAGGAGCAATCTGGGCAGCAGCCGCCACACACACCCACTGACGACGCTGTGTGAGGGGGCCGGCGCCTTTAGCGCATGGGAGTGGCAGCGGAGGTGGGAGCGGGGCTGCCTGCAGACAGGGGACCAGAGGCCACTGCGGAAGGGGCCGGGCAGGGGTGCAGAGGATAGGCTGAGACCTGCCCCTGTGCCTACCGCAGCCTTGCAGCCCACAGTTCCTTTCAAGGTGCATGAATTTGTGCACTGGGCCCCTCGTATTCTATAACATTTCAGCTTTGCACATGTCACCAGCTAGGAACACTTACTCTCACTTTGCAAGAGAGGTACCAGATTTGGAGAGGTTAACTGACTTGCCCAAGTTTGCATAAGTAATTCCGAGTAAAGCTCAAGTTCACCGGGATAATTTAATGCCAAAGCCTCTCCCTAGTCCATTAAATTCACAGGGTTGGAGTAAATATAAGCCATCATCCAACCCCAAGCCCCCAGTGCCTTCTTGAATTCTTGGCACCCGAGTCAGTTACGTAACAAAGGCTTGGAAAATTTGGACATGAGAATGTTGCAAGGTCAATGTATCTGTCAGAGTGTCTGTTCATCAGCCTACCAATCATTTGTCTTCCAGATACCCCCAGTGGATGAGGCTAGAGGGTATGGAAGGGGGATGTTAAGCCCTGATTATTTAGACTTTGCAAAATATGCCTCCTCCCTCTCTCCTGCTGTAGTCTACCTCTTCAAGTGCTCCTCTGGGTCCATCTGGAACCTTAAGTTCCCTTTGAAATGTATACCCCACACCCCCAAGCAGATGTGCAAGGATGTTTGCTCACTTAAAACCCTGCTCAAGAGGTTTAAGGGGTCCACACTATCTCTCCCTATCAGCCTCTCTGAAACATGCATTATCCATCCGTCCTTGAAGCGGGTCCCCTGGTGCAGTGATTAAAACGGTTATGTGTTGGATAAAACCGATGCAATTTTCCAAAAGTCATCATCTCGGCACTTCCCCCGCCACAGTGGAGCACCCGCCTCCAATTTCTGGGCTTGCTCATTTGTTTTCCTTCAGACAATCTTGAAGACACTCTTCTCAGTGACCTCTCTGCTAGGGGAAGGGAACGGTACACTCTTATCCTGATATTATGCAGACACAATGACAAATTGGTCTATTTTTTATGCTTGACAGAAATGATAGGGGTGGGAAACAGGAGAGACACATTAACTCACGATATCTTGGACCACTGGTAGGTAGAGTTTAGAAAATTTGCTTTTTCTTTCTTTCTTCTAAAGTTTCCCTCCTTATGTCTATTCTCTCGTGTTCGTCCCTCAATTAGTCCTGGAGCATGACAACATTTCCAAAGTAGGCTGCAATCCTAAATTTTTGAAGGCAGTATGACCAAGAACAAATTTGTCATTAATCTCTTAAACTGGCTCCTCCTAGCCTCTCTCTCTACAGCCCATCTTTCTTAGTGACACAATCACTCTCCAAGTTATCTGCTATCCAAATGCTGGAGTCCTTGTTACTCCACCCTCTTTTTCATTTAGCATGTCATTAAATCCTATGGATTCCTCCTTAGAAATGTGGATTTTGTTCACCTCTCTTTGCATTTCTATTGTGTGTTCCTAGTGTGGGTCTAGGATGGGGTGACTCTCCTGCATCTGTTTGTATCATCCTTGCTATCTCAATCACATTTTCTCACACTGCATAAAATTCAGTTGTTTTGCACTGAATTTTAATGAAAGTAAAGCATGGTCTCACTGATTATCTCTCAGCCCATGAGGGTGTTGGGCTGGTGTTTTTCCCTGAAAGGTACAGTCATGGAGGTGTCATTGTCTTCTATGTCTCTCAAGCCAGAAAGCAACCAAAAGAATGAGCTATAGAAGGAAGCTTGATGAGAATTTATCTTCTGTGCTCTTGATCATGGAGGGCTCAAGTGACTGAGAGATAATTCTGTGAGGTGAATTGTAAGATGGCATGGTCTACTTAGGGAAAATGGGATATCTGTAATCATGTCAGCAGTAATAATATTATTGCTTATAGTATGAATACCTGTAGACTATGGTGTTGACTGAAGGGAAATATTACCAGGACACCATTGCATTCCAAACAAGAAAAGTTTCAAAGTAAAATGCTTGAAAAAGTATGTGGTCACTTGTTCAGGGTTTTAGTTGCCAGAATTATGTTTGTAAGTAAAAATGAAAAACTGATGTAAACTGACATATGCAAAAGTGGTATTGATTATTTCGCATCATAAAATATCCAGAACTGGGGTAGATTTGAGGCTGAATAGATTCAAAGAACCCGAGTTATTTCTATCTCTCTTCTCTGCTTTCTTTGGAATATATGCTTGATCCTCAGACTCATCCTTCTCAAGTTCACGAGATTATAGCCAGCAGCAAATGGGGCATTGTGTTTCCTTATTCACATTAAGTGTGGAAATGAGATTCTATGCTGACCCCAAGATGAGTAATCAACAAGAACAGAATATGATTGGCTTGTGTGGATTTCACTGGATTCCTGAAGCCATCTGTGGCAAATAGGGAAGTTACTATGATTAGCTTAGACCAAGGTTTCTAAAACTATCACACTATTGACATTTGAAGGCCAAATAATTCTTGTCCTGGAAACGCTATCCTGTGTATTGAAGTAGCAGTATCTCTGACTCTCTAGATGTCAGTAGCATCCCTACCAGTGTTGACAAATAAAAATATCTCCACACATTGTCATGGGTCCCCTGGAACAGCAGTCACCAACCTTTCGGACTTCACGGACCACCAGTGGTTCTCGGACCACCGGTTGGCGACCACTGCCCTGGAGGATAAAGTCGCCCCCAGGTTGAGACCAAGTGATTTGAGTATTTCAGAATCCACCTCAGTGCCAGCCCTAATCAACTATCCCTCTCTTCACAAAGTTTCTCCTTTGAGAAATACATCTTTGAAGTTGTAACTTTTATTTGAAAAGTGGATGGTTTATATTTACAAGATCTTTTTTATTATATGCCCAGTCTATTGTCCAACTTAGTCTCGGATATTTGCTTCCTGAAATCAGAAGGTAGTCTGCAATGGCTACATGTCACCTACCTGTCTGCCTAGTTTTAGCTCATACTAACTATGCTACTCTCTAGCATGGGACCTCTTTAGCATCCAAATCAGAAAGATGCTATCTAAGGAGGGCAACCGGTTTCAGAGTAGTTGATGTTACTATGAGAGAGAGAAAAACAAGAGGAGGGAAAATGTGAAGTGTGGCAGCAAGCAAAGTTCTTCATACTTATTAGAATAGTTACCATTTGCTTGGCTTCCATTCTGTGAACAAGCTTTGTGCCAAATGCTTAATGTGAGTTACCTTATTTAATCCACAATAATGCACGTACTTTCTGAATTTGTATAACCACTTTACAAGGGAGGAAACTGAAGCCAAGATACGTTTTATTCTCGACGAAGGTCAGAACTATTGCATTCGTGCAGCAAGTATGACATAGAAACACTGTTTGAACCCAAACCTCTGCCACTATAAACACTATTTTTTTAGTCCAATATCTGCCAGTCTCTATGTTGCTCTCCTTTTATGAGCTCATCCCTTGGAGCTCTAACCCTCTAGGATCCTATCGTTCATGAGCGCAGGGATACTGGACACAGGGAGCAAGAGGAGGCTGGTTGGGGGCTATTCAATGAAAGCCTGAATCTGCCTTACGTACTCATCTTCACAAGGCTGCCTTCTGACACGTGATAAATCCTGCTCCCTCAAGTCACTTTCTTCAGCCACAGCTGCACACAACACAGTAATCACCATCAGCGGGGTCATCTCCAAATTGCAAAGGACAGCCCAGCAGAGGAAATTAGAACAGATAACACATACCGCCTGTCTATGTCCATCATGCCCACAGGTGCTGCCTGTAGAATTCTAACTCCATCCCTTGTATTTCTCCTTCACCTTTCTTCCCACCCCTACCACTCCCATCGTACTGGCTTGGACCACATTTTTTCAAGTCTTCCCTCTGGTCTTCCTGCTATTTTCTTTTCCTCTCCAATCCATTTTACTTAATTGGATTAATTCTCTCCCCCCCCCCCCCCCCCGCCCAAGCCACTTAACATTTCATTTCTATGTTACCAAAATTGAAGAACCAAACCAATAAACAACTAGAGTAGAAAGAAACTACGCCATGGCTTCTCACTGCATTGTCACAAAGCCCCTGGCACAGCGTCCCTATCCCTCTGTGATCTGGTCCCAGCTTCAACCTCGCTGCCCTCCTTCAGGCTGCCAGATCCCACCACACTGAGCTTCCGCATCCTTCACATCAGACTGTCTCCACTATCCTTGCCCATGCTACTCCTTCTGCTTAGGATGCTCTCTGATTACTGTCTCTGTGTCCAGGTGTCCTGCTTTGGCCATCCTACTTTCTTCCCCAGTATTACCCTGAAAGGCTAAAGTCATTGTACCCATTTTAGCCCCAAAAGGGGTCCAAAGTTATAAGATACAAGACCCAATCATGCAGTTTGTAGGTTGTAGGGCAGGGGACTGAAATCCTTACCTTCCGATCTTCTAATTTTTCATCTGAGGTAGTAATAGTCCTCATTTTTCACCACACAATTCAAGCATTAATGTGTACTGTTGACCCAAACAACGCAGGGGTTCAGAGTGCCAACCTCCCATGATTATAACATTTGACTCCCCCAAAACTTATATCTATACCCTACTGTAGATTGAAAGCCTTACAGATAACATAAACAGTTAACACATATTTTGCATGTCATATGTACGTTTTATTCTCACAATAAATTAAGCTAGGGAAAACAACATGTTACTAAGAAAATTATAAGGAAGAAAACTACATTTACAGTATTTATTGAAAAAAAAATGTGCTGATGCCACACCAGCACAGTTCAAACCCATGTTATTCAAGGTCAGCTGTATAGTCAAAACTGCACCCAGTCCCATTCTCATGCCACGTTATTTTCACACTTCAGCTGGTAATATTAGCGCAGCCCCCTTAAGAGCATTATCCACAAACCCTCTTTCCTCTTCCTTTGTCCTAAACTCAAAGGAACCATCTCTATAAGTTTAATTCTGAAGCTGCCTTGGCATTTGTATAGGCGATGCCATCTTCTGTTATCTTAATTGCATATTTGGGAAACCCACCCTGTGCCTGTTTCATATGTCATGCCATTTGGTGTTTATGACCATCATCTGAGAGTTCACAGCATACGGAAGCTCACCCACTCTGAATGCTAAGCTTATCCAATCCCTCTTCCACAACAGACAGGAGACATAACTAATAAAAATGATGACCATAATCGAGGGTCATATAAATGCCAAATACCATCGCTATTCTTCATTCTAAAGTTTCTTAATATCTCTTCTCCACCAACATAAAAGTGGAGGAGGGACAAAGCAAGATATTACTCATAAATAATCAGAAATATTTCTTCAAGCTTTGTTTCGAATCCTTCCATTAAGGGTTAAGCTTCAATTTTAGGGTCAACTTGAAGGGGAGGCAAAGTTTCAGGGATAATTGAAGTCGAAATTGTGTGACCTTTCCAAAGAACTCTCTTTGTATTTATGCATTTTTTTTCCTCCAACCAGCAATAATAATAATATGGAAAGATACAAGAATAACACTTACCTAAATCAGATGCAGATGGTTGTTTTATCAAGCAGAGGCAATTTTTATCATTTTAAAAGCTTTTGTTTTTGTAAAGGAAAGAAAATGGGCCATGTTCCCTTGCCTTTTTTTTTTTAAGAGAGGAAAAAGCATATGTTTTTTAATTTGAAATGGAGTATGAATGGTGTTATCTCCCGAGAATTGCTGTGCTGCGGTGAATTGTAGAAAATGCATTTGCTTGCAAGCTTTCTGGTAAATTCTTCTCTGACTTAGGGAGTCCGTGGCATATTGCATCAGCCTACCTTTCTAAGAGAACTGTACGCACATCCTGAGAGTCAATTTCCTGAGCCTGTTTTACTAGATCATCTTGTTTTCTTTGTTTATGTTATTGATTTAGGGGAAATCATTTGGTTGAGTATTGAGTGTTCATTTAAACGAGAATGTGGTAATATGCGGCAAGAAGCAGAGAGGGCTGGAATAGCCCTGGGACAATAAAAACCTTGTATTTGCACTACAACTTATGGTCTGCATTATCCTATTTGAACCATTGTACCCCTGAGGATTGTGGGGGCAGAGACTATTATCCCAATTTTATAGATTAGAAGTCAAAGCATGGAGGGTGTAAGTGGCTTTCTTATGGCCATCGAAGCAGGACTAGAACCTTCTCCGATCAATTTAATGTTCCCTCTTCTGCACAAAGCTGCCTCTGGATGAAAATACCAACCAGTCCATTCAGAGCACTTGGGGCACCAACTTTGTAGCTGGCACTACAGTGGAAGCAGTGACTGGTACACTGCTGGGACACAAGATGTTTACCATTGAGTGGAAAAGAAAACAGAAATGTGCAAGCTACTTTGTAAGATACGAGTATGAAACCTGCAAGGTCACGCTAGGCGGGTGATGTGGGAGGCCTCCCTCGGGAATGCACAGAAAATGGATTGATGAGATGAGCTAAGGTTTGTGGAGCAGTTACTATGTTCAAGCCACTTGACGTGGAACTTCTGTCGGTTGGTCATTCAACAAACGTTTTCCAGTTTTGACCCAAAGACGGCATTTTGGAAACTTGCAGGAAGGAAATTCTAGTTCTGGCACGTGCAACTAGTGAGCATGCGCTGTCGCTGCTGGGGGCCTCATTTTAGTCGTCTGAAAAATGTCTGTGTAGAAGAATTAACCAATTTTAAAAGTTTCTGTAAATAGTAGTGTGTAAAGTTAAATAAAATACTAACAATAACAGTTATATAATTTGGGTTTTTGTTTTTTTTTTTGTAATCTGTAGAGTTATTGTTACTATTATTATTACTAGAGGCCCGATGCATAAAATTCATGCAAGAGGCTGGGCCCCTGCTGCCACAGCTTTGTCCAGAATGATGTCCGGTCTAATTAGCATATTACGCTTTTATTATTATAGATTATTATTCTGTGGTAAGGGCTGGAGATACAGAATTGAATAAGAAAATGCTCCTAGTCTTAAGAAACTCCAAGTATCAAGAAAGATTTGCATATCCAACTCTTGCTTCATCCCTCCCTCCTGACCTCCTACCCTCTCTTCCTGCCTTCTTTTCCAATCCTTTATTCACTTGTTATTTCTTCTTTCCCTCCTTCCATCATTATTTATTGAGTGCCTCTCCGTTCCAGAGAAAACACTAGGTTCTCGATTTTCAAAAATGTATAGGCACTGACCAAGCCCTGAGGGAGGTCTCAGTCCAGAGGAGGGAATCAGTCATACTAGTCACAAGGCAGGGCTAGAAATGCTGAGATGGAGGTGACCGAGAGGCCAGGGGAGCACACACAGTTCAGTGGAAGGGGGGTTGGGGAGGATACAGAAGGCTTCTCTGTAGAGAGGAGAACTGTACTGAGCCCTCAAGTGCAATTGGCCAAACAAATGAGTACCTGCAGACTTCTCCCATTCCCCCACCCTTTGCCCACCTCCACCTCCCCCCGCCTCCCCCTCTCTTGGCCTTCACCACACTATTGGCTGTGTCTAAGGGATATGCATATATGTTCTCCAGCTAATCCCTTCCACTTGTTTATCTGCTCACCCCTCCTGGCTCTCTGTTCTTCCAGCATCCTCTCTTTTCACTCTACTTAAGCAAGTGATCCCTTTACAACGTAGATTGAATTATGTCCATTTCTGTATTAAAGTCTCTAGTGGAAACCCAAATGTCTTTAAAAAAAAAATTCCACACTTTAGTGTATAAAATGGCCCTAAAGGTACTGGCCTCGCCAAGCTCACGGGCTTCATTTTCTTACTCTCTCTGCAGCAGCCTTTCCTTGGTAAACCCCAAAGCAGTTCCAAACTCAGGACCCTTTGCCGGCTGTCCAATTACCTGGACACACTCTTGCCTGGCACTTTGATTGATTTCTCCCATCACACAGTTCTCATCAGAGAAGCCTTCCACCTTATTAAAATCGCCATCTCCCTTAATTAATCAATATTCTCTCTTATCTTATACTGTTTGTTTTTTCAGTGCATGTAAATTTCTGGGAACTTTGCATTTCTGGGAAGCTCTGTGATTAGCTTTCTCATCCACTAGAAAGTGAGCCACATATAAATGGAAACTAACCTCCCTTATTCCTTAATTTGTTTTCAGCCCTTAGAACAGAAGCGTAGCAGAGGGAGCGGGGAAAAGAATAAACTGAGAAATTAGCAGGTTCACGCTGAGTAGACAAAGATATTTTGAAACAAGAATTTAAGGACTCGTGAAGTCAAAGCAGAACACTGCTAGGCATGGGAAGCTCGCAGAGCGGAAGTCGGAGAGAGAGGGGAGAAGTGGTGGTACCATGTTCAGCTCACCAGATGCTGGTGGAAACTTACTGGGTCAAAAATGTGATACTAGGAACTGGGGTATAGAAACATCTAATGCAAACTCCTTTGTATTCAGTAGAGTGCTAAAAATGGTGAGAATAATAATAGCTAACGTGCTGGCCAGTACTGATCATTTCCTGTGTTCAGGCCCTATTCTAAGGACTCAACGTGTATTATCCCCTGGCATTTCTTTTTCAGGACAACACGATAAGTACTATTAGACTTTCCATTTTTAGAAAAGGAAATTGTGACACAAAGAAATAGAGTGACTCACCAAGATCCAGTAGGCGAAATACTTACAAACAGCTACCAATGTAAAAAACACACACACTAAAAAAGCAACCCGTGTTGCTGAAGCATTTGCCGCATCCCTCTGTAGGGCTGGAGGATAGCGATGATCTACCAGGACGCCAGAGAAGGCTGCAGGATAAGGCAGGTGGCCTTTGGTCTGTGTCTGGAGGGATGAAGAGAGCCTTGGTACTTGCAGGCTAAGGGGATGGTCTCTCCAGGATGACCACGGCTGTGAGAAACACTACAGAGATGTCAAAAAACAGTTGATGCTTAACTGCTTGAGCTCTAGAATCTGAGTTCAGAGTTTAAATCCCATTCTGATATGTACTAACTCAATGACCCTGAGATCAAGATCATAGGCTGAATTTCTTATCCTATCTAATAAAGAGGTATATGCAAGTTGAGCATCACTCCAACACACAAGATGGCCAATCCCATGTGGTCAAAGATGGCCGCCTCCATGTGGACACAAGATGGCTGCCACAAGATGGCCAGTAGGGGAGGGCAGTTGGGAGGGACCAGGCCTGCATGGGAGGGCAGTTGGGGGTGATCAGGCCTACAGGGGAGGGCAGTTAGGGGTGACCAGGCCAGCAGGGGAGGGCAGTTAGGGGTGACCAGGCCTGCAGGGGAGCAGTTAGGTGTCGATCAGGCTGGCAGTGGAATGGTTAGGGGGTGATCGGTTAGGAGCCAGCAGTCCTGGATTGTGAGAGGGATGTCCCAGATTGGAGAAGGTGCAGGCTGGGCTGTGGGACACACACACACCCCGTGCACGAATTTCGTGCACCAGGCCTCTGGTTCTATAATAAGAAATTGCACCTTTTGCAATTGGGGAGTGCTAAGAATTTCTGTGAACCTTGCATTTGAAGCATAGCAAATCACCAAAGAAATATAATCTGATGTAGGTGTGTAAAAAGTGATCTGAGACTAGTTCACTGAGAGCTAAGAATGTGAAAAGTTTGAACTTCGTTCCATAGACCACAGGTGTTAAACTCACCTAAAGTGGGTGAGTGCAGTAGGCAGGAATAAGTTGTGGTTTTGGGGTGAATAAACAGGGAACCTCAAAGTATTATTATTTTATGATTATTATTATACACAGTTCATAGCTAAATAAAACAAAATCCTATTAAGAGTCAAAAGCAATCCTCTGGCAATTAATATGAGACGTCAGTAGAAACAGCAGTGATCTTTTGAAACAAAACAATCATTCCAATTTATTTTTGGAGATATCATTCAAGCAACAGTGTGGAAAATGGGTGTTGGTAGCTGGTACTTAAGTCAGGAGGTCATTTTGAAGGTTATTGAAATCAAATGAGCTGCAAGCACGGAACAAAAGGAATTACAGAGAATCCAAGAAGACAAGGGTGATTGGACCAGCACTGGGGTCAAGGGGAAAACATGAGGCAGAACCAAAACTGAAAATGAGAAAATACACACTGTGGCTATCATAAAAAATAACCCCAAATTCCCAAAGGTTCTAAAGTTGTCCAAAGCCACACTTGGGGTAACTAGGTTTGCTCCAGAAGACCCAGATGACATTCGGGGCCTAGAGTTGGTGATGTCGCTGACAAGAGTCTGAGAAGGTGAAGACCTCTGTCCCAGGTGATGTTGGTGCCTGTGCTCCAATATGCATCATGTAGTTAAGGAGGCAGAAACAAAACAGGCTTTAAAATGTCAACATCGAATATCAGAGACTGGCATTTAGAAAAGGTGATGGGGTGACCAATGAAGACTTCCTCCCATAGTGCATCAGCTGCTTCTACATCAGAGGAGGAAAGTCTGTCTTCGAAGCATCACAAACCTGTGTCTTCCACGGAAACAGTTATTGAAATAATTCTTCCCAATTGACTTCATTGAGCACCATTGCGCAAATGATTGTACTCTGGGCAGGGTGAGGGATGTTAAGATCAAACTCCACCCCCTTTAGCCTGCATTGTCTCTAGTTTTACACTGTCCAGTATAGTAACCACTAGGCACATGGGGCTGGTGAGTGCTTGAAATGTGACTAATCTAAATTGAGATGCACTCTAAATGTGTAATACACTCTGGGATTTAAGATTCTGAATTTAAAAATGTGAGATATCTTAATATATTTTAATTTATTAGATGTTGAAATAATCATATTTTGGACATGCTGAGTTAAATATATTATTAACATTAATTTCATCTGTTTCTTTTTACTTTTCTAATGTGGCTACTTTAAAAAAATGCAATTGGCTTTCATTTGTAGCTCATTATATTTCTTTTGGATGGTGCTGTTCTAGATGGTGCTATCCAATGAGACTTCCTGCTGCCCCTAGAATAGCTGGCATCTGAATGCCTCACATCTTACCCCATGATCATCTGTCCAAAACCCTGAAACCCACCTGAAAGAACATTGCTTCAACTCATCCTTTTCTGACATCTCTAATTGCATGTGATTGTCTCTCTTGAACTTCTAGAAGAATTTATTTTTATGATATATTTCTCTTAGCGTTCTCTGTATTTTTTTCATTTATTTTACCAGGATATAAATTCTTTGAAGGCAAGCATCATATATGTAACACATTTTATGACCCATGGAGCCTAGCATAGTGCTACATATGTATATTTTCTTCTGAATTTAAAATAATATAAAGATTCTATAATTGGCTATGGAATCATGATGCTTCAGGAATCCCTTAAACTCTGATATACAAAAGGGAGACATTTATCCCCTTGTGTTTGCTTTTGTGATGGTATAGCTACTAATGTAGACTGTCAACAGCTTTGGATCGGGGGGAAATAGATGAAAAATGAGTTCCTAAAAATAGGGAAGCTTAAACTTGGAATAGAGGCCATAAAAGAGAAGTTAAGAAAACATGCATCCATGTACAAGACAGTGGAGAGAAAGAGAGAGAGAGACAGACAGACAAACGGGGGTTGGATAATGCTGATCTCCTCCTCTGTTAGGGAACAGCACAAGTCCAACTGGTCAGCTTTTAGATGTAGTACTCGACGTAGTCTAATTCCTGCAACCTACAACCCTCACCTTTCAATGGTTTAATGAGATAAACATTTAAAGTTCATTAAGGAGTCAGAAAAAAAACACGTTTGCAACCCAATTCCATGTGGAGAAACCAGGAGTGGAGGACATGCTCTGCTCTGCACAGCCATTCAGGGACCCGTACTCCCATCATTTCCATCATGCTGTGTCTTCTCCCTCCTCCAGGGCAGCGGAGAACTCTCCATTCAACTATTGCAAAAGGCAGAAAGAGAGGCTGGGAGGTTGGTTTATCAACGGGCTAGTCCCTGAAGTGTAGCAAGTAAGATCCATCTACATCCCATTGAACCAAACTTGGTCATGTGGCCATGCCAGACTTTAAAGGGTGGTGAAAAAACACGGCTTGGATGTGGGTTGAAGCTGAGGAGCAGATCATGTTGGGTCATGTAGGTGAACACTGGGGTCTTTAGCACAGTAGAGCAGTTGTAAGACAGGCCTTTCCTGTTTGTTCTTTCACACAGTCCTTTAATACAGGATTTCTCAACCTTGAGGCTGTTGACATTTCGGGCTGGACAGTTCTTTGTTATACAGGGCTATCCTGTGCAGTGTAGATTGTTTTCTAGCATTCCTGGCCTCTGCCTTCTAGATAGAACTCCTCCTACCCCATCATGTCAATCAAATGTCCCCAAATACTTCCATATGTTCTACATGAGGGAGGCGTGGAGGAATAACGTCTGGTTTAATTTAATATTCCTTTATTGAGTATCTTCTGAATGTCATGAAATATATCATATTTGCTCAAGTGGTAAAATGATAGAATTTTTTATTTAAAGGCATCAGTAGTCTTTTTTCCCCCCTTATCCTTTATACACAGCCATCCTTCAAGCATCACACCAGGGAGCAAACTGCAGACAACAGATCTTACCACTTATGTGCCTTCACAGAATATTTATCTCTACTTTCATTTCCCTGGTTCTCTTGTCTCAGGATCAATAATTTACCTCTGGATTATCTTCTATTTTTAATCCCTCTTTAGTCATCTTGTTCTAGAACATTGAGTTCACCTTCCCACAACACTGGAGTCATCATGTTTAGTCCGGGATGCAGTTGATTTCCTCTTTTCTAACAGGAAATAGAAATCATATAGGAACTAAAAGTACCATATCCTAGGAATGTCAAAATATTGCCACTCATGCTGATGTTACCACATCCTGCAGCTTTGTAGCCATCACTCACCAATCACAATGCTCTTTTCTCCTGAACCCGGAGTCCACTCAGAATCTAGGCAATGCTGTCAGTCACTGTTGATTGACCGGGATTGTAACAGGATATTAAAGTGGTTTGGTCTCCAATCTCTGGTCCAGCTCCTTTATTCTAGAGATAAAGAAACTGAGACCCAGGTGGTGGAATGAATGGATTGCCCAGGTCACACATAGTTTTAGCTTTCTGGCCTCTTATTTTTTGCTTCTGCCTTGGTGGTATGAATGAACAAGACTTGCCCAAGTCCTGTGAGACTTTTTTTGGAAGTATAGCCTTGGAAAGCTTGCTGACAGTTGGAGCATGGCTTACAAGGGTGGTTGAAGTGAACTTGTGTTGAACCGGAGTCTGTTTTCTTTGCTTTTTGAACAAACAACATATATTGAGCAGAAATTGCAGGGGTATAATCACCTCCTGCCACTAGGATTTTTAAAAGATCAAAGAGAAAATAAGATTCTGAATGCTAACTAAATGTCTGAATTTAAAATTCAAGAAATATGAGAAGCAATCCCCCACAAGAATAGGGTTAACAGCAGCGGAATGTGTGGAGGGTGAACGTGGCCTGTATACCTGAATGATAGGATTCAGTGTTAGCCACAGCCTTTATAGAAGAAAAAAAAAATTCGTCAGAGTCTGGTGGGAAATAGAAGCTGTTTATGCTTTATCGTTTGAATACAATAAAATACATTGGGAAGAAACATTGATCCTGGTTTAGTTTCTCATCTAGGTTTTATTTCTCTAGCCTCAGCTTTCCTGGCTGGGACTCTACCATCCATGTTTATGTCAAATGGGCTGATGTTCAATAATTATAGGTCTCCCCAGGAAAATGGCTTTACAGAGGAATTTTATAAAGGTTTTAAAGATTTTATGACGAAGGATTCAGCCCTTCCACCGTTATTAGTTTTAAAAGGTGCTCTGTAGCCATTGCTCAGAGCACAGCTATCGATTCCTTTTCAAAGGGGAGACCGACTGGTCCACCCACGTGAGCGCCGTATCTTGGCATCTTTTAAAGGGAGGTGATAACATGGTGAAATAAAAGGGCCATTTTCCTTGTTAGAAGGCCTCTTATCCCAGCTAATGGTGACAGAATAAACTTTAGGCCTATAGGAAACAGTCACCACAAATGTCACCTGGGTTTTAACAGTTACATCAGAGGCTGTAATGAACTTCATGGTGTGACAGGAAGTTTGCTCAAGAGGTAATTGCTGAACTTGTTAAATAGACAACCTCCTAAATATCTCTCGACTCGATCATTTCTTCTCCACCATCCCTGTCTTTGCCACCTTCTCCTTCTCCTTAGGTTGCCACTATTGAAACTGCCCCAATGGGTCTCTCTCCTAGTTGTGGGTGCCCCTGCTAAAATGATTTAGTGCCTCTGTTGCTTCTGGGAGTGAATCCAAATGGCACCATCTGCAGGCTGAGCCTGTGGCATCTCATTGTTATATACTTTGTCTCTTAACTTGTTCCCACATGGACCTCATGAACCAGCCTAACACATTGACGATCATATCATATCTCAGTTAGTGAAATAAAATAGTTTATGGTGTGTCATTCAAGGCAGCTGTCCAGTCTAACCTAAGGCCTAGAAGTTTTAGAGCCAGACATACCAGTTTTAATTTTTATTTCCTCACTTAGTGAATGACCTTGAGAAAAATCATTGAATCTCTGAAATCCTGTGTCCTAAAATAAGCATAATAATAATAAGAACAAACAGATGTGAGGGGCCATAGTAGCTGGCATATCATTGTTATGCCATAGAAAGGTACTTTATTTCCCTATCTTACCTAATAGTAGAGAAACATGTAAATTGACCATACCTCCGCTATGCCCACAGCCAATCAGAGTGAGTATGCAAATTAGCCCAACAAAGATGGCCATTGGAGGGGTTGGGGTTGGGAGTCCCCTTCCCAAGCCTAAAGCCTGGGGCAGAGGCTTTAGGCTTGGGAAGGGGCTGAGCCGGCAATGATCGGAGGGAAGGGGAAAAAATCAATGGAAACATATCCTCAGGTGAGGATAAAAAGAAAAATAAAGAAAGAAATGTCATATCCTATGAAAGACACATCTTGAAAATGCCTAAAGAAAGTCATTTTTTCATGGTGAAGGGACTGGAGTCCGTGTTGATGAAAATACCTTGGCGGCTGTGGTGACTGGCAGTGGCTGCAGAGTGGGGTGATGGGGCTGGCACCTTCCCCTGATCAGCCCAGTCGCCTCCCATGGGGAGCGGACCTAAGCCATTAGTAGGACATCTCCTGAGGGCTCTCAGTATATGAGAGGGGGCAGGCTGGACTGAGGGACCCCTCCCCAGTGCACGAATTTCGTGCACCAGGCTCCTAGTGTTATATAAGATATTGATATAGCATATGAATGGCGAGGCAGGCAGGTTGAAACGTCTCAGTTTTCTCATCTGTAAAATAGATATCATGAAATAGGCCTCAGTGGGTATTAGGATGAAATGTGAAAATAGATATAACATGTCCAGTACCATGCCCCCCAAAATGTTAGATATTATTACTCTTATGACCTCTGTATAATAAAATAGCACTAAAACGTCATTTCAACTACAGTGTTGGTAGTGAGTGAGAGTTGAATTCATGCTTGTGGGTCATTCTTTTTTTGAATGAGTATTCTTTTAAGTTACCATTGTGGTCCAACTATGGCTCCAGGTGACAGAGGCAGAGGTGAATGTTATACCTCTGTACAACAAGTGATGATTTTCAAAAAGGCAGAACAGGAAATAGGCATGTGGGAAACACTCAACCAATGTTCTGCAGACATAAAAATGTGCAAACCAATGGCAGCAAAGAAAGCTTCATGGGAGTATTGGCGAGTTGAGCATGAAGGAGGAGTGCTGTCCCAAGCAGGTAGTGGTTAGAGTAAGGACATTCTGGAAACAGATAACAATTTGAGCACAGGCACAGGGAGGGGAAAGGTGTGGAGATCCTGGAGCCCAGGTGAAGGGAGGGAAATGGGATGCCACAGGCCTGGAAGCATCAGTTGGCAAGAGATGGAAGCTTAATCTGGAGGTGATGGAGATAGTGAAGTCTTTTGAACTACAGAGTGACCTGGTCAGGAACAGGCTTAGAAAAATGAGTCCAAAATAAAGTATAGGAGGAGGGACCAGATGAAGATTGGGAGATCAGTTGGAAGGCTGTTGTAATAGTCCAGCTAGGTTAACAAGGAAACTAAGGTGCTGCTAGTAGAGATAAAAAGGAAGTCCAGATGTGAGACAGACTGCAGCTGTTCTAAGAGAAAAAACATTTAGCCAGTTATTACTAAGTGGGGAAGACTGTACTCTTCATTAATTATCAGCGTGTTCTGGTGTATAAACCCAATAATGACCTTGATGTTGAAACTAGAAAAGTTTGTCTCATCAAAAACAAATTTGATTAGTGAATAAGGTCAAGTGAATTTCTATGGTCTCACTACAGGAGACATTGGAACGAAGATGAAAATGCAGGTTGGTCTGTGGAAAACAGAATGGAGGTTCCTCAAAAATTTAAAAATAGATCTACCATATGACTCAGCAATTTTGCTTCTGGGTATATCCCCAAAGGAAATGAAAACAGGACTTCAATGAGATTTATGCACACCCATGCTTATTGCAGCATTATTTACAATAGCAAAGACAACCCAAATGCCCTTCAACAGATGAATGGATGGACAAGGATATGGTACATATACAATGGAATGTTATTATTCACTCAGCCATGAAAAAGGAGGATATCCTGTCATTTTCAACAAGATGATGGACCTTGAGCACATTATGCTAAATGAATAAGACAGAGAAAGACAAGAACTGTATATCACTTATATACGGAATCTAAAAAGTCAAGCCTGTTAAAATAAAAACAAAACAGAGAATAAAATGATGGTTACCAGAGGATGGGGAGACAGGCATAAGATTGATAGTGCTTAAGAGTACAAACTAGTGACAGGTAGTAAATAGCCATAGAAATCTAACACACAGTATAATGAACATACACAATAATACTCTTCTATAATTATGTAATGTAATAAATATTGCTTCAGTGGAAATCATATTATCCTATATTATAAAAGCCTAATATGCTAAGTGTCTGGTTGTCTGGTCGGCCGTTCAACCAATCAAAGCGTAATATGCTAATGATATGCTAAGGCCGCTCAACCACTCCTTATGATGTGCACTGACCACCAGGGAGCAGACTCTCTGACTGGTAGGAGTTGCTGCTGGGGTCTGGCCAATTGGCTGGTCAACCTCCCACGTCCCTCCCTGGCTCCTTTCATGCACTGGTAGGGTCCATTGACCTGGCCTATGCCCTCTTGCAATCCAGGACCCCTCAGGCAATGTCAGAGAGCCGGTTTCAGCCTGCTCCCGCAGGCCAGGCCAAGGGACCCCACTGGTGCACAAATCCGTGCACCGGGCCTCTAGTAATATATAAATGTATGCATGTAACACTGCACACCTTAGATTTAGATAAACGTTACATTTATCAAATTAAAAGAAAAGAATGTAGGTCAATCTGGACCCAAAATTTATGTGCTGTCCACACGTGTGTTCCCCACACTGCCTACTGGAGAGATGTGTGCTAGAGCACTTCTCTCTGCTGTGTGAGGTGAGCAGGAACATCAAGTTCATGGAGGAGTGGAATGGAGCCAAAGCCACACAGATTTGATCACACAAAGCCTAGTGTCAAACGCAATGGCCTTGGAGCCTGTGGGCAATGGGGGATGCTTGGAGAATCTATATTTCTCTGTCTTTCTGTCTCTCTTTCTCTGACTCTGTATTGTCTTCATATGTAATCCTGGAGTGGGCTGATGGCTGTCATTTTTTTCCATTCTTTTTTATTATAGTTAATATAAGTAATTTCTATGTCAGGAACTATGCTAAGAGCTTATGGTCATTTGCTTACTTAATTTATAACAGATTTATGAGGTAGGTATTAATGTAATGATCACTAATACTATTACTGGTATCCCCCGCTTAATGTGAAATCAAGGTTTATGGAAAGTAAGCAAGCTGCCTAGAGCATAGTTTCTTCATTGACTGGATGAATACAGATCAAGTGTGTATTAGTGACAGGGTGAGAACCACAACCAGTGCCTTCATGTCTCCATGGGTTAATCCTGTAACCACCATGCAATATTTTATAACTTGTCTATTAGTTCCTTTTATTTAAGATAAAATGTATTTTATATATCTGTAAATTTATTAACATAGGCTATGAAATATTCTTTACAAATAATATTGTCATATAACTCTCACTGTTCATAGAAATAAAAGGCCATTTTGTTTTTTTAAAACTTTTATTATGAAATAAATGCATACATATGGTAAAAAGTTAAATGGTTTAAATGGTGAAATGATAAAAAAAAAAAAACAACAAGTCTCAGTGAAAAGTCAGCCTCATATCCACACCCCAAAGAATACTACTGCCAACTGCGTGTGTGTGTGTGTGTGTGTGTGTGTGTGTGTGTGTGAATCTTTCCAGAAATGTTGAAAGCACAAGCAAGCACAGT
Organism: Cnephaeus nilssonii; assembly: GCF_951640355.1. NCBI lineage: Eukaryota > Metazoa > Chordata > Mammalia > Chiroptera > Vespertilionidae > Cnephaeus > Cnephaeus nilssonii. The sequence continues at coordinate 13,709,537 of NC_137085.1, forward strand.
GTATGTATCTTTTAAGTAATTTGTTAAAAACAGGAGAGATCATACTATCTATTGTTTTGGACATTGATTGCGTTATTTTTCCCTAAATGTGGATTAAAGATCCTTCTATCATGGCACTTAAGAAAATTCTTAGTCTTTTGAATGGCTATAAAGTATCCATTGTATGAATATACCTTCTATTCCGTTATTGGTTTTATTTGTCATGTATGGACATTCTAAGAAAATTGGTACATGCATTTGATCAACAGTAACTACAGGACAAATTCTTCGAGGTTAAATTGCTGGGTAAAATAATCTGTACGTGTTTAATTTTAATTGAGATAGCCAAATTGGCTGTAATACATGCATTCATTAGCAGTACATGAGAATGCCTGATTTCCTATATACTTGTTAACACTTTTTGATCTGTGGCAAAACGATAATAAAAATGGTATCTAGATTTTATTTTAATTTGCTTTCCTTAAATAATGAGACATTTTGGAAATATTTCTCTTATACATATTGCCTAGCTATTTGTATGTATCTGTGCATGAGTGAATTTTTCTATGAACTGTTCTTTTATGTCCTTTCCAGTTTCCCATTGAGCAGTAGCTGTGTGTTTTTTAATATATTTTATTGATTTTTTTACAGAGAGGAAGGGAGAGGGATAGAGTTAGAAACATCGATGAGAGAGAAACATTGATCAGCTGCCTCCTGCACACTCCCCACTGGGGATGTGCCCGCAACCAAAGTACATGCCCTTGACCAGAATCGAGCCTGAGACCCTTCAGTCCACAGGCTGACGCTCTATCCACTGAGCCAAACTGGTTAGGGCCAGTAGCTTTTTTTTCTTAGTGATTGGCAAGAGTTCCTAATAGATTAAGGAAATTAGCTATATTCCCTGTGTGTTGCAAATCAAGTTTTCATGTTTGTGTTTTTTTTTATTTTGGATATAGCTTTCTATATCTCACAGAAGGATTTATGTAGGTATACCTAATAATCTATATTTGAGTACTTTGTAGTTTTAGGTTAAATGTAGTAAGGCCTTCCTGCCTCAGAATTTCTTTTAAGGATGGTTTTTCTTCATGTTCACAGTTGCACACTTTATCTCAAATCTTTGCTCCAGCTAGAAGTTATTTTGGTGTGAAAGAAATAAGATAATAATTTAGTTTTTATTCTCTCCTCACACCAAATGTTTAGTTTGTTGTCCAAAGAAATTCTGTTCAGTAGATCATCTTTTCCCCTCAAAATTTTAAGGTACATTTGGGCCTATTTGGGGATATTATGAAGTTCCATTAAGTTGTTAGATGATTCTTGCTACGGTAACACGTAGTTTATTGCTGTATCCTTGTTGGTGCATTAGAGGCCCCTCTCATTTCTCTTCTTGTTCAAAAACGGTTCTGGCAGTTTCCTCATGCTTATTTTCCAGATGAAATATTATATTAATGTGTTTGTTATGATTACATTGAATATTTAGATGAATATAATTGATTTTCTAAACCATTTATGCCTTCTTATACAAGAATAAGGTATGTCTATACACTTACTAAAGTCTTCTTTCATGGTTATCAGTAGAGTTTTAAAGGTGTTTTTCATTTAGGCCTTGTACATATCTTGTTAAGTTGATCTAGGCAATTAATTTTTATTATTACTTTTATAGATGAGGTGTGTTCTCACATTAAATTTATATTAACAATTATGTGTTCCTGAATTCTTATTAAAAATTTAACCAATTATCTTATAAATTATCTTACTCCTTATAATTTAAGTCTTTGCTCTGAGTTTTTAATATATAGTTATTATAGGTGTTGATAATAATTTTCAATCTTTCCATTTTTATATATCTTATTTTCTTCTCTTCTCTATGCTCAATGGCTAATACTTCCAGAGCATGTTAAATAATAACACAGTATTTTCCTTGCCTTGTTCTTTATTCTAATGAACATGCTTCTATTGTTACAAAATTAACAACCTTTTGCTTGACGTAGGGTTAAGGAAGTATCCATCTACTTTATATTTTATTAAGCATCTTAAAAGCGAGGTATAGATAAATGTAAACATTTACCTGTTTCAGTATTGGGATAACTCATACTGAGCCTCTTTTCCTTTGATATATTAAGATATTGAATAATATTAATTTAATACTTAATCTTGAATAGTTTCCTTCCTAGTTGGTTATCTGTTGTTATGTATGAATTCAGGTAAAAAATTATATTTGCTAAAAATTTAGGATTTTTATGTCAATATTCAGAAATGAGATTTATCTGCATTTTCCTATTTTGTCCTAATTATCTGGTTTTGGTATTGATATTGTCTTTATTTCTAATCACCTATCCCTTTTCTCAACACACAAACACACATACACTTCTTTTAAGTTGATAGTTAATGAATGGTCTATTTTTCCTCAAAAAAAAAAAACAAAAAACAACCTTTCATTTTATTTATTAAGTCTACTGTGTTTCTGTTTTCAGAATCATTAATTTTGTTTTTTACTTATACATTTTCATCTCTTGCCTTCATCTTAGTTTATTTCTAACCTTTTAAGTTGGATAATTAATTCATTTATTTTCATTTTTTATATAGTGGTGTGTATAAAGCTATGAATTGGTCTCCAAGCATAATTATAACTCTACTTGAGGCCCAGTGCACAAAATTCATGCACAGAGTGGGGGGGTCCCCTCAGCCCAGCCTGCACCCTCTCCAATCTGGGACTGCTGGCTCCTAACTGCTCACTTGCCAAATTGCCCTAACTGCCCCCCCCCCGCCATCCTGGTCGCCCCTCACTGCCCCCCTCTGCTGACTTGGTTGCCCCAGACTACCCCCCCCTGCCAGTCTGGTCACCCCTCACAGACACCCCTGCCTTCCTGGTCACCCCCAACTGCTTCGTGCTGGCCTGGTTATCCCTCACTGCCCCCCTTCTGGCCTGGTCACCCCATACAGCCTGCTGTTTGGTTGTTTGGTCGCCCCTCACTGCCCCCCTGCCAGCATGGTTGCCCCATGCAGCCTGCTGTTCAGTCATTTGGTCATCCCTCACTAACTCCCCTGCTGGCCTGGTCGCCCCACGCAGCCTGCTATTCAGTTTTTTGGTTGTCCCTCACTAACCCCCCTGCTGGCCTTGTCACCCCATGCAGCCTGTTGTTCAGTCATTACTGTGAGGGCGTCTTGACCAATTTGCATATTACTCTTTTCTTAGTATCCTATCTAATAAAGAGGGAACATGCTAATTGACCATCACACCCTCACAAAGATGGTGTGACCAGGCCAGAAGGAGGGAATATGCTAATTGACTGCCATGCCATCAAAGATGGCGGCATCCACAGTCAATAAGGAGGGAATATGCTAATTGACTGCCACTCCCTCAAAGATGGCAGTGCCCACAGCCACAAGATGGCGGTGCCCAGTCCCCTCAACCCACCAGGGCGGCAGGCGCCTGCCTCCGGAGTCCCCCAGTCCCTTCAGCCCCCGAGCTGCCCAGGGCCAGCCCAAGGCACAGGCAAGCCTCGGATGGCGGCTGCACAGCCACCCAGGGCCACCTGAGGCTCAGGTAACCAGGGCTGGCTGAGGATTGCGCTGCCAGCAGTGGCAGCAGCAGATTTGTGATGGGTGCGTCGCCTTCTCCTGATTGCCGGGTTGCCTCCTGCCCCTGAGGGCTCCAACACTGTGAGAGGGGGCAGGCCAGGCTGAGGGACTCCCCATGCACTGGGCCTCTAGTAGGTTATATAAGGCCCTACTACTGGCATTTCCATTATTGTTATTTTCAGCAATTTTAGCTGTGCTTTTCTCTTTGTTCTGGGGTCATTCAAAGAAGAGGGTGGGGTTGGTGGGCTTTCCATTCTCGCCCCTGTCCTTGCAAACCCACTATGATTTTATTGTGACCAGCAAATATAATCTTCCTATTTCAACTTTTGATCAGTTACTGAGGTTCTAATAGTAACAAATTCAAGTTTGAGATATGTAAATGCTCCTTGGGCACTTATAAACAATGGCTACTTGCTGTACACTGGTATAAAAGTAATAATTCCTGCTTCATTGGTTATACTATTTAGGCAGTATCTCATCTATTTTTTTCTTCTACTTGCTAGAAGAAAAGTGTCTTTCTTAATCTGAAAGTTTAATTAAGAAGCCTTACCAATGTTGTGTTTATGTACTAATTTTGACATTTTCTACATTTTAAAAAATACATTTGTATTGATTTCAGAGAGGAAAGAGGAGAGAGACAGAAACATCAGTAATGAGAGAGAATCATTGATCAGCTGCCTCCTGCATGTCCCACACTGGGGATTGAGCCCACAACCTGGGCATGTGCCCTGACTGGGAACTGAACCATGATCTCCTGGTTCATAGGTTGACACTCAACCACTGAGTTACAATGGCTGGGCTCCACATTTTTAAAAATATAAATGCTGTGATATTAGGAACATAAATATCCATGGCAATGAGATCTCTATCATTGTATCATTAGAAAGTACCTTTATTTGCCTCATTTAGTTCTTTTTCTCTTGATTTTGATTTGTGCTTGCAACTTAATCCCTGGTTTATTTTGAATAATATGCCTTTATTCGGTATTTTAAAATCTTTCAAAGGCACATGTTTTAACTGCTTAAACTGCATTATTTTAAACTGCATTTTTTACTAAATCAATATGATGGTCTTTTTAGATAATTTATTTATGGCCTTATCTCATTGTAATTAAATACTATGTCTCAATTTTGTTTTTGTTCTATCATGTTATCTTATGTTAATATCTTATTTTTGTTCCCATTATATTTCCCATTATTTGTTTTTGGATATGTGCTGCTTTTATTAATTCTGTATTTCTGATTTCCTCCTGGTAAGTTAAACAGAAAAATAATAACCTATTTTTTTACAATTATAGTTAGTAATAATATTATGCTTTTCTCAATATAATAAACATAAATAATATTTATAGAATCCTCCCACCACAGTGAAAATAAGAAAAATTAGCACACACGTACATACACTCAGACATACACACTCTTCCTTCCACCTCCCATATTCACATTTCCTGTTTTTGTTAGTTTGATTGGCATATGTATCTTCATGGGTAATAACAGTTAAGTGCTCACAATTCTTTAACTTTACTTCTACACACCGAATAAAGTCAGTGCAGAAGCATTTGTTTCCGTCATTCCTCCTTTCTATGCATTTTAGTTGGCTTCATTTCTTAGTCAACTGGATTTTATGAGCATGTCTCTTTTCAAGAAAGTCTCATGGATGATATTTCCTGACTTCTGCCACATATACTAGTAAAAATGCCTTTCAGTTGCCTTTATGGAATAAAATTCTTGTGCTACCTTTCTTTCCCTTGGACCAGGGTGGACATGGCTGTCCACTGGGCTTCACTGTCTGCTTGCTCGGGGTGTTGCCCAGATGAAAGCAGCAGCCAGTCTGTTCCTCACGCCCGCTCTGGAGGGGCCTGTGTGTGTGTTAGAACGCCTGGAGGAGGTGTTTCTTCAACTCAACATTTTTTCTGTTACGTTATAAAAATATTGGGGTTTTTTTGTCTAATTTGTCCTCCTTTTTAGGAACATTAATCATTAGTTTTTCCTCTTCTATATTTCACAGCTCTGTTTTTCTTATGACCACTTTTACTCTTTTTGTTTTTTTTCATGTTATATTATTTTTCTAAACCTGGTTTTTGGTGTTCAGTGAAGTCTTACCTCTAGTTTTTAAAAACTTCTCATGATGATTTAATTTTTCTAATGGAATTCTAATTATTAGTTTATTATCCTCTACTCTTTTGCAAGTCCTCTTCCCTGGCTTTATTCCTCGCCTTAGTGATCCATTTCTCCATTTCTGTAAGAATCTCTCTTGTGCTTCCCTTCAATTCCTATACGGTCATGGTTGTCTAGGTGATGACTTAGATCTGGTTCTCTGCGTTCAGCTAATTATGCTGTGTGAAAAAAATTACAGAGGTGATCCAGCCACAAACCTGTGTTCCAGAGAGGGGTGCGGGAGGTGAACTCAGAGACCGCTGTGAAGGGCATGGCTGCAGGTCCTAGGAGATGGGTCAGGTCAGAGTTTTCACCATCTGATTTTCCAGGCTTATAATGAGTGAGCATCTTATATAACATAGCTCTGTGCAGTAGCTCATCTAATCGTCATGAGTGAAATCATCTCTTCATATCATCACCTCACCAGCTACCCCCACATCCATGCCTAGAGCAAATATTGTCAGTGCCTCGGCTAAAGAACTGTCAGGCTTTTCCCACGGTGACCCCAGAATCGTTGAAGCTTAAAAAGATGCCCAACCACCGCACAGCTATTAGAAGGGCTGATACAAAAAGCAGGCAATCCCAAATGCTGGTAAGAATACAGAACAGCGGGAACTCTCTGTTGCTGCCGCTATGAATGCAAATGCCACTTTGAAAGATAGTTTGGCAGTGTCTTAGAAAATCAAATGGAGTCTCACCATGCCAGGGAACATTTGTGCACCTAGGCTGTTCCTCGGTGATTTGAAAACGTATGCCCATATAAAATCTGCATTGGGAATGTTTGCAGCAGCTGTATTATAATTGCCCCAAACTGGGAACTTTTCAGATACCCTTCAATAGGTGAATGGATAAACAAATTGCGATAACATCATAAAGTGGAGCAATTCAAGGCAATAAGCTATCGAGCCATTGAGGGCATGGATGAACCATAAACGCATACTGTTAAGTGAAAAATCCAGTCTTAAAAGGCTTCATACTGTATGAGCTCAACTTTATGCCATCCTGGGAAAGGTAGGACAATAGAGACAATAAAAATCTAAGTTGTTTCCAGGGGAGACGGAAGAGGGAGGGTTAACTAGGGAATTTGTAGAACGGCGAGTCTCTTCTGTCTTAGAGGGCAGTGGTAGCTACATGACATTATGCGTTAGTCAAACCCATGGAACTTTACAGGCGAAGAGCAGACCTTAATATATGCAAATTAAAAAATAATTTAGAAGCTTGGTCATTCCAGGAAGGAATGCACACTGTGACAAGAGAATTAAACTATATTACAAATGTATGAAACCTCCTCAGTGAAACCTCCTGGTGGTGGGAGAGAAACCGCTGACTTAATTGAGAAAGGAGGAGAGCCTATAAGACAAAGACAAGGAAACTGCTCGTGCATACTGTGCTCTAGTACAGTGGTCGGCAAACTCATTAGTCAACAGAGCCAAATATCAACAGTACAACGGTTGAAATTTCTTTTGAGAGCCAAATTTTTTAAACTTAAACTTCTTCTAACGCCACTTCTTCAAAATAGACTCGCCCAGGCCGTGATATTTTGTGGAAGAGCCACACTCAAGGGGCCAAAGAGCCGCATGTGGCTCATGAGCCGCAGTTTGCCGACCACGGCTCTAGTAGATAAGAGTTTTCCGCAATGGCGTGTGTGTACAGAGAATTCAGCATTGCATGTTATACCTGGAAGGGAGTGATCATGAAGATGAAGGTGCTATTCATTAGAAATTATAGTAATAAAAAGAAAGGTATTAGGTATTATAAAATACTTTATCTCACTGGTGCTCCTCCTCAGCTGTATATGTTGACCATTTTACAGAAAATTGAGGTTTAAAGAGATTAAGCACAACATTCAAAGATCACACATTTAATTAATAACACAATCTGCACTCAAAATTCAAAGTCTCTGACCGCTAGTCCAATGCTCTTTCTAAATGACGTTGGTTTGTTTTTTTTCTCTGAGCCTAAAATTATGTGCCAATCAAAAGTGGAGTTATCTGGTTAATCCAAACCCAAGTTTATCTCAAGAGTCAAACACTAAAATGTAAGAACGACCAACAGAATGCCATCTGGTTTTTAGGCTTGGTGTTCATGGCAGGGCCTTTGGGTTGGCTGACTCGGTTGGAATATTACCTCTGTTATGTATCAGCTGTGGGAACCTGGCCAACTTATTTGATATCCCTGAGCATCCAACTGTTATTATTTGTTGCGGGGGGGTGGGAGGGGAGGTAAGTAAACTCTGTCTGGAAAATGCATGGAAAATTACCCAGCACAAGTAAGATTTGCCATACAGCTGCAATAATTATAATGGTAACCTGTAGACACTGGCGCAGTTCTGTTAGAGATGGTTAGGGCTCCTTATGGCTTACAAGGAAGGCAGCAAGTAACCACGTGGTCTACTGCTTTGTGTGTGAGCGTCTCTGTGACTGATGCCTATGAGCTCCTGGAGATCACACATAAAGGCAGCACCCACTTGCCTTCCTCACCTCACACAATCCTGACCACAGAATAAGAGATGATTGCTGATACAAAATAAGAAGTAATCTTGGATCACTTCATATTCTAGACAGATTTCAGGATCCACTTGCCCCTCCCAAGGATGGCGCAAAGATAAATTGTGGCTTTATGGTAAGCCAGCTTCTCACTCTACCCACCAAGTCTTTTTATTCATAAATGCTGAATACGATACAATTTCATTCTGCTGAGGCTCAGGGAAGGTCACCCCAAAATATGCCCACAATGGCACATTGATCATTGTGAGTTAAATTTACTTGAAAAGCAACCTGTACCAGATGGGTGTGTTGCCCCTCCTTTGTTTCCTTGAATGCAGGAATTAAATCTCCCTTGTGAAACGTGCCCTGCTGGCTCCGGGGTGGGGGGGTGGGGGGCGGCGCTGTAAGAGACACCCCGATTGCTAGATGAAGGAATTCAGAGGCAGAGAGCCTACATAAACAAAATGTATTACTTCTTTACTGATTTACTACCCTGAGCCATCCTTCTGTTCGGATTTCTTACTAATCCGCTCTCAAACCTGCATTTCTTTGTCCTGTCAAATCTTCACAAATTCAGTGCTCCCTCGTCCAAAAAATATGAAAAGCTGCCTATTTTGATCATTTCTCTGATGACCATTTATGATCTCCTACATGCACATATGAAATCAATTTTTCTCTTGGTAATCTGGTCTTGTGTCGATGTTATGATTTGCCCAGCCATCAGAACTCAAAAGGTGTAGACTAGATTCCCCCTCCCCAACAATTCCATATAAACTATTTGGGGGAGAAGCCTGTTAAATATTAGAAAATGTTAATGATTTTTTTACACTTTTATATTGGTAAAAGTAAGAGTTCATTATAGAAACTCTTACAAATATGAAATAGAGAATAAAAATCACCTTTAATTCTAACAACCATAAATAGTCGACTTCATTTTAAGATGTTTGCATTGTAATTTTAATGCAGACACACATATTTATGTGTGGGTACAATATGTCTGTAACATATTTAGCATTGTGGAGGGGAGTGGATTTTGAGTACTATTTGAAAGACATAGAGCCTTATTGTTTTTCAACTCTATAGATTAACAAACCAAAGAAAACATTGCCGAATAGGAAATTATTCTTGGAAGAACAAGTCTTTGCCTTTAATGAACAAACACAGAGGAAATTCTTTGTGTTGATGGTCCTTCTGGAATCCCTGAAGGTGTTTGGGGACACTACCTTTAACATGGGTGAACCCTTCTCTTCCTCCTATAGTCTTATTTCCATCATTAACTTAGTTGCAAAATCTTTTCACTTCTAGATAACACAAAGTTATGTTTTCATCCAGCCGGAATTAGTGGGGTCTGAATTAATGAGGTTTGCCTGTATTGGATTCAGCTTCTTTAAGCATGTGTTCCTCTTGATAAAATCACCTTGGATGCAAGAACAAAACACTAAGGATTAAAATATGCACCAGCAGAGTGCCAGCTCGCTGCGTGCCTTAAGAAATCAATGAGACACCATTAAGACTTTAAATCTCGCCCCACCACCAGGAGGTGAGTGGATTGTGTTTCAGCTTGGATAAGCAATTCCAGGGCACAGGCTTGCCATGGAAAGTGCCCTACAGGCACTAGGTCTCCGGAGGTACCATTTGGGCTCTGTCAGCAAGAACCGTGCAGCAAAAGATGATAAGGCAGGCCCAGCCCAAATTTGAATGGCACTTGAATTTGATACAGATTGAGCATCGGGCTGGTGTTCAGTGGAGCATTTGATCTAAACCATTAGGGTTGTTGAGGGATCTAGATACTGAGGACACTGGCCACATCACGAGTGGATATGGGGAATAACTGAGGAGGCAAACAGGTTGAGAAGGCAGAAAAAGAATAGATGATTTTGTAATGCATGGAGTGGACCACTCCCTCATCTCTACCTTGACTTTCTCCTGCAAAGACTTCAGACCCAATCTCCGTATACTTATTTGCATGATTTGAAAGTATACCCAACTTGCTAAAACCGAAAGTAAATCCTCTGAGGCAAAAACTTAGTTGTTGTATCTGCAAAACTCGGGGTGGAAGCTTTGTCTTTAAGGAGAGAGGCCTGTCCAGTGCCATTATATATCCATAATTCTGGTGCACACCTAAACCATATCCTCCAACCCTTCCTTGATCAGTGTGATAGGTAACATTTACATTTTCAACTGCTTAATCACCAGAATCTCCACTGGTTTAGAATGCAGGTGACCGTGTGCCCTTAGAGGACAAAGGCCGTACTTTGTGGGTGGTACGTATGAATGCACGGAAAGGACAGTCATGGTGGGTGGTTACTTCTTGTTCATTTACGATGAGCCTGTATTCAAGAAAATAAGACACAGTTAAATGTCAATCAGGATATTTTGCTTCATTAGTGATGATAATTAATAATAATAGCTTGTGTTTACTATGTACCTGGTGCCTTATATACATAATCTCTTTTAATCCTCCAATCTTAGGAAGTCATTGTAAGAATCCAAATCAGAAATGTAAGCAGAAAATGCACTTTTCGAGGAAGGATGGAGAGGAATAAATATTTATTTTCTCCTACTCTATGAAAGATGCTACTTTAGGCATTTTCTCTGCATAAGTTGTTTTTGTTTGTTTTTGTTTTTTTTTAATCTTCATAGCTCCCATGAGGTGGGTGTTAGTATCTTCACATAAGGATGAGAAACCAGCCTCAGAGGTGAACTAACTTGCCAAAGGTCACCAGCTAAGGCTGGGTGTAGGCCAGGATTCATGCTCAGGGGGCGTTGACTCCAGAGTCTGTGCCCTTAATCCCTATTCTAAAGAGGTGGTGGACTGGATGGATTTCTTGCTTCATCACTAGGCTGACCAAAACTTGGTGTGAGATAAATCCGTTGAAGTGGATCGGTTCCTGGGCACATGATGGGTTCAGACACAGCTGGGCAGGCTATGGGAAGATGAGCTCTTAGCCTTTTGCACTCAGATGTCGAGTGTGACTCGACACGGTTAGCATTAGAATAAAGGAATTGAGAAAAAAGCAAGCGAGTGCAAAGGGTTAGTGGGCTTTATCAGGTATCAGCAGGATGAAGAAAGAGAGAGTTGAGTGGTTGAGAAGTAGTCTAAGCAAATGGCATCAGGGGAAGTAATAAAGATACATGGGTACCGACAGGAGGGTACCCTGTGGCTCAGAGTCTTAACATATGTAGTCAGAAGGGAAGGCAGGGAAATGAATGAAATGTGTGCTCAGGTTCAAAAGCAAAACTTTCATTCTTCAGGGAAAGGGGCCGAAGACCAAGCTAGGGAGAGACTAGACCAGGGACCCAAGTACAGGGATCCCAGCACAGAGTGGGGTAGCAGAAGCACTGACTGGCTACTAGTACATTTGGTCACATGTTATGCTTGAAATTCTGTGATGGCTGCCACTTGCTCTTAGAATGAAGTCCAGAATCTTCATATGAGTTGCAAGACCCTTCATCATATGACTACATTATGCTCTTCCTCCTCCTCCACATCCCCATCCCCGATTCTCTCTCCACCTCTCTCTTTCTCTTTCTCTCCTCTAGCTGAACTGGACCATTGCATTCACTACTGCACATGGAACAATGTTTCCTTCTACTCTTGGTTCAACACTGACTTATCATTCAAGACTTTTCTAAAACATCAGCTCTCCGGCTGCTTCCTATGGCCTTACTCCATTCCTGTCCACTCCAGGTTAGGGGCCCAGGCTTTGTACTCCCATAGCACCTTATACTCCCCCTTCCTTAATATGTATCACACTTAAAAGTGAATGCCCTTTTAAACTGCCAACGTTAAAAAAATATTTGTGGAATGAATGAATATAGAGAACAATATTCTCTCCAGATCTGACTTTGAGAGTGAACTTGTAGGTGGCACTCAAGTGACTGCAGCTGTTGGGAGAGGTGGTCCGCATGAATTGGAAACCAGGCATGTCCTGCTGGCCTTAATTGCCACATCAACATTCAATGAAGCACACTCACCAAGTCCTTAGCTTGGCAAATTGTTCTTAGCACATCAACTGTCTGCAGGGGTTGAAAGAAATGAAAAAATACTCTCTATATTTTCCCACTAATTTAGAGCGAGTTTCCCCCACTTTGTCTGCCGTCTGCCCAGCCTGCCTTTGCAGAGACTCTCCTCCCAGGGGCTTCCCCTTTGCAGGTGTCCCTTGTGCTGTAGGCTGGGTTTTCAGTGAAAGTTTTGTCCTTTTCAGGACACCAGTAGCAGCCCTTACTGCACTCAGCTTGCTCTGCTGTTGCGGGCTGGGTTGCTAAGCAACATCCCTGCTTGCCTGGAAATGGGGTGAGGCTGTAGCAGGCTTTGTCGGGGAGCTGCTTCCCGTCGTTACTCCTCTTACAAACTCAGCCTTTCACTCTCCTTCTCCCCAATTCCATTTTTGTCATTTGGAAACAACATCTTCTTGGATCGTGTCCTGCCCCTGTTTCGGGTTTTAAATGTATGTGTTGTTATTAGTCGTCTGTGAACTTTCGGAAGACAGAGGTTTGCCTAACTCTTCCACTCAGTTCTTATGCTGTTGATTTCAGAGGAGCCCCATGTGCAACAGGGGAAGCCAGGCCCGGATCATGAGCCACACCTGGCCCAGGGGAGAATGAAACCTCACCTTTACTGAGTGCTCACTATGTGGCAGGGAGTTGTGGGCACTAACACATGTAAAGGGTAGAAATACTCCAAAAGAAACATCCTCATGGCAACCCGACGAAGTGGGAGTCATTATTCTCCCCACGTGACAGTGAAGAATGTGAGGTACACAGAGGTTAGGTAACTTCCCAAGGTCACGAAGGTTGTAAAGAGAACCAAGACTTGAGCTCTCCTGACCCTGGACCTCATGCTGCTCACCACTCCATCTTACCACTTAATTTTGTGCTAAATAAGTAAATTGTGAAGCTGGCCTGCAGTTACCTGACCTTTTTGGTGCCCTCGTTTCCTCACCTGTCTGATATATAGTAACTTTTTCTTAGGGATTTATGAGGATTGATTTAGATACATGCTAAGTACCCAAATAGAGGCAGAGTATACACTTCAGACCTTCTTTTCCTTCTGGAAACATGTGCTGAGCCCTATTTCCTAAGACCTGGGTGGCCTTACAAGGTCAGAAAGTGAGATGGGCATTTATATATAGTCCCCCTTCCATAGACATCCCGTGAGAAAATGCATGTAGAAGTGATGTATGCAAATACTAAAAATCCCTTCATCACAGTGTAGTTCATTCCTTCTGCCTTTCTGTTTTCCTGTCACTGTAAGAGAAAGCAAATAGCTTTGCATGTCACGGATGAGAATTCTGGACTTGAGAGGTCTGGGACTTTGGGGATGAGGGAGATGCAAATAGTGTGAGAAAGTGCGGTGATAGCAGGAAGTTGAACAAGGAATGGTGGCCATGTCTTCACAGAGTCCCGCCTACTGTTTGTTCTAAAGACCCCCTCCAGCGGCTGGGGTGAGTCTACACAGGACCGGCCTGGGATGGGCTTTCAGGAGCCTTGGATCAGACTAGTTCCAGCTCCACCCGCTCTGTTGAAATGTGGGGATTGCCAGACTGGAGATGGAAGGCTTCCTCTTTGTAAGACAGCTGTGAGGACTGGAATAAGGCTTTCATCTCCTCCTCACCTGCCCATTTCCCCCCTTAGTGCTTCTCCTTCCCTGGAGCCAGTGGGCTCCCCTGAGGTTTGAGAAGGTGATTTATACATGTATAAAGTGCATCTGGGCCCTGAGCCTCATCCGGCTCTTACAGATGAAAAGTCTCTCTTAGACTGCCCATTCTGCGATGAACGTAACGCTATCTGGATACCCTTGACTCCAGTTCATAGAGGAATTTCATGGTTATATACGAAGAGTGGTGCCAGGTGACTTTTAAGGTCTGGGTTATTTTTATGATAGCTTGTTTAGGTAGCTTGTTTGCTCTTATTGGCGAAACTGTGTGGCATAGTTAGGAGATCTGATTTGGGAGACTTAACAAATCAAAATTCCATCATTAGCTGTGTGGCCACAGACATGTAATTTCATCTTTCTAAGACTCGGTGTCTTCCTGTGTAAAACTGGAGTGATAATTAGACCCACCCCATTGGGTTGCCAGGAAATTAAATGAATAACACATTAAGTTCTTACCTCGTTGTTTGGTGTGTAACATGAGGTCAATTGATTTTTAGCTATTATTATAAAGATTATTAATTTGCATATTATCTAAAGCATATTTTTATTTATGTCATTTATTTAACAAACAGATAAGCTTTCAATATACTAGTCACTGTTCTAGGCTCATTAAATGCACTTAATTCTCATAACAACCATACTAGACAGGACATATTAAGAGCCTCATTTTTACAGAAGAAGGAATTGGAGCTCAGAGAGGTTAACTATCTCAGCCATTGCACAGGTAGAATGTGAATGAGCTCCTGGGTCCAGGGCTGAGCTCTTAGCCAGAGCACTAGGCTGTCAGTATTTTTCATGTCAGGAATCATGTTGAATGTAATGCTTATACACTAACCTGGGAACTGGGAAATTTGAGTCCTAATCCTGGTTCTGCAGGTGCCTACTAATTCAGAAAAACCCAGCTCCGGGGCTAGGCTTTAAGCTCAGCATCATTTTGCACACTAACAAAATATTAGGTGATGTAATTATTACCTTATAATTATGTGTTATATAATTAATACCATATAATTAACAATCCCTTGGCAGTGTTTATAATCAGCCTCTAATGTATAAGAACATTCCTCATTCATGCAAGCCTGTGGCAAAGTCAGACTAACCTTTAGTCCCTGGTTAAGGCTTACAGAGATCACTTGACAGGAAAACACAATCATCCACAATATGACAATTTACACCTGCATCTGGGGTATCTCTTCTTTCTCCTGAAGCTTTTAGTTACATTTATTTTTAATCAAAGCCACCTTCTTCTTGGGGTAAATGACTCCATTTAGAAGTTTTATTGAGATGTGAGTATTCCTGACTGTGAAGATGCTCCCTGCTTCATTCATTCTTAGGGAAATATTGGCCTTTGGGTAGAGCCAATATAGTTTTTGTGGTCACCTACCAAGCAAGGAAGTTTGGGAATAGAGGTCATACATATATCAACTCAGAGAGCAACTCAACTTGTGATTCATGAAGCTGATTTGTTTTTCCAAGCTACTTAGTGGAGGCTTTTCCTTTACTAATTTAACACTGAATGTTTGTGTCTCCCCACCCCAAATTCATATGTTGATACCCTAACCTCCAAGGTGATAATGGTATTAGAAGAGGCAAAAATGATTATGTCATGAGGGTGGAGTCCTAATGAATGGGATTTGTTCCCTTATAGAACAGACCCAAGAGAGTTCTCTTGCCCCATCTGCAATACGAGGACACAGTGGGGAGATGGCCTTCTATAAACCAGGAAATGGATTCTCACCAGACATCACATCTGCCACGACATTGATCTTGGACTTTCCAGCCTCGAGAAAGGTGAGAAATAAATGTTTATTGTCTGTGGTATTTTTGTTATAGTATACTGAATTGACTAAGACAGGTACTCTGTCCTTCTGTTCATGTACTAGTGAACTAGGTTCTGTAAGTACTGGTGATGCAATATGTACCAATGCATTCCTGCCCATCCTTGAACCAAGCATGTCACTTTCCAGTTTAGAGACTTCTTTTTATTAGTACTTACAAAGAATATATCTACTTAATATGTTTGGGATTTTATGTATGTTAGGTTTTATTAAAGTGACCATAACTACCATAAGACATTCATCCTTATGTTAAAAACTGCATTCCCTAAGGGCAGGATTCGACTCTATGAACTACATTAACTTGATGTGTAATTGAGACCAAAAAATGCTTGAGATATAGTGAAACAGGAACTCAATTCAGGCTCAGTGTTCAAACTTGTAGAATGACTTTGGGTATAACTCCTCCTCTCTGAAAATTGAAGATTGATAGATCTTTAATGACCCCTGTAGCCCTACATGTCTGTGGTTCTATATGTCCACTCCCTTCTCCACTTTCCCTGGTAAATTGGCCATCTTTAAACCTAATAATGTATTCTACCTTAAAGTCTATTTTTACTGATATTAACAGTGCTACATCAACTTCCTTTTATCTGTCTAGTATGTCTTTATCCATCCTTTCATTTTCAACCTTTCTTTCCCTTTATTTTTAATTTATAATTTGTAGGCTGACTACCTCTGTCTTTTTAATGACCAGTTTTGTCCAATTACATTTATTGTGATTATCGGTGTGGTAAGTTTTGCTATGTCTATGTGTCCAGCTATTTTAATAATTTTCTGCTTTCATTTGTAAAATGTCCCCCTCTTAATTTTAAGTCATACTGGCTATAGCTTGTAGAGGTTAATCACTTCTCACCCTTTGACTCTGGGATCTCTTCCTCCAATCATTTATCACCATCTAGTGGTTCCATATTATTCCTTCTTTCCACAGAAAAGAGAATAGGAGAAAATGTTTGTCATGGAGATAATTTCATTAGCACAGACAACCTAACAAGATACTTCATATTTAAAATTATATTCTTATACTTGGATAACCTAAAGCCTCTTTCCTTCTGTTGTGTCCATTTGTTTTACTTCCCAATTGTTCTCCCACTTGGTGACCCGCAGTCTCTGTGCCACTATGATATTAATCACCTAAGGAAGCCTTGTTGTTAGTGTGACCTCTTCTTGGCCTCCTCTTTGAAGGGAGCAGATAAGCCAGGGTCCAGAATTTTCCAATGATTTTACTTGATAGCTAATTAATGACCTTCTGTGGTTTCCATGGCAATGCCACGCTTTGCTGCCAGGCCTTATCCAAATGGGCATTCTGTTCACTCTTTTGCCTTAGCATCAGCATATTAATCAGACACCACAGGTCCTTGGTTGCTGCATCAAATTGGTAAGACACTAATTGAATTAAAATCTCACTTGAAGGCATCAGGCTTATTTTTCCTCCCAGCTTGGGGGGAACTTGGTTAGCTGAAAGGGCCAGAATCAAACAGGAGACACCCTGAAATCCATAGAACTTTGTGTCCTTTTATAGCAAAGTATTTTCCTTTCGACTTTGAATAAATATTTTGATGTCTGAATCTCTCTCCTTGAAAATTTCTCTATTGCCCTGACCTTTTCAATGTATTCTCTTTGTAATATGGAGTATTTTCAAGGTGAAGGGAAGAGGCTTCTCTCTCTCTCTCTCTCACACACACACACACACACACACACACACACACATAGAGTTGGTGAAGTTGGAAGGCTCTAACTGAATTGTGATAAGGATTAGGTAGCAAAGTTCATATGAAAATTGCCTAGAAATCTGTAAAGTGCTGTGCAAATAGAGGAATTATTAATCTTGAGTCCTTGGAAGGTAGAAATGAAAGGGAGGAGGAAGAGGCAACTGAGGGATGATCAGCCTTAAATTCATTCTTCAGCTCATGAGGATTCTGAATGATTATTTCAACTTCTGATATCGAGTTGAAATCCTCCCTCTCCTTGGTAGCTTACCATTTAAAATGACACCTTTCTATAACTGTTGTTGTAACTGACCCGCAGTGCCCCATGCATATTTACACCCTTGTGCTGTGCATTCTCTGCTCCTTGGACCTTTGTGCCTTGTGATTTGCCCATGTCCCATTCATTTTCAACACTCAGAACGCACTTACCTAGCCCTATGAACAGAGTCAATCACTTCTTCAGGGCTCCTCTGTGTGCCTGGCCCCACAATAGCATTCATCATGGTGTACTGTAATTATTGTTTATTTTTTTAATCAGTGCATATGTCTGTCTTTTTTCATTAGTCTGTGAGTGACACAAAAGCATGGACCATTTCTTACAAATCTTCATTTTTCTGACATGCTCCATTCACGGGCTAGGTGTTGTAAACAAGTTTCATGATTTACTGACCTGCAAAATCTTGTACTTGGTCAACAACTGCTATGTGCCCTCTGGAATGAAGAATTTCCAACTTAAATGAACACCGAGTCCTCTGAGGTCCAAAAAACTCTATTAATGGGAAGTGCATGTCAAGTGTTAAAACTGGTTTAGAAATATGTTAATGTGTACTAAAGAAACTAGAATATTAAAATTGGAATTTACCACTATAGAAAAATACCCGCTAGACACACAAACTAGATAATTCTCTACTTCTTAAGCATGGCTTGCCTCATTTTCTTTCACCTTAAAATAAACTGTATTGGGAATGGTGTTCTCCTTGAGTCACATTATCATAGACCCCGATGACCTGTGAGATAGGTCTTTGTGTTTTATATCGAATAGCATTACTGAGAGAGAGAAATACACATTCCTGAACCAGAACCAGTGTGGGGGAGGGGGGGGAGGTACGCAAACCCTGGTCAGGGTATGAGAGGGCTGCCTAATAGATATTTTTGTAACACAGCCTGGAATGAGCACGTTTGCCCACCCCCCCTTCAGCAATCACAGAGTGGAAGATAGCACTAATTAGCTTCCTGTCCCTGAAATGGCCCAGTCAGCCAACAGCAGGCATCTCCCTAAGATGGTAAAGGGGTATTTGCACTGGGCAGATGTTTAGACCACAGGTGTCCTGCTCTTTTCCAGCCTGAAAGTGTGCGATCCTGTTTCTCCGCCAATACAGAAACGAAGATCCAGATGCTCAGAAGCACGTCCAGCAAGTTCCTTAGCAAAAGGATCCACACAGTGTTTCTGGCGACGGAGTGGCACCTGCCCAAATCCTCTAGAGGTGAGCTTTGCAATCACTTTCCTTCTTGTGTCTCTCCACCCAATTCGATCCCCAAGCCCTGCGCGAGGCTTCTCAGCTTTCACAGGTGCCAAAGAAATGGCAGTGTTATTTTATGGATGTGTGTGTATTCGGAGTTAATAAAAAAATAACTTTTTAGAGACTTCCTTGGGGAAGTCAGCTTGGCAGACCAATGCACTATTTAAGCCTACCCTATTTTATTTTTTATTTAGGTTATTGATTTTTATTCAAATTAAATTTTAATATGTGTGGTATTTCTAGGAAATCTGACATAATTTCTGTTTTTGGAGAAAGTAGGTGAAAGGGGTTTTCATGACTAAAGGAAAAAGAAAAACAACCCGAGACTGAAATATACTCTGTCCCTTGGCATTTAGCCTGGAGAACACAGGAGCGTGGCAGCATGATTTAGGAGGGCCTGCCCAGGAACTCGGGCCTCCTGCAGGCAGTAACTGTGTGTAGCCAGGGGCATGCCTTTCTCTCTGCGTCTATTCCCAGAGAAATCGAGGCCCTGGACTGCTGACTGCTAAGGCTGTGACTGTTTTAGCCCCGTGTGATTATGGGAACACCTCTCTCCCCAATCCCATCTGTTGTCCAGCTTCCATGAGCTTCAGTGTATTCACCATGAAAGAAGCGAGGTGGGTAAGCTAGCCCTGTTACTGCATCCGCCACCCTTGTGTGAAAATGAGTCCAAAGAACCACAAAGAAGCAAGCATAGAGAGGGAAGAAATCGTAACCGAAGAAATATCTTCTTTATCTATGTCCATTTCCTCCCACAAGGAAAAATGGCAGTGTCGGTTGTACATTACATATAGCTCTCTTTCTTTTTCGCGTGTCACCTTAGCACCTGCACAGCAGAGACCTTTACAATCCATGGCATAGGCTCTCCCCTCCGCCCAGCTCCCTCCGAGCTCCTCCTGGTGACAGAGTACAGAAATCACAAACATGCCCCGCGGTTTCAGACAGTCGCTAGAACGTGTGTTCAGTGTCCAACACATGAAGATGTTTTCCTCCGTCTCTTCGAATAGTAATTACATTTTACAAATTTTTTATTTACTTCGCGTGGTTTTCGTCCTGTTAACTGTTTTGTACAACAAAAGGGGAACGTCCCGCGGCCCGGGCCTGGCCGGTTAGCAGAGCTTGGCCGTCATCTGGTCGGACTGTTTGAGGATCTCCGTGTTGTAGAGGTCCAAGGCGTGGTTCACCCTGATGATCTCGCTGTTGGTCAGCTTCAGGCGGTGCTTCAGCATACAGGAGAACAAGTCCAGCTGGGGCTTCCCAGGGGCCACGGGCGGGGCCAGGCGGTTGATTCGGTCCCGAATATCCAACAAGAGGAGCATCACGGACGACGACGAGTAGAACTGGCCGCCCTGCGTGTAGGACTGGTTGACCTGCTGCACGGCGCTGCGGAGGAGGTCGGCGTTGAAGCGCAGGCTGTAGCCGAACACCTGCACGTCCGAGATCTTGATGTAGAACTGCCGTTTGTTGGGGTCGGACAGGTCCACGGGGCCCTGGCCGGTCTCGTTCCGCAGGACGGTGGCGAGCCGAGTCCGACTGCGCAGGTAGATGTGGACCGTCTCGAAAAACGTCTTCCACCGGTTGCCCAGCAAGAGGGTCCAGTTGTAGCACTGGCTGTTCTGGAGGCGGACCTTCTCCCAGCGCGGGTAGCCGAACTCGCCGAACGGCATGTTCCAGCCCTCCGAGTGGCTGCCGCTGAAGGGGTTGACATAGACGAAGAACATGGGGTCCAGGCTGCTGTTGCGCATCTGGCAGATGCGCATGGACATGCCGATGACCATGTGGATGAAGTCCATGCGGTTCTTGTTGCTCTTGAGCGTGAGGGACAGGCGCTTGCGCCACCGCGGGTCAAAGAAGGTGTCGAGGCGGATCTCGTTGCTGACGAAGGTGGTGTGCACGTAGAGGCGCGAGTCCATCTTCTGCAGCAGGTACTTCAGCTCCAGGTCCTGGAAGTCCAGGTCGGTCTCGAAGCTGATGAACTGCTCGCTGCGCTCCGAGTCCACGTTCTGGGGCTCGCAGCGGCCGCGGTACAGCTTGTAGCCCTTGTTGCAGGAGCCGCAGAGGGAGATGTTGGCCAGGCTGCACATGGCGCAGCTGTTGTTGCCGCCGATGATGCAGGGGATGGGGCGCTGGCACAGCGTGGTGCTCCCGTGGCACACGCAGCTCCTCTGGCTCTCCAGGAAGGTTCCCCAAAACCCGTTCTCATTGCAGTAGAGAAGCGACTGCACCCGGGCCAGCCACTGCTGGATCGTCCTGGGGACAGAGGGAGAATGGAGAAGGTTAACCACCAGGGGCAGGCGGGGAGTGATGAGTGTCCAACCGATCATGTACACGGAGACGCCCCAAGAATGAAAGGGCTGGGCACACCAGTTAGAACAGGAAGGGCTCTGAATGGAAGTTAGGAGGAGGGCAGCGTCAGGCCTTGTAACCCACAGGCCAGCTATCCTAGCAGGACGCTGGACTTCCCCCTGTATGTTCACTGTCCAATCCGTAAAGCGAAGGGGTTGGAGTACGCTGCTTAGGGCCCCTTCTAACTCTATGATTCCATTATACATTCGCCCCACATAAGTTTGATTCAGGAAATTAAAATGTATAAATTCAAACACCCCTGCTGGATGACAACAGATTGAAAAAAGGGAAAAATCAGCAATAGAAAGTAGCTTTAACCTGCATCAGATGTTTCCACCCTCCTCACAGGTTCTCTCAGGCGGTTATATAACATTCAGCCTCAACAAAAGCAAGTTCTATTTTATATCACTCTAGAGATGGCGAAGTGCTACCATACCGATGACCTGATCTGACCCTGACAGTGGCTTCTCAAACAGGTAAGAAAGATGTCATTACCCCCATTTTCCCAGCGCTCCTAACTCTCAACTCAGTGGAGTTTCCATCACAGCCTGTATGTCTAGGTCTCCGTCCCCATTGCCCCTCAACGCTGTGTAAACGATAGCCAACCTGTCGCCAAATTCCTGCCACGGAAACGTTCCAGGTAAGACAGATACTCCACCAGATAGAAAGCAACAGAATAGGTAAAAATACGTAAGGCCATCAGCTTAGAGCCTCTCATCTTTCCTCATTCCGGTGCCAGTCACCTCCTGGCTGTCTTTCAAGCTACGAACGATTCCTTACACGTGTCTTGTGCTTCTTACCCTGCACGGGGCACATTCACTCCCATTTTCTCCCTTGAGCCTCACACACACAGGAGCTGAGGTGGTGCTGGGCCTCTCCCTCTCCTTCCTAATCATGCTGACCACACGAGGCTGCAGGGAGGATTACATGCATTTTTATGTGAAAGCTTAGCCCCAAACCTGATAGGTATTAAGGGCTAAAAAAAAGTTAGCTCTTATGATTCCTGCAAAGGGACCGCCCACTCCATTTTATAGACATGGCAATCGAAGCTCAGAGGTGCAAGGATGGATGGACTAAGTCACGCATTGAGCGAGTAGAGAAGTCTCCTGTCTCAGAGCTTTGGCTTTTTTTTTTTTCCATTAAATGTCAAGCAAGAGTCAAGAAAGCCCTTCTTGAGGCTACAATGGGCTGTGGTGATGGTGACGAAGGTGGTGCCTGATCCCCACTTTAGAATGCTGGAAGCAGAAGCCCTTTTGCATGGTACTGCCTGTGGGAGGGAGGGTCAGCCATCACCTGTTCGATCATGTCCACGGTTAAGCCACCATGGCCATGCCTAGGAACCGCGGGTTCGGCAGTAGAGCCCAAGGTTAAAAAGAGCCCAAGTAGAAGCGAGGTCTGAGCTCAGTTCTGTAACCAGGAACCAGTCACTTCATGTCTGTAAGCCTCAGTGTCCGTATCTCCAGTGGGAAAGATAAAGCCCATCTTCTGCGGTGGGTGAGAGGACTGAGTGAGATAATATATTTAAAGGCCGGAGCCCGGCATAGAACAATTATTGAAGAGGTAATAATAATAAATACTCTTATCCCAGGGAATAAGCTGTTCCTTTGAAGGTATTGAGGCATTCAGGGATTTCACTATCTCTCTGGAGTTGGAGGAAAACCGGTTTTTCATACGGGACATTTGAAAATGGATACTATTGAACCAGCTTCCCAGGATGCTGTGCTTTGAATGAGTTGCTTATCAGCTGAGAGGGATGGAGGCATAATTAGCGAGCTCCTTGAAATTGCTCTGCCTTTTAAATCCATAGAACCACCCAGCCCCTGGCAGTAAACCCCCATCACATTCAGAACACGGGTTTTCTTGTCAGTTTCCCCTCCAGGCTCTAAGACTTGTGGGGGGGAGGGCTCCCCTCCTTCCCTGAGCTTCTAGCCCAGAGACTGGCTCCATATTAGTGTTTGCGGAGTGAATGAACAAAATTAATATTTTTGTTCTTGTTTTGCATTAAGAAAACCCACCTTCCCTTCTCCCCTCCGGACTGCAGTATTAGTTTTCAATACCATCCACCCACACAGCTCAGCCCCAGTCTCGGCTGCGTGAGACCAATCCCATCCCAGCCTGGAGAACAGCAGCAGGCCCGGCCTTCAGGCCACGCAGCTGGAATGCTAATGAGCTCTGCGGCTCCCACCTCCCAGGCCAGAACATGGACTGAATATTGGCTATGAGTCATCTGACCGTTTTGTGAGCTGCGGGGACCGCCACACGTCTCCGATTGCACGGTTCCATCTGACGAGAGCCTAATTTCAAAATGCCCCTTTCAAATGGCCCACACTTGCCCCTGTCACTGCCTCTCCAAGTGACAGGACAGTACCCCATTTAGAGCTCCTCTGTTCCCATCTGCAAGGCACTCTATAACCCCGCAGAGCACCCCCTTTCTCGTGTCTCATCATTGGGGTCCTTTGTCAGGGCCGCAGCCCCCACTCCTTGAATCAATGCTTGATTGTGGCTGAACTCTCGGAATCCTCGGGTGGGGGGGACGAAAAAGATGAAAGTTCCTGGTCATGCTGCAACAGGCAAAGGGGCTAGTGGCGCATTAGGATTCCAGCCCAGTCCGGCGGGAGGGACTGGGGACAGAGGCCCTCTGAGGCGCATGAGCGAGCGGCATGGCACCTGCATCTCCTGACCTCAGAATAATCAGGAGGTTGTGGGCTGTATCAATGAAGGCATTAATGCTACAGCAAGAGCACTTAGAAAGAGGCAGCGTGCAGGGAGGGGGCAGAGTAGGGAGAGGTGGAGCGAGGGGAAGGGAAAAGGATGCGGTGTTGGAGCTCATGGGGGAAACGAAGGAGCTGGATGAGCAGACAGGCCAGCGCAGGAGGCACCTGGAGAGGGGAAAGGTGATGGAAGGAAATGAGAGTGGGGAGGAGAGAAACAAAGAAATGCAGCCACAACTTCCACTGTCATACATTTCTCACGGAATATGGGCACTGGATGGGCCATGTGAGGACGAGTGGTCCTTTTGGCAAGAGGCGCAGAGGGAGGGGGCCAGGTGGGAGGCAGTGTTACTACTGAGTCCTGATTCCCAAGGTCAGTGACCTTTCCTTTGCTTTTTAATAACCTTGAGAAGAGCAAAACCAGAGATACAAGCTCATTCCAATTTGTGTGTTTGTTCTTAACAAGCAACTTCCAACAATGAGGACTCCACCTGAATCAGATCAACCTCCTCTCCCTTCTCCGTCTGCAGCCAGGGCTCTAGGTAGTAATTACTGATGGGCAGGAACTCTGCCATGCTCAACAGAAGGCAGCACCCTACGTGGGCCAAGGCAGTCAGGCTTACAACTGCTGAGCACTCACTGTATACCGGGCATTGCGCTGGAGCCGCACAGCCAACCAGCTGCATGAAGACAACGAGTTCTGCAGAAGGGAGATAACTTGTCTCCAGTCACTTAGTGACTCCATATTCAGACTCTGGGGTCCCTAACTCCAGCATGGGCGCACTTTCTAAAACCTACCACAGTGTAAAATTATGACAAAGAGGCAAGCAAGAAGTAAGCAGGCCACAGAAAGAGAAATACATTGAAATAATGGAAAGTTTGAGCATGTGAAGGGACTATTATCACATCCCTGGCTTCCTCTGGACCTGCCAGGATCCTTCTCCTCCAATCACAGATAATTGGAGCTCAGGACTAGTGCATAGGGCGAGGCTGGGGACCAGGGGTAGGAGGGGCTACGATCTATAAATACCACTTCCCAGGCTAGTTGGTGACAGCCTGCCTCAACCCTGGCAACAGAGGACGGCTTAATAGGCCGGCTGGAGGGAGGGGCTCACCAAGGCCTGACACGGCCCCACG
The DNA here is from genome assembly GCF_951640355.1 of Cnephaeus nilssonii. Classification (NCBI taxonomy): domain Eukaryota; kingdom Metazoa; phylum Chordata; class Mammalia; order Chiroptera; family Vespertilionidae; genus Cnephaeus; species Cnephaeus nilssonii. Next base: position 13,734,651 of record NC_137085.1, read on the forward strand.
GCAAGGCAGTCAGTTGAAGGCAGTAAGGACCAAGTTTTAAAATGCTTTTCTCTGTCCCTGGGGATCCAAAGCATCTTCCGTTCGCAGCCAAAGCTGAACTCCAATACATCTAAATCAGCATCTTTCTGTCGGATGGGATTTCAATTCATTCTGACGGGCCCTGAGGGGAGGGTGAAAGGAGGAAGGGAGGGAGGGCAGGAAGAGGTGCTTTTATTTCTAAAGCCCACTGGCACGGACCCTCTGAGGCTCACAGGAAGCGGCCTGGACCACAGAAGCGGAAGCCCGAGACGCTGCCCTGGAAATGTCCGGCCATCTCCCTCCTGCTCAGACTGAGCCCTGAGACCCGGGTGGACCCACATTTCTTGAGTGCTGTCCACGTCACGGCAGCTACCCTTTCTCCTCCCATCAGGCCCAGGAGGTAGGACTCCCCGGTGATTTCCACTTGACTCATGTGGCTTTGAAGGCCAGAGAGGGGCTGTGACTGGCCACGGCCACACAGCACGGATGTGGCACACCAGAGCTCAGGATTTCCGGATCCAAACGCAGAGCTCCCTCACTTTGCCTGCTGTTCCCTTCCCTCCCTCCAAACCCCAGACCGTGGGAGCAGCTAGGCTCCGGGCCACGGAGACACGGCTGCTCGCCTGCAGGCCCTGTCGTTGCCTCAGCCAGGATGTTCTGGCGACATGACAGGTCTCCCAGTGACACAGCGTGGAGTTGCTCGTCACTGGAGGCCGGAGGCTGTGCCACCCAGGGCTTCCCATCAGAGCTTTCAAAGGCACACCTCCCTCTCAGAGCCACCTGGGGGGGAGCCTCGCTGGGACTCCTAATTCAAGCAAACTCCCTGCTGATTTTAATTGGAGGTTTTGCCCAAGACAGGAATGCCGTGTGGGCCAGTGGCATTTTAGGGAAGATCATACAAATCGGGCGCCAAGGATTGGGGGGTGGGGAGGGAAGAGACAGACTAGGCTAAAATAGAAGCCTATAATCCATAATTCCCATTTGCCTACCAGAAGTGTTTATTTAAAAGTGGAGAGGAAATGAAAAAAAAAACAAATGGAGTTCTGATTTACTCTTTTATGCCCTGTGCTTCATCCTTGGCGTGTCTCTGACATCGTAATGGGTGTCTGAGTGATTCTGTGAGACTCACAAAATGTGTGTGTGTGTGTATATATATATATATATATATATATATACACACACACACACACACACCCTGTAGACCTTCAACTACACTGGGAAGACAAACAGTTGTTTTAGGTTTCTGGTGATGTACTGTTTTTTTGGTTGTGTGAGTGCGTGTTCATGTGCATGCGTGTGCATACACAAGCATGTGTGTGTGGGGGGAAGAAATGGTGTTAATAAGAGATGCATACATCAATGATGCCAGAATGTTTGGGGTTCAACCGAAAGCAGCCCGGGTTTATGGATATGCTGTATGAATTATAACTGGCCATCGGACCCACTCTGTGTTCATCATTTTTCCCAGATAAATATTTAGCCTATTAATCATTCCCCTCTTGGGTTTCTATCATTGCCTTAATAACCTGCTTTCCCTTCTCCGTTCTTCACAGGATGTCAGAGCCTCCGTGAACGGCTCAAGCAGTAAGAAGGAGAGACCAAAAGAAGAATTCTGCAGTTCCCTGCCAGGACAGCTCTCTGGTTTTGCGGAGGCAGCGGGGTCGTGTCTGCGAAGGGCAGAGGGAGGAATGGGGAGAAGAGCAAGTAAAAATCCAATAGGGGACTCTTTCCAATTAGGTTGTCAGGAGCTTAATTGGGGAGGATTATGAAACAATTTTTGCAATTACACAGCTCTGTGTCTGCAAGAAGGTGACAGGCAGCATCAGCTCTGTATTTAAATGCAGCATTTTGCTTTGGGGCATGGGTGTGCTGGAGAAGGGGAAGGAAGGGCTGGCAGCAAGGCTAAAAGTAGCAGGTTGCTCCAGGCGGAGGGGCAAGACCGGCTCCTTCTCCCTGGGCGGTGCTCAGGCAGGAGAACCAGGGACTCAGACCTGAAAGCCAGACAGTGAAAAGGGGCTAACCCCGAACCACAAGAATGGTCTTCTAGGTCGATGATCTGGGCAGGAAGAAGGGTGAGCGTAGGTGTGGGGGCCAGTTAAGGACATGCTGGACTCAGCCCATCCATGATTTGGCCTTGGATAAGTCACTTCACCTCTTTGATCCTCAGTTTTCTCATCTGTCTCTTGGGGAAGGCAATGCCTACCTTACACTTCTGTCTTAAGAACTGGAACTGAATAGGCAGAGCTGCTGGGAGGCTTGTGGTGAAAGGAGGTTCTGAATGGCCATTAACCATTATTGTTACTGCGGGCAAAAAAATGCTTTGTTTTATCAGTGTTCCAGGTAAAAATATTCCTCTCCCTAACTAGAAAGGCCAGCTGATTAATATCCTAGTCTCACTGGTTCCTCACCCTCCACAGTGTATAGTGAATGCTATCTCGGTGATGCTTGAAGGAAGAGCTAGCGACGTGGGCTTTGGAGTCAGGAAAAGTGGGTCTTGAATCATAGCTCCGCTCTTCATTACTTAACCTCGAGCTAATTGCCTGTCCTTCCTAAGCTTCATTTTTCTCAACCATAGAACAGAATAACAATACGGTACTTACAGGGTTGTTTTGAGGCTCAGATAAGATAATGTATTCAAGCTTCCTACACAGTGTCCCCCACGAAAACAAACTATTGTGTTTCTCTTGAGCTCACATAGAAAACGGTTCCTTTGAAACAGGTAATTGTAGCTTTAAAAATCCAGGGAAGTAGTTCAATAAATGTTAGTGGGTCCATTGAATACTGATATTAAAACAGCAACAAGAACAACACCTCTTCTTGACACCTCATCTCTTATGTACCCCCATATCATTAGCGGATGAATTACAGATCTAAATGTGAAAAGTAAATAATAAAAATAGTACCAACATCAACAAGATAGGGTTTAGAAGAAAACATAGGGGAGCATCATTACGATACTGGAGGAGTCACTATCATAATGGCACACTTAGTATGGCACACTATCCAGGAAAAAAATTAACAGGGATATATTAAGATTAAAACATCAATCAAAGATACTATTCAAAGAGCGAAAAAACAACCCTTAGAGAATGTATTTTCAATACCTCTACCCAAAGACTATTTCTAATAACTCCTGCACTCGGCTGCTGGGGCTAATCAAAGGCATTTTGTGCTGCCTGGGGTTTGCCACCCCTTTCTGGGTCTCTTTAAGCCACAGTACATGCAAATATCACAATCTATATTTATCTTGAGAAGGTTCTCACTGAATTATTTAATAAATGTAGTTTGTCCCAGAACAAACACATGCCTACAAGTCAGTAAGAAAAAGTCAGATAACCAAAAGGGGAAATAGGTGAATGATATGAATAGGCACTTCCTCAAAGAGGATACTCGAAAGGCCAATAAGCACACAAAACTCCACTTCCTTAGTCACCAGGACCATGCCAATAAAAATAGAAAAGCTGGGAAACACCGAGTATTGGCAAGGATGCTACTGGTGGGAGGGAAAATTGGTTCAGCAAATTTCGAGGGAAACTGGAAGTATCTACCAAGGAATCTACAAAGTTGAACCTACAAATACTTTTCCGTCCCAGCAATTCCGCTCCTAGCATGTACCCAACAAAATGCATATAGGGGGTCACCCAAAGACACCTGGAAGACGACAGCACTACTCATCATAACCACAAACTGGAGGCTGTGAGAGAGACCATCAGCAGTACAACGGACTTCCACAAAGAAAACAATATTCTTGAGAATAAATGAGCCCAAACTACACAAAACTACATGGAGGGATTTCACAGAAGAAGGAAAAGGTGAAAGCAACCAGACACAAGAGTCCATTCTGTATAGAAAGAGGCAAACCTGAGCAGGGTTTCGCAGGGCCACACGTGTGAATTCCTTTTGTGCACATTTATGTTGCTGTACACTTAGGATGTTTTCATGTTCTGTCTGCAATACTCCCATAAAACATTTACCCCCAAAATCATCCTTTAAGACAAGCGGAATACTACTACTAAGATGTGATACCTTACATTTTTATTTCACTGTTAAACTCTATATTTTTATGTCACTTTTAAACTTCCTAAAGTTCTTCGGCATGGTTCCATAATTTTGATCTTCACAACTTTTCTGTGTCATGGGATGGTGGAGAGGGTAACCTGGATCTCAATATGAAAAACAAGACTCAGAGAGCAGCATGACTTACTGAAGGTCACCGGTGACTTATGGCATCACTAAGACTAACTCACCCGAGTGAGGGTTTGTTGAGGTCCGAGGTGGGCGGGCTGGGAGGTGGTTCTGTAGGAGGATATGAAGGAGCTATCCACAGAAGCTGTAAGGTCCCAGCTCTATTTCATTTTTTTCTTTTGTTAATACTCACCCGAGGATATTTTTTCCATTGATTTTTAGAGAGATAGTGGAAGGAAGGGGGAGAGACAAAGAGAGACAACACATCCATTGTACATTCTTGGACCGGGACCAGGGATCAACCCTGCAGCTGAAGTATATGCCCTTGACCAGGAATGGAACCCGTGACCTTTCAATCTGCAGGCCAACGCTCTAACCACTGAGATAACTGGCTAGAGCTTGGACCCAGTTCTATTTCTGACTAGGTGGTCTGAGCCTCCAGATTCTATTCTGAACCTGAAGCCACTTCCAGGCCCAAGGGAAGAACACAAAACCACAACCTAAAACAACAAAAAGGGTCTGGAGATGCTGATTTTCTTGCCCTGTGTCAGCAGATGAGCCAACTGCCCTCCTTGCTACATGTGCAGTATGAGAGCCAGGGATGGGAACAAAGACAGGCCTGTGTTGTGTCGCACAAACCCTACACGTCACTCACAGTGAACCCTGCCCTGGCCCAGGTCATACATCCTTGGGTGGCTGCCGGGTTCAGCCTGTCTTTTTACCTGGCTGCTGTCTTTTTACCCCAATAAATAGAAAAGCAATGCCAAAGCCATTCTTAGGTAAAAGCGTCATTGCCCCAGGGTTAGGAGGACACTTGAAAGCTCCTATGACTGACAGGCAGCTGCCCCCAGCTAGCCTGGGGCTTCTTGTGGGCTTGTACCTCTTCCTCAATAGGACAATTTAATACTCACTTAAAATAGGTCTTCTTCACCAAATGGCCACCCTCTCTCCTATCCTCCCCACCCCCCAAACATCAGTACATCAGGGACTATCAAAGTAGCAATATACTCCTGGGGAAACTGTCTGTGGGTCTAGGATGGCAATTTCTAGAACACTGGAGCTGAATGATGCTCAGACAAAGCCTGGTCCATGGGGAAAGCCCAGAGAGGTTCTGTGACTTGGTTGGGGTCACACAAGTGGTACCTGGAAGCCCAGAACCAGAATCTTCCCCTGGGGAAGGCCACCGTGGACACTCCTCATTTCCCCCAGCCTCTCCGAAAGGGACGGCAGCATTGTACCTGGTGACGGTGCTCTGGAGAAAAGGAAATATTCACACTTTCCAAGGATTGCTGGACACGGGCTCTAAACTAATTCCAGGAGATACAAAATGTCCCTGTGGCACCTGTCAGAACAGGCGCTCAGCGAGGCCAGGTGATCAATGAGTGTTAGCGCAAGTCCTCTCACAGGGGGTCCAGGGGTTATTTCCTGTAGTTAGCTCCCGGCTTCCAGAATGCACACTTGGAATTATTCCATAATTGGAATCCTTAGAAACTGGCAGAACCTTCTTCCTTCCCACTTTTGGTATCCACACTCTACACGTAGCCACCAAATAATACAGTAACACTGTGGAACATTCTCTCCCATTAACCAGCTTCCAAGAGAATAAAACAACAAAGCATGCCCTTAGGTTGAGGCAGGTGGCAAGGGGCATAAACTTAAGATAAATCCACTAAACCACCATCTTGGTTGACACGGGTCTACAGGCCAATTTGATATTACAAAAAGCTTCCTCGTAGGTCTCTGAGAGCGCAGGCCCCTCTGTCCTAAAGGGTATGGTAATGGAAAACACGTGAAAGGAAAACCCACTGTGTGTAGCAGGTGGGCACGGATCCTTCCACACTCCTCCCTTAGGCCTGGGTCTATATTCCCGCCCCTTGAGTCTGGGCAGATTCTACCACTGCTTAGACCCGTGGTCGGTAAACTGCGGCTTGCGAGCCCCATGCGGCTCTTTGGCCCCTTGAGTGTGGCTCTTCCACAAAATACCACGGCCTGGGCGAGTCTATTTTGAAGAAGTGGCGTTAGAAGAAGTTTAAGTTTAAAAAATTTGGCTCTCAAAAGAAATTTCAATCGTTGTACTGTTGATATCTGGCTCTGTTGACTAATGAGTTTGCCGACCACTGGCTTAGACCAACACAAGAAGGCAGACACGATTCACGCAGTTTGTGATGCAGATCTCGAGAGACTAGCAGCTCCCACCTTGGAAAACTCCCTCTTGGAGTGCCGAGATCACTGATAAGCAATCTGACCACCTTGCTGGAGTGATCACTTGGGAAGGCCCTGGAGAGGGGTCTGCCCAGCCGAGCCCAGCCTTCTGCCATGGCTGCGAAGGCAGCGAACAGGTGAGTGCTGCTTTCTCGGAACCTCCAGCCCAGCCCCTCTGCCAGCTGAATACAATGAGCCCCTTCCATCAACTCCACGTGGAGAAGAACTGCCCGGCTGATCCTGGCACAAACTCCTGGCCCATCAATCATGAGCATAATATAATGACCGTTGTTTGAAACCTCTAAGTTTGGGTTGATGTGTTATACAGAAATAGATATTCAAACTACTACATACAATGAGCCCCAGAGAAAACTCGGGATCTCTCTTCCCCATTGTGTTCCTACCAAGCTAAGTGACTGTACTAGGCAGAATTCTAACATGGGCCCTCCATCCCCAAGATTCCAGGCTCTGTGATACGAAATCCCTTCCAGGCCTGTGGCCTCTAACATGGCACAGCTGACCTAAATACTGGGGTGATTAGCTAAGGGGATCTAATGTCATTAGAGGTGTCCAGTTAAAATCAGAGTTTTCTCTGGCTGTTGCAGAAGGAGAACTCTGAGAGATCAAGCCTGAGAAGGACTTGCTGCATCTTTGTTCCTTTGAAGATGGAGGGGTACCTGGCCAGGGACCCGAGAATGGCCCCTAGGAGCTAAAGGTGAACCTTCTCCCACAACCAGCAAGGAAAAGGTGACCTCAGTCCCACAACCACAAAGAAGCGACTTCAGACAACATCCTGAATGAGTGTGGATGTGGGTTCTTCCCCAGAACCTCAACCTCTTCATTTCTGCCCGTGAGACGGAGGCAGAAAGTCCAGCTACACCTGCCCAGACTCCTGGGAAACGGTGAGAAAATGAGTGGGTGTGTTTCTTTAAGCCTCTAAAGGTCTGGTGGTTTGTTACACAGCAATACAAAACTCATATAGTTACTCTGGCCAAACACTTTCCCACTGTTTCATTTTACTCTTTAATGAAATGACAGAAATAGGTTAGGCGATATTTTAGGTTCCCTGACAGCCATGGCATTTTATGATTTTGTAATTTTAGGTTTAAGCCTCCTGAGCCTCAGCTTCCTAAGGCAAGGCATGGATGCAGGGCCCATTCAGTGCCAATTTTATCTTACCTACTACATTTCAACCTCCCTGTGAACAGAGATACCCTTTGTCTTGTTCATCACTCTACCCCCACCCCTTGCATAATGCCTGGAACTTAGCTGATCACTAAGTATTTGTTGAATAGAGCAATGAATGGACGAATGAATGAAGATTTTGTATAAATATGCCCGTGACTATTCTTTGACAAGAACAAAGGACTGTGCCTATGTAGGATAGCAGCAGTGGGTCGGTCATTAATTTCTGTGGGCCTTAGTCTTCTTACCTGTAAATGGGGAGACTAACCCTTGCTCTAGCTCCCTCACGGGGAATTATAAGGATCAGATAAGCTCACTGGTATGAGAGCCCTTTGCAAACTTTAAAATAACCTGTGCATGAGGTATTTGTCTTAGTAATAGTTTATTTCCCTAAGCCAAATGGTGTAAATCCATTCCCTAATTACAGCAGAAAACGAGGGCCTCCCTGCTGTTCCGTTGGCTGCTGCTGGTTAGCAGTCACACCACCTCTCAGCAGGAGCGGCACCTGCTGGGATACAAAGCCATCAGCATCTATCTGCTTAAGACCAGCTGAGGATGAGCATCTCTAGCGGCAGGAAGGGAAGTCATCACCGGAGGTACCACACCGGATCATCTGGGTCATTGCCTCTTAATCTGGGGTAAGTCACTCTTTTCCAAGGCTGTGTACTGAGGAACCCAGTCTTCCCGGCAGGAATGTAGTTCTCTCTTCCTACCTTTGTTGCTATTCAAAGTCTATGCTTATAAAATGGAAAGCATAATAGAATCTGGGTTATAGGGACGTTGTAAGGATTAAATGAGTAAATATATGCAAGCACTGAAAACTGTCTGGTACATAATAAATGGCCAATCCATGTTAACTATTATTACATCTTTTTTTTTCTCACTATATAACCTTGAGCAAGTTGCTCCAGTAATAGTGGCAAATTAGTCGGAATAGGAGCTTCTGTCTCAGGACGAACTCATAACTGACCACCGTGTAAGTGACCTGACACACTCCCTTCCATCAGGTACATGTGGTGTGTGACCATCACAGGACAATCAATACTCATGGCTGGATGGTTGCACTCCTACAACCGGAGAGTCAGCTTTGTGTGTTCCCAAACCTGTTTATGCCAGTTCTACTTACTATCATTTTATCATGGAATTAAAAGCAAATATATCGATGAAATATGAGTTTTTTCCCTGTGGAAACTAATTTGAATTCTATGAAAATATTCTACAAAGTCCAGTTGTTGAAAAAAAACTCCCATCCATTTAAATAAAGGGGGAGTATTCGAGAAAGACTGGAAGGATTTATAAAATTCTACAAACATGTAGATCATTTCTTAAAAGTCTTTAAACTACTGATCCACTTTGAATAAACCGAAGTTGGAAATATTATAGTTATTGGTCAGATGTATGCAAAGATACATACATGCATAATGTCAAATAAAATATATGCACACCCTCCAAAAAGATTTTAACCCTATTTGAGAAGACTGGCTGAAGGATATGCATTTATATATTTTATGTTAAAAATGTATTTATGTATGTGCAGCATATATACATTTTAGGATTCCCCACTTTAACGTACTTTTTCAATTAACCAACCAATTATTGGATAAGGAGCCTTGTGCTTTGAGTTCTTACTGTATGCTACAAGTGGCCTATATGTTTTGTTATTGATTTTCAAAAGTTAAGTATTATTTTTATCTGCACCATACCAGTTAGAAAACTGAAGCCCAGACACCTTAATCCAGTGCCAAGGTTGCCATGCCAATGATGGCAGTCACACATCTTGGCCTGTCAGACTTCAGCATCTGAACTCTAAGTACCTGAAGTTCCACAGCCTCTCTGCTGTGTTACTACATTTTGTTGGGCTCCTGCTTGATCTTCTCTAACGGAAACATCCATTTCTTGGATGAAAGCGTCTTCATCAAACACCTAGGGTCTACTACTGCTGTGTTCTTGATTATGCTAACATTGTATCTGTTCATTTCTTTACAGGCTATGAAGAGTTTTCACATACATCATACAATTGACTGGGGCATGAAACTCCATGGGGCAGCTCCTCTTATTATTCCGATCATACAGATGAGGAAACAGAAGGCTCTGATGGGTTTAGAGACTTCGGGAGGTCATGCATCTAATAAGTGGCATAGCTTTGTCAGTCTAATAAACCAAACCTGACTTTAGTTCAATAAAATATAAGAAGTCACCTCTGTCTGGCCCCCTGCATGTGTCTATGGAGATAAAATCCCGTGGCAAGTAAGTATAGAGTTCAGAAAGAAGAATCAAAATCAGCATGGATATTGAGGGTCATCGCAATAGAGATAATGATTATCTTGGAAGGCAGAAACTTGCCACAGACACCAATTAAACACTGTATGGAACAGGAAACGTGTTAGAAGCTGACATGGGTTCAGAAGCTATGGCCCCAGGATTGGAGATGACGAGGATGCCCCCAAGAGATTTTCATCTCAGCAATGCATAATTACATTGTGGCTGGCGAGGGCCTGGACTGCGGGGTCAAGGCCATGTGAATATGGGAAGTAAAAATAAACCAGAGACCAAGAGTCAATGGAAAATGCCAATAATTATACCGTCTGCCCTCCCGTTGAGGTTCCGTGCATCTGCTTTGCCTCTACAAAAACCAGGTGTGGGATGGAGGCAGGAAACATCAAGTCACACTCTCACATCAAGCACCTACTTGGTGCTAGGAGTCTTTCTTCATTCACTGAATTTAATAGACTCTGAGACGTATCTATTTTTGCTCTCTTTCTTTCCTTCCCCGCCCCCCCCTCCCCCAAGAGGGTATATTTCCCAAAGTAACAGAGTTAGCAAGAATTACTTTCAGGATTTGTATCCAGGTCAATTGAAGACCATCTCCTCTTACAGTTTTCATTCTACCCTGCTGCCTGGACCATCACAGACCTTTAGTCATGGTCCATTCACAAATCCCCCAAGTGACCCGGAGCTAGTCCCTTAATGCCCTTTAGCCTTAGTTTCTTCCTTTGTGAATGAGGAAGATGGGAGAAGCATACTATACAGGTAGAAAATCTATAGATTCTTTACATGACAATGGGACATTATTTTAAAAGATTATGTCAACATGTCTTTGGGACCCCATTCCAAGCAGAAAATGAATGATGCATCCATCCATTGGACAAAGATTTTGAGCAGCTCCTGCGAGCCAATGAAGGTGCTAGGAGTGGTGGTGATGTTCGGTGGAGAACATGGGTGCAGGTACATGCTCAGAGCAGATGGTCTCATAGGAGACACAGACATTATTAAGTGGATAGAAAAGGAACGGTAAACTGAGATGTGGGCTTCATTTGGGAGTCAGAGTGCTAGGAAAGCATATCAAACCGGTCCCAACACAGCCTTTCAGTACAAGGCTCACAGCCTAATGCACTGAGCTCTGAAGGACACATGGAAGCTACTGCGGGAAGGGACAAGGAAGGCTGGTTCCAGGTGGAGGGAACAGCCTGTGCGGAGCCTGTGGAAGGGGCGGGAGACGTGAACACCTGGGGAACTGAAAGGAGATATACTGGTGATATATTACAAATCCGTGCACTTGAAACTTATTCCATCTTATTAACCAATGTCACCCCAATACATTTGATTTTTTAAAAACAGAAAGGCGATTAGTGGGGGTGCAGCTGAGATAGCCAACAAAAGGCGTGAAAGCAGGCATAAGAGGTAGGCAGGGCCAGATCCCGGCAGCCCTGTAGGTCATCTTAAGTTTTTGCTCTTTCTCCTAAGAGCGGTGATCAGTCACCCAAAGGTTTAAGCCGGTGACAAGATAGAATTTGATTCGTAAATCATGATTCTGACTGCCTCCTGGAACATAGATTGGAAAGTGATTAGATCTGGAGACTTAGTTAAAAGGCCATTCATTGTGTTTTGGAGGAAGAAAGATCTTAGTTTGAACTCTCTGCTTCTCATTAAAATGGACTAATTAGCATCATCTGAAAGCGATACTGCTCACAGATCCAATTACTGACCTTGTACCAATATTTTGGAGTTGAGCTGTTGCTCTCTCATTCTCTGTGACATTTCTCCCGGAGCTGGGAAGGACCTCGGAGAAAATGAGCCCCGTTGTTTCCAAATTGTTTTAAAGAAAATAATAAAGTGTCACCTTAATTTCCCAAATGAGTTTTAATTCACAATTCCATAAAGAAAATGGATAAAAGGTGGCACTAAAGGTGAGGGGCGATTGTTCCCTACTCAAGCTGTACCCTGCCCCTGCAGGGCACAGGGCCCGGTTATTGTGGCCAGGGTTCCCGGGAGCACCTGCCCCAGGCCCCTGAGGATTTAGTCCGGCCCACTAAAGGCAGAGCCGGGACCTGAACTCAGACCCCTGGTTCACACCAGTGTCCTCTCCAGCATGCCCTGAGCCTAGAAACTGAGGTTTGGAGGACAAAGGCCCTGTTGCTTGTCTGTAAATGCCTCTTGGCAGGCCTGGGAGACCAGGTGGTCAGTAGATATTTAAGGAATGCACAGAAGTCAGCTAATTCTGCATCGCCCATGCTGACTGGGGCTTTTTCCTTCCCTCCCCAACTTCCTTTTTTCCTCTCTCTCCCTCTTTCCTTTCTCCCCCCTTCCTCCCCGCTTTGCAATGAGAGGTGATTTCCACCATAAGGCAGTGTTTATTCTGGGCGGGTCACCCATCACTTGGATCATCTTGCCTCGGACAGGTAGAACAGCACAGAGGTGACAGGAAAGGAAGCTGCCTCTTACTTGCTGCACAACTTTCAGTAAGTCACCGAACATCTGTTCCTTCACTTCCCATTCATAGATGGGCTGTGCCAGAGCTACCTGATGAATGAGGTGAGAGCTTAGAGCAGGCCCTGGCCCATGGTAAGTGCTGTAGAAGTGTCAACTATTCAATGTGGCCTTGGACCTAAAGTCGGCCTCAGTCTCTTCCTGATGAATCTGGTTTCCAGCTCACCCTGCTTGCATAACCCCTTTTCCCAGAGCACTCAGAGTTTACAGAGTACTTCCCAACACACCATCCCAGGTGACACAGACACAGACCAAGGCAGCAGAAAAAAATTATTATGCACATTTTACAGATGAGAAAACCAAGGTTCAGAAAGTCTCAGTGTCAATAAAAGTCAAAGTCTGCTTCCCAATCTTTCCCGCTTTTTAACTAGACAATGTAAGGGTCTCCTGGTAGCAAACCATCCTCAGAAACCTCCCTTCTGGGTCCCTGCCTCCCCCTGACCTGTCCAACCACGGTGCCACGGTCTGACACTAGGGCCAGCTCCTGCAAAGGCTAAAAGAAATCCATCACGGTAACCCTGGGGACCCCCCCAAAATCCTTGTACATGATGGGCACCCAATAAACATGTGGTTGGGTGTTGGACACCCCATTGGCAGGTATGGTCTAGAGTCTTGCTGCCCACATCCCAATAAGCACTGAGCCCTGGGGTAGATGATCTGACTTATCTTAGTGCTTGCAGAGCCCAACACAGAGTAAGCTCGCAGGAGACACTTGCTGCGTTGTCCTGCACTGACCCCGGCCTCTTCTCTCTAACTACGGGGGATGTGCCTGATGTGTCTGCCTGGTCTTCAGATCTGGTTCAGGGCTTAGCAATGGAATCTCAGCACACCACACTGGAGACTATAAAACTCTAATCCTGCGCCCCCTCCCATGACCTTGATGAACTAACCCTGCCTTTGGCATCAACATACAATCAAACCAGGGAACCCAACCAAGCACAGCTGCCTCTGCTTGCTTCTGCACACCGAGTAAAGCCTGCACAGGGCTCTGGCCCACCACGCCCGCCAATGGAGTCAGCAAGACAATTCCAATCCTGCCACTCCCCTGCCCTGTGACCTTGGGCAAGTTAATTCCATCTCCAACTCATCAGTTCCCTCATCTATGAAACAAATCCAATAGCATCAACTTCACCGAGATAGTGTGAAGACTGGATGAAAAACTATGCCAATATCATCAACACTCAGAATTAATGAGCATTAAAGTGGGCTAAACAATTTATATGCAAAATATCAATGCCTGATTAAAAAAATAGCAATAAGAAAAGTAGTTAACGTGTATTGTTTTCCACCTGCCAGACAATCTTGTAAGCACTTCATGTGGGTTACAGCATTTAACCTCCAAAACACCCTTATGAGGATGACACTATTATTAGTCCCATTTTACAGATAAGAAAATTAAGGCGCAAAGATGGTAGTAAATTCACCAAGGCTCTAATATAAGCAGGTGGCAATGCTGGGATTTGAACCCAGGATGTCTTGGTCCCGAATCTTTACAATTTGCCAGACCTGTTGCCTGTTACACTAGCTACTCAATAGCAATTGTTATTGCTTTGTATTTGTTATCATTACCAACATTAATCTTATTTGTCCTACATATAGGATAGTCATCTCTAGCTCCAGTTACACTCAATTTATCCTGCGGTACATAACTCCAAAGAAGACTCCCTCGGCCCCCGGTGACCCACACCTCCCAGTATTCACACCCTGGATCCTGGGCTTGGTTTTTGACCAACAGAACATGGAAGAAGTGATGCTCTCTGACTTCCAAAGCCAAGTTGTAAGGAGTCTTACAGCTCCCTTTTAGTCTCAGGATGCTGCCATGCTGTGAGAACTCCAGGCCGCATAGACAGAGCAGGTGTAGGTACTCATTGGCAGGCCCACCTGAGCTCCCAGGTGACAGCCAGATCATCTGCCCGCTCTGGGAGTGAGCCACCTTGGATGTCAAGTTCAGTCAAGACCCCAGATGACTCCAGCACCAACCAACTTGACAGACTCCTCCCCAACCCTGACTTGTGTCCAGTCCACCTACAGGACCATGCAAGATGATAACAAAGCGTTGTTTTGAGCCACTAAGTCTTAGGGAGAACTGCTAGGCATCAACCGATAAGCAGAACACCTGCTTTGTCTTCCAGCCCAATACACAGGTCCCAGCACACCTTGAAACAGAGTTCTAATTATCTGTATTTGACTTCTCACTAAAGTTTAAAGGTAAACACCTCTTTCAAGGAACAATAATTACTATTTGTGGATCTTAGGCACATTATTTAACTCTCTGTGCCTCAGTTCCCTTATCTATAAAATAAGAATGCTAAGATAGTAAGACTACCTAGTTCAAGGTTGCAGTGAGGAGGAAATTAGTTAATTCAGATAAGATGCGTAAAACAGTGCCTGGCATTTAGAATACGAAGTAACAACTCTCTCGCTCTTTCTTTCCCTCTCTCTCCAACCCCCACCCTCTTGGCATCGCTTCCATTTTCTTTTAACTGAGTCAGGCACTGTACTAGGCTTTCTACATTTTAAAATCTTAATCCTCACACTTAACCTGAAGGCAAGCATTATTATGCCCCACGGCAAATGAGGTGAGGCGAGGCACACCAAGCTTCCCGGCTGAGAAATGAGGGAGTCGGGAACTGACCCAGTCCCTGTGAGGCTACCGCTCATCCAAGCCTCCACAACGCCACCCCTCTGGGACCTCAGCAGAAATCCCTGGGGCACACGTGGTTGTGGCAACATCCGCTTGGTGGCCTCATCTCCCACAGAGCCCGACACAGTGCAGCTCAGCAATCAGTTCACTTACAAATCCCACTCCCTCGGGGCAGGTGGCCCGAGATGCCCAGGGTTAGCACCACTGTCTGACACCGCTCCGGGCAGGGAGCTGTCCTACCTGCTGGCGTGAGAAGCACTCTTTAAAGCCTTCAGCTCAGATGTCAGGAAGCAGTCCACAGCAGCGAGCAGGGTCAGCCTCCAGGGACCAGCACAGGCTGCGTTTCTGTGCCTCTCACCTCCCAGGACTAGCACTCAACAGCCCTTAAGTGAAGGCAGCCAAGTGACCTGCAGGTGGGAGTCCCTCCTCTCTGGGCGAGTGGAGGCAGGATGCTATTGGATGTAATGGAGTGACCTGCCCAGGTGGAAGTCCCTCCTCTCTGGGTGAGTGGAGTGGGGATGCTATTGGATGTAATGGAGTGACCTGCCCAGGTGGAAGTCCCTCCTCTCCTGTGAGTGGAGGGGGGATGCTATTGGATGTAATGGAGTGACCTGCCCAGGTGGAAGTCCCTCCTCTCCTGTGAGTGGAGGGGGGATGCTATTGGATGTAATGGAGTGACCTGCCCAGGTGGAAGTCCCTCCTCTCCTGTGAGTGGAGGGGGGATGCTATTGGATGTAATGGAGTGACCTGCCCAGGTGGAAGTCCCTCCTCTCTAGGTGAGTGGAGGGGGGATGCTATTGGATGTAATGGAGTGACCTGCCCGGAGTTGGATGAGTGGAGGAGGGATGCTATGATTGCACGTGCTTTCTCATCTCAGGAGCAGAGAAGGAAACACTGCGAGGTGTTCTTGGAAGGTCCTGGAGCGGGGACATCTCTGGCTGTCACCCCTGACGGCTCGCACAGGAAGAGCAAAGCATTCTCAGGTGTGGGCGCCTCTCACGTCAGCCCCAGGTGATTGCCAGTGCCCTTTCCATCACCCGGGCCTGCCCCTCCCTCCTCCCTCCCACTGCCTGCCTAGCTACTGCCCTGGGGCTGCCCAGGCCCTCCCTAGACCTGCCACGCCCTGGGTGCCCTGTGCCCTGTGCCTGCACATTCTTCTCTCTTAGCAAATGTCTTCCCGGTGTCTGAGGGCCTCTGGACCCTCCACTTCATTCTCTAAGGTGACAAGCAGCGAAATTGAAGCCAGTTCTATTCTCAGCCTGGAAACTGTTACCCTTTCCCACCAGGTTTCGATCCGATCCGGCCTGGTCGGTCCTGAGGTGCACAGTTCTTCACCCAAAGGTCTTACCAAAAGCCAGATGGTGTTTATGCCAAATGACATCCCCCACAATACACATGCCCAAGTACCTCAGAATACGACCCTATTTAGAGACGGGGTCTTTAAAGATGCAATGAAATTAAAAGGAGGCCACTGAGGTGAGCCCTGACCCAACAGGACTGGTGTCCTTAAAAGGAGAAGCGATTAGGACACAGACACACACAGAGGGGCGGTCATGTGAACACGCAGGGAGAGGTGGCCGTGTACAAGCAGAAGAGAGGGCTCAGGAGAAAGCAACCCTGCCCAACCCCATCCCAGACTCCTAGCCCCCGCACCTGTGAGCAATCAATGTTGTTAGACCACGCCGTCTGTGGTACTTGGCTACAGCAGCCCTAGCAAGCTAATATGGATCAGACAGATAATAGAGGTTGAAAGTTCAGGGCATATTCAGGCCACAGTGAGAAACCCATTGTTTCAGGGCAGCCGGAACCGTAGGGGAGAAGCCAGGGATGATCTGGACCCCACAAGGCCTCACTTGCCACCTCCAAGGGCATCACCTGCATTGCATTTGCCCCTGAAGCAAGCCAAGGCCAGCTCACACCGGGTCCGGGCCGGCGGAGGCGGCAGGCGGAGGCAGCACTCACCTCTCTCTAGGCAGCTGGTGGTTGGGATTGTGGCGGCAGCGGACGCTGAGGCCAAAGAGCTTGCGGGCCGTGCGCTGGATCTTCTGCCGCTGGGCCTCCATGGAGCTCTGCAGGAGCTTGTAGCGGTTCTGCAGGTCCCAGTCGTTGCCCCAGTGCTGATGGATGCTCCCGATGGTCAGGAAGTGGTTGCTGGGCAGACGCTTCATAAACGATTTAAACTCATCTGGCGGGAGACAAAGGCCAGGAGAGAAGGCTGAGCCTGCAAGCCCCAGCTGAGGTCGCTCACCAAGAAAGCCGGCCTGCAAGTAACACTGACGGGCCGGAGGCCCGGGGAACAGGGCGCTCCCCTGCTCGGCTCCCGGGAGGGGTGCAGAGGCCGCGTGTCAACAGGAAGGCTCTTTGGCTTTGCTGCTCCAGGAGGGACCCTGCATCCTGCTGACGACAAACTTGTGCCATCTGAGTGCCGACTGGATAGCAATACCCGCATATCACGTGTGTTTGTATTTACTCAGAATCCATTACACCCAATTTTTGTCCAATTCTACATAGAAAACCACGTGCCTCCAGTAGGATGGGAGCTGTAAAAATAAGTATGACGGAAGCAACGTTAATAAATCCTAGCCAGCCCTAACCGTTTTGGCTCAGTGGATAGAGCGTCGGCCTGCAGACTGAAGGGTCCCAGGTTTGATTCCGGTCAAGGGCATGTTCCTTGCTTTCGGGCACATCCCCCGTAGGGAGTGTGCAAGAGGCAGCTGATCAATGTTTCTCTCTCATTGATGTTTCTGACTCTCTATCCCTCTCTCTTCCACTCTGTAAAAAAATCAATAAAATATATTTAAAAAAATAAATAAATCCTAGCCAGATACTGTTCCCTGCTGCATGACCGAACCCCTGTACCTGCTCTCACTCTGAAATACAGAGAAGTAGCAAACGGTCGATAGGTGTTAAAAGCACATTTGCACCACCTTCTCCCCGATGTGATCTTCAGGTGTGACGGAGAGCTGAAAGGATCCGCCTCCCCACCGTGGGACCTAGTCTAACGGGAAGTTGTGTCCGCATGCCATCTTATGTCAAGTCCCATCGGGGGAACTCCAGCTTAAGACATGGGAACCAACTCCAGAGCCTCCCGGGGGAAGGTGACGCTAAGTTTCCCAGTGTCAGCAAGCGCCACACCTTGACACAGACTCGGAAATTATCTGGGTCAGCTCTCTCGCTCTGCATACAGGGACACTGCAGTGCAGAGTGAGGGAAGGACTTTCTGGAGGTAGAACAGCCCGTGAGTGCCACAGGCGGGACTAAAACCAGAGCTGCTGTTTCCCATCTAATTCCTATTGGCCCGCTGCGGCGATGCCCCCCTTCAACTATTGGAAAAAATAAAGAATTAAGAGGTTAAATTTTTTGCAGGTAAAAAGGTAAAGTGATTAGATTATACATATAGATATATATATATATATCCATCCTAAGCCTAATATTTTCACTTTATGTTACAAAACCTACAAGAAAATTTCAGGTATAATAGGCATTCATTTTCTTTTAAAAAATGCTTACATAGCTCTCTTTAAGCATCAGGCTCAGTCTTAAACACCTAGCACACGTAAGTGATTTTATAGCAAACCTGTGAGGTGGGTACTCTCAGTGCGCCCTTTCATAAGAAACTGGGGCACAGAGAAGTTCACTAACTTGTCAATGTCACACAGCCAGTAATAACAGATTTAGAGCTCTAGACTGTCTCCAAATCCGATGCTCTAAGAACATATAACACTCTCTATGCAAAAAGAGGATCGTGGGAGAAACAATGAAATAAAAGGTGCTAAAAACACGCGTACAGGAAACCCATCTCTGACTCCAGAACTCGGGCTCCTCATTCCGGACAGCCAGACATGCGTGCCTGCAAACTGCATCTCGCCCACCCACAGCTGTGTGACCTTATTCTCGCAACGCTTCAGTGTCTCCATCTGTCAAGCAGGTATAACAGCATCTAATTCAAATGTTGAGAGGGTGACATGGAACCGTATCTGCCTAAATAGTTCCCAAATCCAGAAAGTGCTCCGCGGATGGCTGCGGGACATGGAAAGGATAAAACGGGGCTGCACGGATTGATGTATTCGGTGCACAGGCTGCAGGCAGGGCCCGGGCTCCCCTCTGCTGCTCTCGCCAGCCCAGTGCTCCTCCCATGGAAGACACACAGCTTATCCTATAGACACAGCTCATCCTATAGACACAGCTCATCCTATAGATACAACTAATCCTATAGATGCAGCTCATCCTATAGATACAGCTCATCCTATAGACACAGCTCATCCTATAAATACAGCTCATCCTATAGCTACAGCTCATCCTATAGATACAACTCATCCTATAGATACAACTCATCCTATAGATGCAGCTCATCATATAGATACAGCTCATCCTATAGATACAGCTCATCCTATAGATGCAGCTCATCCTATAGGCACAGCTCATCCTATAGGCACAGCTCATCCTATAGATACAACTAATCCTATAGATGCAGCTCATCCTATAGGCACAGCTCATCCTATAGATGCAGCTCATCCTATAGACGCAGCTCATCCTATAGATGCAGCTCATCCTATAGATACAGCTCATCCTATAGATGCAGCGCATCCTATAGACGCAGCTCATCCTATAGATGCAGCTCATCCTATAGACACAGCTCATCCTATAGACACAGCTCATCCTACAGACACAGATCATCCTACAGACACAGCTCATCCTATAGATGCAGCTCATCCTATAGATACAGCTCATCCTACAGACACAGCTCATCCTACAGACACAGCTCATCCTATAGACACAGCTCATCCTACAGACACAGATCATCCTACAGACACAGCTCATCCTATAGATAAAGCTCATTCTACAGACACAGCTCATCCTATAGATACAGCTCATCCTACAGACACAGCTCATCCTATAGATACAGCTCATCCTATAGACACAGCTCATCCTACAGACACAGATCATCCTATAGACACAGCTCATCCTATAGACACAGCTCATCCTATAGACGGCTCTGCTGACCTCGAGGGAGATAACAGTGCTTTCAATGAACCCGAATTTGGGTCAGATAAGAAAAAAGTAATTTAAAAGTTAAGATGATTTACTTTCTTGACTAAAAGTGGAAGGTTCCCTCCCAGCGAGGACAGGCAGACCCCCATCTCTGTGTGTGAAGTCAGTCCTGTTTGACCACCAACACTCCAGGGCTATCAAGGCTTCGATGGCTTTTACCTTTGGCTGGTTGAGAATCCTTGGAATTACCTGGTGCTGGCTCATTAAGGCTACAAGCTCAAACTGAGGAGGAAAAGACACATACACAAGACGCATGTGCGTGGATGGGTGGATGGATCTGTCTCAACGGGGAAAACCCTTTCAAATGGCTAAGCACACGGCACCTAGAGTGAATATGTGCTCCTATGGGGGGAGGCATGGCACCAATGACTCCCGTGGCCCATCCAGCTCACTGCAGCATCTCAGCTCTCTTGTTCCCTCACCCACCCGCCCACTCAAAGTAGTTGCTTTTCCTTGGGTATAACGGTTCTACGCTAAAGACCCTTCCTGCTCGTGCACATGGCTGCCGTTCCCCTCTGCTGTTTAGCAACGGGGAGAATCTCCTTGCAAAAGCATTTAATCAATTGCTTCTTTTGTTTGAGGCCAAATAGTCATCACAATCCGTTTCCATCCTGAACCCCTCCCTTTAATGCATTCCCAGGACTTTAAATGGACTAATGGGCGCAGGTTCCTAAGGCACCCACAGCTCCCCGGAGCTGCGTGACCTCCTAAGAGCAGAGTCACTGATGCGTCATGAGCGCTCAGGGCCGGCTGGGGACTCAGAGTTCATGGTAACCAGTGGTTTCCAAACACAGCTCCACGGAGCTCAGCTTCTATCTGCGGTACACAGTGGCTCCGAGGTATGATTCTGTTTGATCAAAGGGTTTCTTGGCTACATATTTAAATAAATTCAAAAATTAAACACATAAACATGTCCTCTCATTTATTAGATGAGGGAACAGATGACTGGAGGAGGGAGTGGAATTAATAAGGTACAAGAGCTGCTGTGAGCACTGGGTTTGGAACCGGGGAATCCATTACTGACTCTGCCATTTGCTATGTAACCCTGGGGAAGACACTGGGTCTTGGCACCCTCCCTGCTCTACAATATAGGAACACCATTACTTACTTTAATGCAGTTCTCGTAATAGATTTAAGGAATATAAAGTTGTTTTAAAAACAGTAATGCTCTCTCTATATGTCCATTCACTTAACAGATATCTGAGCACAAATTATAGGCCATTATTTGGCATCTCTTCGTGGAAGACTCGAGGATTCCCAAGCTTTCATGTCCAAAACGGAATCCACAGCTTTCTTTCCAAAGCTTGCAGGGTGTTCTAGCTCGGCGAATGGCACCCACATCCATCAAAGTGCCTGACGAATATGCCCAAAAGGAGTTCTGGGGGTCTCCTCTCGCCCTTCCTTTCTCAAGTCCTGCTAATTCCCCCTTGTAAACAGCTCAGCATCTCTGCACATTTCCCGCTGTTACTCCCTGTGCCATGGTCCTAGCCCACATCACAGGCACATCCCCTAGGTGCCTGGGGTGGCCTCCCATTGGTTGGGTGCCCACCCTCTGACCTCCGGCCCCAGTCAGACACGTGGATCCTGCTCTCCCCCAGTGGCCTCCCTGACTCCTGACCATGCCAACCTCCAGCTCTATAGCTTCTCATTCTCCACACAGATGTGATTAAAATGTCAATGCCTGGCATGGTGATATGATTAATGCCTGGCTTTCTCATTAACCAGAAGCTGCATGAGGACCGAGATCCAACTTAGCACCTCAGCCACGTTGTGGCCTTAGGTGACTGACTTTCCTCCTCGAAACCATGGGAAGCAGGTAATAGCTACCTGAGCAGTGATTTCCAACTTTGACAGTTGGTGAGTTATTTGGATATCTACATCAATATCTACATATAGATGTACATAGACATAGACATATATGCACATGTATGTGTGTTTCTTGATTTAGACTCACAGACTCAAGGAATTCGTACAAATACCTTGAACTCTCCATTCTGCAGAGGCAGGCATCCTATGTGCTATGTGGCATCTCTTTCTCTGTCTTCCGGATACAACAGAAACATCCATCACAGGCCCACAAACCTGACTGCACTGTTCATTAGCCCATCCAGTGGAGATTTATTGAGGGCCTACCCCGTGACAGCTACGAGACCCACCCTGGACTCTCCAAAGTGGGGGGGTGGGGGGCTCAGTGAGTGTTCCCTCCCGGCAGCCCTCACCCCAGTTAGACACCTGTCTTTTCTAGGCTTGGCTCAGGGCCATTCATGCAGCAGAACTAAGCCAGCTCCCTACCTGAATTCTCCAAGTCCTTGTAAGCCTCGGCCCAGGACTTGGCCATGTTGGCCAGCGTGTACTCCATGATCTGGATGTCGGTGATGGGGCAGTTGCACTGCGGGAACTCCTCGGCACACTGGCATCGGCACTGGCTGTTCTGGCACACGTACTCGCCCTCACCATTGCACATGATGTAGCTCAGGGCCGACTGGACAAACTTCTCTTGCAGGTACGGAGGGAAGATGATCTGCAGGCCTGTTTGAGAGGAGCAAGACGGGGAAACGGAAAGGTTAGAAAAGGTGTTTCATTAACAGCTTCGAAAGGTGACGGGAGGAATCTGAAGCTGCTAGCTTTCTCCCGGTGTGTCGTAACCAAAATATCTCGGAGCCTGCCTCGATCCAGACAGGGCATAATCGGCAAGGCCCCTGGCTGCATTGCTTCTACTTAAACTTCTCAGATCATGACCTTGGCCATCTCTGAAATTCAGACTCTATTCTATTCTATTAGGACTGAGATCTGGTATAAACCTTTTCCATTTGGGGAGGAGAAAACCCTTATTGAAAGCAGAAGATTACTGTTGTGTGTTGTTGTTTTTTTCTTATTTCCTTCATTTCTTTCCTTTTCCTTTCTTCAAAAATTTATGAGCCCTATTTATGAAGCACAGGTCCTGAGCTAGGCACTAGGTCTAGGGAGATAAAGAAGACACGATCCCAGTCTCTGGGGAGTTTACAGTATAATCAGCAGGGAAAGACATAGACACACATCATCCTAACACAGCTTTATAGACCTGAAACAGGGAGGGCCGGGGGAGGCATCGGGCAGCCGAGGACTGCAAATAACCCTGCCCGGAGAGCAGGGGAACCTTTGTAGAGGAGATGGTCTTGGCGGGTTGAAAAGTGAATCAGAAATCATGTACAGAGAACAGGAAGCACATTCTAAGGAGAGGAACAGCAAGAACAAAGACAGGATGTGAATGAAACGAGTTTGGCTGGTTGGGGGGGGGAGGGGGGTGCTTGCAGTAGGAGAACAGGTTTTAGAGAAGAGCAGATGCCAGAGTGCAGAGAGCTTAATTATATGCTAAGGAATTTGAACTTCATTCTGCGGATAAAGGGGATACTTTGGTGAATTAAGACTGGTATTTTAAGAGAGAGATAATTTCATAAGACCACTGTATCATAAAAAATAAAATACTAGTATTACCCCTGGCCAGTGTGGCTCAGTTGGTTGGGCATGCACCAGGAGGTTGCCAGTTGGATTCCAGATCAGGACACATGCTCAGTTGTGGGCTCAATCCCCGGTCGGGGGGCGGCGTGCAGGAGGCAGCCCATCCGAGATCGATGTTGTGCTCTCATATCATTGTTTTTCTCTCCCTCTCATTTCCTCTCTACAAATCAATAAACTATTCTTTAAAGAATATATCTATATATCTATATATATCTATATATATATATATATATATATATATATATATATATATATATATATATATATATATCAGAGGAGAATGATATCAGAGAGAATTAATTTTCTCTTTTTTGTTCTAAAAATGAAGAAGCCAGGGCCCACCGAGTGAACATGACTGACCCATGGTTGGTTATAGGAACAGCATTTTTGACCACAGCTCATGATTTTTTCTCTATACTTGCTAATCAGTCTTATTCCTCAGAGCCAATGGTGGAGAGGGGTTGATCTGGGCATGAGCACTACTCCTTTACCCTTGAAATGTCGGCATAGCAGGCTATTACTGCCCAGACAGAAGGACAACTTGGGGCTAAATTCGTTCATTAACGTACTTTCACCTGGGACCTTCCTCTCCACCTCATTTGGAGCTGCTAACGGTTTCAGCCACCAATGCACATGAGCCTAATGGTTTTACTACCCACCGTGTAAAAGAGAGCTGTCATTCGGATTAAAGTTTTATCACTCATGCTTCAGGGACATCCTCTACCCTGCTCGTCAGGGATGTGTTGAATAAGCTCAGCATTTCTCTCACTCTCTACTTCCCAGTCGTGTTTCTAGATTTTTATCTTCCCATCTCTCACCTTCACATTATTTTTAAAAAACGACCATCATTTTGACTTGTCTTCAGATGACTTCTCAAAAAGACTATCTGAGAGGGGCATTGTGGGAAGGAAGCTAGTGCCTGGAGCATGCCATATGGTGGGAAACCATAATAAGGTCGGTAAAAGCTGGGCACCGCTGGAGTCAGCCTCCTCTTCTTCCTGCCTGAGTCATCTCAAGCAAGTTATTCCACCTCTCGAAGGCTCCGCTCTCTCCTCTATAAAATGGGAATATTTTGAGTACCTACATCAGAAGGTTGTCAGTAGGACTAAGTGAAAGAATTCCTGCAAAATGTCTAGACCAGTTCCTGGCACATAGCACGCAAACAGTAAATGTTAATGGCTCCTATTTTTGATGATGATGGTGATGATGTTCCTCCTCTGATTAAAGTCTTTTAAAGTTTCAGCAGAACCTACAGAATACATGAATAGCTGCCGTATTTAATCAGAAATAGACAGTGCAGTGGAATCTAATGAAGAAAATAAACTGATGAACGAAATAGATCCAGAGACACAGAGACATGGAACAGACTGATGAATCTCAGAGGGAAGGTGGGGGTGGGTGGGTTGGTGGGGAGAGATTAACCTGAGAACTTATATGCAAACTAGAGGCCCGGTGCACAAATTCACGTGCAGGTGGGGTCCCTCTGGGTGGCCGGCAGGGATCGGCCGAAACCACAGTCCAACGCTGCCTACAGCTCCTACCTGCTGCTCCTGCTCATCCCAGCCCCACTGTGCCTGCTGCGGGCTTGTGCCCAATCAGTCCCGATCGGGAGAGGCTCGCGCTGTAGCAGCAATGCTCACCAGCCATGAGCCCTGCATCTGGTGCCCTCCCAAGGAGAGTGGCCTGCGGGATCGGGCTGAAATCAGCTCTCCAACATCCCCTGAGGGGTCCCAGATTGCGAGAGGCCCAGGCCAGGCTGAGGGACTCCACCAGTGCATGATTGGGCCAGGGAGGGACCATGGGAGGGCTCCAGGGCATTTCCAGCCCTTCTTGCTCAGTCCCGATTGGCTGGACCCCAGCAGCAAGCTAACCTACCAGTCGGAGCGTCTGCCCCTGGTGGTCAGTGCATGTCATAGCAACTGGTTGGCCAGTTGACTCTCTGCCCCCTGGTGGTCAGTGCACATCATAGCGAGCGGTTGAGCAGCCTTAGCATATCATTAGCATATTACACTTTGATTGGTTGTTCAGTTGTTCTGCTGTTCGGTCTATTTGCATATTACCCTTTTATTATATAGGATATGCATAGACCATGGACACAGACATTAGTGTGATTAAGGCCTGGAGGGTGTGTGTGGGGGGCGGGGAGGGGTCAATAGGGAAAAAAAGAGGACATCTATAATACTTTCAACAATAAAGATAAATTTAAAAAATGAAATAGATAATGCTCAAAAGACAGTCTTTAGATATTTGGGGAGATTTCACAAGAAGTAGGGTTTAGAAGTCTATGCCTGTTGAGCCGGCAATGGTGGGAGGCTATTCAGGAAGGTGGATTCTACATGAGTATGTCTGGAAGGCATGCTAGCATATAGGGCGGTGCAGCTTGGGCACTGGGCTTCAGCAAGCATAGGTGAGGTCCACACCAATGAGCAAGGGGTCCATGTGAATTTGAGTGATTGCTCTGGAGAACTTACTGTACAGGGATACAATATGAACACCAAAAGGTGGGCAAAACAAATCAAACCAAGCAGAAAAGTCCCTTCTAAGCCACGTCTACAATTCTTTCAGAGTATGCATTCTTGAGCCATTTTATCTGTCTTGCAATTTTCACTTTCAAAGCAAAATTTATTTTTAGCTGATCCCAATCCCCTATAGGCTTCTGAGTCTATGGATTGGGGTTAACTTTCTGTTGCTTAAAGAAACTCTATAGACTATACTCACAGTCCTATTTTTCTAGCTTGCTCATCATTTTCTTTTTCCCTTTTGTAGGGGATAAAATATTCTATTCTTGGTCCTAGCCCAAAAGGAATTTGGGGAGAGCATTTTTAGAAAACTGCGTCAAATCATTTCTCCGTTTGGCAAGGATACAAAAGGCAATATTACCTACCCCACTTAATGCACTGAACACAGATAAAGTTTGGGAGTGGGGGGTTTCGGGGAGCAGCTGAAACACAAAACTGGCTGCTCTTTAAAAATGGAAACTCAGGACACGTGAGCTGTCTCTGAGGCAGAACCTCCTGGGCAAATTTGAAAGAGAATAATGAAGACATAGCAATTAAAAAGCACTTTTCTGCAAAATGTCATTACTGTTTAAAGTTACATAACCATTTCTCCAGCAGCGGAGGTTCACACAGCAGTCACCGCCAGAGTCTCTCCCAGTGACCTGTGTCCAACAAAGAGGCCCATTGCTGACCTCCTAGACGGGCGCCTGAGTCCTGTGGGCTTCAATGGGCGTCGTAAATAACTTGGAGGGGGATTTGGCCTCTAGAACGAATGTGTGAAAGATATACAGCTGCTGGCTGGGTTGGAATATTCTGTCCCCACAGTTCCCAAAGCCACACACACACACACACACACACACACACACACACGGAAAGGAAAACTGAGGAAATGGGAGAGGGAGAGAAAGGCCACCATTATTGCTACGCATATAAATTTTGCTTCACAAAACCCAGGAAAGCAATAGTTGAAAGTTTCATTTGAACACCATTTCGCCCACACTGAACATATGGAATACCACCCCCCCCTCCAATCTCATTATACTTTGGGAAAAAAAATCTTGTTAGACTTTAAAATGGAATGTTTCAGTGTTCCCCAGAGAGAGTGGGCAATGTAGATGTGGGAACAACCACGTCATCTTCTCTCTTCCTGCTTTTTGCCCCATTTTCCTCAGACCTTCCTCCCACCTCACGTCCAACACGTACATCTCGCAATATTTTGTGCATTTTCCATACAGTCTAGGATTTCTCCTTCTCTCTGGCCCATGGTACCATCGCTCTATCTCCTTGCCTCCCTCCTTCCTCTGATCTCTTAGTAGCCTCTTCTTTATTCAGAACACGCCAGGCATCCTGCCCTTTTGCAATCCCTCCATGTGCCAGTCATGTCATTCCTACAGTCTGTGCACTTGCCCATCCCTAAGCCTAGAATATTCTTTCCTGGATCTTGTTTTGCAGGCATTCTGACCTTCCCAGACCACCCAAGTTAAAATGCCTCTTCTGTTTTCTTCATAGCATTCATGACTTACTGAAATTATCTTACTCGTTTGTTCTCATGTTTATTTTCGCATCTCCCCCCCCCCCCCATTAGAAAGTGGGCTTTAGGGGGCAGGCCTTGCCCGTCCACTACAGACCTGAGTGTAAATCATGGCCAAGCCCAGTGTGAGCTCCATGAACTCATTTGTTAAATCAGTGGTTCTCAACCTTTCTAATGCCGCGACCCTTTAATACAGTTCCTCATGTATTACAGGCTCTACAGCAGCGGTTCTCAACCTGTGGGTCTTGACACACAGGTTGAGAACCTCTAGCAGGGTTGCTTAAGACCATCAGAAAACACAGATATTTACATTACGATTCATCACAGTAGCAAAATTACAGTTATGAAGTAGCAACGAAAATAATTTTATGGTTGGGGGTCACCACAACATGAGGAACTGTATTAAAGGGTCGCGGCATTAGAAAGGTTGAGAACCACTGTGTTAAATGGAAAAAAACACCAACAACAATCCTCTTTTTATCCCAATGGTAAAACATGTTGCCTCATCTAATTTAGAAGATGCTAGAATTCAAAAGCTCCACAGCTAAAGTAACAGATTTGGGACTCAAATCCAGGAATTCCTACTGAGTTCTGAAACATGGGAGGGCCCTTCCACATCTCCAGTGGGAAAATGTAAAAATGAAGACAAAATCCTGGCCTAATGTTCCCATGGTAGCTCTGGTGCAGAGTGGCCTCTGGAATGTTGTAGCGTCTCTAAGGTTTCTTGCCTGTGTCGTAAAAATCTAAATAATCACTTCTAGGGCAGGTATGAGAGTAAATGAGGGGAGAAAGGCATAAACACCACTTAAACAAGAACCTGGCTATCATGGGCTGAATGTTTGCATCCCCCCAGTATTCCTATGTTGAAACCCTCACCCCCCATATGATAGTATTAGGGGGTGAGGAATTTGAGAGGTGATTAGGTCATGAGGGTGAGGTCTCCATGATAGGATTAGTGCCCCTATAAGAAGAGGAAAACACAAGAAAGCTCTCTCCCTCACTGCCTCATTTCATTTTTCCTTCCTTCCTCCCTCCCTCCCTCCCTCCCTCCCTCCCTCCCTCCCTCCCTCCCTCCCTTTCTTCCTTCCTTCCTTCCTTCCTTCCTTCCTTCCTTCCTTCCTTCCTTCCTTCCTTCCTTCCTTCCTTCCTTCCTCCCTTCCTCCCTCCCTCCCTCCCTCCCTCCCTCCCTCCCTCCTTCCCTCCCTTCTTCTTCTCCCTTCCTCCCTCCCTCCCTTCCTTCCTTCCTTCCTTCCTTCCTTCCTTCCTTCCTTCCTTCCTTCCTTCCTTCCTTCTTTCCTTCCTTCCTTCCTTCCATTTCTTCTTCTTTTTTTTCTTCTTCTTTTCCCTTCCCTTATTTCCATACATATTGCTTAAGCCCTACTATGTGCCAGGTACCCTGCCATGATTACCAGGGTGAATAAGGCAGGCAAATCCTTGCCTTTGCAGACCTCACAGTATAGGAAGGAGACAGGTGTGTAACCAAGCTGCTTGGATGCAGTGAGACCAGTGCTGTACCAGAAGTGCTAGGTTGCTTGGGAAACAAGAGGAAGAACACGTAACCCAGGATGGAGTAGGGGTACTCAAAGAGGCTCTCCTAGAAGAAGAGACATTTAGCCAGAGACCTAATGGATTAACAGAAATTAGGGGATGAAGGATCCACATGTAGAGTCATCTAGAAAATGAAAACACCATGGACAAAGGTCTCAGGTGGTAGAACTTCCAATTAAGACCCAACTTAGTAATTACCTTCCTCTCTGATTAAGGTTCATCATTTTTTTGTTTGCTTGCTTGTTTCCAAGTTCCCTAGAGAAGAGAAGAAAGAGTTCTGATGCCTCAGAGAAGATCACAACTCTAAAGGGAAGAATGACACAGAGCAGAGATCTGTCACTCATTAGGGGAACAGCACTTCTTACAGCAACAAAAGTCAAGAATCCTTGTTCCTTACAGACAGGGAATATATCTGAGATTCAGGAGGGGGAAAAAGAGAAGGGCTCACTGTGCTGTTGAGTTTTGACCATTGGGGTTGGGGGGCCACTAAAGTAAAAAGAACTTTCAGGGAAACGCTACCTTGGATTCCTGGAGACCTTCCATAATGTTGTCAATACTATTATTGTCTAAAGCAAGCCCCTGATTTAGGAGACTGTATTCAGTGAGGCTGGGGAGCATTTAATTAAGATCTGGAAAAGAAGACCCAATCAACAAAAGCTAAAAGTGCCCCTAAGACCTGAGATTGTAGTCCTACCTTCCTCTTTGACCCAGATCCTGCTCTTTTGTTGATAAGGAATTCTTAGACTCTTCCTCCCTCCTTCAACAGTAGTACACAGGGAATTGTTGGAGGAGATGCTTCCTACCCTCTAAGGACATAGTGGGGCTACTTGGAGATTCAAAACTAAAGTACAAAATCCAAAGATAATAGATAAAAAATGTAATTGATAATTAAAACATAAAAGATAGCATCATGTCTGGTCCATAGCATCAGACCATATTTAATAAATATATTTCAAATATTGACTGTCAGTGATCTATTATGAAGATGAAAGAGAATACACCTGGAGACAGTAATTATGGAAGACTTTGTGATGTGTGTAGGATGTGGGTAGAGTCTATGAGCATGGCCTTGAATAGACAAAGGGCAGCCACTATGTTCCATGCGGAGGGGTTACCATAAGCAAAGATTAGTATGTGAATACCTTGGATCAATCTAAGCCTTGTTCAAGGCAAAGATCATATATCTTCCTGTGTTTTTCCCCCTCATCTTTGTTTTATTTTAATCTATACCTTAATTGCTGAACATAGTACTGTTTTTGATGGATTCACTCTTTTTTGACCTATTTTATTAAATATAAATGCATGATCTCATACAGTGCTAAGAGGAAGAGATAAAATACAAGTTAGGTTCTATTTTGGTTGAATATAAATATTTTTCTATCCTGTTCTTGCATCAGAATATGGCCCCCTGTAGATACTTGTGAGCCCTATACAAGTTCCAGCTGTTATCTTGTATCTGCTAAGTTCTGCTTGTCAAATTCTGTCTATCTCTGAAAAGCACGAGGTGGGAAGAATAACAAGGACTGCACCTTTTGCACAAAGTCATCCTGATCCCCTTCCTTGTGAAGGCCCAGGGATTTCAGACTGGCAGATAGAGGACTTTATGGCTCCAACAGCCATTCTGAACTCGAGCGTAATGAAAGCATGCAGGTCAATTACCCATCTGTTTGTGTTTCTATTGCTATGAATTACGGTATCCATTGCTGACAGCTCATTGGAGTGGAATGAAAATAAGACAATAATTCACCGGGTGAAACTGTGCAGAAAGGGCAAAAAGGCTATGATCTCATTCAGAAGTTCAGCCCTGTCTCCGTGATGGGTCATTTGCTCTCTGGGAAATAAAGGCAGCTACCTGGGGGAAGAATGGGTGGGTTCTGGTGCCCCCTAATGGAGAGAGTAACCTTTTGTATTCCCACATATCATCACCTATTCTGTGGAATCATGGAGTAGACTTGGAACCACTGGGTGAAAGATGCAGGTAAGTGAAATTCAGCAGGATAGCACTAATACCTTTTTAACTACCAGAAGTTCTGAGGTTTTATGAAACAGGTCGCTTTAATAGGTAGAGGGCTTCTTTCTCATCATTGAAAGTGTGCAAACAGAATCAAACATTGACACAGTAAGAATGCTCTAAAGAACCCAAGTTCCAAATGGCACGTGGTAGATTGGATTATTATTAACTTATACTCAGTGCCCCTTGAAATATCCTCCTTTTGAAAACATTACCCCCACCTTCTGAACTCAGGTGTGTTCATATGACATGTTTGGGCCAATGAAATGGGATGGAAGTGATATGTGCAACTTCCAAAAGGAAGTTATAAGAACCAACATGCGATTCCAAGTCAGGGTATATGCCCAGGATGCATACTTGATACCCAGTGTGGGGCCTGCACAAGGCAGCCAATCAATTATTTTCTCTCATCCTTGATGTTTCTATCTCACTTTCACTCTCCCTTCCACTCTGAAATCAATAAAAAGATAATATATTTTTAAAAAGAACCAACATGTGGGTTCATCAGGTTTTCTTTGCCAATCCCCACAGGAATAGCCATGGTCCATATGGAGGCCACCGAACAAACAGAGTCACCAACGACTGTGACCACATAAGAAAGGAGCATTTCCTCTCGCCAACCACTGAGATTGAGGGAGTTTGTTAGCACAGCATAACCTGGCCTACACTGACAGATACAGAAGCTGGAAAACTATAACCCAGGAGTGAAATTAACCCACCACCTATTTTTATGAATTGACTGCATTGGAGCACAGCCACTCACATTAAACTATTGCCTATAGCTGCGTCCACAGTGCAATGAAAGAGTTGAGTACTTGCAACAGAGACCAAGGGTGGCCTTCAAATCCTAAGACCATCTGGCTCTTTCCTGAAAAACTCTGCCAGGCCCTGGACGAACTGCTCATTAAGATTCTTTCAACCTTGATTTTCTAAGAGTCTACTCTGTGCTGCCATTCACTCATGTATTAAGCGAAGATCAATGAGTGATCTTCACGTGTCAGACACTCTTCCAGGCCCAGGAGAAAAGACAGGGAAGTAGAAACAAAGTCCTGGCTCTCATGGACCTTACCTTTCAGTGAGGGAGATACACAAATAAACGAATAATAATAATAAAAAAAAAACAGTGGAGATTGATCCTGACAAAAGGTGTTAGGGGCAGGGAGATGTCTAAATGACAATTATAACTAAAAAAAAAAAAAAAGAAAAAAAAAAAGAATATGCTCTACCCTATGGAAATCACCAATGATAAACAGATGAATAGACTTTTAAAATTAAATTTCATAAAATGTCAACATGAAGCCACCCTTTAGCTTTAAGAAGTTGATTCCATTTAAATTAATGCTTCTTCATAGAATTCATGATTTAAAAACAAACAAATTTGATATCTATAAGCCTCCGTGCTGCCTCATCAGCAGACGTCTCCCAGTTCTTCCCTAACCTATGGCCTTTCCTCGCTACACCTGCAGCTCCCCCTGCCTTTGCCCCCGAGTGCCAAGTTCTCGCCTGCTCCAAGTTTGGCCCAGCTGTCATTAACTGCATGACCTTGGGACATTAAGGCTGAGGCTTAACCTCTCTGATTCTCAGTTTCCTCATTAATGCTTCCCTTGTAGGGCTGGTGTAAACATTAAATGAACAATTTCACATTTTGATTATGGTGGTACCTTGACTTCATGATTGGATGTGTTTGTCAAATCATAGCACTCGTTTACCTCCAAAGGGTAAATGTTTCTGGATGTAAATTATACCTCATGAATTGGAAAACAAAATCAATTATATGACACGTTATAGTTTTAGGACATGACAATTGTTCAACTGATGTCATTTCTTGGCCTCACCTGCTTTCTGTTGCTTTTCTCTGGAGGCCTCTGGCAATCTCTGGCATCCCCCTGTTGGCACCCAAAAGCAACTTGCACATATCTCAGATTTTAATAGAACATCGATCACATCGTATTATGTGTGTTTCTGTCCGTGTTCCTCCCGATCTGTGAGCTCCTTGAATGGAAAAGGCAATGCCTCGTTCATCTCCCATTTCCATCGCCTGGCACCTAAATGGGCACCAGCCAATGTGTTTGAATGAAGGTGAGTCTAGACTGAATGTGCTTCAGAGAGGGTTATGCTTCTCTGCTCTGTGCCTAGTATGCTCACCTCTCTGGAGCCATCCCTCATGAGCAGGACCTGCGCCATCTTTCCCAACAGCACAGCTTGCAACCTGACGCTATTTTAACTTCAACTCAGTGGAGAAAGAGTCAGGTGCTCAGATGATACGAAAGGACCTGGCCACTAATTTCAGCAGGTATTTCGTTCTGGATCCATAGCTTAAATTATGATTCTTGAGGACTATGACTGCTTTGTGTGTGTGTGTGTGTGTGTGTGTGTGTGTTTTAATATTTCTTTGCATTATTTCCAGTGCCTGGTCACAGTTGATGTGCAAAAATAAATCTGCTCAACTTAGCAACTACTCGGAAAGTCCTTTCCCTCATCACTTTATTAAGTCAGGTGTTGTCCTAGATGCTGGAGATATGGAAAATGAATAAGACATGATTTCTGACCTCAAGCGGCAAGGAGATAGGACTGAACCCAAGTGGTCCAGCATTTGCCAAGCTGTGTGCCACAGAATCATAAATCTGAAAATGTACCCAGAATCAAATACCCTCAGGACACTCTGTGTATTTAATCCACCTCTTGAGACTCATAATGCACATTAGCACAGTTAAAGCACTGAGAAGGCCTGCAGTAAGTATGTAAGTAAATGTGGTTTATGTCATTTAATCCAGTGCTTCAGCATTATTGAGTTTCGTTAAGTTACCGTGTGGTAATAAATAACCTCAAAGTTTCAGTGACTTCTAACCACAACGGTTTACTTATTGCTCGCTTCATGTCGGCAGGGCTTTGATTCTTCCCCAGAAGTCTTCTTCATTGTGGATCGGGGCTGAAGGACAGCCTGTCAGGTATGTGCCATTCATCTGACAGAAGGAAAATAGCAAAAGCCAAGGCAATGTCTCCTAAAGTGTCTCCTAAGAGGAGGCATGTGTTTTGTCCTCTCACAGCCCATTGGCCAAAGCAAATCACATGGCCAAGTCCAATGTCAACTAGGTGAGAAGTGTACATCTCCCCCAGGACAGCACTGTCAGTCACACAGCAATGCCCTGGCAATCCTCCAAGAGGAAGTGAACAACGCAATCCTGTCATCGACCACCAAGTACACTTATTTTTGTAGCAAACCTTTTTAAAAAAATGTAATCACCATATTATTCAGCAATTCCACTCTTAAGGTATATACCCCAAAGAATTGTAGAGCATTATTCAAGCAAAAATATGTACGCGAATGCCCACAGCAGCACTATGGATGATAGTTAAAAAGTGGAGGCAACCTAACTGTCCATCCACCTATGACTCTGAACACAAAATGTAGTACAACCATAACAATGAAATGTAAGTTAGCCATGGAAAAATGAAGTACTGAGACATACTGCCACATGGAGGAACCTTGAAAATACTTAGCAAGCCAGATATACAAAAACCACATATTGTATTATTTCACTGACATGAAATATGCAGAATAAGAAAATCCACAGAGACAGAAAACAGATTAATGCTTGCCAGGGGCTAAATGGAGAGGGAATGGGGAATGACTGCTGAATGGATCAGAATTTCACATTTGGGGTGGAATTAAATAGTGATGACAGTTGCACAACAGTGTGAATATACTTAATGCCACTGAAGTGTGCATTTTAAAATGGTTACATAAACTTTATGTTATGTATATTTTACCACAATAAAAACTAAGATTCAAAACAAAACTGCTTTAACAGTCTGAATAAATTTAAATCAGTACATATGTGTTGAGTACCTACTAAGAGTGAAACACTGAAGGAAGGAGAAGCAGATGATAAATAAAAAGGGATATGGTTTCTTCTCTCAGGGATCTTAATTACAATTTAGTAGCCAATATGTACAACTGTGCACATAAGACGAGGTAAATCTATCTGGAACAGAATACAGGCACATCCAAACTGTTCTGTTTGCAGTGCCAAAGGACAGTTTAATTCTCACTGAGATGATGTGGGGGAGTAGGAATAAGGATTGACTTAGTCATCGTAAAAAATAAACTGGTACCATATCTGTCAGAGTCAATGAATGAACTTTCCCAAGTGATTTATTTCCGTTTTCACATCTTGATGCCTGGCTTCTGCACAGTGAGCTCAACAAGGAACTGAATGGGACCTGGTTGTTAACGGAGAGCATTTCACCACACTGACCATCCATCCCACAGGATCCCACGTGTACACTCGGCCGAGAGTTCACTGACAGGTATAGCCCCATATGACCGTGCACCAGGAGGTAAGTGCTCTGCCTGGCCGGCGTGGCTCAGTGGTTGAGTGGCAACCTACAAACCAGGAGGTCATGGTTAGATTTCTGGTCAGGGCACATGCCCAGTTTGCAGGCCTGATTATTAGTAGGAGGCATGCAGGAGGCAGCCAATCAATGGTTCTTTCGTCTCATTCCCTATCCCTTACTCTCTTACATCAATCAAATATATACACACACACATATATATATTTTTTAAGAGTAAGTGATCTGATACCCCTTCTCTCAACATCAGCCTTCCATCCGAATTTCCACCACTTTGTGCACGTCTAGGTCTTGAGTCACCAGATGATTCCAGATTTCCCCAAGTTAGAGGCAGCATTTTCGAAAATCCCATCAGCAGAATGTTGCAAGGCCTCAGTCACTGTCCTAAAGGCATGTGATCTTTTCTGGCCTGGATAATTTAGACAGTGTGCGAACAGCTATGGAAAGGCTATACCTACCCACATACACAAGTTACACAGTAATTTTAGAAAAATCACAGCCTTTCTAAAGTAACTAGCAGAACCTATAACCACAGAGAAAGGACTACATAACCACATGCTCTAATAAAAAGCATGGTTATGATTTATATGCTCCAAGGTTGATAAACAATATGGTGTACAGTTTAAGAGCACTGGCATTGAGTGGACCTGGCTTCAAATTCTTGCTCTGCCACCTACAACATAGTTTTAAATCTTGGGAGCCTCAATTTTCAAATCTGGAAAATGGATCTGTGTTGAGGTGTACCTGAGACATCGACGTAAAAATATGAGCTCTGTACCCGGCACGTGAGAATTATCCAGTAAACTGTAGCTATCATTATTATTTTATTTCAGCACCCTTGGTTTTTAGGCAACATGCTTTCTACATATTTTCCTATTAAGTGCAAATAAAAGCTCCACGGCAGAGGTGTTTTTACTCCCATTTGGCAGATTATAAGTCCCGAAGCAGCTCAGAGACTGGATTAACTAGTCCAAGGTCTTATCACCAGCAGATGTGCTCTGCTGATGCTCCGCATTCCTTTTGTTCTCTGGTTGAGTCTTTCACTGGCATTTCAGCTCACTTCTCACCAGAGCTCCACTTTTCCTCTGGCAACGAAGAGGACAGGGAACTCCGTGGCTCATAAAGGAAAACCAGTTCTTGGATGTCAGCGGCCGGGTGAAGGTTGGCAACCCCATTTGGCATGAGCTGTTGCTCTTTTATTCAACAGGCCTCATAGACAGAGCCATGCAAAGGCGGAAACAGGACTCCCATCGGTGCCTCCCAGGCCCTGCTAATGGGGCGAGAAGGACCTTAGTCATAAGCAGTGACTGATTCTAATGAGGCTGATTCTATTGGGGTCTCATCCCAAGGATGCACTGGCCATGGTCACTCAGCGGTCCACCCTGGAGTCCCAGGGCCACACGAGGTGACAGGGGTGTGAGAGAGGAGAGAGCTTATGAAGCGGAGACCTGCTCATGCCCTGCCCTCTTCCTCTACTACCACAGTCGGGCAGGGGACAGATTACTAGTCTACCCACATCTAGAATGGGTTGTGCTGACTCCCAGCTCCCCCAGAGAAGTAAAGCAGCCTGAGGAGCCCAGGTGACTAAGAACCAAGAGCCAGGGAACCTTAGGAAAGAGATTTTACCTCTTTGAGCCTCAGTTTCATCATCTGTATAATGGGGAGAATAATCCCTATCTCTTAGTTGATGGGAGGGACAAATTAGCTACTGGATATAAGCACATGCCTGAGAAGGAGCAGCAGCTCAAACCAGTGTTATTTCTGAAAATTCTACAGTCTCTGTCCCTTTCTTTCTACCTCTCATTGCAAGATGATTCTGAAAAGAATCATGTGCACTCCATTTATTTTGCCTAGCTACTGAGGAAGGAGATTGTTGGCGCTGCTTCTCTCCCTCATGGTAGGCCCTTAGGATATGGTCATTAGGTTGAACTGAATCTAGTATGGAGGGAGACATGTAAGAGCTCAGGAAAAGCAGAGCTCGCAATATCCTGGGCAATTCATTCATTTAATTATTCATGCATTCATTCATAAATAAATGTAACAAATATATTCTGAGCACTGTTTATATAGCAAGTCCTATATATTATGCTAGAGATAGAGATGGTCCCTACCATGGAGGAATTTAGACTTTGATGGGAGGGTCAGATTCATAATAGAATGATTTTATGAGTGTATGTTTGTGTGTGTGTGTGTGTGTGTGTGTGTGAGAGAGAGAGAGAGAGAGAGAGAAAGAGAGAGAGAGAGAGAGAGAGAGAGAGAGAGAGAGAGAGAGAGAGAGAAAGTCCTATGGAAGAAGGTGGGTATGATGCCTAATAACCTGGGCAGAGACTACAAGAGAAGCTCTCTTGGGAGAAGTGCAAGTCCATGAATTTAAGAGACGATGTGCAAAGGTGCAAAGGAATAAAAATTTAAAAACATGCCTGCAGTGAAATGTAAGAAATCCCATGGGCCTCGGGTAAAAATATGGGTATGTGCTGGATGTTGGAATAAGAAAAAGATAAGAAAGAAGTAAGTTAGGCAAGGGTTTGGTTATGTTGCCTGGTGCCAAGTTGAAAAGTCTAAACCTTCTACCCAAACTCTACAGAGGAAGTGATGGTTTTAAGCAGGAGAGTGACTGTACTGGATTTCACTTTAAAAAGACCATGTTTGCATGTGTGAGGGGATGGAAAGCAGGAGTGATCAGAATCCAGGAGGCTGGCTTGGCAGTCACTGCAGGGGTCCGGTAGAAGGGGGAACGAGGTGGGAGGAGCTGAACCAAGGCAGGTGCAGAAGGAAGGATGCCTGACAGGGATGGACCTTTGTGTTGGGCATTGAAAGATGAACTAAACTCGATAAAAGAGAGGACAGAGGTCCCTTAATGCAATTCCATCATTGGATTTACTCAGGCAAAACTTGGGGACCATCTTCTGCGCCTCTCTTTCTCTCACAAGTGTCTCAGCTCATCGCTGAATAATGTCAGCGCTTCTTAAAAAATATATAATTCTATCACTTCTCACAACCCTCATTAGCACTATCATGGTCCAGCCCACCGTTTCCCTCATCGTGATAAACACAACACCCTCCTAACTGGGTTCCTTTTACGTGTTCTCTCCCTCAATAGTCTTTTCTCAACAGTCACAGTGATTCATTTAAAATGTAAGTCAGGTCCCGTTACTCCACTGTCTGCATTTGCAATGGCTTCTCACTTCATCCTGAGTAATACCTAAAATCTTTCCATTGTCTACAAATTTCTACATGACCTATTCCCTCACTATCTCAGATTGTAAAGAAATACATTTCTTTGTTTACTTGTTTACTGCCTGCTCCCCCCACATACTAACTATAAGCCCCCAAATCATTGAGACTTAGCTTATTCACTGCTGTATAGCCAGCTCTTAAAATAGTACCTGATGCATAGGCAATGTTCAATAAATCATGCTAAATATATGAGTGAATATAAGAATGAAAAAAATTCCCGATCATCCCTAGGTTTCAGCAAAATATTCTCTCTGCATCCCTTTCCACGTCAGTGAGCTACTGAGGAGAGCTCTGCTCTCTCTACACCCCACCAGATGGACACTAGACTCAATTACATGACAGTGTCAGGAAAACGCTCAGTGGGCTTCTTGGAGGGAGAAGTACACAAATAAGAAGTTCGTATGCTGTTAGCATTATTACTACTCAAAGCTGTTGCTTCTTTGACGACATAGCTTCTTATCATTTCTATGATCCTCTTTTCCTCATTTCTAGTTTTCTTCTCTAATCCCTCCCCTTTGCCCTGTTTTATGGACATGTTATGAAACACCACAAGGAAAATGTCACTCATTGTCATCTCTATCCACCACAATAAACCTCTGCGGAATCTCCCCTCCCAGCCCCACTTGGAGGGATTAGGAGAGAAACTGAGAGCAACACCCTTCTGAAAAGGAGACGCTCTGGAGTCAGGCTACCGGGCTTACAATTCTGGCTCTGTCCCCTACCGGGTAACCTCTCTCAGCTCTGTTCCTCACTGACAAAATGGTGATATCATTTATGCCTTTCTTGTAGCAATGCTGTGAGGATTAAAAATGTAATACATACAGCCCTGGCCATTGTCACTCAGCGGTTGGAGCACTGGCCCATGTACCAAAGGGTTGAGGGTTCAATTCCTGGTCAAGGACAGGTACCTGGGTTGCAGGTTCAATTCCCAGGCTCAGGTGGGCACGTACAGGAGGCAATCAATAGGTGTGTCTCCCTTACGTTGATGTTTCTCTCTCTATCTCTCTCCCCCAGCTGTGTCCCTGCCTTCCACTCTCTCTAAAAAATCAATGGAAAAATATTCTCGGGTGAGAATTAACACACACAAAAAAGTAACAAATACCATTATATAATACAAATAAGTCTAAATTACAATAAATATAAATATACTAAAACTAAATGAGCGCAGTCCTTCTCATAAGGAAGAGCGGAATACACAGCATCTGCTGTGGTTTCTGGCTCCTCGGCCTCAGGCCATGCCGCTGGTCTTCTCGCTGGGCTGACCACCTCCTGCATGTTCATGGCCCTGCTGCACGCGTGTTTTCTCTTTCCAGAGGATGTCAAGATGGAGCACATCATTCAATAAGTGTTTACTAACTGCATATCACATTCACGGAAACGTATGCAAGTACATCATGCGTGTATAGCAACACGTATCTTCACAAAGTGAACACACCATGTGCTGCCACCCAGGTCAAGAAACAGAACATCACCAATAATTCCAGAAACATCCATGGTC
Organism: Cnephaeus nilssonii; assembly: GCF_951640355.1. NCBI lineage: Eukaryota > Metazoa > Chordata > Mammalia > Chiroptera > Vespertilionidae > Cnephaeus > Cnephaeus nilssonii. The sequence continues at coordinate 13,774,878 of NC_137085.1, forward strand.
TCCCATCATTCACTTCCCCATTTATCCTCCCCAAAGGCTCTCTGGATTCTAAAACAATGTATTTGTTTTCACTGGCTTTGTCCTGTATGGGAATGGAATCATACTGCGCATACTCATTTGTGTCTGGCTTCTTTTATCAATGTGATTGCCATGAGGTTCATCCCTATTATTGCACAAAAGGATATTTATTCGGTTCTCATTTCTGTGGTGTAGCCCCTCAGGTGAATGTGTGACAACCTATGTATCCGTTTTCTTGTTGATGTGGGCATCTGGGGGTACTTCCACGTGGAAATTCTGAATAAAGTGGCAATGCACATTCATGTCTTTTGGTGAACATTCATGTCATGTCTACTGGGCATATTCTTAGGAGTTGTAACTGCTGGGTCAGATGCTGAGGACATGCTGAGTTTTTAGTAAATACCACAAAAGAGTTTTCCAAAGTCGTTGTACTCACTTATCACCATCACCCGCCGCCCCGCCCCCTGGCAATGCGTGTAAGATCCCAGGCTCCGCACTGTCGCTCCTTGGTATTGTCATATTTCTTCATTTGAGCCAGACTGACTGCTGGGTTATGACATTTAATTGTGGTGTTAATTCACATTTTCTGAGGACTAGGAAAGTTAATTACCTTTTCGAATGTTTACTTGCCACTTTGATATTCTTGTTTGTGAAGTGCCTGTTCATATCTTTTACTCATTTTCTTGTCTTGCTGGATTGTCTGTCTTTCTCTTATTGGTTTTAGGAGTTATTTATATGTTTTGCACAAGAGTTCTCTCTCAGACACATATATCACAGACATTTCCTTCCACTCGGTAGCTTGCATTTTCATTCTATGAATAGCAGCTTCGGGTGAACAGAAATTCTTAATTTCAATGTAGTCCGATCTATCAACCTTTCTCTTCTACCTAGTGCTTTTAATACTCTGCCGAGTAAGTATCAGACTACTGAGGAGTCCTGAGATGATAGTCTTCTGTCTTATATTTAAGAAGCTTTTTCCTTTCACCTTCCAGCGCCAGAAGATTATTCTCCCTCCGATACCACTTTTCCCCTATGATTCCTCTATTTAGACAGACAGAATGAATTACTCCCCTTTCTGGGTCTCCATAATAGTATGCATTACTTTTATTATCTCTATTATATATCACCTTGAATCATATGTATTTTCCTGTCCGTCCTCTCTCTCTCATCCCCACACTCCATTCCCTCAATTATCTAAATTCTTCATGGTCTTTTTACTGAATCCTGGTCATGATGCCTTCTAAGTAACTCTAAAATTGGTCTCTTTTCCTCCACCCCAACTGCTCCCTTCATATCTAAATGTGTGACCTCTCATCGTAAGTACTGCACTAGCCTCTAACCAGTCCCCAACCTGTAACCCGCCCTTCTCTAATTAACAGACCACTCAAAGCCAGAGTGGACTTCCAAAACATCAACCTCTCATGCTGCTTCCTTTGTAAAAACCCTTCCATGGTGCCCAGTGCTCTCAATAGTGTTCAACTCATTCATGTGCTGCTGAGGCCTTCCAAGATTTGAAGGATCCCTTTGTCTTTCTCACCGCTGGTGTCTCAGCTTTAATCTCTAGGACTTTTCTAGTTCCTCGAATGCCCTTCATAAAGACTCCTCCGTCTGCTCCATATCCACGACCCTGTCCTCCTCTCCTCCTTCAGGTCTCCTCCTTCACATCTCTTTTAGCCAGAAAACTTCCCTGCCTCCCTAGTAAGTTAAGTCCCCATACAAACTGCTACCATAAAACACTCATATTTTCCCCCATTAAAATACATTATGCCTATTACTGTTTAAGTCCATCTTTTCTGATGGAGCGTATATTTCCTTGGGGTAGAAACTGTGTCTTGTTACTCCTGTATCCCTGTGCCTAGCTCAATGCCAATATGGTTCATATATATATATATATATATATATATATATATATATATATATGCATGCAGGGTAGGGCAAAAGTAGTTGTATAGTTGTTGGTATGGAAAATAATACGATAATTAATAAATAGTGCAAGAATAAACTATTTCACATGCTCACAACTTTAAACTTACTTTCCCTCCACCCTGTATACAGTGAATTGAAATGAACTGATTTGTTCTCAGATGCCCATGGTCTAACATTAAATTTGGCACATAGCCAGCTTCAAGAAAAGTCTTCATAGAACCCTAGAGTCAGTATCGAGAAGGCCTTAAAGACCACTCGCTTCAATCATCCAACCCAATGGAATGATTAAATAATCTCTATAACGTTCCTACCAAATGTCATTTACTTATAACTCCGAGCCATCACACACTTGAGCAGGCTACTCTAGGTTCAGCATGAATGTGCATTAGAAGATCTATTTTAAACTGAGTTTGAACTGAGATATATTTTATCTCAGTTAAAAGCTGGGGTCCTTGGAGTTTCCGGTCAGTAGATTGGGCTTAGCCCATTTTATCCATGTTAATGAATTTGACCATCTTTTCTGCAAGACAATCCTTTAGGTATCTGCAGAGAAGATCTTTTGTTCAAAGTCAACCTTCAGCTATTTATCATAAGACACCCTCCTCAGGCACACTGTGGTTTCTTAATATCCCCCTTGAAGTGTGACGTGCAGACTTGAATCCAATGCTTCAGGTGTGTTCCGATCAATCGAGAATAGGACAAAGCCGTCACCTCCTTTTTTTGTGGATAATATACTTCTAATAATGTAACCAATGGCAGACCTGGGTTTTGGGGGACTGAGACTTATAGAGAAAAGTAATTCAAATTAGATATGAAAGTGAATATTTAGAATGAGAAAAGATGAGGATTTAGAAGGTAAGGGAACCCTGGACTTCAAGCTTCATTAGATTTATGGTAAATCAGCCTTGAAATGTCCATATGATCTAATAACTTCCTAGTAACATCCTGTGAATACCTCCTAAATTTATCCCAATGCTAACTCACAAATCTCTCTGCCTCTCGTGTGCACAGCAGGGTGATCAATGCAGACTGAAGCCAAACTCCCTGAGTTCAAACCCTGCTGGCACTTCAAGGTCGCTGTAGCTATCACAGGAACTGACATTGCAGGCACACCTAAGTGAGTTCTGACCTTCTTATCAGGCATTACCAAACCCATCTGTCTACTCTTTACTGAAGGAGGTAGGGTTATTCCTCTATATTTGAGGATATGTTTTGTTCTAACACTAAACCACTTTCTTGGCCTGAATTTCCCTGAGACTTTTCATTCATTGCATCTCAGTGACACTTCCAAGCCCTCCCTGAACCATTTTCCAACCATCTTCTCTAACAAGAGCATGCATCAAAGAGTTGCCAAGGAACCAGAATATAAAAGTCATATCAAGCCCTGCTTAGCTCAATCTGCCAATCTCAACCCAACTTTCCTCCCACTGACATTCCGAATCACCCTACTAGAAGGTCACATTTTGAGTCTGCTCAAAGTTAAAGCATGTCACTTCTTTTCCTGACTATAAAGTTAATACATAATCACCTTAGAAAAGTTAGAAAAGGAGCTGGAAGCCCAAAATAGATAATATAGAACCTAATCATCCAGAGGTAACCTCTTTTAACATCTCAGAGTATTTCCTTACAATATTGGTTTTTTTTCTTATTATTTTACATTGTCATGCCGTATATTCAATTGGAAACAGTCCATTTTTAAATTAACATTATGTCCAATAATTATCACATACACTTGGAAATTCCTTATAAACAATGTTTTAGCACCTGCCTCATATAATGTTGTATGGATGCTACAGTCACCATACAACATCACATGAGGAGACTGCTGTCACTCAGTCTCCTCATGTGAAAAATTAAGATCTTTATGTTGTTTCTCTGTTATTATAAATTATGCTTTTTAAAATAGAACCATCTGTATTTAAAGCCTTGTCAGTTTCCCCTACAATCTCCTCTCTTCTTTATGATGAATTAATAAGGGTAAAATTACTATTTTAAAGGTTATATTATTATAAAGTCATGAGTATATATGGAGCATCTAACAGGACCTGATATAGAATATATATTAAATGAATACAAATATTTAAATATAGCAACAAATTAATCCTTAGGATTTTTCCATTCTCACTACAATGCCAAAGAGCTCTGTCTCTATACCCCAGGCAGTGTTGAGTGTTCGTATTTGTCAGCTCCGCTACAAGCACATACACATGCACAGACACATGTGTGCAGGGATATACTGAAGACCAGCAATGATGAACAAACAAGGGAAAAAATTACATAGAACCAAAAACTCCTCAAACTGTCCTATAGCTCTTAGAGTTCAAATAACACCTGCCAAAATACATTGAAAATCTAACACCATAACGTATGAAATATAGCTGATATGATATGAAAGTTTAATATATATATTAGATCTAGAGCATCTATAAATAACACTGTTTAGACGTTTTCATCAAAATAATCAGATAAAGCTCGCAATTCCCTACTTGGTATCCGAAAACTAATTAATAACCACGAGTTTAATGTCCTGTCCATGTTAAATTTTTTAAAGGACTTTACATCATGAATGCCTCAGTTTTTATTGTTTTTCTGTCTTCCATCTTCTTCTTCACTCTCCCCGCATAGCCTGCCTTCCCCAGGCAGCCTCTCCCTCCACTCTCTGGTCCCACCATGGCCACCAGCACCTACCTTGAAGGTGAAGTTTGCTCTCGGTGCTTTGCAGAAGGACAGAACTCACAGAGTCCAGATTGTCGTAGCTGTTACAGCCCAGGGGCCCAGTGCGTGTCTCTGTGACCTGGAGTGGACATCAAGGGTGACAGATGTGAGACATATACCCCAGTATGCAAGGTCAGGCCCCCGCAGAGCAAAGCCGGCAGAGAAAGTCCTGGGCCCCAAGCCCATGGCTGCTTCCTGAGCACCTTGCCTGTGCCAAGGGCCATGCCTGCTGTCACCAAGTGGAGGACAAGAAGGCAGGCCAGTCGAGCTGACAGGCTGGAGGCAGAATGCACAGGCTCTGTCCGTGGTTCTCCACAGAGTCGCTCTAAGTAATATAGGAACTAATAAGTGAAAGCTGTACACTTCAAAAGCATGGCCTTTAGAATCAGGAGCACCAGTGTTAGATCCTGGCTGGTCCACTAATGACTTGACTTCTCTAACCTGTAAATCCTTCCCAGGAAGGTGGCGAGATTAGATGTGATGGATGGAAGTGCCTAGTAATAGGGCATACATTCAAAAATGGGCATCTTACTGCCAAAAGTCTCTAGGAATTATAATACATGCATATGCATTATTATCAGGTGAGAACATCAAATTATCCCCATTTAAAAATTAACTCAGCAAGGAGCGCCATCAACAGCACAGCAAAACAAAACGTCTGGTGCTTTGGTGGTGCAGTTCCAAACACTGTCCTAGAACACTGGTGGACCATGGGGGACCAGCTATTCAGAAAGATAACCTTGGAATAGAAACAGTTCAGTAGGAAAAGGGGTTTCATCAGCCCTTTAGCCTTCACTTCCCATCATTGAACACAGGCACTTGTAGAACTACTTTGAGATTTGCACCCAACTGTAAAGCCAACGTTGGCTGCTGGAGGAAGTGATGACTGGGGAAACATCCTCAGGGACCTCCCAATGCCAGCGCTGCCCCTGCCAGCTGTGGGGAGCTGGATCTGGGACTTCCTTTCCTAAGCCTCGGCGTCCCCATCTACAAAATGTTACTAACACTCTCAGCCACCTCAGTAGGTAAAGGGATCATATTTTTGAAGTGTCTAGCACTTAGGAAACAATAAATAAATGCAGGACCATTCGCTTTGGGGTTTTGACAAATCATTCTTTTTATTTTTATTTTTTGAGCATAATAATAATGTAGTTATTAGAACATGGTTGTTATCGAGTGAGAGTCAAAGCTACCAATTTGTTTTTCTAGAGATGCCCAGGGAAAGGAAACCATGGGGGAAACTTCCCCACCCGGGTCAGCCGTGTGTCTTTCAGCCGGCGGGGTCTCCAGGGCGTGTCAAGAAATGTCAGGGCAAGTCAAGGCCTCAGGTGAGTGGGGAAGACAGGGCTCCTGTAGGAAGGGCTCGTTGAGTGGGCTGAGATTTCTCTGAGAGAGTGCTCCCGCTGCACTTCCTGGACGCACAGAAGAGGATGAGCCTGTGACAGCGCTTCGATCTCTCAATTCGGCCCCTTCCAGTGGGGAGAGAACCATTTGATGATAATAAAAACCCGGCCTTTGCTTCACTCTGACTCTGACGGCTTCATCAAGATCCGCCTCTCTGTGCCAAGTTCCCCAACCACATAATCCCCCCAGTACAGGAGGTTCTTGGATAACTGGCTCTTTGTTTGTTGAACTGATTTATTTCTCTCCTTCCTACCTTCCCCTCTTCAGTAACTCTCTCCCGTCACATTTTTCTCTTGCCTTCAACAATTTCTGACTCTTCTGCCTGAGTCTCCCCTACACTGCCCCTACCTTTCCCCACGTCCCCCGGCCCCCACACATAGACTTTTTTCCTAGGGACATTGTAGGAAGTCTTAATATCAGACTAGGTCTGCATTTTATTCAGGGGAAAAATTAGACTGAAGATTGAGAAGTACAAGGCAGGTATAATCTGGTTTTAAAAATTTGAGAGGCAAAAAAATCTGCATTGAAACTCTCAGAATTGATTAATTATATTCAAAAGGTCCTTCTCCCTTATTCTCTTTATACAGGAAACCCCTGAATTTATTGCACTTAAAATGGAATCTGTTGTTTTTTTTTAAGTTCCTGTGCAGTAAGGCACTGAATTAAACGTCTACAGCTGCTCTATTTAGTGTGGCTATTAAAATTAATTAAAATGAAATAAACGTACACATTTAGTTCCTCCGTAGCTACATTTCAAGGGCTCCCTGACCCCTGATGACTGGAGGCTATTGTCTTGGCCAGCACAGACACAGGGAATTTCCATCATCTTGGAAAGTTCTATTGGCTAATGCTGGTGTAGATGAGCATCATGTAGATGAGCCTGACAGACTGCCTGTCTTTGAAAATAAAGTTTTATTGGCAAGCAGCCACACCCATTTGTACACATATTGTCTATGGCTAATTTTTATGTAATAGCAGCAGAATTGAGTTGCAGCAACAGAGACCATATGACCCGCAAAGCTTTCCATATTTATTATCTGGCCCTTTCCAGAAAATGGTCTAGAGACTAGAGTTCTAGTCCCTGTTAAGGTACTCTCTATCCGTGAACCCCTGAGCAATTGTCTTTAACCCTTGAATCACAACTTTTCCATCTGTACTATAGGGGTGAGGAATAAAAAAGACAGGTGTTCAAGAAATTACTGTAATTCAGTAGCTCTGAGACCTTCAGAAAATCATCTACCCATTGTTGCCTCAGTTTCCTCTCTAAGACAGAGCCTGAAAATCATCCATACAGGAGAACTTTGAGAGTGAATGACAAGATTGTTGCTAATTATGCTATGGCCATAGCCAGGGCTGCCCCAGTGAATCAGTACCGATGGTCACCCTAATGACAATGCCCATGCACTTGACCACATCAGTCATGGGTTACTGTTAAGGTACATGGGGGTAAAGCCAGGGATTGTATCTGCCCATCAACTCACAGAATACGTGGGCTGCAGTGCTGTTGTCTTAGGAACCTGCCACCCAGCCCACCCTCAGGCTGTACCTTGATTGCGCCAGTTGATATCTGGATCTCATGGAGCCTCCTCATGGTGCCATCACGGTCCACAAAGTATGACGATGCAAGCTGGTGCAGAGCTTCAACACTTTGAGTGGCATTCCCTGACTTCCTGTCGAGGCGACTTTTGTCCATGTACATGGTCAAGGCCTCCTCCCCTGCACAGAAAGGAAAGAAGCTCAGGCAGCCCTTCTAGCCTTGGGGTGGGAGGCCCAGCTCCAGGGCGTGGAGGCTGAAAAGACCCTCAAACCTCCCACTGGTTTCGCCCAAATCAAGAGCACAAAGAAAGAGAAATAGACCATAGGTTGCTTTGAGTATCAAGCTCCATTAAGACAAAGATCACAGAAAAACTCTTAGTCATCAAGTCCAACCCCTACTAATCCACTTTGTACTTCTCACCAGCAGCATCTCACGACTCACCTCCTCTCTTTGAGTTCAGTCTCCTGTAAATTGATTAATTTGCCATAGATGGCCCCTTCCCATTCCTTTCTCCTCATTCTGTTTCCTCCTCATCATCTAGTCCCTCCTTTTCCTTTTCTCATCTCTCCCCTCACCTCTTCCCTCCTTCCCTTTCTCTCTTTCTCTTTCTGCTACCCCTCCCTAGATGGACAGATGGCTGGATGGACAGAATAGTGGACAGCCAAAGAGATAGATATATAATAGTTGATAGACAAATAGATAGATAGATAAAGACATAGTTGAGAGAAAGGGATAGAAAAAATGTGCTTGTTATAGAGAAAAATCTAAACTGTGAGCTCTGTGAAGTAAGACACTGTCTATATTAGGCACTTCTTTATCCCTTGTACAAAGCCCAGTGCTCAGCATATAGTAGATAGTAGTAAATAATTCATTGATATTTTTTCCTTAACTACCTACACATACCAGGCACTGTTTTTTCTCAGAGTGCAGTGGAGAAGAGGCTACATCCCAGTAAGAAGGTTCACCAACATCAAAATTCCTCTCTGGGTTTCCCAGGCCTCCACTTAAGTTAAGTTCAGAATAAGACACTCCTGTCTGCAGTTTCCCATGAAGCCCTCACCGGTTATCAAAGAGGACATGATCTTGCATCCTTTGAACAGCATTGCAACCTGAATAGGTTTGGCTTAAAAATGACTTTAGATGCAATCAGACTTATAGTTCAGGATGGTGGGTGCAGCCTGGGGGGACAAAGACTCGGTGCTTCTCCTAGTCAGAAGAAGAGCAGATGCTCCGTTATCATCTGAAGGATAAATGGATGGGTAGATGGATGGATGGGTGGATAGATGATCGACTGAGTAGATGTATAGATAGATGGGTGGAAAGGTAAGTGATTAAATTAAGGGAATATGCTGGAAGGTAGAGGCAAGCGGCAGAGGAAATAAGTATTCCAAGGGTCAGCTCAGGCTCTAAGGGGCCTGTGAGAGAGGAGGTGAAATCAGCCCGGTCCCTCTGGACTGAGGACTGGCAGCAGCAAACTTTAGATCAAGAGGGGTTAACGGGCTTCTCGCTACATTATTAAGACTTAATTTCTTGTTTATTAAGAGACTGTCCTGTTTCGAGTTGCTTTCCCACTAGGGCATTGCTGCAAATTGCCTCTTCACCTCACAGAGGCCGTTCCTAGGCGTCTGTTCTCGGGGGGCCCTGCCTCCCTCTCTGCAGCCCGACTTGCCGACTTGCGGAGGGGAACAAAGTGGACTCAGCCACATGGTGGGGAGGCGGGGGCTGAGGTGGGAGCTGATCATCTGGCCTTTTCAGTCAATAGGGGCTACAACTTCCAGATGGAGGGTGGGGGTCTGAACTATACTAGTAGCCTCTGGGCACCCCTCATCCTTCCCTTCAGAACCCCTGTGACTTTATTCTCAGCCTTCCTCTTAGCCAAGGGGAGATGTCCCACAATGCAGGGTGTGAATGAGTAGACACACAAACATACATACAAGTACAAAAAACATGAACCTTGGCACATAAAAAAACATTCATGCAATGTACACACATGTGCATGTGCAAGCTCACATATACCCATATGTGGACATTGCATCCACAAGTCCAATGAGTGAGCTTGTATGCACTGAGTGTGCAGGTAGGTCCACACATGGGCTGACTTATATCCAAGCACAGGTAGGCATGTGCACACACCTGTTTATGCGTGCTGCAAGCTTATCATGCGCAGCACACAGATACCCACGCTCCAAGGGGCTTCCTTTGGGCCAAAATATGATCTTTTGAGGAACTAAGGGAAAATGGTATTCCTGTGAGTAACCCTCAACCCCCAAAACTTCCCTTTACCACTTTCCCTAAGAAAGTCGCTCATTCCAAGCATTTTGGGAGTTTGATAGATCTCAGCAAAAAATTGAGGATCCCATGGATATGTCTTAGTTGTCAGCCTTCCCACCGCCTCCACTTTTTCTTTCTCACTCACTTTCTTCCACTTTCCCTCAGAGCCATACAAATGCATTTCCTTGTCCCACATGTGACAGTTTATGGATAGCAGTTGTTGTTGAATATGCCCTTAGGAACTCACCTGACACCTCAAACAGCTTATCAAAGCATTTCTCCTAAACGGATAGAGAGTTCTCCTTAGGAAAAATTACAGTGAATAAAATTTTCTACAACTCCTATATTTAGACAGGAAAACTCATATCTGGACAGAAAAATGATTTGGTCAATGTCTCCCATTCATCTAGTGAGTGGTTCCTTAGCCCACTAAATGATAACAAGTATAGTATCAACAATAACTATACCAACAACAACGGCAACAATTTGTTAGGTGCAAAAAAAATTTGGTAAGTGCACTGAGCACTTCTGAGGCATCCTTTTCTTTAATCCTCACAATCTAAATCAAGGGAGTCCTATAGTTATCTCTAGTTATACAAGGGGAAGACAAGTTAGAGGGAGAGTAACTTGCCAAGGGGACACAGACCTGGTGAGGAGCAGGCGGCAGGATGGGAACCCAGGCAATCAAACCCCAGAGCCTGCCCTTTCGTTCATTACAACTTACCTCCCTTCCCTCCCTCTGCATGAGGAGGCCCTTAAGAGCTATTTTTCTATGAATGAATGAACGAATGAATGAATGAATGAATGAAAAAATGAATTAAATGATGGTGTGAGAAGGACCTCCCAGGATTCCTGGTGCCTTGTGTTCAATCAACAATCAATCTTTCCCTTCCCCCTGCCCACTCCTCCCCGTGGAGGGAACATCTAGGGCCCGCTGTCCAATACCAAAACTCACTCCAAAGCTTTGCATATTTTAAAATGTTGTGCTGTAGAAACAGGAGAGGAGCAAGGCTCTGTGAATAATTCACCACCTCGCCTTGGAAAATTAAAAATATATTTCACCGCAAAAGAAAGGTCTGTCATTGGGGTTTCCAGAGACTCAGACAGAGCACAGCCTCTAATGGAAGAACTGAATTGGTCGCAACAATTTTATTTTTCAGGTAAAATGGGAAGTAGGGGAAGTTTAAAAAAAGGGCTACAGGTTAATGCAACACTCAATGTAGAAGTGATTTCATTTTCACTTTACAAGAGAATAGAATTTATACTCCATGATTTAACATTCACAGTCCGACTTCACCTGATCCCTGACTAGCAATAAGCAACAAATCCATACCGCTAGGTTGTTTGGGGGAGTGGGTGGCTTGGTGGATGAATTACCAATGCATGACTGGTGTTGGGCCGAAAACTAGTGCAGGCTTTGTGGACTGAAAGCCCTAAATTAAAAGCTAAGGGTTAACTTTTCTGTTTTTGTTTAAATACATTGAATTTGAAAAAAAAAAAAAAACACAAAAAAAAAAACAGAAAAAGAAACATAGCTTTGTCACATACTAGCCAGACTCTTCTAAGTCTAAGCCTCTTTACCTATAAAATGCAGATAATTTGACTTAACGTGCAGTTTTGGAGGACAAAAGACAATATACAGTGTGTGGTATGGGCATATACTCAATATTAGTAGCTAATGCTATAAGAATGAGTGAATTTGCCAAACCAATCCACGTTCCTCACATCATCAGCTTCCTAATCTGATCTTCCTCAAAATGCAACTGCCTGCTCAGCCTAGAAAGCTTCCCTCCTTCCCTCCACCTGGTCAGCTCCTGTCCACCTGACAGCCACTTTCCTCCCTGCCTGAGTATGAACCACGGCGGCCCCTGGTGCTCACCCCTCCGCTGAAGGAGAAGACATCTAGTATCCTGTGTAGCTGCCATACGCCCTATCCAAAGGCCACCTAGCAGCTCTGAGGAGCTGGCATGGTGACTTCCCACCAAAGGATTTTCTCAGACTTCGGTGGACCCAGTCACTGTGGTGGAAGAAAACCGATGACGGAGGGATGGCAGTGTACAACATAAAATAATGCAGGCAAGACCCATGAGCATCTAAATGCATAGTCTCTACCATCCCCCCTTTTTTGCATTTCTTGGCTGCCTTTTATCCTCCCCTCTTCTCCTTACACCCTAAAGACTGATTGGACTTGGGAGGGATGGGCAAGGCTGAGCAGAGTGGAACACCCCATCGGCCTTCCTAGTAACCTACTCCAAGACCATTGAAGACACCAATGATACCCCCTTTGTAAAATTGAGCCTTAAGCTATCAGTCCCTCAAGCAGACTTAAACTAACAAAGGCAATTCTCCAAACAACACCTGCATTGCAATTATTTCCCCAGATCAGACTACATTGCCAAAGGAACTAATACAATAACCAAATGAAGCATTCCCAACAAGAAAATGAGCTAATTCCAAGGTGAAGCCATGCTTCCACAGAAGTTAGTAAACTGTCAAGAGAGATGGCCCCAGACAACAGAATCAACTGCTCTAAGATGACCACAAGAACAGAGACAACCTGACTTATGTGGCGATATCCACCTTGGAGAGATGGGCCGTGGCAAAGATGACAGTTCAGCTTGGATCCCAGGGCATCCCGCCCTCCCCTCCTTCCCAGATCCAAAATCATAACGAGGCTCTGGCCCCGTGGCTGCTGACCTACCTCCCAAGGTGGCAGAGATGAGGAGGTGGGTGCCGTACTTTTTGATGATGGTGTCGATGAACTGCTGAGTGGTGGGTCTCCTGCCCAGCAGGCGGATGCTCCTTTGAAACTCCGGCATGAGGGGCACTGGGTGACGGACCAGGTCTCTCCTCTCGATGGCTGTGTTCCTCACCTTCCAACGGGCAAACTCCCTGGGCAGGAGAGATGAGTGAGACTCTGCAACTTACCACTTCTACCCCAAGCCAAAGCCTACCCACCATCCAGACACCCCTCTTCTGGGAGAGAGTGACTACAATTAGTCTTCATATGTGTCAAGTGATACTTAGAGCCGGAGCTCTCAATCCTCTTCAGCCAACAAATATTTATTGAACACACTTCTCATCCCTGGGAGACTTTGGTGAACCTGAGAGACACGGCCGTGTTCTCATGTAGCTTACAGAGCAGCAGGGATACAAATGTACCACTGTTGTCTCCATGCTTATCCACCTCTCTCACTAGACTGTGAATGATACCATAGAAATGGGATAGTCCTAGGTACATGTTACATGGTAGGACTAATGAAAATTCTAGCTAGATGAATAAATCAACAAATGAATGGATGAAAGGGAAGAAGGGAGGGACAGAGGGGGAGGCAGGCTATGCAACAATGGGCAAGATCTACGGCACAAAGCAAACTGAGACCTGTTCTAAGACAATTACAAAATCAAATAAGCCCAGAGCTCAGTTTAATTAAAAAATTTAACATGAGTTCATTGAGCAACTACAATCTGGAAGAAATTAAGCTAGGTTCTGAGGACTGGGGGGTGGGGGGTTTCATCTTTCCCTTCACTAATGATAAGATAGAGCAAGACCAGAGAGCACTGAACGTGGGAGTCCAACTCAGCAGGCTCTCACTCCGCCTCTTGTAAACTGTGATGCGATCTTGGACAGAGCATGTCACTTCTCTGGGCCTACCTTTCCTCATCTATAAAATCCAACTAATAGTATCTCTCTCCTACGAAGCACAGGTTCCATGAAGCATAGGGTATGAAAATGCCTCTGGAAACTGCCAGGCACTAATTCAGTGTGAAAGATCGCTTCATAGCATTATTTCCTCACAAATTCCCAGACACCTAAATCATTAAAGGTTCCTGGATGATGGACAAGGAGCATGCACACTGAATCCCAGTAGGAACTTAAGGGACCTTGGTTCAGGTGCCCTTTGCTTTAGTAATGACCTCTGTTCTTACCAAAGACGAAGTTACCCAGGAATAATCAGCTCTCCAACCTGCCTGAGTTACAAGCTCTAGGTCCCTTGAGAAAAACAGACCAGCCAAGAGGAGTGTAAGGTCAGCATAGATAAATGATGGGAACCAGAGTTTAATGTAAAGGTCTCTCTCTCCTGCCACAGGATGGGAGAGACAAATGAAGGACGGGGCAGGGAGCAAGAAGAGGCAGAAGAGTGTGGGAATCCCGCCGGACATGCCCAGGTAAGTCAGTGGTGGTGTCTGATCCCTGACGCAGAGGAGACTGGGTCTGAAGAAAGCTTTCACATCGGAATACGTTTCCAAGCCTCGGAGCTACAGTCTAGGTCTGCTTCAGGAATCTCTGTCCATAATTCATAGCATAGTTCAAATTCTAAATAAAGTGAGCTCAGTATTGTAGACATGGGTACTTATTAAATCAATCCACTGCACTCAGTGAACCCTTACAGGGCACAGAGGATCATGTCTACAAAGGGGGATGGGCATGTCACGGTCCCGTGGCCTGAAGAAGCTCACAGTCTGGCAGGGAAGGGAAATTTACAATTTATTTCAAATCAAGGACTACAGAACTCAGAAGGAACCCAGACATCTCAGGTCTCCCGGGGGTGCTTCATAGAGGAGGTCACACCTGAACTATTGTTTTGAAGTTCCCACGGGACTGAGACAAACGGAAATGCTGTTAACACAAGGAAACACACACAGCTATGCACGTGGAGGAAAGGGCAGGGGCACAGTGAGTGAGAGGGGGATATATAATGCATATGGGAAGGGCTGAACAAGACAGGAGATGTAGGAAGAAGGGGGTGAAGAGGTTGACAAGATGGGGCAAGAGGGGTGACCAGATATGGGGAAGGGTAGGGGACGTGATAGCTAGTGGCGAGGAATTCCACAGGTGTGGTAGGTGGCTTGGACATGAATCCCAATGACCCTAGGCCCCTGGTATTCACACCCCATGTAATCCCTTCCCAATGAGTGTGGGCACAAGTGGACCCAGCAACTTGCTTCCAAAGAATAGAATAGGAAGGGGAGTGAATGTTACTTTCACGATTAGGTTACGCAATATGGCCACTTCTCTCTATTTATTTCTCTCTATAAAATTTTAATTTAAAAACAACAACAACACATATCCTTGGGTGAGAATAAAAACAGAAAGCAATGAGAATCATCAGATATTTCTGAAAAAAAATTCTTTCCTCATCAGATTATCCCTGAAATTTATTGAATTATATTAAATTATATACATTAGTTATGGAATTATATATATACATATATGCATAGAAACTATTACATGGACATATACAGTATACTAGCTGAATATATAGTTTTATATGTTATATATTATCATTATAATACTATATCACATATGTATCACTTTTATTTATAACTTATGACCCTGGGTTACTATTTTTTTTTATGTGGCTATGTCTACATTCCTCAAAACTAACACACAGAAAGATTAAGCAACATGACACAAGTCACAGAACTCTACCAGTTAGTGGAAGAGCTGAAAGTAGGAAACCGGTATCCTGATTCATAAATCATTCTTTTAATGTAGACACTGAGAGGTAGATATGAAAACCATAGTAGAAGCAGGACTGGCCCAAAGGAATATGCCACCCACCACCGAAGTACAAGCCCATGACTCAATCCTGTTTTGCTTTTTTAACAGCCTCCATCGTCTTCCGGAAATGCACAGCTACACCCCCAGGGCCTGCCCTCTGTGTTGCTTCCTTGAAAAACTAGGGAGGAAGCTGAGGCTGGCTTCCTGCTCCTCCCTGGCAGGTGATGCCAGGCCTAAGGGGGTGGTGGTGGCCTGCTGAGCAGGGCCTGGCTCTTGGGAGAGGCCCAGTCACTGGGGCAGACTGTTATGAAGCGCTGATTCTGTGCCAGGCTCTGCATGTTCAACATCACCAACAGAGCCACGAGCCTAAGGAACCCATCTTCCTGGGAAAAGGAGATGACTAGGAGAGCCACTTAACCGTAGTGTGCTACTCGCAATGGTCATTTTAGTCACACAGCGATCAGATAGGAGGGTCCCTGACCCAGTCGGGAGGGGTGGGAGGAGAACTGTCAAAGAATTTTCTGTACAAGTTGAATCTTAAAGGGCATGTAGGGTTTGGACAAGGATAGTGAAAGAATGGTTTAGGAAGAATGAGATCTCCTCCTATGAAGGAGAATGAGAGAAGGTAAGACAGTTGGAGAGAGAGGGATGTATATGTGTGTGCAGCATTCGTGTGTGTGTGTGTGTGTGTGTGTGTGTGTGTGTGTGGTGCATGTGTATGCATGGATGTATAAAATGATTAGAGGTAGAGACAGACAAGTTGTCAGGGACCACATGACAAAGTGCCTTGTGTGCCGAACTTTGTTATTAGACTTCTGTCTGTAAACTGTTCTCATTGGCCAACAATCCAGACTAACACCTTTCAGAGAATAAGTTCACATGACTCTGTGACATTATACGGATGTTGGAGCAAAGACTAGTAGTCACAGGATTCTACAACTGTGTACTCTTCGCCAAAATGCACACCGGTGAAAGGGCTTTCATGGAGCCCAGAGCCATTCAGAAGTAGAATTAAACAACGCTAGAGTTGAAACGATGGATTTAGGTTTTCAAAATCTGAGCACCTAGTATTTTTCCAGATAGGAGGATAGAGCAGTTAACAAATTAAAGTCCTGCTATCAAGGATCATGCATACAGGTGAGGGTGGACAGATAACAAAGAAAAAATGTGTAATGTGTCAGAGGGACATACATGTTAGGAAGACAAAAAGCAGAGGAAGAAGGTCAGGGTATCCAGGGGTGGGTGAAGGTGTGGTTTTATATAGATGTTTGGAAAAGCCTTCCTGATTTGATGACATTTCAGGAAAGACTTGGTGGGAATGAAGAGACCATGGAGTTACTTGGCAGTGATCTAGGAAAAGAAAAGCAGGTGCAAAGGTCCTGAGGTAGAAATGTGATCGCTAGGTTTAGGGAGCACTGAGCAGGCAGGTCTAGATGAGTAGATAAGACAAGATAAGATGAAAGAAAGAGTGATAGGGAAATAAAAAACCAACCCTTAAAATATGGAATTGAAAGATCTCAAAAAGATAAGTTAGATTTGATAAAGATTTTTTATTTTTAAATTCTAAGTAATATAGAAAATCAATACAAAGTTTTGAACAATGAGCCAATCAGACTTATGTTTGAAAAGAGGAGCAGGCAATCTTGTTTTCTGTAAAGGGCCATTATAGTAAATATTTTGGTTTTGCTACCATAAACAGTACATACATAAGTGAGCATGGCTGTGTTCCGATAAAACTTTATTTACCAAGCAGATGGCAGGCCGGATTTGGCCCAGAGGGAGTATGACCCCTGTTCTAAAAGCATCACTGACGCCTTTCATAGAAGTCATCAAATTTAACTCACTCAACCCACAGATGGGAAAACTGAATTTCAAAGACATTAAGTTATTTGCCCAAGATCACACAACAATGACTGGCAGGGCTGAAATCAGACCCTAGCTCAGCACTCCAAATATAGTGCCCTTTCCATTGCAACGTTCCACCTTTAAAACACACACACACACACACACACACACACACACACACACACGCACACACACACACTCACGTTAAAAAAAAAAGTAAAAAATAAAAGAGAGTGAGAAAGCCCTGCTCATCATCTTGCCTAACTGCTCTGCTGGCCCAGGAACAATGTCATGTAAGTTCTCAGTGAATTGAGCACAACGGAACGCATATCTTTCCTTCTGAGCCCACAGCGCAAGTGGATTCCCCTTGGGGGAGAAGGAGCACTCACAAAGGCACAGGATCCCTGGAATATGCTTATGCCCAATGAAGCCTCCCAGCAGGACAGGCATACCAATTAGACTGAGACTAAAAGGGGATCCTGGATGGGGGCAGGGGGTGGCTGCAGCAAGGCCCATCCCAATGAGGGAGTGGAAGACGGAGGCTCCTGCTGACAGAGGCAGAGGATGGATGGAGACTGGGGTCGGGTGGCAGGACTTCAGATAAGGCTGGAGAGAAGATGGTCAGTCCAACGCTTAGCATCACCTGGGTAGGAAAGCTCACTCACCCTCTTTACTAGCGCTCTGTTCTCCTGTGTATGCGTGCATGCACCACCCCCCCAACACACGCACACACACACACACACACACACACACACACACAGATGCACACACACCCATTCAATGACACACTGAGCATGAGGTGGCACTGAAGGAGAAAAGGTGGTAAGACAGACAGGAGAACTGGGAACTGGCTCTGTGTCCTAGAGAAATAAGCTGATGTATTAGATGGTCTTCAGCTCTGTATCTCTCAGCTTGGGCTCTGGGGGGGGGGGGGGAGAAATCTTGGGTTAAAACTCGACTCTGCCACCGACTAGCTGTGAGATGGAGCAGCAGTCACCAACCTTTCGGACCTCACGGACCACCAGCTGGCGACCGCTGAGATAGAGGACAAGTTTGCTTACAGTTTGTGAAATGTGGATGTGATCCAGGGGATGTTTATCCTAGAGGGATGGGTTTAGAACTGTATTAATTCATGAAGCACAGTCAGTACCTAGAACATAATAAGGCCTCAATAACACTCTAGCATTAAAGGCATTATCAATATTCTAGCTGTCGCTATGCTTATAGGAGAGGCTTCAATGGGAAGGTGGGTGACAGTGGATGGATGGTGGGATGGGAGAGAGGGGGAAACAATCATGATCTTTTAAATGTCACCAGTAGGTAGACCTTCTGGGAGAGGTGGGGTTTGAATCTTGCGATGTATGGTACCAGTACTGAGTCTGAATTGAAGAAATGCACCCAGAGCTTATAAACTCCCTCCCAGTCTGTTTCCTCCTATATGCCATGCAGACCAACAACATGCATCTCCCCGCAGTGTGCTGAGTTAAACAAAATAATGGTTGGAGAACTTCTTGGTAAATTGCAACAGGGTACACACAATTGTAAGCTGCTGTTGGTATTTTTTATTATTTGCGTAGGGCACATGTATAATGATGCTTCTATTGCTTAGAGTTTTCTTTTGTGTTTCCTCCTGAAAAATGGGGGGTGACAATTTCTACTTTTCGGGGCCTTGAGAGAGCACCCCCAGGGTGAGTGCTGGCGAATGGGAGTTTCCTCCACAGCTGAGGCCACTAATGATGAGGGAAGAAGTGAAGGGCAGCTCTCCTCTTCTTGACAGCATGTTTTGCAGCTTGTTTTTTTAATTAAATCTGATCTCATAACGGAAATAATTGGAGGTGATTTTCAAAAACACATTCCATATAGACTCAAAAGTACAAAAAAAAAAGAAAAAAATAAAGAGAAAAATGAAATAAATTTTGGGTTAAGATGAACATGCAAAATTAAGTCTATGACGTCCTGTACGTTTGATCAAAATGGACTATCAATGTTTCCGAGCTTCCCTGCAGCCAAAGGGAAAGAGAATTCCATCCAAAAGAGCCACACAGTCAAGGTTTCCTTAAACCAGAGGTCGCCAACCTTTCAGACCTCATGGACCACCAGTGTCCACGGCCCACCGGTTGGCGACCGCTGGTCTAGAAGATAACTGAGCAGTTGTTCAAAGTTGCTGTAAAAACACAGATGTCCTGGATATTATGTTAGGACACAACAACCTTCCATAATTTCAAATAAAGAAATGGATGTAATGGATGCCGGTAGGGGGTGTCTTCAACAATACCCCATTGTTTGTGTGATGGGCTCACTATAGCCTTATGCATATGCCAAAGCACCATACAGTAGAGCAATTCCATGAGAGTCAAATGTATTACAGTCTAAATATGTAGCTCTCTAGTGGTCTGGTTTAATCCAAGGGTACATTTTAGAGCAGTTTATAGACACTGTGGTCCCCATAAATGTTTATTGAAAGCATGACTGATTACGGTTATAGGATGTTTGCATTTGTTTACTCCTGGGCGGCTTATCCCATTGGTTGTGTTAACAAATCATTTGGAAGTAGAATAAAAACAAGCCTCTGAATAAGGAGTGCTGGGGGTAAGGACCCTAGGACCACTTCTGTTATTGTGAGCAGCAAATTATCCCCAGAGATGAATAAGGGCAGGAGAGAAAGAGAGAGAGAGAGAGAGAGAGAGAGAGAGAGAGAGAGAGAGAGAGAGAGAGAGAGAGAGAGGAGAGAGAGAGAGACAGACACTTGGGGAAAGGTGTGAATCCAAGGGCACATGTGAAGTGGAAATGATGCATCTTAACAAGCAGGGAGTCCGCAACACACCACCTGCTTAGGACACATCTCCTGCCTGCTCCACGCCCCAGAACACAGTGGAATGCAGGTGGATCTCTGGGGCATTCTGGCCCCAGAGGGATGAGGAGACATGCATAGGAATAGCTTTATGTTAATTACAAAACATTGGCTTAACCTTAGAGAATAACCCTTGCTTACAATATGCATATAAGCCTTCCCCTTTCCTAAAGTGTGCTCACTTCAGTAACAGCACTTTGAGCCACACTAACCCCAGCAGCCACTCTGAAGGCGCTGGAAAAATAAAGGTTAGAGATGTGGGGGAAGCTCATCCAAGGGAAGAGCCTGGAACGAGCTCCCTGCTTCTCATTGAGCAGAGACTTGAGGGGGAACAATAGAAACAACAAGCACACTGGGAACTCCCCAACTCTCCTACAAATGGACCATTTTCAGAAGAGCAAATGGGATTCTCCATGGAGCACCATTACTGAGGACAGGAGCCTCTGTGGGGGTCATGGGGATTCATCCGGGAAAGCAGCCTGCTTGCTTTCCCTCGGAGGGGCTGGAGTTTCCTGAGAGGCCCCCAGTCAGCTGGGCTGCCTCCCTGCCCCATACAGAATCCAGCCAGAGGGAAGAGCTTCGGAGTGATCATCCAAGGAGATTGCAGCCATTTCACAAACGAGGAAGCTGAGGCCCAGAGAGAAAGGGACTTGCCCACGGCCACAGCACCATCAGGGGTAAGAGGGACTGGGATCTGGGTTCCTGGTCTCAGATCCAGTGTTCTCCATCCCCATCCACTGTGCTATCCCCTCATCTCGATTTTGTGGGGTCGGTAGTACTCAGTCCTTTACAGAGTTCTGTCATCACATACATCATCTTCCTGACAACCTGGAAGATGGGGGCGAGGGTACTGCTATCCCCATCAGAAGTGGAGGAAACGGAGACCCAGGCCCAAGAAGGTCATATGGCAAACCCACGACAAAGATGGGATAGAAACTCAGATTCAAGGATCCCTGCTTCCTCCTGCTCCCTCCTCCTCCTCTGGCCACTGGAGACACATGGACACATGTCACCATCCCTGGAGGGCAGTGTTAGCTATCCCGATCCACCTTGCCAGAAGCCCCTCCTGTGCTCTGCGGGAGAAGGGTGATCTACACGATGCTGAAGAAAAGCAAATGCTCGTTCACTGAGCATCTGAAAAGGGGACACACAGCAGGTCCTTTCCCAAAGACCTGGCACTGTGGGAGGAGCTAAGCCTAAAGCCAGCAAGGCCTGACTGAATCCCAGGAGAAAGCCACTCATGAGCTGAATGACCCCTTGCATATTGCTCAGCCTCTCTGAGCTTCCTATCTGTGCAGCAGGAATCCCAGACCTTACCTGGCAGGGTTGCTGGAAGGAGTGAGCATAATGAATGCAATTAATCTGGCAGTAGTAGCTACTCAATAAATGTTCACTATTTCCCCTTGGCAAGGCATTCTAAAATGGGAGTTTGTAGCATAACACATAACTTTTAATGGATCTTTTAAATAATCTTAATATGCCCATGGGCTCCAGGGATTACACAAACTGCATATAAATAAAATATTTAAAATTCTGTTTACTCCATTTGTCTCTCTGCTTATTTCCAAAGCATCTATTGTGAAAGCATGACTCATAACTAAATATAGATTAATAAAAGTTTGGAGCAGCAATTATTTTCCAATTATCATAAATCCCATTAAAGATTGCAATTATATGAATTCTCTCTTTCAGATCACAAATTCTGAGAGCTCTGAGAGACCACAGAGAAGGTCTTCGTGCTGCCTTCCATCTTCGGATGGGAACACGGAGACCCTGAGAGGGGAAATGACTTTCCAGGGACACACAGCTGTGAGGGGCAGAGCTGGTTTAAATCCGAGCTCATGCCCACACAGACCTCTGCTCGCTTCCCGCTGCCACAGTGCATCTCTTAGGAGAAAAAAATGAACACTTTCTTCCCCCGCAAGAAATACTCCGCTGAGTGTGCTGCCATCTCAGAGTCTCCCCACATCCACAATCCTACTTAGGCTCTTCTTTGGTTTCCCTGTGGAATTTATGACTTGATGATTAAACAAGCGCTCCTATTCTTCCTCTAAACTAGTGAAGAAATATCTTGTTCTTCAACTCATTCAATAGACATTCACTGACCTTCTGGTCTTATGTCAATAAGTTGGGATCTGAAGCCATCCATTACCTAAATACATCAACGTCCTCAAAGATGATTTAACTCAGGGGTCCACAAACTGTAGCCCACGGACCAAGTTTGTCCCACTCTCTGTTGTGTAGACACGTTTTTATTGGGACACAGTCACTGCATTTGTTTATGTATTGCCCATGGATGCTTACAATGCAGAATAGGATCCTTGCAACAAAGACCACTGGACCCACAGAGTCTAAAATATTTACTCTCTGGCCCTTTACAGGAACCGTTTGCTGACCCTAATTTATCCCATTGACCTAGTCAGTGAAACAATGTATTTTAAGGGAATAATCAAGGATATGCCAGATCAAAGATTTATAGATTGAACTAATCAAAAAGTAGATCAGTAAATTCTGTGTGTTTTTTAACAAAAAGACTTACTTGTCTTAAAAATATTTGAAAACTACTGGACCAAAGCAAATTAGCAAACAAGGATATTTTCCCATGCAGCCTGCTTGGAGCACCTTTGAGCCTAAATAAAGTCACCCTTGAAAATATAAATTAGAAGGAACTGATAGAAAAATATGCCAAGATCACACCTGAGTATGAAAATAAACATGTTTCAAGTGGAATTTATGATTTGATGATTAAACAAGGTAATTGGTTTAATGTATGCAATGATGAAAAAATACCATCTGGGGCGCCTACGGCACTTTCAAAGGTCTTCGCCCAAACACCAGGAGAAGAAGAAAGAGCACCAACTTTCCATTATAACCCCATGCATTGTGAGGCCATGAAAACATGGCTCTGAGAGCTAGAATCAGGAGGACTGGGAGACACCAACAGCAAAGCAAAGCCCCACTCAATAAAGCAAGTCTTTCTGACTGAGAGAACTAATCAGAAGAGGGTAGGATGCCCTGGGACAAGCATGTCAAACTCAAAGGCTAACACAGGCCAAATAAATCAGGCATGGGGCCCACGGGCCACGAGTTTGACATGCTTGCCCTGGGAAGTAGGGAGACCCCTGTCTGAAGATATGGAAGTAGAGTTTGAGTAACTGATCGATGGGGATTCAGAGCCCACAGGGTGGTTGGAAAGTGTTGCTGTTGCTGTATTTACTGACTAGGACAGTGGTCGGCAAACTGCAGCTCGCGAGCCACATGCGGCTCTTTGGCCCCTTGAGTTTTTAGCAAAGGCCAGCTTAGGAGTACCCTAATTAAGTTAATAACAATGTACCTACCTATATAGTTTAAGTTAAAAAAATTTGGCTCTCAAAAGAAATTTCAATCGTTGTACTGTTGATATTTGGCTCTGTTGACTAATGAGGTTGCCGACCACTGGACTAGGAGAACCAACGAGTTTCAGGAAAGAAACCGTGTGTGGAACATTAGTTACTGTCTTCTGTGCGCCCAGGTGAACTGGAAATGTTTCAGCGGGAATTAGTCACTGTAACCACTGACAGGTATGTTAGTTTCACATGGGCAGCACCAGGTGACAGATGACAGTTTTGGGAGAGATTCCCTACGTTTCTGTTTTCAGCTCTGGTTAGTGGGATGACAGTCCAAAACACACTGAGAGAGGTCAGTCCCCTGGTCTACCCCATAGCTTCCCCCAGAATCTGAATTTTAACTCTATTCTTTCTCCTAAAGCACATAAAAATGGTCCCTTTCCATTGAGTGGTCCTTTGGGTCCTCCGTTTTGCTGTCCCCACAAACGACTAGCAAATGTCATTGTTCTTGGGCATAAGGGCATTTCATTGGCCACATCCTGTGAAAGCCACTGCAAGCTCACTGGTACTTTCCAGAGAGTACCAACCCCTCTCTCATGCAGAGGCTTAGACACCTAACTGCACAAACTCAGGCACAAATCATACTGATTTTCCAACATTGGACATGCTTGATTCTTCAGATCCATATGCCTAAGCATAAATGTATGCTGGCCCCCTAATATGGGCCAGCTGCCTTGCATTAATACTCACAAGCACCCTGGGAGATGGTTATAGTCATCTCCCTTGCACATATGAAGAAACTAGGGTTCAAGGACCCAGCCAGATATAACTCTATGACACTATGGGCACATCAGATTTGACTTATGATGACTTTCAACCCAAGATTCTGCCTAGCAAGCTAACTGCCTATTATGAACCTCAAGTCCATGGATATATATGAACTGCTCTTAAACCACATCTTGCATTTTTGGCAAAGTGCTGCCAATATTTTGGCCTCCTTAAAGGCTGACATCGGGTCTAGAGGAACAAGCTTTGAACTTCAAGCGAATGCATCATAAATCCACTGTCTACTTCACCATGATACTCTGGACTACCTTAGACAAAAATCCTCCTTGCATTTCCCTTATCCCATTTGTAAAATGGACAGCTGGACTGGCTTAGTGGACCTCAAATTTTTATTTAGATCTGAAACATTTGGTTCATCAATTCATTCTTTCAAATAAGTATTTTTGTTTGTTTATTTTGGAGCATCTGTCTGTCTCTATTTTAGGTGCTGGTGACAGAAGTGAACCATATAGACAAAGAATTTGCATTTTGCTGGGGAAAACACGAATAATAATAGTCCAATACATATTTTCACAAAATAGGAAAAGTAGACATAAGCAGAACTTTGGGAATGGGGAGGGACACAGAACCCTGTCTCTCCCCTCACCATCTATGTTTCAGGCTACGGAGCCCTATCAGAGTCGGACTCTGTGTGTGCTTTGTGAAATGAGGTCCACAGGCCATCTGCATCAGACTTCGATGTAAATCCATGGTAAATTACAGAAACGAGAGCTCACTCACCCCAGCAAGTCAGAGCTCTGTCTCTGCCTTTTGACCTAGTTTCTGAGGGATGCTTCTACAGAGTAAAACTGAGAACCTCAGGATGATGGGCCCCTGAGGTCTCCCCTGCTTTGCATTGTCTTTTCCTGCATTCCCTTGTAGTCAACTCCTTCCCAACGCACTGAGCCTCAGCTGGAAGTCACTTCTGCAGGAAACTTTCCCCAACGCCCCCAGCAAGCTCACGTCCCTGAACCACCTGGCAATTATATTCTTATGTGATGGTTTTATTGTCATCCCCTCCACGGGGCAGGGACTATATCTAGTTTGCTCAGCTCTAGTACATTCCTGGAACTTATAAAATGCCCAATAAAGAATTCTTAAATAAATGCAGGCAGCACGAGTGGGTTTATGAATAGATGTCTCCTTTCCAGCATTAAGAAACTCAGTTTCTAGACACCCCCCACAATCAGATCGTTTCCCTGCCAACACTCAGCCCCTAGAATCTGGCAAGTTACCTTAGAACTCTGTTTCCAAACTGCCCAGCCTTCAGTGACTTCCTGTTTCTATTTATGACTGTACCCTGTTCCATGTGTAGATAAAGGTGGCAATTTAAGCCTCAGGAGTGAGAAGTTTTGGAATTAATCCTTAACACCCTAGTGCTTTCATTTTTCCCTTTTCTAATCAGTAGCACATCTAATAAATCCAAAGATCTGCAGGATAGATTCTTATGGGATTAACTAAAACAAGGTTCTTAGCCAAGACACATGGAGGTGCAACTGCCACCCACCTGGTTCCCCGCTTCCACCTTGACAACCCTACAATTTTCCTCATTATTACAGCCACAATTCTCTTCTCCGAGTAGGGCTTGGCTCATCACACCTCCTCCACCTTGTTGAGAAACCATCAATGAATCCCCGCTGTCTACACAATTCCTATTCAAGATTCCCCATGACCAGAGTTGAACCTCAGATTTCCAGCACCTTCCTCTATTATCACAGCCTTACTCTACTCAAACTGAAATGCTCTCTGCACCCACCTTCACCTTTCCCTTGGATTTTAATGTACTTCCAGAGACTAGCCACTACCTAAAATATAGCCCAAAGCACGCAATTCTGAGTGCAATGCCTTCCATGGCCTGTCCTGCCCGCGACCCTCCAGCTTCACTGTGACACCTAATCTCCCCCTGGTCCCCGCTGGTACACAGTGTGTTGGTTATTTTTTTATCGAGCTCCATCAAGTGTGCAAACCCACTCTCACCTCCAGGCTTTCCTACCTGTTGAAAAAACTCACTGCTTCTGCTGGTTCACTCTTAGTCACCAATAGCACTTTGCACTTCCCCAATGAAAGTGTGCATTACCCTGTACTAAAATTGCCTGTTTACTTCCTTCTGTTCCTACCACATGATGCATTCTGTGTTGAGAATAAAGAAGATAACTAGCGCAGAGTGTTCTCAGCACCTCGCTGGAGGCCCGGCATAGAGTAGGTCTGAAATAGCTGAGGAAAGAATGAACGTGTCACTGTCATGCTCAGTTGGCTCCATGACTTCCCATGTATTCACTCAGTCCACAAACTTTTGAGCACCTACTATGTTCAAGGCGGTCTTCTATAGGCAGTAGATACAGCAGTGACAAGGACAAGCTTATATTCCAGTAGGAGCGCATCAATAAAGCAATGAATATGCCATGAAATGCCAGACAATGC
The DNA here is from genome assembly GCF_951640355.1 of Cnephaeus nilssonii. Classification (NCBI taxonomy): domain Eukaryota; kingdom Metazoa; phylum Chordata; class Mammalia; order Chiroptera; family Vespertilionidae; genus Cnephaeus; species Cnephaeus nilssonii. Next base: position 13,801,523 of record NC_137085.1, read on the forward strand.
TAGGTCTCATGGAAAAATAAAACAAGGTAAGAGTACAGAAAATGAACAGGGATAGAGAGGGTTCATTTTAAAATGGGGCAGTGGAAACTTCTCCAAGGAGGAGAAACACGACTGCAGACCTGAATGAGGTAAAGGAGATTTAGATCTGTTCCAGGCAATGGGAAAAGCAACTTCAAAATGTCCAATGCTGTGAGTAAACATAGAGTAATTAAAAAATGACCAGAAGGTCAGTTTGGAGAGGTAGGGAGGGGTGGCAGGGGTGACCTGAAGTAGGTCCTGGTGAAGCATGATGAGGACTCTGGATTCTGTATTAAGTGTAGTGAAAGCCACTGGAGGGTCTGGGAAGGGTGACAGAAGTTATTATTTCAGATCACTCTGGCTGCTTAGTGGGCAGAGCTGAAAGTGGGGATAGGACACGAGTAAAAGGCGGGATGGCACCAGGTGGCCACTGCAGTGGTCCAGACGGAGGCTGACGGTGGCCAGGATGAGGGTGGCAGTGGTCAAGATGGCAATAATACTACAGGTGTATTTAATAAGTAAAACCTATAGGATTTGCTGGTCTGGGATATGGAAGCCAGAGAAGAGTCTTGAATGCTTTAGGCCACGGGTGCAAAAACTGGGTCAATAGTGACGCCGTTAAATGAAACTGGAAACATTGGTAGAGAAGCACATTAGAAAGGAGAAACCAAGAATTCAGAATTTGATATGACACAGTTAAGAAGGCTATTAAATAGTTGGGTATACGAGTCTGGAGTTCAGGGGAGTGGTCTAGACTGGGGATATAAATGAGAATCGTCAGGATAGATCATATAAGGCCACGAGAACAAATAAGAACAGATGAGATCATCAAAGCACTGGTATATGTAGAGAAGAGGCCCAAGGACTGGGCTTGATGTGCCAATATCTAGAAATTGAAAAGAGAAGGATCCAGCAAAGGCACTGAGAAGGTGATCCAAGTCAGCATGGAGGATCAATGAAAGAGAAGCTGAGTAAAGACAGTATTTTAATTAACATAAAATCGAAACTCTACCACGACTTATATGAACTGACCTCTGTATACCACTCCAACCCCATCTTCCACCATTCGTCTCCCATGAACTATACCCCAACCACAGTGGTCTTGTTCAATCCTCAAATAGGCTTGGATGCCTTGGCTTTCAGTGCCTTTGCAGCCTGCAGGGGGCGCACTTCCCTAGATCCCTGCAATGCTGCCCCCTCATCATTCGAAGTTCCAAGTCACCAGCTCGGAGAGGCAATCTCTGACCACCAAAACTAAACTAATCCCACCCCATTATCCAGATTTTTATTTAGTTATGACAATTGTACCACAGTCTGCAATTATTTGATCCATTTGTTTACATTTCTCCAATATTCTCCAGGCCTCAGCCCTTCCCCCTACTACAACATAATCTCCAGGATAAAAACATTGTCTTTTTCACTGGCATGTTCATTGTGTGAGCCTATTAACTGTGTCCAGCACTTAGTAGGTGCCCAAAAGAAAACCCTTCTTCATTTACAGAAATTCCCCTAACACCTCCATCTCAAAGCAAAACACGAGAGACAATAACATGTGGCAGAAAGAGGACAGGCTTGGGAATCAAGACAGAATGCGGTTCAAGCCCCAATACTGCTTCTAGTCAGCTGGGTGGCTTGGTACCACGCACACATTTTTCTGAGCTTATTTCCTGCACCATGAGGATCAGAAAGGTCCTTCCTCCACAGGTTTCCTGTTAGACGAAACGCACGTAAAAGGCTGGCCACACAGAGGTGACCATAAAGGGTATTATCTTCTCATCGTTATCCTTGCCTCCTCTGCATTCCCCAAGCAGGCACTTGAACCGCTCATGACCTTGGATTGCAATTCTTTTACATGTGGGGGCTGACCCCATCAAACACTGTGAAATCATCAATACCAGTTCAACTCTGAGGGCACTGACTTGCAATTTCCAAATTCCTTGTAAACACTTATAGAATGAATCAGCCTCCCCTTCCTCAGGGACATGGAGCGCTTTTAGCCTGAGTTTCTTCCACTTCATCTTTACTAGTGTCTTATCCCCCTCAGTGCTTCCTTGGGACTGTGGGAGTTCGCCCACATAATCCCCTGCTGGTCACTCCTACCTCATGGTTTCTTCCTATTCTTTTTTCTCCCCTACCCCCATTAAGCTAACATTATACAATGCTTTCTAGTTTGCAAATATTTCAAATACCTCTGTTTAATCCTCAAGTTGTTCTATGTGTAGAGATTTTCATTTATTCCATGTTTAAAATGTAGAAGCACTATAGGCAACATGACTCCAGGTACATGTGGCTTTGAATTCTCGGCTCTCTCCACTTTGCCACGCCATTCATTAATTCATTGAATGTTTCATTCATTCATTCCCACACTCATTCAGCAAATATTGATTACGCACCAGATACTAGTCTAAGCATCTGAGAAATATCAAGGAACAAAACAGTCACAAATGTGAAACTTTTTTTCTAAGGGGAAGCGACATACAGAAAAATAATAAGTAGTATAGAAAGAAAGAAAAGTGATGCAGGGTAAGGGAGACTGGAAGTGCCAGCAGAAGGAGGTACAATTTCAAATAGGATGCTGAGGCTCAGTGTGTCACCGAGAAAAGACCTGAAGGAGGTGGGGAGTGAGCTGTGTATACTGACACCCGATGGAAGAGCTTTCCAATCGGATGGGACACCAGGAGTCCTGGTGACTAGAGGGCAGTGACTGGGGGGCGGGGTAGCAGAAGGGAATGTCAGAGGGGATACAGGAGTCTGACGGTGGAAGACCTTCCTGACCACTGTGAGGATGTTGGTTCTGAAATGAATGGGAGCTACTGTAGAGTGTTGAGCTGAATAAGCGACATGATCTAACCCAAGTTTTACAAAGATCACTCCATCCTGAGGATAGGATGACGAAGAGCAGAAGCAGTGAAACTAGGCAGGAGGCTCCAGCCACAGTCCAGGGCAGTACAGGAACCAGGGGAATAACAGGAGAGGAGATAAGATGTGGTCAGATTCTCAATTTGTATTTTCAAGGAGGTAAAAATAGAATTTCCCAATGGATGCATGAGGGATGTGAGAGAACAAGGGAAATCAAGAAAGACTAAAATGGTTTTCGGCTTGAGCAACTGCAAATATGGATCTTCCACGAACTTGGATGGGAAAACTACTAGCAGGATAGATCTGGCTGGTAACAGGGAGGGGCCGTCAGCAGTGCGGGTTTGGACACGATATATTTGAGATGTCCCCTTGACATCTGGGTGAGATGCCCAGTGTGCAGTTGGGTGTACAAACCTGGTTTTGTTTCCTGAGAGTTTTAAGCAGGAAATATTATTAATTCCCCCCATACACACACACTCACTTTAAAAAATGATCTGAGTGAAGACTGACTCATTCAACCAACCAATACATGCCTACCGTTCACTAGGAACTGCGCTAGAGAAAGGTACTAATATGGCTGGCCCAGCGGGTGGCCACTATGACTTGGCCAGCAAACTCTTTGCTGAATACTAGAACATAAAGGTCCAAAAGACCAATCCTCCTTCTCAAGGAACTGAATCCAGTAGAGAAAGCTAAACTCTAAGCTCCCTAACATCAGGGACCACCAGGACTGCTCTGCATACTTCATCATCCCTAGACTTAGCCTCAGAATGAATATTATGGAAACACACCCTAAATCAAGGAGAAAGCATGGGGATTCATATTGGGAATTTATATGGTGGGACAAGCATGCTCTGCTGAAGGCAGTGGCCACTGAGAGTTTATGTTCAGTAGATGTGCACATAGCAGGAGAGGTGATGTCATGAGAGACAGTGGAAGAGCCCCAGCCAAATAGTCTGGAGGACTCATCATGCCACCCAGGAAGTATCCAGGCCGAAATGGAATATACTGAATCCAATCAAGAGTCTAGATCTCACGTCCAGTTTACAGGAAATACAGGGGTCAGAGGGGCAGGTTAACACCACAGGGAAACAATCCGACTAATCCAGATTGGGAACACTGTCAATACTGCTCTGGATTTTTCACAAAGTCAATGTCATTTAAAAAAAAAATCATAAGTAAAGGCTGGTGTGGGCAATTATAGACTGAAAGAGATTAGAGAGACACACACACACACAAACGCAATGTGTGAGCTTTGATTCCGAAAAGGAGAAACAGCACTGAAAGAGTCTTGGAGAACACTGTGGATATTTAAGTAAATAGAGACTAGTTATTAGACTGAATGTTGGAACTATTGCTAGTTTCTAAGGGGTTTTGTTGGTATAATTATTTTTATTATGAAATGCATGCATTTCGTATTTATCGGACGATGCATTATTTATTTTAATAAATGTATTTATTATTTATGCACGCCTTAATCCTAGTAGTGTGCTGAAATGTTGTAGGGGGAATGGCATAATGTCTGCACTTGCATTAATTTAGGGGAGAGAGAAAGAGAGAGAGGAGGGGGAGAGAAAGAGAGAGAGAGACAGAGAGGAAGCAGATGTAGCAAAACATTCATGATTCTCAAATCTAGTAAAGAGCATACAGTTGTTGATTTCCCTTCTCTTTCATTTTTTAAAAAAAATTTCAAAATTTTTGACTTTTGTGGAAATATTTTTAAAACATTTTTCAAAGTTAAATGTTAAAAGTTATTTTTAAAGGCAATTATATACATTGCACTTTAAAGTGACATCCTGTTGAGGGGACTGATCTGGGTGTCCAGGCTGTAATGAGTGTGAGAATGACCTGTGCTGAATTCATAAGAGCAGATAAAACCATCACTTCCCTGTCTGCTGTGTGAGTGCCTCAGGGATGCCTCCTGCAACTCCTGACAAGCCAGCTCCCAGGAGAAGGCAGAAGGAAACCAGCTACCCAGGCACAGCGGGGCAGCCTAACCCGGACCCAGCCTCTGTGGGGGCTGAACTTGCTACTTCCACACATTTTCTTCCGGCACCATTTCCTGCTCCCGCAAGAAACATGAAAAACAGCATTCCCAGTGGCCAAACAGGCCTGGGCAGCCACATTGGCCCATCTGAACTTCTCGGGCCTCGTTTCGGATTCATACTCAGAATTTCCCAAGGTTCCCACGCATTTGTTCTCTAATGGTGTCAGAGAATCATGGTGTATATTGGCCAGGACTTCAGGGAAATATTACTCAAACCCTCAATTTTATAGATGGAAAACTGAGGCCCAGAAAAAAGGAAACCACTGGCCCCAAAAAAAGGAAACCACAAGTTCATAGAACTCTTTGATGACAGAACCAGAAAGAGAAATATTTTGATTCATTCTGTTTCCAGAGCTTTCCAGGTTTTATTTCCCTGTGTGGATCATAAATTTCTTGGGTGCCTGACTTACTCCCCGGGCAGTGGGTGCTGACAGCTGCTAGGACTGTGCTGGGAACCACAGGGCCCACCCGAGGCCGCTGGGCAGTGTGATTTCAGCACCTGCTCTTTGGAGGGACCTAAAATTTCCTGTGCACTTTTCTCCCGGGGCCCACGTACTCTGATCTGACAACTATCTCCAGCTCAAATCACTTCAGTGTTACTTCTAAACATGAGTAAATGTAATAGAAATGCACACTGCCCTGGGTTCCTGACTAGAGAAGAGAGGGCTAGGGCAGGAGCAGCATCCAGGAGAAGGGTCTGCTGGGGCTGGTGAGGATTTGAGTGAGCAAAGAAAAGGGATAAAGAAATTTCATGGGTGGGGAGACTTGTGAGCAAGGCGTGGAGGCCGGGCTGAAAGCAGCATGGGGGAGGGCTGGGCAGGGGTAAAACTGGCATGCAAGGATAGGCCCACTCCGTGCAGGTCACACTGCAAGGCCAGGCACAGTGCTACTTCCGCCAGAAGCCTTCCGGACCTCCGACAACCACACTGCCTCTCCAGCCAGAATCGGTGCCTTACAATCAGTTCACCTCCTTCCTACACATTAGTCGATACCAATTATTGACCACCTACCCTGAGCCACGTGTTTTAAAGAGTGTCTCACTCAATTGTTTCAGCCAAAAGGCCAGGAGGAAGATGTGAAAAGTAGCAGGCTCAGAGAGGTGATGGTACTTGCCCAAGGTCACCCCGTTAGAGCAGATATCTTTGCGACTATTCACTCCATGTGTCCATGGCTTATATTCCCCCCGGATGAAGAGCTCCCCAGGACAAGCCACCTTTACCTCTGTCTTCCCAGAGCGTGGCATAGAGTTGACGCTGAGACGATAGCGGATGCCTGGGCAGTCTAGAGCCTGCAGAGGCTGGTAGCTGAAAGCGGGGAGTGAATGTGATTGGCAGCTGACCCTTCTGAGTCCATCACTGTCTGTTTATCCTGAGTCATTCCCCAGATTGCCCAGCCGAGGAAACCTCTGCCCTCCTCTCTCCCCCACCCACCAGCTGTGTTCTCTGAATGGCAGGTGCTTCCCAGCCCAGACAAGTAGAGAGCACCCCGCAGGGGATGAGGGTGGAGGGAGAAGCCAGCTTCCCTCTTCTGGCCTTGAGTGACCCAGCCCTGGAAAGCAGGGCACCGGGAGAGGACACGTGAGGGAGAAGCAAACTCTAGCAAGAAAAACAAAATGACTGATACGAGTTAAATGCTCTACCACAGCAGCTAAGGGCTGAGTGTGGTGGAGATGACAGAGAGCCTTTAGGAGCCCATAGCTTCTGCCAGTGGATGAGCTGGATGGGCCTACACTCATTTCACTGGATGATTTGGGACAGACCGTGTGCAGAGCCAGAGGAGCACATCCCCGAGAAAGTCCCTTCTGTGCACCAGGTTCCTTCTCCAGAAAGCGGGAGGGGTACTCCAGCCCTGCCTACCAGGGCCAGGTGAGAGGATGTGACGGAACCAAGTGCATAGCCAAGCTACAAAACAGGAAACGGGCTCAGAGAGGTAAGTGATCTGTCAGAATCATATCGCATCGGAGTGGGTGGTGCCAAGTCACAGAGAGCAAATCAGCACTTGCCTTGGAAGATCTTCTAACTAAATTATAGACAGATGTAGAAATAGATGATATAGATATAGATGTAGATGTAGAAATAGATGATATAGATATAGATATAGATGTAGATGTAGATGTAGATGTAGATGTAGATGTAGGTGTAGGTGTAGGTGTAGGTGTAGGTGTAGATGTAGATGTAGATGTAGATGGAGGTGTAAGTGTAGATATGGACATACAGACATACACATACACATACTACACACACATATATACTATATATGTAGTACACATACAAACATGTATACATGGACTATATATAAAATATATATATAGTATATATACAATTATACACACTGTGTATACAGTATATATGTAGTATTATATCTTTTATATGTATAATATGTATAAAAGAATATCATATAGTCTGTATAAAATATATATGTAATATGTATACTAACACATATATGTTACACAGTCACAGTATTTAATGCTCTTCATGACCGTGTGGGTTAAATCCTATCTCCACTTATATTCATGAAAACGGAGGCTTACACATGAGAGTGACTTGCCCAAGGTCACTCATAATGTAGATGTATATCAAACCATCACATTGCATACCTTAAGCATACATAATTCATAGTTGGCAATTTTATCTCAGTAAACTGGGGGTGGGGAGGAGCTGGCAGCGCGCCACCTCCTCGGGACTAGACCGCATCCATAATGACTCAAGCTGCACCCCGTGTCCTTGGCCCATTGTTCCTCTGCCCGGTGCTTGGGCCAGGGAGACAAATCTTGTCCCTGTTCCTCTCTCTCTCTGTGTGACCTTCTTCTGTATTTACAATTTGGGATTTGTACTGGATGGCATCCCATGTCCCGGCCAGGACCCCTGAGTCCCCACCCCAGTCGTCCCGGGTAGCTCCTCCCTCCCTGCCTCCCCTCCCCTCCTTTAGCCCTGCTGCACCCAGGGCCCGGGCTGTATTTAGAGCCTAATCTTCCCGAGCAGTGAACCATTCCCCACACAGTCAGAGGCAGCGCTGCCTCCCTGACTGATTGTTGGCTGATTTTGTTTGGCACTTTTCCTCTGGCCTCATCTAGAGCTTATTAGGAAACCAGTTTCACGTTCTACAGACGATATTTGTGACCCTTCTCCAACAGGGAGCTTTAAACGAAGAGAAGGATGAGGGATTCATGAAGAGCTAGGGAGGCCCTGTATCAACGGAGTAAATAAGACATGCATTTCCCTTGCCTCTTCGTTATACATTTAAAGCATTTTTCTTTCGATGACTTTTTGTACTAATAATGCCCCAACGAAAGAAACAGGTTTCCGTTGTATTGATGAGAAAACTGAGGTTCAGACTCATACCCTGATCAATAACAGAGCCAAGCTTAGAACTGTGATCTTGGGTTCTCCCCAAGGTTCTTTGCAGAGGAGAGAAATAAAGCATTACAAATTCAGATTGTTTGGGGAAAGTAATTTCACATGTGAAAGCAAACAAACACCATCTTCCAGTAGAGGAAGTAACTGAAACACGTGTCCCATTTAAAGTCTTTGGCTGGGCAACTCCCAGTCCTTCAGAACTCAGCTCAGCCACAGGACTAGCCACGGGATTCTGCCTGGCCCCTGGCTCTGCAAGGTGCCCTCGGAGGTGCTGCCCTCATCCGCCATTCCTCTCACCCACGGCACTGCATTTGTCTGCCTGCCAGTCTCCCTTAGGAGATGTGAGCTCCCAGAGAGAAGGGGCTTGTCTTATATACCAGTCTTCAGCACCTAAAATAGTACCCAGCAAGTCTAGGGTGCTCAATGCCTGTGTATCAAATGAAACCAGTGGGGGACCCAACACAGGGCGCCAATGTCTCACGCGCACCAACGCTGTAGAAAAAGGTGGGAATGAGTTAACCAAGTGTTGATCATTGAAGGCTGCCCTCATGAACTGATGAGAATCAATTATAATTAACACATCAATTCCATGTGCAAGAAAGAGATGCCTACAAACATGCCTAAAATGTTGGCATGAAATACCGTCTCTAGCACCTTGAAAACTGTGTTCATGCCAATGTATTATTTAGCAGTCTTCCCTCCAAAGAGAGAGTAAGAGAAAGCTCACCACCTGCCCAAATCAGCACACATTCTGAATCAGTGGGGTCGAAATGAATGAGGTTGATAAGAACGTTCATATGCTTTGACCTAATAATCCTCCTCCTGGGAATCTATCCTAAGGAAATAATTCAAAAGAAGGAAAATGCTATGTGCACAAAGAGGATCATAACAGCCGCGGTTATAATTTTGAGAAGATGGCAATAAAATAAAATGTCCCACATAAGGAAAGCAGGAGATGATCTCAGGAGAGACTTTCCTGAACCCAGGCAAGTGCTGATAAAATTAATGTGAGAGCTGTGGATATATGGTGACATGAGAGAGAAAAGAACAAAGTGGTTTCCAATAGTGGCAACGTGAGTGAAACAGGGAGTATTTTTAAACGCTGTTGAATTAAGCCCAGTTGAAATTTAGTTGTAATTATTTAGAAGGCCTAACTGAACCAAGAATCTCGCTACTCAATTTATTGCCTAATCATTTCCTCCTCGTTCATCCTTTATTTCATTCATTGAACATCTACTATGTATAAGGAGCCACTCAGAATACAAAGAAAATTATGTGATTCTTTTTTGCTGTTGTTGCTAATCCTCACCCACCTACGAATATTTTTCCCATTGATTTTTTTTAGAGAGAGTGGAAGGGAGGGGGAGAGAGAGAGAGACAAAGAAGGAGAGACAAAGAGAAACATTGATGTGAGAGAGACACATCGACTGGTTGCCTTCCACACTCACCCTGAGGCCAGGGATCAAGCCTGCAACTCAGGTATGTGTCCTTGACCACAATCAAACCCAGGACCCTTCAGTCTGCAAGCCGAGGCTCTAACCTCTGAGCCCAACTGGCCAGGGCAATGACGTGGTTATTATTATCCTCAAGAAAAATCTCGGATGAAGAAGTGGCATCAATTGAGTGCAACATTAATAACTGATCTAACAATAGAGCGAGTGGGGTTTGGTTTAATCCTGAAAGCGGAATTCACAGAGGAAGGAACATTCAGCCAGGTCTTAAGACTGCTTAGGATTTTAACAGATGGAGGCCACGTGAGTAAAGCCACAGAGCGTGGTCTAGGAAAGGGGCACACACACAGAGCCACCCGCACGAGGGCGCAGGGAAGGGAGGTGATGGAGATCATTGTGGTTTGGGGATAAATGGCGCAGGGACCTTGAGAGCCAAGCCAAGGAGCCCAGCCAGCACCGCTAACACGGGTTCCTCGGGTGTAGAAATGAGACGGGCTACGGATAGGTTGGGAATTACACACGGTTCTCATTGCTCACTGCCTTTCATGCCTGGCCTGGCAGAGATAGTTCTCCTCATATGGGATCTTTTATTCTGTTTGGAAGAGCTCTTCATTTGTCATTTGGGACAGAAAGTTGGAGCTGGTTGCAATCTGCAATCCATCAGCCTGCCTGTGCGGAAGAGCTACCAGGAAACCAGTGCTCCTCCGCTGTGGGTCTTTTAGCATTGATGTCAGCCTTCAGAAATCACTTATGCAGTGTGCCTGAGAAGGGGGGGAGGGAGGAGGAAGGGAGAGATGGGAAGACGGTGAGAGAGAGCAGGAGGGAGGGGGGAGACAGAGAGTCCCAGGGCTAAATAGGATTTTCTCTGGGCCAGCGGGAATCAATCAGCATTGTCAAGGAATAGGAAGCCTGGGGGAGGGCAGATTTTTGGAAAAATATTTTAAACCACTCATCATTGTACTGGTTTATTATACACTGTCATTCTCTTATTTCTTTCACCTAAGCATATAAGAATCTAGCATCTATCCCTATAGACACATATTTTTTTTGTCTTTTAGCAAAAATCAAGTCATGTGTGTATGTACCACATGCCTTATTTTTCATAAGACGATCTATCATGATTCTTTCCAGATCAGTACACGTGGATTGTCTTCATTATTTTTACTGGCTCTGTGGTATTATGAGGACGGACCTGATTTATTTGCAAACTCCTTACTGAGCGATATTAAAGTTGTTCCCATGTTTTGTCCTTTGTTGGCTGGCACAAACAATGCTGAGGAAAAGACACCGTGAGGACGAATCTCTGCGCGCATCGCATTTCTGGACGGTGATTCCTGAAGTGGACTTAGCGAGCCACCAGGGAGAGACATTGAATTCTCCAAAACACACATCGGCACTTCTCTCTCAGTAGAGGCTGACAGCGTTGGCTTCTCCACATCCTAAAGGTCTGAAGAGTTCTGACAAGGCCTTTCACCCCATCTCACCCCACCCGTGTCCCTTGCCAGAGAATTACTACATGTAGAAGAGACGTCCTGTTGAGGAGTGTGCTAAACTCGTAGGGTGCTGAATGGGAAATGGCTGACAGGCAAGGTGGGAAGGCGCCAAGACCTGGGTCAGGCCCTGCCCTGCAGGGGAGCAGTGCGGAGAGCCTGGCCACGCCCCTTCTGGAAGGCCCAGCAGCACGGGGCTTTCTGCACTTGGGTTTTCCACCTGGGAGGCAAGCAAGTTGGACTTGATGACTGAGGGTTTCTTTTGGCTCAGACATCCAGTGATCCCAGGAAAAAGAGGAATAAAGGAGAGAACGCATAGAGGGAGGGAGAGAGGGAGGAACTTGGAAAAGTAATGAAGAAGAAGAAGAAACATGGGGAACAAAAGAAAAACAGAGAAACCAAAGAACGGAAGCAGTGAAGAATAAGTCCTGCTAAAGAAAAGCCTTTGAAAAATGCAATATGGAGCCATGCCAGCAGCTATCACCTGTGGAGGGAAGAGAAAGGAATTCCGGAAGGGGCGTCAGGAACAAGGATGTTGTTCTTTTCTTTTCAAAACCCCCTCATTTAATGTGGCCCAGAAATAACGTTTTTCACGTTGAGCGAGACCCAGGGGAGAGTAACAGCTGGTCACGGGGCGGGGGGAAGGGGGGGAGAGCGAGGTGACAGTTTGCCTCTCAGGCCCCATGTTTCCCTGTGAGCCTCAGACACAGCTGGGCTCTGCCCCGGAAGAAGGCAGGTTCTCTTCTCTTCAAGGTCATCCTCCTCACTGGCCACCCCTCCTGAGATTCCTCCGAAACCTGTTGAGGGGCAGAAATTGATGCCAGGACCTGACCAAGGATGCGGAGCTACAGGGAAGTAGAAAGAGGAGTGGCCCAGGAGTTAACAGAGTTTGAGGCTTGAATCCGCCCCCTCACTGGTCCCACAACTGTAAGCAAAGTCATTCTCCCTCTCTGGGCCTCCTCTGACGTTCTCTAACATGAGGGGGTAAAAAGGAAACAGGGGTCATCAAGGTCTCTGGGTGGAGGGCAGCAGCAGCAGCACCTGGGAACTTGCTAGGAATGCACAACCCTTGGCCCTGCCCAGACCGACTGGCTCAGGAGCTCTGTGAGCGGGGGTCCAGCCCGTGTGTTTAAGCAAGCCCCCCAGGAGGTTGTGATGCAGGATGAAGTTTGAGGATCTCTGAACCAAAAGACCACAAAAGTACCTGCTAATTTTACAGAACCCAAGCCTAGCCCTAAGGATGTAAAAGAAAAGGGGGATGTGTGAAATTCAACACTTTCCTAGTCGTGGGTCTTCCGGGCTAAGGGTGACAGCAGATGAGATCATCCGTCCTGCTTCCTCCTGTTTCTCGCGGCCTTGCTGCTTAAATGCGAGTCCTGGGACCAACAGCATCCTTGTCATCTGGACCGCTGATTCCAACTCCGCATTTTTAATAAGAGGTGGAGCTGCTGGGAACACACATTCACGTTGGAGAGGCCTGCCACCAGATCTCTTCTGTTTCTCTCCTTCCTTCCCGTTCTCCATTCTTCGGCGCGCTCATTCTGCACCACTCTTGCTTTCCTTTTAGCCACCCTTGGAAATGCCTGTGCTTTCTAGAGGCTCGGCTGAGACCTGGGTTGACCATCACCTTGAGCGAGTCGCACACTAACCAGTGACTTGACCATCAGATTGCTTATTCCAAAGGGACAGCTCATGAAGCTGCACTTTTCTCTTCTCCCTGTGGGAGGCGGTGTGGTACCGGCCAGAGTCTTGGACTTTCTTCCAGTCCTAGCTGGGCCCCATCTCCGCGTTTGACAAAAGCAAGTTAACCTTCAGAGCCTCCTATCTACAATGGAGGTATCAGGCCTTTTCCTTGGGTTGGTTGTGAGAATAAAATGTGGTGAAGGAAATGACTGTAAAAGACCCTATTCAAATGCAAGGAGTGGCGATAACTATTACCCAAGCAACACACTGCCTCACCCTTTCCCCAGGGCTGTTTCCAGAGCAGATCTCAATTCCTGGCCTCCCACCCACTGCTGCTGAATAAGGGCACCAATTTCCACGTTCCCAAGCCTGTCCCTGGGGGCTTTATTAGGAAAGCAAATACTGGATGGCTTCACTCACTCCTTCTCAATAAATGTGTTTATCGCCCTGTAAATTCCAATGTACTAGTAGCTAGTATATTACAGAGAAAAGGTTGTCGCCAAGAAAGATGTGTCACTCCACAGGAAATTTGGGTTTCATATGTACAAGGGAGCGGGCACATGGAGATCTCTTTGGAAATGACAAAGTTCTATAATGAAAAATAACACGACAATCCTGGGCTCATTTCAGGCGATAAATATTTAATATAGATCAGCCAAGATTAATTGCCAACTGCAACTGGCCCGCCCTCTGGCTGGTGAGGGAAAAAAAGAGCATCTTTACGCTAATTTACGACAAGAGTGTTTGAAACAAGCAAGGCTTAGCTTGTCCAGGTTTGCTTTTCTGCCATTGGGAATGCAAACACAGTTCCCAAGGCCTCACTGGGCTCCGCCCTGGTTCCTGCTGCAGACTGAAGGGGGCAGGCCACGCCTCCGCATACTAATCAGTCCTTGCAGGCAGGAAAGAGTTCTAGAGAATCATAAAACAAACCAGTGAGAGAGAGCCTCTTGCTTCTCCTGGGGCTGGAGCAGAATGGACCTGCACACTCAAAATAGAACAGGGACCACAGCGGGGGGGAAAAAGGCAATGCGGAAAGTGCAGCGTGTAGCAGCCACTAGAGTTTGGCTTCAAGCACTTATCTACATTGAACCCCGCGCCAGCAGGCAGGTTCGATGGGAATGTCCCCGTTTTGTGGATAGGGTAGTGCCCAAGCTGCCCAAGGTCCACAAGGCTAAGAAGTGGTAGAGGCACAATTTCAATTTAGATATTTCTGACTCCAGAGACGTCCTCCTAAACCTTAATCTAATGACTCACGGGATTGGCAAGGTTTTGTCCTTTGGGATTAATACCATAGAGAGAATTCAAATTCAGGCCTTTGGGCTCTCAGACTCTTTATACCTCCTCCCTCTTTCCTTTCTCTCTCTCTCTCTCTCTCTCTCTCTCTCTCTCTCTCTCAAATTTAGGCCTTTGGGCTCTCAGACTCTTTATATCTCCTCCCTCTTTCCTTTCTCTCTCTCTCTCTCTCTCTCTCTCTCTCTCTCTCTCTCTCTCTCTCCCCCCCCCCCCCTTCTTCATCTATCCATTCTCCATGTGCCCCCTCTGACTACCCATCAGGCTCTCTGTGTCTGTCCTGCATGGATTTCTGATCCCTCAGTCATGATATCTGCTATCATTCAGTAAGAAACACAGCTTCCCAGAGGCCCCAGCAGGGCCCTTCTGATTTTTCAGCAGTGCTATGGTGCCAACTCTTTTTTTTTTTTTTTTTTTTTTTAGAAGTGGGGATCCTGCTTGTACTAGAAAGGAGAGCCAAGTGGGTTCCAACAGAACCACAAACATGCCTGTGCAAAAAGCTGAGCCACCTGGAAACAGAGTCATACATATCACCCTCCTCCAATTCGCAGCACCTTCCAAAGCATCGCTGCCATCGTCTTCTGCCATCATCAATGTGAACATCAGCCCTGGAACCAGCTGCAGACATTATGGTTATCGCCAACAAAACTGCCATCTCTAATCTCTGTCATCGCCAACATTACTATTATCAGCAACTGTATTCAACATAATTCTCTGCAGAGAGGAGGGCATCAAGAGTGTCACCACCAGGATCATTTTTAACAAAGAGCATCACACTGAATGCAAGCCTACTACATACGGGGAATATAAAAAAATAAAGTGTACAGTCTTTGCATAGATGAAATTTTGATGTAGCTGGGTAGGCAAGATAAATTAACAATACAAGGTCTGATTATAAATGCCAAAGTGGGCTTTTTGGTATTTTGAAAGATCAGAGACAGTCAAACGTGCGTGCGTAAGAGGCCACCCAAGAGGACAGGGGAAGCTCGCTGGGCAGGCCGTACTAGCCTGTGTCTGTCATTCATACATGAAGAATTTTGATCAAGTCATCTAACCACTCTTATCCCAGTTTATCCAATGGAAAATAAGTACTAGATAGACGTTAAACTCTTTTCTAGGGCTAAGGATTCTTCAAAATTCTTCAAACACTTGAATTGCACTAACATGGTTGGCTGTATCTTCCCCCCCTCCCCAACCCCCCCCCCCCCCCCAATAGCCAAACTGTCTGGTTGATTTCACCTTAAAGAAATCAAAGGCAGAGAGAAATTTGAGACTGGAGAGGGAAAAACCCACCTAACAGATCTCATCTGATTGATCTCTCTTCTCTGGGGACCCAATCTTAGATTATTTGAAATTCTGTTTACAGGGTACAGAGCACTTTAGCTTCCCATAATTCACACCTGGTGCTTGAAGCTCTCCCCTTTGAGAGTGTTCATTCATAAGGGGAACCTGCTTCCAAGGAACAGTTCTTGAATAACATCCTTCACATATCATTGCAAGATGAAATGTCCTCATTATCCCTGCTCAGAGATGGTTCGCATTTTTAACTTTTATTCCACATACGCTTCTGGGAGTAGACAGCTCTAGGTTTGAGTCCTAGCTCCCCTCATTATTTTCTGTGTTACCTGTGATAAGTTGATTAACTTCTCTGAACCGTAAACACCTCATCAGTAGAAATGTTATCTCTGGGGTAGAGTAGTTATGATGATTCGATTGGTGATATATATATCAGAACACTGAGCCTGCTACACTGGACTGGTTCCCTGAAGATCACAGAAACAGACCCATAAATAAGGTAATATAAATAACCTAGGGAAGCAAAATCTCCAGGCTTTCAGGGCCATGGAAGTGGTGCTCAAATGCACGGATACTTTCCACACTCTCTTAGTAATAAAGTCTGATCACTATCCACATCTGAAGGGAACAGCTGTAACAGGGCTCCTGCCCATTGTTAAGAGGCACAAATAATGGCAAAGACTTACCAGACTTAGCAATCAAAAACCACAATCAAAGGATATGTGGATTTTTTTATCATTCCCTTTAAAAACTCACTGTGAGCCACGCAGAAACACATCCTGTCTTTGGGCCAAGGTCTACACATTACATTGCAGAAGTGGAACAGATGCGTGGGTGGTTTGTTAAATGTCTGGTCTATTTGCATGCAAGGACTTCTTCCCACCATCCTTCTTTCTTCTCATCTCACCTGAAGAGATTCACTCAAGGAA
This sequence comes from Cnephaeus nilssonii, assembly GCF_951640355.1. Taxonomy (NCBI): domain Eukaryota; kingdom Metazoa; phylum Chordata; class Mammalia; order Chiroptera; family Vespertilionidae; genus Cnephaeus; species Cnephaeus nilssonii. Next base: position 13,817,942 of record NC_137085.1, read on the forward strand.
AAGAAATGACTTCAACCTCTAAGTAGCTTTCTATTAATAATCCACTGTGAATGATGTTGTCAGTATGTGACTCCTGGATGCCAGATGTATGAGGCGACAGTCACCACTCAGCACTCTTTTTATTTCATTTTTTGGGAAAACTTTTACATACCTGAGATATAACTTTGTGATCTGATGCATATAAATATAATGCTAAATGTTTTGGAGAAGAAAAAAAAGGATAACTAAAACATGAGCCTTGACCTCATCAACCAATAGACTCCGTGTGATGAGAGGATGTGGGAAAGAATAGCAAAAATATAATACAGAAAGCAAAATAGTGTCTTTCAGCAATCATTTAATTGAGCAACAGTCACTGACTACCTATGTGTTATGTATCAAAGGCAGAACAAAGGCTGAGAGTAATAGGCTTTAGAGGAGAAAAGCCATTTTTTGGTGATATCTTCAGTAAGTGGTGGGAAAGGGCTTCTTAGTCACTCTTATAGCCTTAGAACAGGACACAATGCCTGGCACACAGTAGGTGCTCAGTAAACTATTTGAATCAAATATAAGGAAGTGAATGCACCAAGGAGGGAGGGGTGGTAATATAAACCAATTCTTAAAGTCTGAATACAGAATAAAAAGGCAGAGGATGGAGAGGAAGGAGGAAGAGCAGAAGAACAGGATGACCAAAGGCACAGAGGCAGAGCAGTGAGAATGAAATCCAGGGAGTAGTAAGTAACCAGAGATGGCCTTGACTCTGTAAAGAAATAAAACAGTAAGGAAATAACTGGAAGATGAGGCTAGAACATTTGGGTTTTATATTTGTAAGTACTGGAAGCCAATGAAGATGATAGGGAAGAGAAAAAGGATGGTTTGAGCTTCATTTTAGGAAACCAGTGAAGTCTAGCTGTTCTGTGTAAGGGAGGTATCTAACTAGGAGACCACTGTACCTATGGGGCTGAGAGATGCTGACAGCATTTATTAGGGCTGAGGAATTAGAGGGCAGAAAGGGGAAATCAGAAACAGCAGTGTTTGATGCCCCACTTCATATGACATGTTTAAGATCTCCATTAATCTTCTGCACAAACTCCTTAAGGATATAATCTCATGCAGAGCCTCCGTCACCACAGATAATGTCTGTAGAGTGCTGAGTGTCCCAACAGTTACTCGTTCTAAGTTCTCATCAGCTCAGAAACCTTGAAGAACCCATGCATTTGCCAATAACCTAACACAAGTCAGAAGACTGTTGTTTTCCACCTGTGACTGACCACATGGTTTGATGCAGCAATCCTTTCATCTTCAACCTTCTGAGTTAGATGGTTTACTCGCAAACTCCACTAAATCACCGAGTCCAAGCCATTACTATCTCCTGCCTGGGGAATTCTGTCAGCCTCAACTGGGGAATTCTGACAGCCTCAGCTTTACACTCTATAGTTTCCCCTGCTGGTAGATTTACAGACAGTGATCCTTAAACTCCTAAATCAGGAACTTGCAGTAAAAGCCTCAGTGGACAGTCATCAGGCAAAATCTCCTCCAGATTAGAATGAGAAAAACAAGATAGGCTTTAAAATAAACACAACAACAACTATTTAAAGATAATGGAAAGTACGCCAAAGCAGACAAAAAGCCATCTTAAAGTTTATTCTTAAAAAACTGAAACTTGGATAGGTAAAAATTTCAAGTCTATGGCTTTCTGGCCTGAGGGTGCTCCCCAGCCCCAAGGCAAAAGTGTTGGAAATCTGCAACAGAGAACAGAGGTCAGGAAAGGGAGAGCAGGGGAATGATAAGGGAGAGTCTAGGCAACAACAATTGCTAAGAGAACCCAAATCTGCCCTCATCATTTGCTGATGGCTAAAGGACACAAGCGGAGAAAGAGACCTGGGGGACCTGGTCAGAGAGATGGCAGAGAACAGAAAAAAATCTCCCCATTACTGCACAGGGAAAGATCTGTACACTTGCTGCTTTTTAATACCAAGTCCATTCTCTACATGTGCACACTTTAAGTGGCCAAGTTTGAATCCTTATGGACTTGAAGTTTCAGAAGACAAAACCATAGGTAGGCAGAACAGCTGGAAGTTAAATGCAGAGAGAATCCTTAGAAACAAGAAAGCCAAAGAGAATTCCTCCAAACTGAATTATAACCTCTCCCCAAGTGTTGGGCTGACCACAAAACTGCATAGGTACAGAGAAGAATTCCGTGGGGCCAAGCTGATAAAGCGGTAGCTGGAAGTCATAAAAGCGATGCAGCAATATTGTGCCTGCACGCCATAGCTGAGACAGATTTTGCAGCAATAAGTTCAGACAAGTTAACAACATACAAGAACAATGACAAACATCCAGAAAAATACAACATGATCCAAAGGTACTGCATCATGTTATTGAAATGTCTGGTTTTCCACCAAAAATGACTATGCTTGAAAGAAAAAAAGAAATGTAATCCACGGAAAGGGGGAGAGGGGAAGAAGACAATAGAAATGAATTCCAAATAAACCCTGATGTTGGACTTATCAGACAAAGACTTCAAAGCAGCAACTATAAATATAAGACACATGTATAAATATAAGACATATGTTTAAAAGATGAAAGGAAATAAGAAAACAATGAATAAACAGGGAAACACAACAGATAAGTGGAAACTATAGGTAAAAATGGAAATTCTATAGATGAAAAGCACAATAATCAAAAGCACAGACTTTTAAAAGCTCACAGCGTAGACTTAACAGAATAACTGAGATGGCGGAAAGGAGTATAGTTGAAGGTAAATCGTTAAAAAGTATATCATCCAATAAATGAGAGAAAAAAGATTAAAGAAAATGAACTGCAGCTGAGTCCTGTCTGTAAACAAGTAGTCCAAGACACATGCAATCCAAGTACCAAAGAGAAAAGAAAGAACAGAGGAGAAAAACATCTAATAAAATAATAGCTAAAACCTCCCCAAACTTGGTTGAAAACATTAACCTACATGATGCGGATAAAGCTCAAGCAGGATAGAAACAAACGTATCAATAAAAGCCCTACAGCTAGCATCATATTTAGTAGTGAAAGAATAGATGCTCTCCTTTCCAAATCAGTAACAAGGCAAGGATTTACACTTTCAACACATCTATTCACTATTTTACCAGAGGTTGTTACCCGTGCAATAAGGAAAGACAAAGAAATAAAAGACATACAAATTATAAAGGAAGCAGCAAAACTCTTCACAGATGGTGTAGAAAATCCTAAGGAGTCTACAAAAAAAGGTACCAAAATACTTAGTAAAAATGGTAAGGTTGGAGAATACAATATATCACATTCAATTATATTTCTATATACTAGAAATGAAAATATTAAAAATAAAAATTAGAATTTCATTTACAGTACCATTAAAATATGAATATGCTTAATAAAGCATGTACAAGACTTACACACTAGTAACTGTAAATATTACTGAATAAAATTAAATATCTAAGTAAATGAAGCAATAAACAACATTCCTGGATCAGAAGACTTGCTGTTAAGATGCCAGTTCTCACCCTAACTGGTTTGGCTCAGTGGATAAAGCATTGGCCTGTGGACTGAAGGGTCCCAGGTTCGATTCTGGTCAAGGGCATGTACCTTGGTTGTGGGCACATCCCCAGTAGGAGGTGTGCAGGAGGCAGCTGATCGATGTTTCTCTCTCATCGATGTTTCTAATGCTCTATCCCTCTCCCTTCCTCTCTGTAAAAAATCAATAATATATATATTTTTTAAAAAGATGCCATTTCTCTCCAAATTAATAGATGCAACAAAATCCCAATGAAATTTCCAGGCAACAATCAAGAAAGTGTAGCCTGGCTGGTGTGGCTCAGTGGTTGAGCGTCGACCTTTGGACCAGGAGGTCACAATTTGATTCCCGGTCAGGGCACATGCCCAGGTTGTGGGCTCCCTGCCCAGTGTGGGGTGTGCAGGAGGCAGCTGATCAATGATTCTCTCCCATCATTGATGTTTCTCTCTCTGTCCCTCTTCCTTCCTCTCTGAAATCGATAAAATTAATTAATTAATTAAAATTAAAAGAAAAACAACAAACTTCTCATGCAGAAGACTGCCTTCCAGTGACCACTACCAATTCTCTCCTGGACCTGGCCGGGAGGAGCTTCTCTGACCCTAGGGCAGGCTCCGGGGATGTAAGTTCACCAGCTTCCTGCACATAGTAGACATTGGTCCAGTGTTGGGCTACTGTCTCTGGTTCTCTTTGAGAAAAAAGATTGAAAAAAAACGAACTGCACCTCAGAGTTCTGTTTGTAAACAAGGCTTCCAAGTTACTCCTGAAAATCCAGCACCCACTGACAAGTGGATGAGGAAGGTGAGACATCTTCAGATGTCTTTCACATGGCCTTATCTCCCAAGTACTGCCCACTTGGTAAAAGAATAAGTTAAAAAAAAAAAGCAAAGAAAAGAATTATAGCGTAGACTGAAATAGAATGGCATAATAAGCACAGCTATGCATTTCGTGTCTACTGTCCCCCATCATCAAGAGACCCTAACTTGTGGTGAGTTGGTTGTTTTGAATGATACCACTTCAATCTGCTCATTTTAAGAAAGCAATCTTAGAAAAAAATACTCTGTTCTCAGACTCAGGTGATGATACTCGCTGTGAGTTAATTTCCTGAAATCTTTGAGAAGCCAAGGGACCCACAGAACCATACCAGGTAAGAACTGCATATACCTCACTCCTCCTCCTTTCAAATATCACCTCTGAATCCTTATGCATGTATAAGGTGATGCACTGCATGTTTGCAAAACGCTCCTCCATTCTCCCTCACAAAGTGTCGCAATCAGCATGAATGATGCACCTAAACTGAGAATCAGTGGTAAGAAGGGCTCATATGTATGTGTCATAGGCCTCAATGGGATGCAAGTCATTGTTCTATCACTTACCAGGTAAATCACACTGAACAAATTATTCAGCTGCTCAAAGCCCTGGCTACCTCATCTTTACAACAGGGCAGGCAATATTACCTCCCTCATATGGAAAGTGCCTGTGAATGTCAAAGCATTACATATGGAAGGTGTATTTGAATAGGAAGAAGAGCAGGAAGAAAAAGAGTGGAAAGAGGAAAGAACAAAGGAGAACCTAAAGAAGGAGAAAAGAGACCTGTGGGGTATTAGAGAAAAGAATTAACTCAGGTCACGAGGTGACTCAGTGTCCCGGATGGAGTAGGATCCAGGCTCCTGATCTCCCTTCCCTCCCAGCACTCATAAGAGCCAGTGGTTACAAGCATGTCGCCCGGCTTTGAATCACAGTCATGTGACCCTCCAGCTGTGTGACCCTGAGCAAAATACTTCTGTGAGCTTGCATTTCCTAATCTGTAAAACGGATTAAAGGTAGGATCTGTCACATAGGAGTGTTGTGAGGGTCAAATGACTTAATTAGGCTGTTTAGGTTATTCAGCTATTTATTTAGTAGCATATAAAACTAGCTTATGAGTTGCATTCTACGTATCCTGTGTTTTATTTTTCAATGTTATTCTTGGTTCTGGAATGTATTCCAAGGGGATTCTGTTTTGGAATTCCCCCATTATCCTGTTCATTTCTGCTCAACTTGCAATGTCAAGAGTGGGAGGGGTACATGGTTCTGCTTCCCTAATTCTCTGCCTTTGAAAACCCCTGCTCTCTAGTAGCCCCTGTGCTTGACCAGCCTAATAATAGTTATTAATACCAATAACAATTAATAACTATTAATAATAGTTGCTATTATGTTTAAAAGGAGGTTGGGCTGAAACTGTTAGAGAGTGAGGATGCTGTCGTCCACAGGAAATGCAACACGCTCTACATTTCTCTTTTGCTGACAAGCATCGGGGCCCGGGTGCCCAGGGCTTTTTTTGTAAACCAAAAGAATACTGAGCTCATTATGTTGAAGCACAAGTTATTCTTTCGTCGGTCATTCTGTCTGGGTCAACTGTCCTCGCACATTCACTCTGCACATCTAACGGCCCTCTCCAATATTACAGCTGCCGTTCATTTTGTTACCCTAAAGTGATATTCTGAAATCAGGCCATTCAAGTGCAATCATTAGACACCAAATGACTGCTTCTGTCTGAGCAGCCGAAGGAATCTAAAGTGAGTGCGGGGTGCCTGTAAGCAAGAACAACAGGGCCCATATTGACGCTAAGGTGCGGGGCTCACCAAGCACATTTCCTTCCACGTTCCCTGCCTCACGACTCTACAGGGAGGTAAACATGGTAAGTTTCTATTTAAGGCGAAGAGAACAGAGGCTCAATGGGGATGGATCATTATTCAAAGATCTATTTAGAAAGACAACAAAACATGAATGCAAATCTTCTGCTGCACATTGAGATCACCTCCACCCCATCCTCTTCCTTCACTTCTTCCTTGTGTTCAATAACCAACTTTCAAGGTATTCTCTCGTGTTAATTGAATGGTTCAGCACTTAATTTTCACACTGTGCCTTAACCCCAAGTGCCTAAATGTCCAATATCTTCAGTCCCTCAGTCCCTTGACATACTCCATCTCAATGATTGATATTCACCCCCACCCTCTTCCAACCTCCTCCTTCTTTCCGTGGTTATGCCTAGAATGTGTCATCACCAAAGCCCCTCTAATTCTGACATCTTGTATTAAAACATTCCAGTCTCTGTTGTCTATCACAACACCTGCTCCCTACCTCTTCAAGACCTCTAGGCCCATGACAATTCCCTTTCTCTTCGATCCAATGATCCATCTCTACATTTACTTTTGGCTAATACTTTTAGCTCCTTTACCCAATTGTCCTTCCGTCTCCTTGACAAACCACCACCCGGTTTGAACCCACATCCACCACCCATTCTCTTTTCTCAAAGTTTCAGTTCTTATAGAGAACAATCTCCTACAGCTGTTAAAAAGTGGTGGCCACCAACATTATCAAAGTCCTAACTGCTTCCTGGTGACCCTCTTACATCCCCTCTATGATTCTGCAGACTAACTATTTCAAAGTTTCTCCACACACTACCAACCTTATTTGCACTCCCAGTACCCCTTCCTCTGTGATTGGCTTCACAACCCACTTCACAAAGAGAACAGAAGCATCGGAAGTCCCTTCAAACCCCAAGAAAAATCAATAGGCTTATCTGCACCCACACCTCTTTCCCCCCTTTCTTCTTGTTTCGTTGGAAAGGTGTCCCTCCTTTTACCGCCATCTGCGGTAACTTTCCCTCCCTGCCTCTTGAGAAAGTGCTTCTTCAATAATAACCCTACTCTGCCCCTCGGCATCTCTTCCTCTCTTAATGGTCTCTTCCCTCTTAGAAACCGAAGAAAAGCAACAAAAAGAAACCTTTATTTCAAGTCTCTGCTCCCTTTCATAGCTATGCTTCTTTTCTAAAAAAAAAAAAAAAAAATGTCTACTCTCTTGCATCTCACATACTCTTCAACCCACTGCAATCTGACTTCTGCCCCCAACGTTCCATTTCAACAGCTCTTGCCAAGGTCAAGATTTAAGTATAAAAGATTACGTTCAGTTCTCATCTTATGTGATATATCAGAAACCATGGCTCTGATTACCTACACCTTCCTTCTTAAACATTCATTTATTTGAGCTTCCAGGGCACCCAATGTCCCTGATTTTCCTTCTTTACCGCTGGCCATTCCTCAACCCGTCAGAGCCTGTCTCTGCGCATGCTAAATAGGCTCCTCCATGAGTGAGCACATCCCCAAGGGAGATAGATCTGCAAGTACCACTGCCAACCCGATGGCTCTCAATACCATAATTTTTAATCCAAGCTCTCTCTTCTGAGGGTCAGAACCATTTATAAAACAACTGCCTACCAAGTCTTTATTTGGATGTTCCAGGTATTTTAAATTCAACATTTCCAAAGCTGACTCATCTTCAAACATTCACAATCCTCCAAATCCTTCTGGGGCTCTCTAGCTTGATGGAACATACCACCACCCACCTGGTTGACCAAGTTAAAAAAACGTCCCCCTCTTCTTGCTATGTAACCTAGATGCAACGATTTGTCACTTAAGGTGCAATCTTGGCAAGTCCCTCACTTTCTGAATCTTCCACCTTCATGCTCAAATACTGAGTCTCCCTTCTCCTTAAAGTATCTCCAGCTACAATTTCTTTTAGGTAACAATTTTGAAATAATGACATCATAGACATGGGGACAAATTAGTGGCTGTCAGGGTTGGGGATGGTAGAGGAGAATGGAGAAGTGTGACCATAGAGAGACAGCAGAAAGGAGACCTCTGTGGTGATGAACTGTCTGTATCTTTACTGGGGTGGTGATTACATGAATCTATGTGTGATAAATGCCATAGAACCATGCACACACATTGTACCAATGTCAATCTTCTGGTGTTGATACTGTGCTACAGTTATGTGACATGTAACCCTTGGGGTAAACTGGGTGAAGGGTAAATAGGACCTCTCTGTACTATGTTTGTAACCTCTTGCCAATCTACAACTATTTCAAAATAAAACATTTAAAAATATCTTTTATTTTTAGAGAGAGAGAGAGAAACATCAACGTGAGAGTGAAACATCTATCAGCTGCCTCCTACACGCCCCCTACTGGGGATAAGAGTCCACAACCCAGGCATGTGCCCAGACCTGGAATCAAATGGGCAACCCTTCGGTGCATGGGACAATGCCCAACCAACTGAGCCACACCGGCCAGGGCTCAAAATAAAAATTAAAAAAAAAATCTCAAATCCCCATGGATGCTGCTTTAGTCTAAGACACTCCGCCCACCCCCTCGCCTGGGTCACTGCCATAGCCTTCTATTTTCCTGCCACACGCTTTGCACGCTCGCCCAAGTTTCTCCCATGAGTCCATTTCTCTCCTGTATGGCAGGAGTGATCTTTCTAAGAGGACAACCTGCATATGCTCGTCTCTGGGCAAACGTCTCCAGCGAGCTCCCTATTGTCCTTGGGCCCTGGTTCCCACATTGTGTGCTGACGCCATAGCCCAGGACAGGGCACAGCGGACCATTGTAATGCTCAAGGGAAATGAGGGATACTTGACATTTATTGGGCATCCCAAAACCTATTCACTTGAGGTCTTTCACAGTTTCAATATTAAAACTCACTGGAATCTTTCCATGATGGCGTATTTTTCTGAAGCTGGGTGTTAGGTAGTTGGTACCATTACCAAGTCCCTCAGAAAAATTAATGAGGGACAGGAAATGAGGGTGGCAGTATCCAACTGCAAGATTCGAGAAGTAGTAACTGTGGTTATTTGTGGATAAAATAAAAACATTGTTTTTCTCTAGATTTGCATGTATTACTTGTCAAATAGCCATTACACTTACTGGGACATAAACACTTCATTATGTCGTTTGGACCTAACTACTTAATAAGCAGAATTATTAGTATTTCCCTGGCCTAGGGGACCCATAACAAAATCACTGAGACATTAAGAGGGCATCCTGAAATGAGCAAGTGTGGGAGCCACCACCTGAGGATAAAGCTCAGTCTTTTATACAACAGACATTGGGCTCCATCCCGGCCTAACTCCCCGACTTCTCTGGCCAGCAGCAAACATTTTCTCTGCCTATCACTCATGTCTGTCCCTTTCTGAAACACTACCTGAGAACACACACACACCCCTATACCTTCCTTCCTTAACTCCTACTATTCAGATCTCAACTTTAAAACAAATCAAACAGCCCTAGCCAGTTTGGCTCAGTGGATAGAACATCGGCCTGAGGACTGGAGGGTCCAGGGTTTGTTTCTGGTGAAAGGCACAAGCCTGGGTTGGGGGCTCGAACCCCAGTAGGGGGCATGCGGAAGTGAGCCAATCAATGATTCTCTGTCATCACTGATGTTTCTATCTCTCTCTCTTTCTTCCTCTCCCTTCCTCTCTGAAATCAATAAAAATATATTTTAAAAAACAACAACAACAAATCCTCTTCTTCTTTTTTTTTTAAAATATATTTTATTGATTTTTTACAGAGAGGAAGGGAGAGGGATAGAGAGCTAGAAACATCGATGAGAGAGAAACAACCAGCTGCCTCCTACACACCCCCTACCGGGGATGTGCCCGCAACCAATGTACATGCCCTTGACCAGAATCGAACCTGGGACCTTTCAGTCCACAGACCAATGCTCTATCCACGAAGCCAAACCGGTTTCGGCTCCTCTTCTTGTTGAAGGCCATGCTTAATCTTGCAGGGCCCACTCCAGTGCCCTTCTCTGTGCCATGACCAGCACTCCTCATGCCGGGCAGCAACCCCCTGCTCATGGCCTCCCCTCCCCGGCTCCTTATGGTCCGCCTCAAGGGCACACAGAGTCATCAGAGACTAATGTAATCCCTGCACATGGTAGGGACTCAACACATACTTGCCGAATTCATGCCCAGACAATCCCCACCCATTTAGCAGTGCCCAGACACCCCTATCCTTTGCATCCACCCCCTTCCTCCTCACACAAACCACACTCCCCCATCAATGCCATATACCCCGGGTGTCATGCCACAGTCACAGAGAGGCTGCCGCAAGGGCTCAGGATGAAGGCTGCACCTTGCTGCCTGCTCTGAACAACACGCCTGTGATTTGAGCCGAAGCAGCGTTACCCCCACCGCCCACACACCCCATCCTGCAATGCGGTTGATTGCTGTGAAGGTGCCTGGTGAAGAGCCGTCCCTGAGGGACAGTGTCTCCTGAGCGTTAGACATCAAAGACACCCTGGCGGGCTCCAGGCAGCGGGAACTGGAGATGAGATGTCGCAGACTGCTCCCCTCACCTGGGCTGATTAATAAATTAGACGCTTGCAAGTCATGGACGTGTGCTGTTTACATGAGTCAACCCAAGCTGCCAGCTTAAGGACACCTTGCCAGGGTGGAGGCCTCTGGATTCCTGCTCCACGTGCCCCAGGGCATCAGAAACCTTCCTTTCTCCGCTCCCCTTTCCCCATCTTCCTCCCAACAATAGTCTAAGAATGGAGCAACGCTGGCTCCCCAGAGCTCCTCAGCTACAGAGCTCACAAGCTGCCGCCTGCTGGAGTCTCCCAAGCATTTGCAGTCTTGTCGCTGCAGGTCCAGGGGCTGGTGCTGCAGACAGCGGCCCTCCAGCCCTTTCTCCGTGCTGAACGCCTTCACAGGCTGTCTGCTTAGATCTTCACAGCAATCTTGGAATGTCTCCCCATTTTGCACATGAAGAAACTGAGGCTCAAAAAGTTTAGGCAGCATGCCTAGGATCGCGTAAGTCAGTGGTCGGCAAACTGCGGCTCGCGAGCCACACGCGGCTCTTTGGCCCCTTGAGGGTGGCTCTTCCACAAAATACCACGGCCTGGGCGAGTCTATTTTGAAGAAGTGGCGTTAGAAGAAGTTTAAGTTTAAAAAAATGTGGCTCTCAAAAGAAATTTCAATCGTTGCACAGTTGATATTTGGCTCTGCTGACTAATGAGTTTGCCGACCACTGGCATTTAAGTGGGAAGTGGCAGAGCCGGGACTCAAACCAAGGTCGGCCTGAGTCTAAAGAACTGACTGCTCTTCAATACTAAGCTACAGCGATTGTTTCAGGGTTCACACAAACGTAGCTGCTAACTTGCGGCTGTAGCTTTCCATCAAGGTTTGCAGGGACAAGTCAGGGGTAGGTAAAGAGTGGAATACAAGGCCTTCCTCCAAGCCAGTCTGGGAATCCACAGCTAATGAGACCCAGTAATTCTTATGCCCAGAAAGAAGGCCTTGAGAGAGAAAGAAATTGCCTAGAGGCAGAAGCTTGGGCATTCCGGCGCCTTTCATGAGAGATACAAAAGTATCCAGCCGAGGTAGAACGCTGCATAAAATAAGGCATCCAGCCACGGGGTGCCCAGGATGGAACTGGGGCAGGTAAGCCTGGATGCGGCCGAGGAAGCAAGCGAGCTGCCTGACAGGCAGACCCAGCAGCTCTGTTGGTGGCCCTGAGTGGTACCTGGGAGTTAATGAACTCCATCTTTGCTGTCGCAGCACTCCCTTCCTCTCCCTTAAATTACTGCCACGGGCTTCTAACCCCGCGGCGCCCACCCATGCATTCCTCAGGCTGCAGCCAGAGTGGTGTCTCTAAATACGTGTCAGACCATGCTGGTCTCACGTCTCAGACCCTTGGTTGATTTCCTATTGCCCATGTCAGACAAGGCTCAGGTTCTAACCTGCTTAGCCTGGACACATGGCACACTCTGCTAGCCGAACATGGGACAGTTTTCCTCTGAGCCAAAATGTGACCACAGCCTGGCTGGCATGACTCAGTGGTTGAGTGTTGACTTATGAATCAGGAGGTCATGGTTTAATTCCTGGTCAGGGCACATGTCCGGGTTGCAGGCTAGATCTCCGATTGGGGGTGGGGGTGGGGAGTGTAGGAGGCTGCCAATCAATGATTCTCTCTCATCTTTGATGTTTCTATCTTTCCCTTCTTCTCTGAAATCAATAAAAAAATATTTTTTTTTAAAAAAAAGAGAAATGTGACCGCAACATAGATTCAGTGTTTTTCAAATGGTAAGGCCCACCCCATTAGCGGAGGCTGAAGTCTATTTGGTTAGTACACACCTGCATTTTTTAAAATAAATGAATCAGAAAGGAATAGATTAGGTTAGAATGGAATAGAATATGAAATATCGAGATTCATCACCGGTGGTAAAGTTAAGATTTTTTTCATGAATTTTCATTTCACATATCTCTAGGTATATTGAGTGCCAATGTAAAATGCATTTTTGTTGTTGCATGAGTTAGGGTCAAGAAATGGAAAAGCAAAACAAACAAAAACGCTGTTCTAAATAGCTACATGGTAATACCCTGACAATGAACAGGAGTTTGGAGGTGGGTTAAAATCAATTTGCCATCCCAAATTCTCCGCCTCCTGGCCTTTGCAGGTGCTGCCCCACCTGCCAGGACGGCCTTTCTCCCTGCTGCCTTCCTAGGAAATGCAATCCTCCCTGAAGCATGGGTTCAACCCTCTCTCCTCCAGGATGCCTTCCTAGATTTGCCTTTCCTCCCAGCCGTCCCCACCTGCAGATGCCACTGCTGGAGGAAATTCCCTTCCCCCACCCAAACACAGCATCCAGGGCACTGCCCGACCAGGCAGCTCAGCAGGAGGCACTGTGCTGAGATGTCTTTCAGGCAGTTTTTCTCAAGATACCCAGAGTCCCTGGAGGGCGGGGGTCAAGGTTTTCCTCTTTCTACCTCCCCCCTCCCACCCCGGAAACAGGGCAGAGTCTGGGTAGTAGGAGTCTGCAGCTCAGCAAACATTTTTCAAGTGAATGAGAGTGTAATAGGTACTCAGATCCTGGATCCAGTCCCTCTCTTTCTTCTGTAAGCAAGATTTGCAACATAGTGTCCTAAGCCCCAAAGGTTTGTCTCCATTCTCCTGCTAATTTCCCAGGTCACAATGATGGCCACAATTAGTGTCGGCAGTCAATCATGTGAGGGCGGCGTGCAAGCTGGTCTATTTTCAGACGCTGCTCCTGACTGAAGCTGGACAACCGCAGCCCAGGCACATGCTCTCACCAGGAACCGAACCAGTGGCCTCTTGGTTAGTGGGTCAACATTCAGCCACGGAGCCCCAGCGGCCTGGCCCCAGCTGTTTTTTGGCATGACTCAGGCAATGCGTATCTGAGACATCCTACAAAGTCTGAACTTCTTACTTCCTATGGAATTTGCAGTCAGAGGGGAACCCACCAGGCCTCCCAGATCTCTGGGAGGAATGGCGATCTGGGGTGGAAAACCACTTTCCCTTAAATGCTCCCTCTCTGCAGCAGGAAGCAAAACTCGACTCTCCTTCCTCAATGCCTGGGCCACGCCGACTGAGGCCATGTCTGGAAACATGGGAAACCCTTCCCCTTTGGTCCTGCAGCCAGACGCTCTGGGAACCCGGCCATACGCTGGTGCCTATATTTCAACCATTCCAACTCAAACTCATGACCAGAATCAAAGACCATTTATTCTAATATCCTTCCCAACACCCTGTTTTCCTCTTTGTCCCAAAACACTTGCTCTGGAGAAAGGTTTCTCAACTCTACACGACTGCCACCGCGAGCCAGAGTGTTTGCTGCAGAGGGCTGGCGCGCACTGCAGGGTGGCTAGCCGTCTCCCTGGTCCCTGGCCTCTGCCCCCTAGCCGCCACAACCCAAACTGCCCGTGGACATTTCCAAATACCCCCTCACCTCCCAGGCAGAGAAATTACCCCTAATTGAAAAGCATTTCCTTAGGTCAGAGGTTCTCCTGTCTGTCCTAGACCCATGAAATCCGAACACATGACAAAGGACCCGGCATTGGTATTGTCTCAAAGCTTGGCAGGTGATTCTAATGTGTCGCCACTTCTTTGCTTTCCTTACTCCTCAATTGTGGTCTCTGCTGAAGTTCCTACACCACAGGGTGGAATGCCTAACTTAGAAATAGGAATGCAAAAACTTAGGAAATGCAAAGGAGGAGGAAGAAAAGATAAGGCGATTACGGCGAGAGGAAAACTGAAGCTACCGATTCCATTCCTTTCATTATAAACCAGGAGGTAGACTGAGTCCAAAGTGCTCAAAAGAAAAGCTCAACAGGGAGGGTGGCCTCCTAGGCCAGGTGCCAGCTTCCCAAGCTGCAGAGATGGCCCTTTAAGAGCACTTTGACATGGGCTGGCATCCAAAGAGGCTGCATTTGAGCTGCCAATGCCAGGGAGTGCCAGTGACTCCTCAAACCTGCTCTCCAAACTCCAATCATTCCCAGAAAAAACGTTGTTCAGTCAAAGAGGTTTAGTCAAAAATTATTAAACTAGAGGCCCAATGCACGAAATTCCTTCAAGGGGTTTGGCCCTTGCAGCCCTGGCTTCGTCCAGAAGGTTGTCTGGATGATTGTTCTGCTGTTCGGCCATTCGGTCGATTTGCATATCACACTTTTATTATTACAGATATTCTAGGAATGATCCATTTCTCAAACAAATAGGTTTATGTCACCTGAAAGGCAACAGAGCATAGTTAACCATGCAGACTCTGGAATCTGCTTGCCTGTGAATTAGCCCTTTCCTTGGACAAGTTATGTAAATGGGGATGACAACAATACCTAAGGCACAGGATTATCATGAGGATCCATCAGTTGGAATAATTTTTATATACTGTGTCCATGCTAAGCACTTGGTAGGCTTTCCATTTAGCAACCAACTTATCATTCTCATTACTGTTATTATTTATTTGACTACAGGATCATTTTTCCCCAGAAAACATCTTTTAAAATCACATTAGAGTTCCATGTGACGTGCTTTAAGAAGTGCTAATTTAGGCTAGTTTTAGCCACACGAATAGAAATACAACTTGTGCACCATGTGATACCTAGATTCTATCTGGAATCCACAGGTTGGTGGTTTCAAGTTCAACCACAAGCAGCCTGAGGGGTGCTGGGACGGACTTCTCTCTCATCACCACCTGTCTGTTATCCCCCTGAAGGCAGAGACCTGTCTACCTTGTGATCAGCATCTCCTCTGTGCACAGCATCTAGCCTGCGTACTTGAATGATCTCTGGACAAGGACCACATCTCACTTATCGCCATAGAACCATCCACCCAGCCCCAGCCCTATTCATTTAGTAGCTTCACCATATAACCTACTAAGATATTTTTTTGTGAAACACATGAAGGAACCATTGGGAGAGCAGACTAAATCGGAGACTCATGCAACTCTGAAATACGTGCAAGAAAGTGAGGCGATCAGATTTAGTTTTCCAAGAGTTAATTTATACTCAAGTTTTAGGTACTTATTTAAGGCTCAAAGAAAGGTGTACCCTAAGCCACAAACCTTGCTCTGCAACCCACATGGAAAACCACTCGATACGAAACCACCTCTATGGCACAGTGGCTGCCATTATCAATCTCTCTCCTCTGTCCTGGCTCTCCAGAACCAAAGCCTCCAGAGGGTACCACAATACCCCCAGTAATCCTACCTCTGAAATAATTGCTAAATTTACAGCAACTAATGATCTCAAAGTCAGGGTAAATAATCAAGCCAATAAACCAATAATCAACAAGGCAGTGGGAACGCAGGAAACACCTTTGGACCAGACTGACTTTTACATTCACATGAGTAGGAAAGAAATAACTTTGAGCAATGAATGCAATCAGTTCTCCCACACGGAGGGAAGAACTTGTATTTATGCAGCTCCTGCAAAATTCCAAGCTCACTATGCTTGGTCGCTAAGGTGTTTCTCACCGCAACCACACATTTAACAGTGTCTTCATCTTACAGATGAGAAAACAGAGTCTCAGAGGAGTTGCTTATGGCATTGTTTTTGCCTCTACCCTCCACTGTGGGTTTGTGTGTGTGTGTGCCTGTGTGTGTGCTTTAGTGTTTTCTATTGCTCAGCTCTTTACCTTCAATCATAGCACAGCTTACGACGTATGATTTGTGTTAGGTTCTAAAGCCATGGATGTATGAAGGACTGAATGGTGAATGAATGAATGAATTTGCCCAGGTTGACAAAGCCAGAAAGCAGCTCCAAACTAAACAAAACCTAGGTCTCCAGACTCCAAGTCCAGGGTCTTCTCTGCTATCCCATGTTCTGTTTTCAAATGGCAATATTTCACAGAATCATAGAAGTTCAGACATGGACCTGGAAACCCCCTTAACTAACAATCCCATTGTACAGATGAGGAAACAGAGGCACAAAAAAGTTCCATTACTTGGCTGAAATCAGACATCAGGGAGGTGAGTGACCTGGGCCAGTGGCGGGTTCCCTGAGCCCAAGATCAGTGTTACTGCCACTGCCCCCTGGCAGAAGCCAGCAGAAAACGTGCCCAGCCTCCGTGTGCCAGCTCAGGCTTGTGAGTGACAGAGCGTGTGCCTCGTGCACCCAAATCACTGCTTGTGCACACATTACTGCTCAGCTTGTGAAGCGACATGAGAGAGGGCTTCTGAAGCTGGGATTTACTCTGCCAGGTTCTCAGCACTGCCAGCGGCGCTGTCTCCCCACCAGGCCTCTCTGAGCTGAAATCGGCCTCTGTGTGCATAGAGGTGAGGAGGGAGATGGCCTTAACCCACGTAAATGAGGAGAGGAGACTTCAGTGTCTTTCGGAAGCTTCTAGATGACTCAGGGCTCTAGCCTGGATTCAGGGTGGGGGAAACTGGCCAGAGCCTGAGATCTAGAGCATCTCCATGGGGCTTGTGTGGTAGCATGTGACAGTAGGGCACATTCTGGTAGGAAAGCCTGTCTTTCCTGATGCGGATGTCAAGTTTCTAATGTGCTACATGCATGTTAGCACACGGGAAGCAGAGGAAATCCCCGGGGGCCATGCTTTAGTGTTTCAACAAAGCGGCATGCAATGGGGAGGAAGTGGCGATGGACAACCACCCGATGAGCATGCGCTAGGTGGCTTTTGCTCTGGTCTGAACCCGGTCTGCAGAGGCACCTGGGTCTCTGGGTCCCTGTCTGCATGTCCATGTGCGGATCATGACAGAAGCCCCACCAAACCTCTGCACATAACAGGTTCCCGATCGATGTGGGTGGTGTTACTGTTGCCCCAGTTATGCCTACCCTGCTCTCTCTTTCTTCTTTGTAGCACTGCGCGCGCGCGCGCGCGTGTGTGTGTGTGTGTGTGTGTGTGTGTGTTTGTGTTTAATTAATATAGTTTCTCCTCTGAGAGCAGGGACCATGTTTGTTTCACTCATCATTGTATCTGCCCCAAAACAGCACTGGGCCTATAGTTGGTGCTTAGTAATTATTTGAGGATTAAATAAAGGAAGGAAGAAATAACTAGATGACCAGGGGCCCGACTTCTGGGGTGAACTCCATCATTTAATTAACCATGTGTCCTTGGCGAAACCTTATACTTAATTTTAGAGCTAGAAAGGGGCTTAGAAATCGGCATGTTGGGGGATTGCACGCTTTGTTTTAGCGGCGGGATCCGAAGGAAAGCATGCGTACAGCCTGAACACAGAAGCATAAGGAGCAAACCTCTCCCAGAGGCGCTGGGGAAGGCCAGGGATCCTGCCTGAGTGCCCCCTGCCCTTTGCCTGTCTCCTCACACTACACTGGCTCCTATGACTTTTTAAAAATAGATGTTTTTATTGATTTCAGAGAGGAAGAGAGATCTAACATCAATGATGAGAGAGAATCACTGATTGGCAACCACCCGCATGCCTCATACCGGGTCCAAGCCACAACCACAGGCATGTGCCCTGACCAGGAGTCAAACCTCCTGGTTCATAAGTTGATGCTCAACCACTGAACCACGCCAGCCAGGCTCCTATGACTTCTTTACTGACCCTCAGGATTTCAAAGAGCATTGGTGGAAAACCACTGACCTACATCACACCTATCCTTTAATGGGTCAGAACAGGGGGATCCGGGAGAGGAAGGAACTTGCCTGATGTCACTAGATCAGTGTCTGCAGAGCGGAATTAGTATCCAGAGGGCCTGACCCCCAACCTCATTAGCAGCCGTTCACTTCTCAGCATCTCTAAAACTACCGCCGAAATGTTGACAAAGTGATTGTGAGAGAAAAATGTTTGGAAGAGCCCTCTCAGAACTCTGAAACACTCCACATTTGGACACCATGCTGGAGGAGCCCTGCAGTGGAGTGGGTCACAGAAGATTAGTCCCCAGTTCCACCTGTCACCAGAGAGATGGGCTACAGCAGCAGTTTTCAACAGGTGTGCCACGGCACCCTGGTGTGCCGCAAGAATTTGTAAAACATGCAATACCTGACTATTTAGTCAGAGGCACTGACCACTTTTCCCTTCGATTGTCAAATAAAAAAATGACAGCATCTAGCACAACAGCTGTCTAATGTGAATGAGTCAAAAACATACCCTTTTTCTTGTCAGATCAGCAAAAAAATACATTTTCTGGTGTGCCGCACAATTTTAGTAATTAGTTTACGTGTGCCATGGGATGGAAAAGGTTGAAAATCACTGGGCTAGAGAAATGCATTCTGCTTCCCCAAGTCCTGAATTTCCTATGTGTAAAATGCCAAGACACTGCTCATCTCACAGAAGATGGTGTGAGAATTGATTGACCTCCCAGTAAAAGGTTGCTACTATTGAACATTTGGTAGCTGTGGTTCTACTGAGGATACAGGTTTAAGTCTAGGTTATTTCAACAGCAATCACAAACACAGATTCATCATCTCCGAAGCCTGATAGCTCCCTTGTGAGCCTCCATAGGGACCATCACCTGTCAATCATGACCAACTTGTCCCTAGGGTCTAGAACAGGGTCAGGCACACCATAGTTGCTAAGAAACATTTGTAAATAATGAATGGATGTCTTCAGTTCTAGCATATTTATTCATATGGATGAACCTATCCTCAGATTTTGTTTCCAGTTCAGGCTCCAACTTTTCTCAGCTACATAATTTTATTCAAGTCAATCACGTCCTGATCTTTAAAATGGAAATCTGAGCCCCAGTTAAACTGCCGTCAAGAGGCTCACATGGAAGAGAAAGCCACAGATAAAACCAAGGTGTTAATATTATCTGACAAATCACAAATAACTGGGGCTTTACTACTTCTTCTCTTCCAACATTACAAGCCAACGTCTTTCCTAATACCAGGGATTTCCGATATTGAAGCGTTTGGTTGAGTAATCAATGAACACCCGTATTTAGTTTATGCACATCCACTGAAAGCAATAGTTGTATTGTGTCAGAAACTATTTTAAGAATCCAAATTTGAAATTAAGTAGATAACTATTGTTCTTGGGTGATTTAGAAGTAATTCTCCTAAGGAATCATTTACATTTGATAACTATATATTTTTGAATCAGGACTTATTTTTTTGAGGTTCTGATATGCTTCTCTTTTGAAAGAAGTTGCACCACGTTTCTCATCCGTGTGCTCTTTTTCTTTTCATGCACATGCATTCTTCATTTTCCTTAGTGATCCTGCTTTTCATCATGCCCACAGTACCTTCCCTCAATAACTCAGATTCTCTACAGCTCCTCAAGGCTCACGGAAAGTTCATCTGTGAACTTGTATGAATGGAACCTTGTATGAATAAGACCTCGGTCATTAATAGGCCAACTTTCAAACTAGGATTTGAATACTCAGCATAAAAGCAGAGGTATTGGCAGCTGGTAGAGATTTCATGAATAACCCATTTTCAGCCCATAATGTCACAAAATGTGCAAAAGAGACATGCCTATTTTCATATCAAGTATATAGAAGATATAAGACCTGAAGCCATGCCTTCCCAGCTGCAGGCCAAGATTACAGTCTTTGCTATTCTTCCTGGCTATCTTATCCTAACTGGCCCAGAAATATTAGGGATTTGTTCTTCTTCCTTGAACTTTAAGACAAAAATCACACCTCTAGAGACTTTTTGTATTCTCTAATTCATTTAAGTCCATAACATGTATTATGTGCATATGATACAAGGCAGAACAAAATTGACTCCGGGCATCTAGAAATGAAATTTTACATATATATATATATATATATATATATATATATATATATATATATATTCTGCCCTCAAAGAATTTCCAGTTAGGTAAGAAAGAAATATGCACTCTAATTGCAAATGGCTTAAAACTCAAGAGGTGTAAGTGTAGAAAAGTATAGAAATACCAAAGAGGGTGATCAAGTGGAATGAGGAGACCCTGAGATGGTTTGAAGCAGAAAAGAATTTGGGGTAAGTTCTTTTTGTATGAGTAGGATTCCAAGAGGCCAAGAACCAGGTCAGATCTGCTCAAGAAAAGGTGGTTCACGGAGTGTCCTCTCTTATGTCCAAATGTGTGCATGTGTTTGGGTAGGTTATTGGATGCACTGACAGCATTTGCAAAACAACACCTGATGTGGTTGACTAAAAATATTTGACCATTTCCAATGTGACTTAACACAAGTTATTTCACCTCGATGAAGCTTAGTCACCTCATCTATAAAGTGGAGAAAACAGACAGAACCTATCTCTGATGGTTTATAAGTTTTAAACAAGATAGTATGTATCATGCCCAGAGCACAGTACATATTCAATAAAGGTTAGCTATTTGCTCTTCTCATTGCCATTGCTAATCTCTTGTGCAAAGTGAACAATCAATCAATCAATCAATCAATAAGTGAAAAAGTGACTGACATCCTGCTGAAGGGTTCCTTGGCCCAGACATTCCCCCTTACAGTAAGGCCCATGCCAATGGCTGACCCCGGAAGCTTTCTATGAATGAAAGGCAAAGACCAGCTTAGCCCCAATCTTACCTGTATATTTTATATCTAGTTGTAAATCCTTGACGGTGTCTTTCCACAAAGGATAGGTAGCTCCTGGAGTGGTGGAAAGGCCCCCTGTCTGAAATGAGCCAATCAAATTCCTTGGAGACATGTTGGTCTGTCCCAGCTGGTTCCTGGTGGGAGGGCTGCACTGAGATACGGCCCCATATAAACAGGAAGTAGAGGAGCTCAACAAACCTCCAGTTCATGCTTTTCTGCCGGCCTTTTTCCTCTCATTCTTGCTCCATTCTGTGGAGTCCTGTGGAGAAAGGAGGAGAGAGGCAGGGAGGGAAGGTGGGAGAGAGAGACAGAGACAGAGAAGAAAGACAAAGGAGAAAATGTTGTTAACACATTTTCTTAATACTATCTTATATCAGTACAGTGCTTTAAGGTTTACAAAATTCAGTACAGTATCTGGTTAAGAGCACAACATCACGTTCCTGCTTTGCTGTTCACATGCTGTATCAACCTGTAAATTGCTTAACTTCTTAGGAATGCAGTTTCATTATCTGCAGAACATAGGATAAGCTTAAGTGTCTGTATCTTGGCACTTGGCACATGGAAAGTCTTCAAGGCTTATGTGTTGAAAGAACATATGAAATGAGCGAATGCAGAGACCAAGTCTCAGGGATATGGAGACAGAACTCAAGTGTCTGGCCCACCTACTACCTTCACAAACAACCTGCCTCTCAAGACAGGGACTCAGTAAATGAGAATTCCTTCCTCTCCTCCTCTCACACAGACATGTAGCTACTGAATGCGCACTTTGCATGATTACATGAATGCACACCATCTCGGGACGGATTATGAGCATGACCTTCTGGGTGGGATACCTACAGGGGAAGAGTCTGTGAAGCTCGTTAGAGTCACTTCTACAGTGCTCAGTAGGGTGCCTCCCTCACCCCAAGGAGACGTGACTGAGATTCACCTGCTGGTGATTCTGAGCCTCAAGGTTCCCTGATGTTCAGAAACTAGGTAGGGCCTTAGCCACCTCTTATTGGGGGGATGGTAGAATAGCACAGTGAGGCCATGTTGGAGAAATGCTTACGAAGGGGGAGTTTAGAAGAGGCTCCTTGGTGGGGCAGGCGGGGGAGAGGGGGGAAGAAAAGAAGAGAGACTACATGGCCACACCTTGCCTTTTGAAAATTTATAAATTTTGTTGTTATCACTTCATCAAAATTCTACGTACTAGCCTATAATTGTGTTGTCTATGTCCCCCAACCCACTTATTCTAGAAGAGCTCATTTTAGTCCTTACTGAAAGGTAGCTTTGAATCCAGGTCTCGTCAGTTATAAAAAGCATGACTTCAGGCAAGTCATTTAACCTCTCTGAGTCTCAGTTTCCCTGTCTGTAAAATGTGATTAACAATAGCACCTAATGCCAGGCTGGCGTGGCTCAGCAGTTGAGGGAGTGGCTCAGCAGTTGAGAGTGGACCTCTGAACCAGGAGGTCAGGGTTCAATTCCCAGTCAGGGCGCATGCCCGAGTTGCAGGCTTGATCCCCAATGTGGGGTGTGCAAGAGGCAGCTGATCAATGATTCTCCCTCATCATTGATGTTTCTATCTCTCTCTCCCTCTCCCTTCCTCTCTGAAATCAATAAAAAATATATATTAAAAAACAAAACAAAACAATAGCACCTAGTGTTAAAATGCAATGACACAATTTATGTGAAGTGTTCCACCCAGTGGCTGACATGTAGCAAGTGCCCCGTGATGGTGAGGATAATGATAATGATGAATGTTGGTGCTGATGGTGTTCACTCATTTCCTGCTGGGAGTGTCTTTGCTCATACTGTCCCCCTGCCCAGCCAAGTCCTGTTCATCCTGTAGTAGCCAGCTGAGCCAGGTCCTCAAAGATAATTTCCTTTTTCTATTCGTCTCCAAAAGTGTTAGTTGATCCTTTCTCCCGGCTCTAGTTGCTCACTTTACATGACTGTATGTTAGTGCTTATTATCTTTCATTACACTTAATTGTTTGTGACTGCCTTGCTCACTGGGCTATGAGCCTGTATCTGGAAAGAACCTTTAAAAGACTGTTTCTACTCACGGCTAGTGGTGTGACTTTGGACAGTCATGTCCTCTCTCTAGATCTCAGATTCTTATTTCTACCTTTTAAAAATGCGGCAAGGACACAAACATCTTGCCAAGCGTAAAATGATGTATAAACACGAATAGATATGATATCTTATTTGTCTACGCTTCCAACTGAAATGGGAAGAAAATCCAAGATAGGAAAAAAAAGATGGAGCTCGGCCAGTGTGGATCAGTGGTTGAGCATCGACCTATGAACCAGGAGGTCACAGTTCAATTCCCATTCAGGGCACATACCCAGATTGCAGGCTCAATCCCCAGTGTGGGGCGTACAGGAGGCAGCCGATCAATGATTCTCTCTCATTATTGATGTTTCTCTCTTCCCCTCTCCCTTCCGCTCTGAAATCAGTAAAATTATATTTTTTAAAAGAAATTACAAAGGAGATGGGGATTTCCTACTCAATTAGATGTTTCCCTCCATTGCCCAACTGCACCATTTTATTATGAGGAGCCACCGAAATATGCTTGGCCCCGCGAGCCCCAGCTGTCAGCGGCCAGGAGAGAGGCACGTGAGCAGAGGAGTGGCTGTCAGGAGCTGTGGCCTGAAGTTTTGTTTAGAGCCTCAAACAAAGCCGTGCGTGGTGAGTGCAGAACTGTAACAGCTGCAGCTGCCAAAACTGCCTGCCAGGCCCACCTGAGTGGCAAGCAGGGGGTGGAGGCGGCTGCTCAGAGATCTCGGTGGGGAGCTACAACACAGTGAAATCGCAGCGTGTCACCCATACGAACCTTCCACATGGCTTCTGTTGTAAGTGGGTGCGGGTGGGAACCAGTGAGGGAATGCTTGGCTGTTACGCTGTTTGTAAGGAAACACGATTCAGAACACTGCAGCTTTCCAAAGTGGAAGGAAGCTCTGCAGGGAACAGCAGCGAGTGAGGCCTCAGCCTGCAGTCCTAGAATTAGCTGCAATTTGAAAGACCTAATCCAGTGCTTCCCAAGTGGTGGCCATTTTGTCTCCCTGGGGACATCTTTGATTGTCATGACTGAGCGTTGCTACTCACATCGTGTGGGTAGAGGCTAGGGGATGCTGCGAAAGATCCTACAAATGCACAGGACAGCTCCCCACAACAAAAACACTGGGCTCGAATGGCAATGGTGCAAAAGTAAAACCCTGCTCTAATCCAACGTTTCAATTTTACAGATCATGATCTCAGAGGCCAATTGTACTGGACTTCTACCTTTTAGCTCCTGGTTTTCATTTTGGCCAGTTGCCTCAACAATGCAGTGGTTGTATATGGCTGTGTGTGAACCTTTGTGGGGCCTATGATAAAACCTACACTTGAGCAAGTAGAGATGAGTGCTTTGTGGAAGGAGTCAGAATATATATCTCTGGTGACTTAGAAAATCACAATAATATGGGAGTGGGGGGGGCAATGGTAAGATATGTACACATATAATACCTTAATAAAAAAAATTGAAAATAAATAAATAAATAAAATAAAATAAAATTAAATTAAAAAAACTGGGAAAAAAAAAAAAGAAAAGAAAATCACAATAATCCACAGAACACCAAAAGTGAAAACAAAAGTTTCTCTACAGTGAATTTCATTAGATGCAGATATTTCACTGGGCAAGAACAAGCCATTCATTCTAGTGAGTGCCAATAGATTTGTTACCTACATGTTATCATACTAGTATTACCATGGACACTGTGACTTCCATTCTGTAAACAAGCCCCTATTAGCACCCACTGAACTAGAGATTTGAAATCATGTAAAGGTCACGTGACTATTTATTGGGCATCTACTGTGTGCTTAGATCTGTGTCTGCCCTCTTGGTAGTGATTAAAGCACGCAGTACAGAGTAGATCTTAACAAAGGTTTACTCCACGAGGTGGCCACAGCTATCCCATTTCACAGATGAGTACCCTGGGGCTTAAAGACATTGAATAACTTTCCCAAGCCCACAACTCTGAAGTATTAGATTCAAGATTCTAACCCCTGGGCTTCTCATCACAGAGACTGTACAATTTCAACTACATCCCCACCCTCATCCTGCCCCAGCTGAGGTCAGGACCTTCCCTCCACAGGTTCAATATAGTGTGAGGAGTCACACTCATCCATGAAAAATTCTAATATGAAACATGCTGTCATAAACACTAGAGCAAAAGGAAAAAAATCCAATGGAGGAAGAGAGGCCAGAGATAATGTTTTCAACCAGGAGATCTGGAAGGGACCCTGTAGAAAACGTGGTATTCGAGCAGGGCCTTACATAGCATGTGAGGTTTTGTTAAGCGGAGATGAAGTGAAGGAAATTCCAGCAGGGCAAGTAGCATAAAACAAGTCTAGGAGTAGGAGAGGGTAGGACACAGGGTAGCAGAGGTTTTAGTGAGAATAAGGGCCTCTGAGGCATTTGACCATTTATATTTCTCTTTCCCTTTCTCATCAAGCAAGACCTGTGTATTTCAATTCAGTGCTTCCTGCCAAGGACAAAGCTTTGGGGATGTCCAATAAATGTATTCATTCATCCACTAACATATTTAGCTGGACATTATATAGTAAACAGAGCAACCTGGGCCCTCTGGGAGTTTATTTTCTATTGGGTTGGGAGAAATAAACAAATGAGAAGTAACTGTATCTATGATGGTGAGAAGTGCTCCAAAGAAAATCAAAGCAGGTAAGAGGGGACTGAGAGTGAGGGGGCCATTTTTACACACAAGGTGTTCAGAAAAAGCTTCTCAGGTTAAGTGGTTTTTCCGAAGAGACCTAAAGGAAGTGAAGGCGTGAGTGGTGCAAATGCCTGGCAGGGGGGCGGGGCGGGGGGGGATATCAGTAGAAGGAAGGGAGAGAGAGAGGGTCAGCACTGGTTTATTTCTAGATAGAGTCCATCTCCTGAAAGGAGCTTACAGTTTAGTTGCCATGGAAGTCAGTTTGAGGAAAGAACCACACGTTCACTGAGCCATTACTATATACCATGAACCACACTAGTTGCTTTACACATGTGACCTCCTCTCAATACGATGAGAGATTATGATCTCCATATTATACATGAGAGGAGGGGAAACTGGGGTTCAAACGTTTAAGTAACTGGCCCAACACAACAGAGCTGGCAAATGGCAGAGCTAGGATGGAGTTTGCACTGTCCAGTTTGGGAGCCACTGTGGCTCTCAAAGTGGCTCTCAGCACTTGAAATGTGGCTACTCCAAATCCAGGTATGCTGCAAGCTTAAAATACAGAGCTCCAGATTTCAAAGACTTAGTAGGAGTAACAGAATGTAAAATATCTCCCTAATATTTTATACTGGTTACATGTTAAAATATTACTAATTTGTATGTATTGGATTAAATATATGATTAAAATTCATTTCACCTGTATATTTTTAATTGCTTTAATATGGCTGCTAAAACTTAAAATTATATATGTAGATGGAATTCTACTTTTACTGGACAGTGCAGGGCTATATGTGACTTATGATCTGCTCTTTAATCCTGCCTGAGAAGGTCACTCATCCACCTCCACGTTTTTTGTTTGTTTGTTTGTTTGTTTTTTAATATATCTTTATTGATTTCAGAGAGGAAGGGAAAGGGAGAGGGAGATAGAAACATCATGATGAGAATCTTCAATAGGCTGCCTCCTGCACGCCCCCTACTGGTTTTCGAGCCCGCAACCCAGCCATATGCTCTTGACCAGAATTGAACGCGGGACCCTTCAGTCTGTCGACGCTCTATCCACTGAGCCAAACCAGTTAGGGCCATCTCCACGTTTTTATCAACATTTCAAGGACTCGATTCACTCTCCCCCCTGCAACTGTTTGGTTGAACACTTGCTTCCTCCCTTCAAAATCAATAGGTGGACAGATATTAAATACATTACAAACACACACTTTCACATCTCCCAATCTGCACCTCCTAGAGTCAGCCCTGGATATACAGTATATACCATGCATTTCAGAGCTGGTGTTTTTCCAACATCCATACAGGGAACTTCCTGCCACTGGGTTAAAAGCCTGTGAAAGAGAGGCTGGTTCTATGCCCAGTGCTACCCGTGACCCCCCGTGACTTTCTGTGAGTCCCAGGCCCTCTACTGCAGGGTGTCCCGGAAGATGTGGAGCAGCTGACAAGGGCTGTGGAATGGAGGGCACGTGGGACCCTCAGCTGAACCATGCTATATGGAAGCCTATAGAGTTATGAAGGGAATCAGGCTCATCCTACGCAGAGCACATTCTCTAACTGTTGCCACTGTAAATTATTTACATCCGAGGAGCACGCAGGAGAGATGAGAGAGAAGCTCCTCCGCTGGTTCTGTATGCATTGCAGAGCCGTGGCCCACATTCTGGGCCAAGGGTGGAAGGACTGCCTCCTCTGTCCCCCACCCTCAGGGTCCCTAAGGCGAGTCACCGGATCTGGGATCTGAGATCACCAACAGTGCCTACCCCTGGAGCCTGGGTCAACCTGATGACCTCATCCAGGCTTCACCTTTGAAACCTGGATCTCCGGATAAGGCTCTTTCACCAGAGACACAAACCTACAAAGCTGGGTGACCATGAGCACTCAGTCTCCACGTTTGTAAAACACGGGCAATAAGAGGAGGATGAGTACCTTGTGGGGTTCAGAGAAGGATTAAGTAGGATTTTAAATGCAACTATTGGTTTTAGTTGAATCCCAAGACAATAGATACCATATTCTAAAGAGAGGTGGGTGACCACTATTTAGAATCTCAAAAAAGGTAGCTAAAATGAGCTTTCTGAGATTCTCAACCTTCCCATCACATGATGGCAGAGATCACAAATGGAGTCTGAGTGAGAACAGACAGCGTGTGGCGAATCCTCCTGCCCATCCCCAAACAACACAGGGGCACAATCAGGGTAGAAGCCCCTCACCATGAGCTTCAACAAGACCACACAGTCAACATGATAAATGTCCCCTGCAGCCCAGCCGGTGTGCCTCAATGGTTGAACCAGGAGGTCCAGGTTCGATTCCCGGACAGAGCACATGCCCGGGTTGTGGGCTCAATCCCCAGTGTGGGGTGTGCAGGAGGCAGCCAATCAATGATTTTCTCATCATTGATGTTTCTATCTCCCTCTCCCTTCCCTTCCTCTCTGAAATCAATAAAAAATATATATATTTTAAAAATGGCCCATGTAGGTGGGGGGAACAGGGTGTATTGGTGTCTGACTCACATTGGAAAAATCTAAAAAAAAAAAAAAATGAATTCTATGGAGGGAAAGCTAAAGAGGGGCCCGCTCAAACCGGGCGGCAGAGGAGGGCTGCCCATTTGGGAGGTAACTGCTTAGCTCATGTGTAAAAGGATGTGTCCCCCATAAGTCAGAGGTGGGCCACATGCAACAGAAAGCCAGGAGAGGTCGCCCTAGACCCCGACCTGGAGGGAAAGGGGATCCCAGCCAAAGGAAATGAAATTGCCTTGTAATTTACAAAGGACACAGCAATGACTGGTCAGTGAGCAGCTGTAAAGCGGTGCATTTTCCTTCATCAAAGGAATCACAAGAGATCCCAGAGACAGAGAGAAGCTCTAGATACCACCAAAAATATACTGCATGTGAAAAATGTTAGCCTAAACACATGCCAAGCCCTTAAAGTTGACGAGAAAGTACTAGTCTAGGAAGACTCTTGCTACCTCTATAGAGACTTTTGCCAGTGAGAAAACTCTGGACCTTGAAGAAGTCAAGATCAAGGTCAGCAAGACTGAGGAGATAAGGCAAAATCATAAACTGGGGAAAAACAGAAGAATCTGGAGGAATAGTGAAGCTTCCACTTTAAAATAAAATTCGATTTGTTATAATATACTGAACTGGACACATTAATTGCTGAACCAAGACTAAATGTGAGGAATAGAGGTGAACAGAAAAATGTTGAATGTCACTTGAAAATATCATGGCCTTGTCTTAAGTTTCATT
Source organism: Cnephaeus nilssonii (assembly GCF_951640355.1). Taxonomy (NCBI): domain Eukaryota; kingdom Metazoa; phylum Chordata; class Mammalia; order Chiroptera; family Vespertilionidae; genus Cnephaeus; species Cnephaeus nilssonii. The sequence continues at coordinate 13,846,962 of NC_137085.1, forward strand.
CAAATAACAGGAATTCCTGATCCAGAAATAAGTTTAAACAGTGGGAAACAAGAATCAATAACTTTTTTTTCTGATCATACTCTCTATATATTTTTGTAATTAACAATACATCTATAAGTTATGTATAGCATCTTTTTCCTCATAAATATTTCATTTGAGCCACATTTAGAAATGCAAAGATCTAAATTCAGGGCAACTGCCTTTTAAGCTTTCCCTCAAAATTATCAACAGTCTTTGAGGAGATCTTTCAAAAAGGAAAGTGAAATTAACATTTTTGGAATGTCTTTTCTGGGTCAGTTTGATAAGATTCAACAAATATTTCTTGAGTCCCTACTACTTTAATTAGTTCTCCCAATCCACAGGAGATGGACAAAGAAACAGGTAATATAAATCCTCTCTAATAAAATGGTAATATGCAAATTAACCATCACTCTGCTACATAAGCCACACCCACCAGTCAAGCCACGCCCACCAGCCAATCAGGGCGAGTATGCAAATTAACCCCAATCCAAGATGGCTACAGCCACAGTGAGCAAGGTTTCCCAGGTAACAGAGCAAGCCAAGCTTTCCATAGCCGTTGCAGGCCTAAGCCTCCACTCAAGCTACAAAGTTTCAATTATAGAAGGTAAACAAATTCAAACAAATGGAGGCAGAATGGAGCTTGAGAGAGCAGGCCAGGGTTGCCGGCGGCAACAGGGGAAGCAAAGCTTTCCGCACACCCTGGCCGGGCTCACCCGCTTAAGGTTACAAAGTTTCAATTGTAGAAGGTGAATTAACTGCCACAGAGATGGCTGCTGCCCCGGAGGGAGCAGCAGGCTTGGCTCCGCTCCAGGCTACAAAGTTTCAATTGTAGAAGGAAAATAAATTCTAGATACCAGGGCCTCCCCTTGGGTTGCCGGCCTGCAAACCACCACAGGCCCCTCGCTCAGGCCGCTCCACGCCCCAAGGGAACCCCACCCTGATCCGGGACACCCTTCAGGGCAAACCAGCTGGCCCCCACCCTTGTACCAGGCCTCTATCCTAGCTAATAAAAGAGTAATATACAGATTGGTCATCACTGCAACACACAATATAGCTGCCCCCATGTGGTTAAAGATCCTGCCCCCATGTGGACACAAGATGGCCACCACAAGATGGCCAGCAGGAGAGGGCAGTTGGGAGGCACCCGGCCTGCAAGGGAGGGCAGTTGAGAGGGACCAGGCTTGCAAGGGAGGGCAGTTGGAGGTGATCAACCCTGCAGGAGAGGGCAGTTAGGGGTGACCAGGCCGGCAGAGGAGGGAAGTTGGGGGCAAACAGGCTGGCAGGGGAGCAGTTAAGCATCAACCAGGCTGGCAGCGGAGTGGTTAGGGGGTGATCAGGCTGGCAGGCAGAAGCGGTTAGGGGCAATCAGGAAGGCAGACAGGCAAGCAGTTGGGAGCCAGCAGTCCTGGATTGTGAGAGAGATGTCCGACTGCCCGTTTAGGCCCGATCCCAGGGATCGGGCCTAAACGGGCAGTCGGACATCCCTCCAGGAGTCCCAGATTGGAGAGGGTACAGGCTGGGCTGAGGGACAACCCCCCGCCGTGCACGAATTTCGTGCACTGGGCTTCTAGTATAATATAACAGGACAAAGACAGGGTATACACAGTGTTCCGTGGAGCACAGAGCCCCAAGTGAGGGTCTCTGGGAATGCTTCCTGGAGATGGCATCCAGGTAAGTGGTTAGAGGATAAAGAACTTTGTGAGGTGACAAAATGTGGGCCCTGCATTTCAGGCCAGGACAAAAGCATGTGAAATAATGAAAAAGTGTGGTATGAATATAATATCTATAAACATTTCAAAGTTACTGCAGTGGAATGTTAAGGGAGGGAGTGACAGGAGATAATGCAAAAAGCTAAATGGGGTGACTTGTTTTATAATTATACTAGAGGCCCAGTGCACAAATTCGTGCACAGGTTTCTTGGCCGGCGATGGGGGCCAATTGGGGCTGTCTCGCCTAGTCCTGATGGGGGCCGGTGGCCAACCTCCTGCAGTCCCTCCCCTTGCTGGCTGGCCCAGGCAGGCCGGCTGGGGGGAGAGGCGGTGGGGGAGGGACTGTGGGAGGTTGGCCAGCCCCGGGAGGTTGGCTGTGGGAGCACACTGACCACCAGAGGACAGCTCCTGCGTTAAGCGTCTGCCTCCTGGTGGTCAGTGCACGTGATAACAACTGGTCAACCAGTTGTTCGGATGCTTAGGCTTTTATATATAGAGATATTTATGCATGACTGGTGGGTTTTTTGAAGATATAGATTCTTCCCTCTTTTCCCCCATGTATGCCCAGGATTTTATCTGAATCATATGGTAGGCATTAAATTAGTACTTAATGAATGAATGAACTGAACAAATCTAGAGCCAGGATGAGCCCTGGGGGATCACAGGGATCCATTGATGGCTTTTAAACAGAGGAGTTCTACCTTAGAGTTCCATTTACTCCAACTGTAGGGGTAGTGGATAGATTTAAGAGGAACAAGGATAGAATGGAGGAGGATATCACGATAGTTTAGGCTAGATATGCTAGATATGACCTGAACAAGATATCTTACATTTGACAGAGTGAAAAAAAAAAAATGGAGAGGCAAAATTAGCAAGAGTTGATGTCTGAGTGGATGGGTGGTGAAAGAAAGATGTCAATGATGACTCCTCTATCTGGTTTGATGACCAGTCTGATGACGGTGTCATTCATGTTAATAAACAATAACAAAAAAAGAATAGGTTTAGAGTAAACGATGACAAGTTATCTCTTGGACCTGTGGAGTTTGAGGTGTCTATTGGACATTTAAGTCAGAATTTTCAGTAGACTGAAGACTCCTTGAGTCCAAACCAAAAGAGAGGCCAACAGAGAGGTAGAGATTTGTAAAACATTTTGAACTAGTGGTGTTAGTGCTCTGCAGGTGGATGAGCACACCCAGTGAATACATGTGAGACGAGAGTAGCGGAAACAAATATGGAGCGATGCTCATGTTTAAGAAGGATCAAATGGGAAAGAATCCCACGAAGTATAGTAAGGAAAGACTGTAAGAGGAGGAGGAGGAGAACCATGAGAGAATAGTATCAGCAAAGCCAGAGGAGCAGAAACATTTAAGAAGATAAGGGTCTCGAGTTCCAAAAAACTACAGAGTGGTACAATATGAGAAGGACTCAAAATGCCTCTTGCACTTAAGAATCCAGAGGTGGTTGACAGTGTTTCAATGTCTTAATGGGAACTGAAATTCATTGAAAGAGATTAAGTAATGAATGGGGCATGAATAAATGGAAGCATAGAGTGCAGAGTACTAAGTTGGCAAAGAAAAATACCCCAAAGGCATTAGCCAGGGCTTCATTTCCCTCCACCAGAGAAGGAAGCAAAGAGTCCATGGAGGATTTTTTCCTTCTTAGAAAGATGAGGATGATATTTATAAACTCAGAGAATAGATATAAAAGAAAATAAAAATATGAAAGAGAAAGAAAATTAGTATTGATTGAAAGAACAGCATGGGGTCTGGGATTGGAGTATCAGCTATTGGAAAGTCAAAGAAAAATAAGTATGTGTCCATGGATTTAGGAAACCATAAGCTGGCAAGGGAGAGAAATCCTTATCCCCCAAATTGCAACACAACAAATTGAGCTGGTTTTTAAAAAAAAATAATTTTAAAAATGTGTTTTTATTATTAGAGAGAGGAAAGGAGAGAGAGAAGAGAGACAGAGAGAAACATCAATGAGAAAGAAAGAACCACAGACTGTCTCCTGCACACCCCCTATGGAGGATTGAGCCCACAACCCTGGCATGTGCCAAGACCAGGAATCAAACCAGCAACCTCTTAGCGCATGGGTCGATGTTCAACCACTGAGCCACACTGGACGGACCAAATTGAGTTTTATTGGAGACCTAAATAAAGTGTTGGAATGAATGAGAGGAAAAGTAATTCAAACAGAGCCAGTTCAAAGTTTCTCAGGGGTGCTGAGGTTTCCCTTGGGCTCTAATGGTTCAGTGGTGATTTCCAGCTGAAGGGAGAAAAAGGACTTCCTAGAAGACATTTCAGTTAGTGGGACCAGTGGGAGCAAAAGGCACCGAGTCGTGCAAACCCACCGATTATGTGCAAATCAGTAAATCAGATGCTGCACGGGACACACAGATGAGTAAGAAAAGGATGCTCTTCCTACAGAGATGTACTGAAGAGCCCAGAGTTCAAATGAGATGCCCAAGACAGACGGGAACTGGCACTACACCGGTGCTCAAAATATAATTGTTCAATAAATAAACAGTGCTCTGCTGAGGTAATGGCTCTAAATTCTTCCCTGTGGCTAATCTATTCCTAATATTCAGTGGAGCAAATAAATAAAACACTTACGTTTCCATCTGAACCTAAACTTCAACATTTACTCATCAAGAGCTCTGACCCTTAGCTTGACGTTTCTAACAGGTCACTAATGATAACAGCTGAAAGGCTCCTGGTGGGTGCATTTGGATGGAAGCTCCTTGGGCTTGGATAGTTTGTGCAATGGGTTCATTCTTTTATGCAGCTCTTTTAAAATGATGAGCTAAAAGGACTGCTCCTACTGCAGCTTGTCCATGACAATCATGGAACCCACAGCACAAGGCAGGGGACACACTCTGAATATTTAGGCAGGTGCTGGGTTGGCAGTCACAGTTTTAGAAAAACATGGTCACTTTGGATACTGTAAGTTCCCTCTCGCGCCCTCACTCTTTCAAGACACTCCTCATTCCATCCTTGCATTCCAGCAAGACTTCATGCTGCAAAGGGACCGAGCTCCCATCTGATCTCAGAGCCACTGTTAACATATGCACGGCCAGGATTTATACCTCTCATTCCAGAAGTGAGAAAATAAACCTTCAGCGAGATAACACCAGTGAATTATTTAAATAAAACACACATAATTCACTTGGTCCTCACAATAAGCCTCCAAAGGTTTGTTTATTATTCCCACTTAATGGCAGAGGAAACCTGGTCCAAAAAGATGCAGTAATTTACTTATGGTCTCACAGCTAGTGTGTTATTTTGTTTTGCTTTTTTAAACCTTAATCCAGTGTGAGTTTGGTTCTCTGTGGCTACCAACACACGAAGGCTTAACAGATAACAGTGATTTTTTTCAACGCACATCTGCAAACCCATATAAAATTTGCTCAGCTAATGTTACTTCATTAACCCTTCCGTGGTTCTTGCTTTGGGATGTTCCTGCTGCCATGAGAGTTCCTTGGTAAGCATGTGCACAGTCAAGTCCGTCTTCCTCTATCACCACTGTCTCTTTCCAACACTCTCTAAGCTCCCTCAGATCTGAGAGCTTCCATGCTGCCATAGATGATCTCCGGTCCTATTAATGCGAGATTCGACCAGAGATACAAGGGATTCAGTACTGCTTTCCCTCAGGTTTCAAAAAAAAAGTGGGCACAGACCACTTCGGTCAAAATCACTAGAGATGCTTAATAAATATTTAATCTTCTGGACCCTTCACCAGACCTACTGAATTGCAATCCCTAGCAAGAAAGGTACCTGGATCTGCATTTTAAATCAATGCCCCAGGTGAATATTATGTACACTAAAGTCACATCTTCTTATAAGACCCATGTCCTTGCAGGGAAGGGAGATGGGTAGGATCATCTGAGGCCATTGCCTAACTCTATAAGAAATGCCTCGCAATTGCTGGAATGTCAGATATCACAATAAGCTAGAACCAAGGTCCTGCCTATTGTCCTTCAAATCCCAAATAAAACATCATTGTGCTGTCTGATTTCTCAACCTACCGCATCTGTGTGACTTTTGAGGAAGCTTCGTCACCCCTCTGAGCATCTGTTTTCCTATCTGTGTTGCTAGATTTGGAAACTCTAGATTAATAATTCTAGCCACCATTTTGAGTCCTTTCTATAGTCATGACCATGATGAACACAATTAAAGGACATTTAGTGTATGACTGGAACCGTGTCAGGAACTGTACAGATATGGCCTCAGTTGACTTTCACCACCACCTATGGAGTAGGTGTGAGAGATTAATGGCCCCCCGTCGTCACCTTTCCCTGCGACCAGGCACTTTGTCATGAGGTTCCCCAGAACTTCTACTAAAGAGGTGAAGGCTATTTCCCATTCCTCCCACTGAGGCTCACTGCCATCAGTCCCTTGGGCTCTTGGAATGAGGCAGGAGTGATGGCTGCCAGTTCTGAGCCTCAAGGGGCCTCATGGGCTGCTGCATCACCTCCTGCGCTCCTGCTTCTGCCACAAGAAGGATGTGACTGGTTTTCAGAGGGAGGATGAAGGGCGTGGAAGAGACCAACCCGCTGAGGTGCCTCAGTCAGCCAAGCTTAGGGCAGGGCCCCCTGCTGAACCTGAGGAGCAAGGGCGGGGCAGGCTAGACCAGCGAGGCTGGCTTAGACCAGCGGGCCCCTCGCTGGCCCACAGACGCACGAGCTGGGATCATAGATGCAGCTGTTTAAGGCCACTGAACCGGCAGTGGTGGTGGTGGGAGAGTAGCTAGCAGACACGCGGTTCCCATTTTGTGCTGAGGCAACAGGGTCAGTGAAGGTCAGTCATTTGTCCCAAGTCACATGATGAGTAGTAAGAGTCGGAGCTGTGATTTGATTCTAGGTCTCTCCGTAATGTAGGCTCCTCACCACCACACGGCACAGTTACGGGGCTGGGGACTCTGGTCCCCAAGCCAGGTTATCTTGAAGCTGGTGAGTCCCAAGCAGTCTCTGCTTTTAAGACGCATTTTCTCCTTGAGACTTCATCAGAAATTCTGACGGTGAGGGCCCAGAATCTGCAGTCTGAAAACACTCCCAGATGATTTGAGTGCATTTTCAGGGATGACTGGCCCAGACCGGGACTAGGAGAGGAGGGCTGGTCCTAAAAGAGAGGGGCACTGGGGTTCACTGAGTTCTCTCCTCCCAGCCCGTGAGTGTGCAGTGCACTCTAATCCATCTCCGCATACCAAAGGAGGCTGCAGCGTTTACACCAGAAAGGAACATAGTGTTTCTTTGGGAGCTTGAGGAAATAGGAGAAAAAAAATGCATCTTTTGGATGAAAGGGCCCTTAATCTTCAAAACACAAACCATTTTTCCATACCAAAGCCCCTTCAAGCCTAGGAAGTCTGCTGAGGCCGCAAGTCAGGCAAACAGCTTGTGTTTTGCAGATTAAGGAGCCTTTGACCCAAAGGATCCATTTTTGTGAAACTTTCAAGGAAACCACTGGTCTATTTCTGGCTGAGACAGCCCCTGACCAAGGCGGCTTTCATGCAGTCCCAGCGGAGGGCTGCTTCCGGGCTGGGCCGGGCCGAGCACACAGTAGGCAGGGAGATGAAGGAGCGAGCTCCTGAAAGACAGGCTTTGCCCCCAAATGCCACACCTGCTGCCATGCTCCTTATGGAATAAACACAACTTTGAGAAATGGAAAGTCCCCATTCATGGGAGCGGCCCGGTGATCGCAAGCAGCAGGAGAGGCGCAGGCCTAGCCGTCTAGCACCGTCAGGAACAAAGGACTCCATCTGATCCCCACACTATGGGCGGGTGACGAAACCGAGCCCACACTTCATAGACAAGGGATCGAGTTCCTGAGACTTGAAGTTCTGAGTCTGAGATTCTGCAGACATGTCTCCAGCCCCTTCCTGATTGGACCCCAGCTCTCGGGCCATCAGCTTATGGAGGATCAAGGAGAGGAGGCCATGAGGTTTACCCGACAGGACTAGGTTGAGTCTAAATTCTAGCCCCAGGCCAATCCCACTGCAGAAGCAAGACGGGGTAACATAACCCCTCGTCTAGGGAACTTGGTCTTCGTACTTATTAGAATCAGGATGGTGAGCTCGGGCGATTTCTTCCAAATTTAACATTGTTTCGGGTTATGATTCCATACTGGTACAAGAAAGAAGAAACTTACGTATCACTAGAGAGAGAAGAAGAAAGAGGGAAGGATAGAGGGAAAGAGAGAGAGGGAAGGAGAGAACCATGCTCACTTTTGCTTTGCTTTGGATGCAGGGAAATAATGCCAGACGAGAGAGTGTGTGAAGAAGTGGATGGATCTGATTTGCCTAAGCCTTAGGAAAGCAAATATTACTGAAATGTTGGCTGACCGCCCCTGACTTCTGAATAGAAAATGGCTTCCAGATACACTGTGGGTACCCAGCAGGGTCTGTTAGCCTGAGTGATGGGTGGCGTGTGCTGCTGGAGAGCAGAGAGAAATGATCATGTTCTCCTGACAGCAACCAACAGAAATATGCAGCCCAGGAGCAGGAGAGAAGTCACCAGCTCAGCCTCCCTGCAAAAGACTCAGATCATTAACGCAAAACCCACAAGGGACCCTGGATATGGTTAACCTGAGATTGAGCCCAATGACAATGTGCAATGCAACGAGAGTCGGTCCATGTGATCTGGGACAAGGCTCATCCTGTCCACAGACCTTCATTTGTCCGTGTGGGAAACAGTGCGAAGTTTTAAATAGTCTCTAAGGGTCTTCCTGATGCAGGCATTCTATGGCATTCTATGGCATTCTATGATCCAATACCAGTGACTTTCATTCATTCAACAGGTACTTGTCGGACACATTTCATGGGCCAGGTGACGTAGGGGATGAGGTAACTGACATTCATGACCCTAAATTTGGCTGTCTGTGAGATTATGGACACTCCCCTGAGGTGGGGAAGGACCCAAAGAGATCTGGTCTGCTCTCTCAACGAGGACCAAGTCCAGCTGCTTCATTTTAGGAAAAAGGAAGCCAAGGCTTGCGCAACGCCCCACAGCCAGTTAATGGTAGACACCAAGAGTAAAGACAGAGCCTTCGTGCCTCCTCCTGCATACTGTTCTCTACTCCTAGCATCCTCTCCTGTTCCTGCAGGCATTGATTTATTTTATTTTGTTTTTCTGTTAAGGCTTTGTTTTGTTTTAGCATATGGACCATTTCCAAGTAAAGCCAACTTCCCCAAATTCAGCAACTCATTACTTTGTGTTTTGAGAACAATCATACTGCGATGTACGGGAGGGATGGAGACATTTGGGCCCTTGGGGGACACCCTGCAGAGGTGATGGCGAGGGTGGGCTGGGAGGGTGGGAGCCACATGCAGGAGGGAGCAGCGCGCTGGGGAGCAGAGGAAACGGGAATGCTGCAGTCAGATGCAGAGACGGAAACAAAGCAGTTGTATTGATTTGAAAGGCAGCTCTGAGGCGGATGCTGCCAGCCTGGCTCTTCCTGGCAGGTCTGGGAGACACACACACCCACGGAGGTTGATGGCCATCTACTCTGTATGCAGGGGCTAAATTGCCCAGAATCAGGGCCAGGCGGGATGTACCCACTTGACAAGATGAGAATGAGAATGGGAGAGAGGATCTGCAAATGAGTATAATATAAAAGAAACTGGATGAAGGGGGCTAAATGGACAGGTACCTGATTCTATGCAAATGGGATGGGACAGGTTTCTCTTTAAAAGGAGGACTATGGGGACTGAAGAGAAAAGGCCCAACCTCTTCCCCATCACCATGGCTCTCTTCCTAAGCAGATTTCATCCTCTCTCTCGTCTGGACCTCTGGACCAGCCTCCTAATTCATCTCCTGAACTAACCCTTCCCTTTTAAAGCCTGGCTGGAAATAGATGCTTACTAAATGTTTGATGAGCAAATAAACAGCCTCTGACATTGATATCACCACATCAATAATGACGAATTTTTAGCACATCACCACTTCTTCATGTAAACTCAAAAGCCCAGGACATAAACAAGAGGGAACGAGTGGCGAGGCCTGCAGCCTAAGAAGGGAGTATGGCGACACAATCCTGTCTGGGACAGCAGGCTGTGTCCATGTGGGAATGATACCTCTAGGCTGCCACTCACCTGATTTCTGGGAGAAGCCGGAAATCTAGATTTTTATATGAAATCTCTCCATTTTTAAGCATGGGCAAATGGTCTTTCCCCCTGACAGGTGAGGGTCAAATACAACACATCCAAGTGCCAAAAGGTGCATCTGTTTGTGATTCTGGTCTTATAGGATCAAGTCCACATATCTAAATTAACCACCCAAGCCTCACCCTTAACTAGATGGATCCTAATTCCCTAACCTTGCTTTTCCTTCCTATGCAACAGTATGGATCCTGTAACCGTGGTTAAGTCCAATTTCCCATCACTTTGGGAAATATACTGCTGTTTTTATAGGTGCAGAGCATTTTTCCTACCTGTTTTGTACCACGTAAGCCCTGGCTCCTCCACGAAGCCTGTCTTGACTTCATCAGCCCCTTCTCAAAGTCTACAGCCAGGAAAGGATATAACTCTCCTTTTCCTTTAAAACATATACCATCACTTCATGGTTACGTAACAGGATCCCACAGTGGAAAGTGTTTGACTGGAAAGCTAGGGTACCTAGGTTTTAATCCTGGCTGCCCCCCACCTGACTGTGTGGCCTTGGGCAAGTTAACTCCTCTCTCTGAGACTCAATTTCCACCACTTTGGAAATAAGAATATTGACTTCAGCAGTTTCTACAGTGGGCTCATATGTGGCCATGATTCAGGGAGGGATATTGAGGTGTAGGGGGGCTCTCCAGGCCAATCTTGAAAAACACCAACTTCTAAGGTTGTGCCTAGTTTCTGACGTTCATTCAGATTGTGGGTCTATGGGTTTTTTTTGCCTCTGTGATTCGACTGGATTTTTTTTGAACTCAGCTAAGCCTCACTGACCATTTATTATGTAGCAGACACTGTGCTCAGTGCTTTCCCTGCATTTGTTTATCTCTCGTCTTCCCTGAGCTCCTAACCATGGTCTGTGTACACAGTGAAAGACACGGGGAGAAAAGACAACTGGGAGATGCTTGGCCCTTTGTGGCCACTCTCTGATCACCTTATCCTGCGTCACTTCCAGATTCCAGAGTTCAGTGTCCTCTTCAAAATATAAGAAAGACTGCTGGCTGGTGTGGCTCAGTAGTTGAGCATTGGTTTGATTCCAGGTCAGGGCACATGCTGGGGTTTCAGGCTCGTTCCCCAGCAGGGGCTTGCAGGAGGCAGCCAATCCATGATTCTCTCTCATTGTTGATATTTCTATCTCTTTCTCCCTTTCCTTTCCCCTCTATGAAATTAATTAATTAATTAATTAATTAAATAATAATAATAAAAAATATATCTGGCTGGGCAGTTGTAAGTTCAATCCCAGATTGGGGCACATGAAGGAATGTACAGTAATCAACCAGTAGGGTTGGGAGGAGCAATGAAGTTGATGCTTTGATCTCTCTCTCTTGCTCTCTTTCTCTAAAATCAATAAATAAAGATTTTTAACAAATAAAATTTAAAAAAGACTCAACTAGAAGGAATCTTTCAACTCAAAATAGAAGGAGGAGAAAGAAAGGAAGGGAAAGGAAAGAAAAGTAAGAGAGAAGAAATTAGGGAGGAGAGAAAAATAATGAGACACTAAATAGAGGGGGAGGGATAAAGAAAACTTTAGCTCCTTTTTTTTAACCTGGACAGCAGCTTCTACAAATCTTGTTTTCCTCTAGAGCAGGAATAGTAAATATATTCTTTAAAGGACCAGATAGTAAGTATTTTAGGTTTTATGGACCATACTGTTCATGTTTCAATTACTCAGCTCTGCCATTGTAGCATGAAAGCAGTCATAGACAATCAGTACAAAATATGCATGGCTGTGTTTCAATAAAACTTTATTGGCAAAAACAGGTAGTGGGCCAGGTTTGGCCCCACCCCAAGTACCTTGTCCTCCAGAAAGGATTTACCTCCCAAGCCACCCTCTCGGGAGCAACCTCAGTTTTTCCATCCAGAAGAGGACCCTCAAGCTGTTCTCCTCTCCAGAGATGGCTCTAAAATGCTTTTCCTTATTTATTTAGAATTCATACCCCATCTACGCCCTAGACACGGCTAAAGTGATATTACGAAGTTAAATAAGATATAAATCAAGACAATTAAAAATAAAACTGGAGCAAAGAACAGTTAAAATGAGTGAAGGAAGAGATGCTACCGGGCCCCTGGGAAGAACTAATTGATCTGGATTTAGTTTTGAGGTCCCTGGCAGCTGAAGTAAAGTGAAGTTAATTGGCCCCCAAGGGGCACAAATCCATGAGTAGGATCTCATTAACATCATCCCTCCACCAGTGAACAAAGAAAGGCTGAGCTGAGAGGTGTGACAGTGTGCCGTACCCCCAGGTGCAGGTACAGGTCCCCAATCCAAGAGCTTCCTTTTCCCCAATCCAAGAAAATCTTCAACACATCACAGTAACAGAGTTTCGAAAGCACAGGTTCTGAGATAGTTGGACTCTGTAGGCCTCAGAAGCTGAGGGACTTGGCTGACACGCCCCATATCAGACTTTCTGATGTGTCAAATGAGATGCTCACCCTTGTTTACTTCATTGAGTTGTTGGGGGAAGTGAAATTCTATATGACAAATGCCCAACCAAAGATGGGAACAGAGAACACATTATTCTTGTTAATTCCTCCTACATAATTGTTAAAATCTTTATTCGATATAGCTTTTTACAAATTATCTGTATTGACTTCTAGAGAGAGAGGAAGAGAGAAGGAGACCAGGAGAGAGGAGAAGGGCGGAGGGAGGGAGAGAGGGAGAGAGGGAGAGAGGGAGAGAGAGAGGGGGAGAGAGAGAGAGAGAGAGAGAGAGAGAGAGAGAGAATCAATCCTGCATGTCCCCTATTGGGGATTGAGCCCGACACCTGGACATGTGGCCTGACCAGCAATAGCACCAGCAATGCTTTGGTTCACAGGATGACTCCCAACCAACTGAGCCACACCGGCCAGGGCAGACTTAGCTTTTAAAATGGATATCAGCCCTGATATCATTTGTCTCTGTGAACAAGGGAGAGAAAGTAGGTAAGAATCACAGAAAAGGCCACAGAGAATAGGGAGATGATGGTTCGAATGGGCGTTCCAGAGACTCCAATCCGTGCCTCCCTTCTGGATGTCTCACGGTAGCCATAGCATAGCGACAGCTCTTTTATTCCCTTCTTCCATGTCTCAGTCTAGACTCTGACCTTTCACTACATCATCCAATCAAGCCTACTTCTTGCAAACCGGATCTCGAAGTATGTGAGGACCCTTAGCAAACGCTTAGCGTGAAAGAATGTGAGGGCTGATAAGATGCTACAGCCCCCAAGTCCAGCATTTTATAGAACCGGGGCTGTCAATGCTGGCTGGAAGAGACGTGGTTTTAAGAGGAGACCTGATTATTCGTTAATGTACTAACTCACATAGTAATAAATAAATAAATCCCTTTTTAACTCTGTCTCAATCCTGATTAAGGCAGAGAAAGGTTCAATTTGGTGCTACTACATCTATAGCTTCTCTCTAACATTTCCAAATATTCCTTTTCAACACAAAGAAAGCAGGCCTAAAGGTTAGATACTTGGGCAGGAAAGGGAAGAATATGGCTGAATATAGAAGCGAGACTCTAAACTAGAATATCATTGCATTGTTTTGTTTTAATCATCTTATTTGTGCAGTTATACCATCTATTTGGCCAAGGACATTTTAAAAAAAGAAAATAGTGGTAGTGATAGGAAGTTTCCTTGTGAATGTATGCATTTCCGTAAGAAATGGATTAATTGAAGGAAAAACACTAATAGTATAGCTGAGACAAAAAGAGCGGAAGTTAAGGTGGCACCTGGAAAACTGACATTTCAGAAACATTCACAAAGAAACAGAGACAAAGACAAGGATAGCGGCCCTTGCTTACAAAATACCTCATAAGAACATGGGCTTTGGAGCCAGATCAGCCTTAGTTCGAACCCCCAACCTGCCAGCTACCACAATCACCGTGGGCGTATCACATCACCCAGCTAAGCCTCCTCTGGCATATGCACAGAATGGGAATCTCCCTTGCCTCTGTATCATGGCCTGGAACCAGACCCAGAGTTAAGATGTTCAGCACCTGGGAGATCTCTAGACATGAGACCAGTAAGACTCCACCTATGGGTGACTGGCGAATTGTGAGAAAAACTAACTCAACGGTATTTGTGAAGGCCTGAGATTCCTTTCATTCCTATTCCTAAAACATAACTATCATTACAGCACTACCCAAAACTGCCCCCTCCCTCTCCTCTCCCCCCCCCCCCCCCGCTGGGAAATCTATGAAGAGCATCAAGCAAACAACATACTAGAGATGAAGCACATGGTTCGGGAACTGAGACATCCCCCGTTCAAATCCCAAGCTTGCCTGTCATCAACTATGTAACCTTGGCAAGTTGCTTTATTCTCTCTGCCTCAGTTTACGTATGGATGAAATAGTGATTAATATAATCCAGTGGGCCATTGCCCAGACCAAATAAATTAATGCATGTAAAGCAGCAAGCAGAGCGCCAGGAATACAGGAAGGATGCACTATCAGGGCACAGTGTCACGCCGAGCTGCCCCGGGTCATTCAGCACAATGGTCCTTCGGCTGTTGTGCTGTGTCCAAGACGTGAGCCACCAGGTGTGACAGGAGAAGGACCCTCAGCTATAGAAAGTGCAGATGCAAACAGATCGCTCCACACTGCCTCCGGGGAATGAGATATGGAGTCAGCGAAGGGTGAATTTTAGAAGAACATCCGATTAAAAGCACATCAGTAAGAGCAAGCTGGCTATCTGGGTCACGTTCTTCAAGTCATAAACCCTGAACTTAACAACGGCTCCTTTCCCCGCCTGGCACCACGCAGCCTTCCCCCCCCCCCCCCCCCCACCTCCTCCCGCTGCTCGTCCACTGGCATTTCCCACATTCACTGCATTTACATTGAACTTGAGGGATCTGACTTTTCCCAAATGTGTCCTCCCCCTGACAGCACCCTGTTTGAAAGCCGTCTCTGCCCCTCAAAAGAGTTCTTAAACCTCGAAGCCCACTTTTCGACATTTAAGATCTGGCTCCTCGTTCTTTATCTCTATCTCTGTGGGGTAGCTCCTAATCGGGTCAGTGAATTCTCTCTCCCTCCCTGGGTCCCTGAGAGGTGATCCAGAGACACTGTTACCTGCCCAAGGCTGCGCTGTGTGGAGGGATTGGAATGTCCCTCTCCTGCCTAGACTCCCTGGCTGCCCCCAACCTTCTACTCAGAACTAATTATTCTTCCTCAAAGGTCTGGGATGGTTCAGACCCCTGCATTGTTCCCACCCCATGAAATGTTCTTCCCAGATGTCTTCCTAATGAGCTCTCACTAAACCTACGGCGCCCAGCTTAAGCATTTTTTCTGCCTCTGCCTCATCTCAGAACCCAACCATGAAGGTGCTCCTTCCTCCGGAGTCCCTACTACGTGTCGGGGAGTCAGGACAGATGAAGCTAAGGGGAAGGGCACGGCAGTCAGCAGACCTCAGTTTCTTTCCCACTCTGTTGCTACTCTTTGGTTCCCTTGGGCAACTTACTTAACATCCCTGAATCCGTTTTCTTGTTGGTAAAATAGGGATGGTAACTGTATTCTCCCTCCTTCAGAAGGAGGCATGGAAAATGAGTTGAGACAGTACATACAACATGTTTTAGTACTATGCCTCGAACATAGCAAATGCTTAATAAATATACATTATTATTACTATTATTATTATTATTATTATTATTTGGAATATATATATATATATATATATATATATATATATATACACACACACACACACACACACACACACGTTCACATTCTAGCACTCTCATAGTATTCTCTATGTGGTTAATATTTATCTTTCTCCAGAACTGTAAGCTCCTTAAAAGTAAAAGTCATACCGTCTTGCTCTTATCACCAGCACTTAGCACACAGTAGGTGTATGATATATATTTATCGGTGATCCAACTCCAGACAGGAAGGTATCATTTTAACCACAGCCTCTAGCACAAACAGGAGCCTTTCCACGCAGGCTCGCTGTATGAACAGGTGAATGTATGAGCATACATATGGACTTCCAAGATGCTCTAGTTACAATGCTGACCTGATACCCAGTGCTGAGTTTTTGAACAAACCCCCACCTCCCAGTTTCTCACCACACATTCAACCTCAAATGCCACAGCCACCATACACCTGTGCAAATGCCTTTCTTTTCCTAAGAGGGGTTCTCAATCAGATTATCCTTCCAGCAGCCTCTGCTCATGCCTCGTTTTTTGTTAAACTCAGCCCCTGCTGTGGCTTACCAAGATCCCCAAGCACATAACAAACAGAGCCTAGACTTCCTGCCTCCACCCCACAGTCTCCTCTCATAACCGTCATGTTCCAGCATTTATTTCCTCTCTGCACAAAAATAAACAAAAAGAACTGTTGACCAACTTTGTTGAAAATCAGCAAGAATCCATGCAACATCTTGGAGGCAGGTATTATCCAGATGGCAGCCTAATCTCTGGCAACAAACAAAATCCAGAGAGCCAGACGCAGCCACAACCTCTGTCTTACTGAATATTCACAAACACACATCTGATTCACGCACGTCATGCAGGAGCCTTTTCCAGACGGATCCCGTCTTAAGTGCACTTGGTAATAATTCCAGACCCTGAATAACACTTGAACAATTTGAGTTCCCTTCATTCCACTGTCAACGTTCATTTCATCTTTTCATCAGCCCCCTTATGAGAAGAAGGGTCTTCATCAGGGTAGTCAATGTCTGAGAGAATGGAAATTCTATCACTACGAAAAAGAATGTCCCATCAGATGCAATAGTTTCAATATCTTCCACCCGAAGAGAAAGGAATAACCTATTTCTTCAAAGAAATTTCTGGAAAGAGGAACTAGGTGGCTCTACATCTTTTCCGTAGGCTACATCAGCTTTTGGGCCACCCACCTCACTGCCTCGTCTACAGCAATACCATGCTCATCCTCTAAGATTCCTCTTCATGGAGGCTCTTCACCTTCTCCATCTGATCCACATTAGCTTTCTTGAAAGTCTTATTTGACTTTTAGTTCTGAATTTGATGTTAGGTGACTTCCAAGTTTACCAAACCATCAGGCTGTGGGGCAGGAACATGCACCTGGTCTTCGGATCCAAGTCAACCTGGGCTCCCAACGCTGTCATTTCTGATCACGTGACCCTTAATGATGAGATTACCATCTACGAAGCATTTCCTGTGTATCAGGCACTGCTCTAACATCTTTATCTCAGTAAACTCATGGAATCTTCACAACAACTCTATGAGGCATTTATTATACCCACTTTACAGGCAGGCTGGTTCCAGACTCTGCGCCCTTCACTACTAACTCACTCAACTCTGAAGTCTTGACTGTAAGCTTCATATCAAAGTGAAATTTATTTACACTACTGTGTATGTTTCACTACATCAAACAACCCAGAACATAATGCATGTTTGATTATCTGGAGATTCACTTACATTATCACACTTTTAATGATTACCTACCATGGGCAAGACATTACCAAGGTATTACAGGAGATGATAAAATACACAAAGGTACGATAGTGTGTTCTGGAGTTGAATGCGGGATGAGAAACAGACTTATTCTGTGTGACTACAGCATCAGCATCAGTCTTTCAAGCTCCATAGCCAAGTCAAATTTATAAAACAAATTTCTTTTGGACCAACATGGAGTTATCAACGTATTCTTGTTCTAGAAAAGGTCATTTAACTAAACAGAAGTTGCAATTACTATTACCAGTGTTTCATAAGAGAACATACACTTTACCCAGCAACATAAAATAGGGAGGGCATAATCTCAAAATAAAAGATTGCTCCTCACATTTAGACACATTTTAGACCAGCATTGAAGTGCCATCAATCTACAAGTCTTGACCAAAGGAGAATAGCACAAAAAGGCATACAAAAAGGGAAGTCCAATGGGCAGAGATGGTGGCAATAGACCAAGGTGGAACTAAGGGGTGGGACCCTGGCATTCGTAAATTGAGAAAGAGACTAAAAATATCAGTTATTTCAAACCACAGAGGATATGATTCTATGGCTCTTCCTTCAAGGATTTAAAAAAATGCTATAAAAATATAATTACAGGAGGACAAAAAATGAAGTGTATGGGTTGCTTTATGGCCCTTTCAGTTTTGGGTTCTGTCTCTGGTGAATTGCCAAGGAAGGCAGTTTCCATTACATCATCCAGAAATGTCAGGTATCTCCTAAGAACCCGCTACAGTCACTGCGCAGGATGTTAGTTAACAGAAGCCTGAAGACCTGACTTCCTCCCAATTTCCATCTCCTGCCCTGGGTGCACCAGGAAGTTACCCACATAGACTCTCCTCTTTGCTCCAAAATGTCTCCCTGTAAAGGTTGCAAATTTTACCTGAAATTCCACGATCAGAGTGGCTTCTTTTTAGACTTCTAAGAAAATCTCTTACCCTAGGAGTAACCGTAACTGCTACTTGCTCAGCCTCTCTCTCTTTCTCAGCTCCTTTCCAGAGCTAACCAGAGATGCCTGCAATGCCAGTTTGCATAGCAAAGAGAACAAGAGCAGACGCTACAGGCAGACAGGCCTGGTTTGGGCTCAAACAGTGGAGCCCCCTGTCTATGCTGGCAAGTCATGCCAACTCCTTTAACCTCGGTTCCCACATCAGTCAGAATGGCACCTCTTCCACAGCATCTTCTTTTTTGAGCCTTCGAGGACAGGATTAATGTAAATCATTAACACAGTGTCTGCCGTAAATATAGGGAAATATTTGGTAAAAATGCAGCTATCATTATAATTGTTTTCTTTTTTGGTGTGCTGAGACCTATTTCAATGTGGGATGGGGAGGGGGGTGGTAGTGAGGCTGCTATGCCAACAACAAGCAATGCTTGGACACCAGCTGGGTGTCCTACAATTCAACTCAATTCTGATGCTATCTACCCAGAGATAGCGGCAGATCCCATAGGTTAAGGGCTCAGTCCTTTAAGAATGTCCCTCCCTCCCCCAACACTTCAGATACCATTTGCAAGCCTGAGCTATCACCTGTGTTTCTGACTGACCGGCTAGAGATCAGAGGTTCCCAAGATTCCCTCCTTGGGTTTGATTAATTTGCCAGGGCAGCTCACAGAACTCAGGAAACCCGTTTACTCACTAGATCATTGGATTATTATTAAAGGATATAACTCAGGAACAGCCAGAGCTGCATAGATCTCAGGAAGAGATTCATAGAGCAAGGTCTGAGGAAAGGGCATGGAGCCACCATGCCCTCTCCAGGTGCACCCCCCTCCCAGCACCTCCTAATGTTCGTCAGCCTGGAAGCTCTTTGAACCCTGTCTTTTTGGGGTTTTTACAGACGCTTCATTGCATAGACATGATTGGTTCACTCATTATCCACTGGTGAGTGATTCAACCTGCAGCCTGTCTCCCTTCCCGAGGTCATCTGGGTGGAGCTCAGAGTTCCACCCCTTCATCAGAGGTTGGCTCACTGGCACCCACCCATGTTTTTCTGAAAATTATCTCATTAACATAACAAAAGACACATTTATCTCTCTCATCACTTACAAAATCCCAAGAGTTTTCAAAGTTCTGTGCCAGAAAGGAGGATGCAGACCAAATATACATTTCTTATTATAAATCACAATATCAGATTGGGTTACTTCCTTGATTACATCTATGATGGCTCCCTCCCACCTCCGAATGTCAACTAGTACTAGTAACTGGTGTTACCTTACCCCATTATGAGCCAAGCCTCTTCCCAGCATCTCCGCCTTTGCTTTCTGGATTCCCTGCAGATGTTTTCGGCATGTCCCAATCTGTGTTACCCCTCTGTCACCTTCTCCCAAGCCAATCCCTCTGCCCAGAATGCTCTCCTACCCTGTCCCCATACCAAACCTAATAAACCCCTTCTTCTTTAATATTCAGTTCAGAGTCATCCCTTGAATTGAATATTGAAGAATCCCGTGATCTCCCAGGAAGAGGAAACCACAGCCTATGCATGCCTCCATGCCAATGGTTCTTATGCTGTCATACATGTGGGCTTCTGGAGGGTACGGACTTCACCTCATTCACACAGCATCACCCACTCCAGAGCAGGACCTGGTGCATGGCGCTCATCCAGCAACCTCCCACAAATAAATAACTAAATGAAAGAACAAACCAAGGGAACCAACAGAGAAACAGCAGGAGTAGGTATGGGGAGCATGAGTGCAGCATTTCACACTTCGCAGAGCATTTGGGTTTTAGAGGAACCATTTGATTCTCCCAACATCCCGGGGTTTTCCCCGGAAATGCCATTTGATTCTCCCAACATCCCGGGGTTTTCCCCGGAAATGCCATTTGATTCTCCCAACATCCCGGGGCTTCCCCAGGAAATGCCGACTCAGTTTTGAGTGATTTGCCAGGTTCAAACATGGAGAAATAAGGACTTGAATTCTAGTCCTCCAATGCCTAGTCCAATTCCCCTTCCATAACAAACACTGTCCTTATTAAGAACTAATATTTTATGACAAAAACTATGTAGGATCTAGCTTAGAAGAGTGAACAAACAAAAATGAGATCAGAAATGATGGTTCCACTGCAAAAGAAGAACGGAAAAAAAATGTGGGGTGCCCAGCATACACGGGGCAACACACTGGCACCGGCTGGGTACATGGGAGAAACTTTCGTTTGGGCAAATAAATGATAATCAAAAAGATATCTCAAACAGATTTTTCCAATTTCCTGATGTCATTTGATGGCCAACCCTATTTCCTGCACTGCATTCCTTGCTACAACTGAAGTTCCAGCCCCTGGAGAGAAGCCGAGAGATTTCTGCAAATGTTTTCTCTTCAACAGATGGAGCCGAAACGGAGAAGCGTTACAAGGAAGATGGATCGCTGCGTCACATTTGCAACAATAAAAATACAACACCGGTTAAAAGCAGTCGCAGTTAAATAGAACCGGGAACCCAGGGTTGGCTTAAATCTTTTTTTAATTAAAAGTGAAGGAGAATTTCAAAGTTCCATTTCAGCCCCTTGGAGTGTCAGTGCCGTGAATTCAAAATGTTTATGTGGCTTGGCGGGGTGTCAGACTGCCTGAGATTTATGGAGGTTCAGATGGGAGCCTGAGAAAACCCCAGCACAGGAAATTGTGAGGGGACCTGTAGGGGAGGGGAGCACATGGGCAGAAAACCTGGGTACAAATCCTGTCTCTCGGATGCTCTCCCCTACAGCTCACTCCGTCCACACTCCCCTGGCCCCCAGGACCAAGGACATAATTTACTTTGCTGGATGATTATGGTTTCAGCTGGTGTATATATGTTTACTATATACATATCCACATATTTACACATCCATGCATACAAAGAAATGCATGTGAAAAAAGAAATGCATGCTTACCCACATGTCCATGAGCATCAGCGCACACACACACACACACACACACACACACACACCCTGCAGTCACACACCTGCACACTCAAATAAAAAATATATAAACAAAAAGTCTTTATATAGAGACTCCATTTCAGATACCAGCCCTGATCGCTTCAATTCTAAGAGCCTTAGTTGACCCATCTTCAAAATACTGGTAGAAACTGCAATGCCTACAATAACTACTTCAGAGTTATAAAATCAAATATAGCAGCATCCATGAAAGCACTTACTTCATTGTCAGAAACACAGTAGATGCTCAACAAAGGTATGCCAAAAGCCACAGAATCATTTACATATCTTACCCTTTCCTAAGCACATTCTTTTCCACATAAGTTTATCCACATATGAATGCACATAGGAATTCATAAATACATTCAAATGCAATTGCATACTCATGTGGAAAATACCCAAACTCATACTGTATAGGAGCAGCACATATACACACATGTAAACACATACGCACACACACACACAGCATCCATGGCATACAGCAAAGAGCTCTACACACCCTACACACTTCTTTAAGCCAGGTTCTTCCTATACTTGTCAAACTATGTCATTCAATCAGAGGTCCTGCGAGAGAATGTGGAAGGAACAACTGTTATACCCCAAATGGGTGCCACATTAAAATTTTTTTAAAGTCTTGGCAAAACAAGCCAATACTTCAGAGGAAACATCAGCAAGGATGCAGACCAAAGAGTGTCCCATGTGTATGCAAGAGGAACCTCTGAGGAAAAAGACAGGAAGACTGAACATCAGGAAAGAACACCCCCCCATACAAAACACTTCTAGAAACTTTATAGAAGCCATGTAGAAACATCTATGACTACTACCTCCTGGAGCTTACAGTCCAAAGAAAGGAGACCGATATTTAGGAGAATATTTTCCAAAATGACAGCATGGCTAAGATTGGCCCTCATGAAAAATTACAGCAGGGATGGTTAGTGAGCAAAGTCATTCATTCCTACCTTGCTTCAGCTTTCTATTAACGTAAGTGTTGGTTGCAGATGTCAGTAAAGTCAACAATCATTCCACCAAGAACTTGTACAATATTCGTAAACTCCACCTGTCTCCACCATCAGCGCCCCTGGCCAATATATTCACCATTAGTGCTATTAAGCATTACATTTTCCTTATGGCCACCTTTTTCCTGTATCAAAATGCTCAAGAATGACTGTATTTTTAATGCTACATTAGCATTTTCTATGAACTGGGCAGGAGGGTGGACCAGATAATCATAAAATACCATTCTCTTCTAAAACACTCTAATTTCATGATTCTGTGATTTTTTTAATTCTGTGATTTTTAAGATTTGGTAGTATTAAGATTTAATTTTTGTATTCTGTGGATATTATATTCTATGAGTCTATGAGATTCTAACTCTAAGTTTTTATTATTCTAAGATTCTCTGATTCCAAGCTTTGATAGTTCTTAAAATTCTACAACTATGATTATCAGATACCAACATTTAAAGAATCTGACATCTTGAGCTTGCGATTCCAACGCCTGGGTGCAAATGTGTTTCTCAAACTCTTCCCCATGACACAGATAGAACCTAAGGCAGGGTCAAAGCATCTACACAGGAATCAGAAAGACAGAGTGGTTCTGAAAAGAGAGAAAAATGTCCAATAAGAGCCCCTGTAATATATCTCAAGGCTTTCCAAATACCTGATCTAGTACCATCTTCCTCCTGAATTCCATCCATGGCCTAGAGATTGAGAATATCTATCATTAGGATATAGGTGCCACAGGGGCAAGGCTCGGCTGTTGCTTGCCATTTCATCTCCTGCGTCAACACAATCTAGAAAAGGCACTCAATAATTATTGAGTAATGGAATTAGACACAGTGTTCATCCTCTTCTTTCTTTTCCATGCCTCTTTCTAACCTTCCTCCACTTTTTTTTCCTCATTTCTTCTCCTCATTCATCCTCCTCCTCTATCTCCATCATCTCTTAACAGTACATTATAATTTCCATGTATAATATTTATATAGTCTTCATGGGAATCCAATGATGGCTGGATTTATTATCCCCATTTTACAGATGAGTAGCCTGAGGCTAACAAATAAAACAACTTACCAGTGATCACACAATTAAAATGAGAAGGAAAGCATGTAATCTAAATTCTCTGACCCCAAGCTCAGTACCCACTCCTTCCTTTATCCCACAGTTGCCTTAACATGCTCTTAATCATAATACAAATAACTTCACAAAAGATTAAGAAAACCAAAAACCAAAGCCTCAAGAAAAGGCCGACACCTCCCATCCCTGAATTTAACTCTGAATTCATCTTTTCAACCAAATACCAATTCTCCTTTCAGGATGTCCAATAATGGAAGGCCTACCACACCCAACTGTTCATTTCATTTCCCAGCTCTTTCTCCTCCTCCTGAGAGTGCTGTACATGGCATGTGTTTATTTTTCAATTAAAGCAAATTAAACTTAATTTTGTTTTGAGAACATTTTTTAAAGAATTTCACAGCCCAGGGTCAGATAATTGAGACCCTGCTGTTTTTGGAAGCACTATTTAGAGAAAGCAGGCCTAGATGTTGCATAACCTCCAAGGAAGTCACTCTTAAACCCTCCCTCTACCTTGTCCCACATCAGTGTTTCTCCAGTCCATCCACTCTCTTGTCACTGCCCAGTCTGGAAGGACAGCTTCTGCCATCTGAACCGTGACCATAACCTGCTAAAGGGCCACCAGACTCCCCACCTCCTCATCTTCCTTAATCCCAGATCTAATTGAGTCAAGCATTTTCTTAACAGCTACCAACAATTTTCTAAACACAGGTTAGTTATGAGTTCCAAGGCTTTATATCGTCCAGCCCTTCACATGCCCTCCAGTCGCATGGAACTATCCACTCTCTGCATGGAATGCCCTTCCTCCACCTACCTTCGTGGCTCACACCCACAGACCTCATCTCTGCTCCCTAACATGCTGTGGCTCCAATTTCAGCGCCAGCTACTCCGTATGATCTCACACTGGCTCACTGATGCCCCAAATTCTCCTACTTAAAATGTTACTTACCCAAGTAACACACATTCATTAGAGAAATATTAGGAAATATAGGTAAGCATAAAAGGGAGACTGGAATTCCCTCCTAACCTACCACCCAAATAGTAAGTGCATCTTATAAAATAGCTATGCTATACATAGTATTTTGTACAAACATATGTCCATGTCGATAAATGCCCTAAGAATCATTTATTGAGCACTTACTATATATGGGGCATGATGCTATATGCTGTATATATGTGACATTCATTCTCATAGCAAGACTGTCAGGGAGATATTGCCTTTAGCCCCATTTTCCAGAACGTGTTCTCTATCGCCATTCCTCTCTCCAATGTATAAATGTGCTCCTCTACGACCACTCTTACTGACTTGTTGAATATTCTCAACAAGTTCATGCACAGGCTGCATCTCCCAATCTAGAGGTGAGGGAACCAAGGCTCAGTACAGTGATTCCATGTGTCCAAGTCCACACCCTGAGTCAGTGACGTGCCAAAGATGTGGACTCTTTCTGTCTGACCTGAAAGCGTGGTGGAAAGATGGGACGCTCGAGTTTGGGTGCCAGCTCTGCCGCTGGCGAGCTCTGCGTCCTTGGCCGGATTACCTGATGTTCCTGTGCCAGTCTCCTCATCTATAAAATGAGGGTGACAACAGCAACTCCTCAAAGAGATATTGTGAGGATTTAATGAGTCTATACGACCGGTGCCCTGAACAATGCCTGGCAGGTCACCAACATTATATAAATGTTAACTATTATTACTTTTTATTATCATCACACCCTGTTGCATTCGGTGAAATGTTGCCCGTGACCCCAGGTATGTTCTCCAACTGGAAATGTCTTGTAGGAAAGAGATCATTACCAGGTTCGAGGCACTACCTCGCAAAGGAGCTTGCTCAGTCATTTTCAACAATTCCTTGTCCCCTTAGAGGGCAACGTGAGACCAGTAATCAGGGGAGAGATTAAAAGTAGGAAAAGGCTCAGAAAGATGTTAAATAACTGAGGCAGATGTCTTTACTCTCTGTATTCCCATGGGTCAGCAACCAAAAAGAGACAGGATCATCAGCCATTGGAGCTGAAAGTTATCTTAACTGTCTCTTATTTTTTAGACATAAACCATTTTCTCTTGAAGATCCAACAGTATCTGAGCTGGTTCTCGTACCCTAGCCCTCTGCAGCCTATGTCATTGTAGCTCTCCATTTGGTGCTCTAATCTGTAAGAGCAGCGGATTCAGGAAGTGCATAGGGAGAGCGGCTGATTGACAGCATAGCCTGCTGCTCACTCTGTGTGAACTGTGTTTATCATCCTTTCCCTCACGATTCCCCTCTTCCTCACTGTTACCATTTATTTTACCAAGTGCTTGCATGCCTTAACATGCTTTATGTCATCTACCCTTTACTGTCGCACCGTGAAGTCGGAATTATTCTCTCCATTTTCCCAACGAGGACCTTGTGGCTCAGGGGTGAAAGGATTTGCTCCAAGTTATACAATAAATGATAGCAGTAGGTCTTCAACCCATATCATCAGACACTGTACATAACGTTCTTTCTTTGAACTGCCCTCCTGCCATCCACCCCTCTGAGGCATCAGTCCAGCTCTTAGCAGCTTGGTGGCCTCCCAAAATCAAGGTTGATTATTGCTGCTGGGTTTATATTGTCTGAGGTCAGGTCCATTGTTGCAAATCTTCCACCATTCTGTCACTCAGGCCATGCCCTGCATCCAGGTCCTCTGTGCATCTAAATGAGAAAGGCATCTATCTTACACCTTTCAGGGGATGTTATAAATGGCGCCACTGCAGGGCGGCTTCTTAAATCTCCTTAAGACCTGAATTTTCCTTTCTCTCCTTTATCTGCCAACACCATGAATATCTTCCCCTCTTCCAGTGCTTTCTAGCTGCCAGCTTCATAGTCTCTTAAAATAGTAATTTAACTTCACAGTGCCTCGGCAGCAAACCTTAGCTTTGTGTGTTTATTTGTGCCTTTAAGCTGTGGAGGTTCAAGTGCTGCTGAGGCGAGGACCAGTTGTTCTAACTCTGGGCCAGAGCTAAGATCTTATTTTTCTTGGGAATGGAATCACCAAAGCCACCTCTGGTAAGAGTAGCAATTTTAAAAGCAGCTTATGAAGTAGCAAGACGGAGGTGGCGTGAATTGTGACAGCCAGATGTTGCAAGAAAAAGGAAAAAAAATACATATATAGTATATACATATATATGAATGTATGTATGATGTTTCTCTAAATACACATGCACACATATATGCACAGGTATGTATAAAGAAAGGAATATTGAATGGAGGTAAGAATAGATAGGAAGGAGAAGAAAAACAGATTACGGAAAAGGTTCATGGCAGAGTAATTCTTCCCTATTAGTGGAACTTGAGTGCAGATATGATCATAAGATCATCTACTATAAGAATGGGTGGGATTTCTAGCTAAAAATACAAATAAATCTATTAAAAACCTCAAAATTCTCAATTTTACTAATAATAAAAAATGAAAATAGCAATGTGGTGCCATATAGCATTAACAGGTTGTGTGTTGTGTTGTTGTTTGTTTGTTTTTTCATTTTGGGTTTTTTGTTTGGTTCTTTTTTTATTTAATGTCAGCTTTCAGTCTTGGCAAGAATGCAAAGGAAAAAGATACTCTTGTGTGGCAATGGTGGAAACCTGTATCAAACACAGACTTTTACGAAATGTGATTTTCGTTCTTTCATTGAAAAACAAACAAACATTGTTTCTTGAACATTTATTTTGTGCCAGACACTGTTCTAGGAGCCGGAAATATAGCAGTGATCAACACTGACTTGTCCCTGCCTCCTTGGCGCTGATAGCCAGATGAGGAAGAAGATAAATAGGTAAACACACGCCAGTCAGATGAGCATAACAGAGATGCAGGTGGGCAGGGGAGGCCCGCTCTGAGGGGCTGACACTGGGGCACAAAGGATGTACGACATGCTAGGCGCATTCGCTTTGCCACTCCCGAGAAGGGTTTTATAACTGTGGCATTTCGGCCATCTCTAAATATTGTGGAAGAAGATCCTTCCAGAACCTCCTCACATTCCATCCTATGCTCTGCCTCCATCTGTAACCCTCACTGCCCGGAATGCGGGAGGACAGGGCAGGTGAAACTGTGGCTGATCAGGTAATGGTTTCAGAATCATGTGTAAGGCTTCTCTGGAGTTTGAACGAGGCTGTCCTGTGGATGCGCATTCAGAATAAAATTCTTATGACCCCACTCAGCCCTCCCTTGCCTCGCCATCTCTGGCGATGGCGTTTGGTGAGAACCACTTTATCTCAAAGGGTCGTCCCTCCAAAATCTTTCCCAGCAGAAAAACCATATTACCACCTCCTGCTGGGTATTTTTCAATCCTTCCCTGCATTTCTAAACATGCCAAAACACTGGTTTTATTGTTTTAATGGCCCCTGTGCAGATGTTTATAAGTGCCAGCCAAGACACCTTGTCGGTCCTCCCCCTTTGATGTGGCCATAAACTCAGAGCCCATCAAATTCCACGAGAAACGTAGCTTATCTGCGAACATGTAAACTGAAACGGACTTAAAGCAGATGTGTGCCAGAGTTCTCGGAGAGCTCTTTCCGGTGTATATTGGGGTTTCGGGGTCTCTAGGAATTCCACAGCCCACCAGAGTTCCACCTACGTTTGTGGACCACATATTCTTGGAATGGAGACCAAGAATTGACCACTTGGAGATGTGGATCCTTTGAAATGCAATCATATCCCAGATGCCGGCTCCTTGTCCACCCGCAGCAGCTTGTGATCAGTGATTCGGCTGCTCCGCATCACCCCAGGACCCCTGATTTCTCCCACAGGTTCCCACTGGTTCATCTGCAGGACCTCTGAATGGCAAGATAAATTATATCTCAGAAAAGGCTAACCCTCACAAAAGGTGCTAGCTGTTCAGATGGGTCATTTACTTGGACCCCTGCTGCTTCAACCTTAGCAGTTTACACAAAAGTGGTGCTTTGTTAATTGCCTTATGAATCTACCTCCGCATCCTTGGGGGAGACAATCTCTTGGCTGTTCCCAAGATGGTCCCAGCATCCTTGCATACAGCTCTACACCCGGGAGAAAAGTCTCTGCCAACGGAGAACGGGATTTGTTCAGAATGATATATTCTGAGTCCTCACCAGGCTCTCTCTATTCCTGTGTGTGTCCTCCGCTGGAGAGCAGACAGGCCGGGTAATTTACCACTCGTAACTTTCTCACACTCGGTCTATTTAGTCTATTCTCCTTAAGTCCACCTGCAATTTCTAAAAGATAGTTCCTTTGAGAGACAAAGATCCCCTTCACCCTCATATAAAAAAAAAAAAAAAAGAGGAAATTAATCTCATTTTTCCTCAGCCTCATTATCTTCTTAATTGTCTTCTTTGCCCCCTCAGTAGCAAGGACTGTCTACGGATTTCTAGGCAGCCATTTTAGGCTACTGTGTTCCAG
This sequence comes from Cnephaeus nilssonii, assembly GCF_951640355.1. Classification (NCBI taxonomy): domain Eukaryota; kingdom Metazoa; phylum Chordata; class Mammalia; order Chiroptera; family Vespertilionidae; genus Cnephaeus; species Cnephaeus nilssonii. Next base: position 13,875,603 of record NC_137085.1, read on the forward strand.
AAGGACGGTGGTTTTCAAACTACCACTCAATCACTCTGATGGTAAGAGTTACCATAGCAGCACACCCATCCCACTCGACCACCCTGTCTTGAGCCAGAGTATGTGCCCTGAGCTATGACTTCTTTCGGATTGGCTCCTTTCAGAGTATACATCTAACTCTTACAATGAAGCATGGCCATTGTGCGTGTCTCTCTCTGCTTTTACAAGCATGTCATCATGCAACATTTCCAAAGAGCTTAGCAAACCCCTTCCCTGAGATAGGCCATAGTTTGGTCCTTCTCAATTTTGCAAAAGGCAAGCCCAGAAAGGGGGCAGTTATGTTTGGAAGATGGTCCAGATAAAGAGTGTAGAAGCCAGGACTAGAATCAGGTGAATGAATATGGATATAAAATGGAAAGATACAGTCTCTGATCTCCAAGACCTTATAGTCTTGGCCTCCCTCCTCCTCCTCCTCCTCCTCCTCCTCCTCCTCCTCCTCCTCCTCCTCCTCCCCCTCCTCACCATCACCACCTCTGTAACTCCGTCTAATCTTCCACTTCCCCAAACTCTCAGAGAACTTCAGAAATAACAATTACCAGTTGACCGTGAATGATAATTATTTACAAATTTGCAGATCTCCTCTATTAGACTTCCAGCACTTAGCAGGATTCATCACTATACCCTCAAGTCACTGTGTTCAAGGCCTTTCCCAGACAAGATATGCAATAAATATCTGCTGATCCAAACAGCTTTCAGCCTTTTTCACCAGATTTCATTTCAATTACCTTCTCACCAGGTATTCATTCCCTTCCTCATTTCCTATCCATCTCCTCTCTCCCAGCTTCTCCCCCCACCCTCCCCCTTAGAGTTAGGTATTTCCAAAGCATGTAGCAGCATTCAGAGCAGGACTAGAGATGAAGATTAGAAAAGTTCATTGAAATGACTGATGAAATATGGACACGGTGAAAAGCCATTGAGAATATTTGATGATGACCTTCTATCACCCTCCAAACCCTGCTCAGCTAAGTCCTCAGACTATCTGCTTCCCAAACGGGGAGAATCCAAGGGGGACATGTCTTAACTTTTCATCCCCCTCATCTTGTATAAGGCCTCATCTTGTGATCTGGCCCCTGCCTACCTTTCTTATTTTTATCTCATGACACAGAAGCTCAATCACACTACCCCTCAGATTTCCTAAGCTTGCCCCCGTTTAGTGACTTCATCTCTGTTCTTGTCTCCACCTCTCATATCCTTTCTCCACATAATCACACGGCTGTTTCCTTCTATTTAGATCTCAGATCCAACATCACCCCCTCAGAGAAGTTTTTTCCTGTCTACCCTATCAAATGTTATACCATCTACATTCCTTTCTAGCCTATTGCCCCAAATTATTATTTGCAGGGCATTTACTATTATATGAAATTATTTTATCTATTTTTGACTCAGTTATTGTCCATCTCGCCCACTAGACTAGGAGCTCCATGAGAATAGGACCATGTCCATGAGATATCTCTAATGTCTGGATCTGTGTTGTTCAGGAACAGCAGTCATGAGCCACATAGAACTATTTAAATTATAATAAAATTAAGTCAATAAGATTAAAAATGCAGTTCATCTGTAATATAGCCACATTTCAGTGCTCAGTAATCACATGTGGTTAATGGCTATCATATTGGGCAGCCCTGGAACATATCCATTATCACAGAAAGTTCTATTTCACAGTATTAACCTAGAGCAAAGATTGAAAAATAGTGGTCACCCTATAAATATTTGTTGAATCAATGACCCTTTGTAATCTTCTCTCAATTTCAGGTCACCCTCCCCCTTTTGTGGCTTCTAACTCTTACAAGTGAGATTAACTGGATAATGTCCATAAGACAACTTCCAGCTTGGTGAGGGACCCAAACGAATGTTGCAGGAGACGAGGCTATGAAATGGAATCTAAAAGAGAATGCAGGTGGTGATATGATCATGCTTCCATAGCATCTGAAGAGTGGATTATTGGAAGAGAATTATATTTGTGCTGTATGACTTCACAGATTTAGACCCTTCACAGCTTAGGGTCAAGGTTCCAATAAAGCTCTTTCTGTATAACACAGGCTGGTTTGTGTGGTAATGGGTTTGCTGTTGCTAAAAGTACTAAAAATGAGACTGATTGTCCATGTGTTATGGGTATTACAAAAAGAATTCCTGCTTCTTGAATGAGGAGGAAGGTTTGGTTACTGAGAAACCAGAAAAGACAGATTCTTTGATCCGATGACTCCCTGACTCCCCCATAATATCAATTTCAAAGAGTATTGTAATAATAAGCCCCTCGCTATTCCTAGCATTTATTGAACAACCCGATCCTGTGTGCCATTCACAGTGGTTACCATTAAGTCAGAGGTACGCTGGAAAGGGCTGAGATGCTGAAGCAAGAATTAGGCTCCAATCCTATCTCTGTTGGTTGTGTGACCTTGGGGGCCAGGGACTAGCCAGCATGAGTTCACTGTCCTCTTGTGAAAAGGGAGTTGTATCTGCCGCACTGGGTGAGAAGAAAGATTATAATGAAAACAAAACTAAAGACCCTAGAACACAGCAGGGTAATGCTCACTTCAAGCAGGACAGAATTTTACCTTCTGTATCATCATTGCCATCCCTATGTTGTGGGCATAATGACACAATTTTAAAGCCATGATTGCATTGCTTTGAGTGAATATGAAGCAGAGAGAAGAGAGATTATAGCTTCTGTTGAGACTGGAAAATAGCAATAGCAAACATTTATAAAGCAACTATTATGTGTCAGTCCTTGGGGATTTAAAAAAAAAATGCTCCTTAGAAGACCATATGGAAGAGGGCAAGCTAGACATATACCCACAGAGCTATAAAGCAAAGCAAACAGAGACACAGTTAAAATGTAGTTTCAGAGACAATTCTGTAAAAGAATGGGGGAGAAAGAGATTAATCCCAAAATAAGATTTTGGGAAGACCTCTTGGAAAGGTCATTTGAGCTGGATGTTGAAATATGGGTAGGATTAGTAAAAGTAGGTGCTGATGTGGGGAAATGGAGCAAAGAAGATAAAGGTATTCCTAGCAGAAGGATTAGAGTGGAAAACAATGAGGGGATTATTTGGGGAATTACTTTTGAAGGCTTGTCCTTTTCCCATGACCCCTACCTAGTCCTTAACCATGACCCCTATCTTGTCCTTAACCATGATTATCTGGGTTTCACTGGTCAATTGGTTAATCTTTGGAATTTAGCAAGTGTGATGCAGGGAGAGAAGGGCAGGATATGTCTAACCTTAGTGGCCTGTTCAGGGGATATGGGCTGATGATTTTGTCTAAGGGATTGGGAGGGGACAAACTAGAGGATGCAAATTACAAAATGTGTCTTCACACACCTGGAGGCCCCTTGGGCAAAGAAAGACCTTTCCATACAAATAGAGGACTTTGTGGTCAATAGCACAAACTCTTGCAAGCCCAAGATGTTTTATCTGGACTGAGCAGGGGAGAGTGTTTTTAAGGTCCCCACCTGTAGTGCTTCAAATAAATTCATTGCAGCCCCAGCTGGACCATCTAAACTCAACAGGGGCCCAGTAGCTGATTTGGAATCTCTGAGCTGCTTCTCCTTGGTTGAAATGGAGTCACAGCTCCCCCTTCTGGGAACCAAAGTGCCATCCAGCCCCGGAAAAACCTGTGTGGAAAAGGCATTATTGCAGATGGTCCTGAAACCCTCACATTTTTTCCCTCAGTGCTTGCCTGCACCCCCCGAAACACTCATCTCAGAGTCTGGGTACATACTTCTGTGAGGGCCTGATTCTGACTTCCCAAAAGCCTATCTTTCATAGGCCTTTATATTTCTCCTGTGTGACCAGGAGTCCCAGCCTTCCTGTTGGGTGATGCCTTTACAGAGGGGAACACGATTTGGTGCGGAGGTTGCAATTCCCTCTGGGGGAATAAGTAGGAAAGGTTTCTGGATCTGTGTGTGCATGCTTGTATGAGTGCATCCGTGCCCACACAGGCTCCTGTGACTGGGAGATGTATAATATGCACAAGGGCAAGATTCTCAGTAATATAAAGGCATTAATTTGCCTGAAGTATTTGCATCAGTGGATGGGTATACACCTGGCTCTATGGAAAGCAACCATGCCTTAATAAAGAGATCAGATACAGTTCGGATGCTCTACAATCATATCTAGTATTGGACCCCTGCCTGTGTGCAATTCTCTGACGGCAATGGAGAAAGAGTGTGTGTGTGTGTGTGTGTGTGTGTGTGTGTGTGTGTGTGTGTGTCTAGTGAGGAGAATGATTGAGGCATTAGACCCTTTCTCTCCAGGATGACGTTTCCAGAAGGAACAGCTTTGAAACGCATCTCCGAAAAGAGAAGTTTGATGAGGGAAGACGGCGATTGTCTTGGGTGGGAGCACAGTGGCAGGATAGGGGTGAGGAGCAAGATATAGTCCCTGGGCAACGTGGCATTGATCTGGGTGGCAGGCAGCACAGGTTCTAGCCCTGGGCATACCACCAACTCCCTAGAGAATGTTGGAGAATTCTCCTTCCCTCTCTGGGCCACAGAGTCCTGCCTGTCTGTTCTTTGATAGTCCTTCCAGGTTTGATTGTCTATGGATTGAAAGAGAGAAAATGTGAGCAGCTCCTGACATAGAATCTCCTCCTCTGCCTCACACTCCCACCCAAAATGAACTTGGGAGCTCTGGTCTGATGCGAGTTTCTGGAACAGATGCCTTGTCGCCCTATGAAGGCTTCAGTTTCAGGTATCAGCCTCTGGCCAGAGAATGGTGTGTCTGCAAGTGCTTGCAGGTAGCACCCGCACCCACCCGTCAGGGCAGGTTCCTGCCAACACATGTTTGCTTTTATTTCTCCCCAGAAGATACATATATATAAATAATTCTTAAGACAAGTACATTTCTACTTTTATTTTCCCAAAAGGTCTTTTCAGCAGCCCCTTTCTAGCCAGATAAGAGGCTATGTCCCAGCCTCTCAGCCCTTATCCTCCCCTAGCCTTGCTTCTGAGAGCTGAACGGCGGCGAACGGCTGCCTCTTACCTTGGAAAAGTAACAGCTGCCGAATCTGGAAGCCATGAACAGCAGTAAAACTCAGCATTTTTGCTGAGTAGGGCAAGCCTTTAAGAGGCAGCCAGGAATCCAATCAATGGCTGGCCTCAACGTCCCAGCCCAGCAAGACCTAGCCAGGGTGGCCCAGGGACTTACCTAGAGAGCCTCCTGGGAGGTGGAGGAAAGAGGAAAGAGGGACTTGGCCTGAACTGTCTTCCTTACTCAGAGTCTTTCCACCACCCCTGTGCCCTTGGCAGTATTTTGGAGCCTAGCAAGAGATGTGAGGTGCAAACAGACAGCAGGGCAGCAATTTAAGTCAATTACCGCCATATCCTGCCATGAGTTCCCACCCACAACCTGTTCCCAAACTGTACGTCTCCCTCAGTACACACACATTCACACACACACACACACACACACACACACACACACACACACTGCCTCTCTGCCTCCTAACTCCAGGGGAACCATGAGGAGGAACAGTTTAGGAAGAAGAGATTCTTTTGGGCTCCCCAAGCCTGCCTGACATGGGGAAGGGAAGAATGAATCTGTCGTGGGGAAGCACCCCATTCCACCTCCTTTCATATTACCCAGTGCTCACCCCAAATGAAATTGGCAGGAATTTGAGATCCTGTGGAACTATGATGGATGAACAAGTTCCTGAGGGCTCTTTCTCCTTTTCCTTTAGGGGGATCCATGCAAACTCGCCCAGATCCTCCCCCAAAGCACCAGAAGCCCAAGGTGCTGTTATGCTGTTATAATTACAAATGAAGTGGGCAGACTCTATCCCAGACTTGTCAAGCCCCAGATAAGGAGCCCGCTGCTGACTTCCCCCTTTCTCTGTCACCCACTATCCGGTGACTCCAAATTCCCATCAGAATGCTGGAGTCTGCCTAGTGTGGAATTTAAAGTGACAGCATCTCCTTGCCTCAAGGTTTGGCCATTTCTTTCATATGAAATGGTGAGTCCAAGCGTTAGCAGGTCTCCATCCTTTGAAGAATTTTCCTTCATGGGTACCAAATATTGGGCTAAATAAGGCACCATCCTTATCCCCATAATCCTTCCCAAACCCCAAGCCCAGAGCCCCCGGAGGAAGTCCACAGCGGGTTTCCCAATAGCCTACGTGATCCCATAGTAAGGATCCCATTTTCGTGTAAGCTGGAGACCTAATTAAAAAGACACATACAAACACATACGTACAAACATGCACACATACACATCGTGCCTTAAGTAGGTTATAGGACCTCTCTTCACCCCTCCCGTGTACGTACACACACACACACACACACACACACACGCACACACACACACCAAACACACACACACCAAACACACACGCATCAAACGCACGACGCTGCACACGCAAACACACACTAGCACCACATCAAGTTCCTACCACGGTACACACGTCGGGAGCGCGCTGGAAGCACACATGCCACTTCCTAAAACCCGCATTTAACCCTATCCACCCCAGAATACAGAGCCGCCCCCCCCCCCCCCCCCTTCCCGGGAACCTAAGAGGACTCGGAGGCGGCAGACGGGCGAGGGGAGAGCGGAAAGGTGCCGAGAGGAACGGGGGCGGGGCGGGCGGGGGCGATCCTCCTGCGGCCCGGCCGTCTCCAAGGGCAGATGGGCTGCGGGGCGCTGCGCCCGGGCCGCCTTACCTGGAGTCAATGTCCGTCTTTGGCGGAGAGCTGCGGGCGGACGCTTTTTATTCGGTTCGGTGGGAACTTGGGAGAGCCCTGCGTCCAGCTCGCATCCCGGGAACGGCGAGGGGACTGCAGGCGTGAGGGTACCTGGCTCCTAGCAGCCTGGCTCATACTCAGCCGTCAAGTCCCCTTGGCTGGTCCCGAGGACAGGCATGAATCCCGGCTCCGGAAGGCGGTCACTATTCCCTCTGCCCCTCGGCTCTCTCGCTCTTGCTCTGGCTCTCTCGCTCGCTCTCCCTCCCTCTCTCTCTCTCTTGCGTTCGTTCGCCTGCGCTTCCCTCCTCCCCCCACGCGCCAGATCAGTTCGCAGCCGTGGGGACCCGGAGCGAGGCAGCGAGCGAATGGAGAGGGAAGTCCAAGTGCGCCGCGGTCTCTGGGCGGGGAGCGAGGAGGCCGGGCTACGCGGGGGGGAGGGGCTTACCCGGAGACGGGCGAAAATGAATGGGGGAGCGAGCGGGGGTGGGGGGGTGGGGGGGTAGGGAGGATCCCAGAGCCCGGTTTATTCTGAGTAGTGTTTTGTACATCTTTAGGCGAAGGAGGAGATGAGGAGGAGAGGAGGAGAAAGAGGAGGAAGAGGGGGAGGAGGAGGAGAGGAGAGAGGCCGCTTTGGAGGGAGGGGCGGCCTGGGTGGGCTGAGGCTGGGCCACTGGGGACTCTCTTAGGGCTGAGGATATGGGGTGGCATGTCTTCGTGTGTGAGCAGCTAAAGGGACTGTGAAACCCGCATCGTGATGTTCTTAACGCGCGTCTGTAGCGGTGCAAGTCGCGACTATCTTGCGTGTTTCTGGGTGTGCGGGTGCTCGTGTGTCTGTGTGTATCTGAGTGTGATTTTGTCTGGGGAGGTGCCCGCGTGGGTCCGTTTGTATCTATGCGCCTCTCTCCGAGTATTGAAGCCTGTTTGTTTCTCTGATTATGTAGGCAGGAGCCCACGGAACCTCCCAGAATTAAGCAAGCGCTTCTCGAGGTGGGCAGGATGTAGGCGTGAGAAGCTGAGGGGACGCAAAGTTCTCTGGATCAAACCAGAGGCAGGGAAAGGGCGAGGGTACTGCGCGGGCGAAGGCATTCATAGAGAGGCAGCCAGAGAGACGGGATTGAGCCTGAGATGCAGGCTGCAGTGGCCGACACCGGGCCTCTGCCCGAGGCAGAAAAAGGAGGCCAGTAGACACTCGGAATTCTCACACGGTGCATATTCAGTATGTTCGCTTCCTTTTTAAACATCAACTAAATCAGCAAGGACGATTCCTAGCCCCTGGAACGCTTAGGCAGTGGTAGGCAGCGCCAGCGAAGCTACCAGATGGAGGAGCAGGGAGCAATAAGGGAAAAGTGATGAGAAATTTAAAGGAACCCAGATTCAAAGTGCAGGCTCTAGACCGTGTGGAATCCTGCAGCTGTGTGATCTTGGTCACACTTCTTACCTCTTAAGCCTCAATTCCTCACCTGTGTAAGAAGAGAGTATAACTACCTATCTAACATGGTTGGTGTGAAGATTTAAATGAGTTAATGTATCTAAAAGTACTTAGAATACTGCTGACACCTAGCAAGTACTCAAAGCATGTTATCTGTAATTATGATTGCTAGTATTATTAATGCCATTATTATGCAAAGGAGGCTAGGAGAGGTGTGATAACTAAGGAGACCCAGAAGGATCAAGGGGCTAAGTGAATTAGAGGAAGAGGAGTCTTGAAACAAAACAGAATATACATTTTTTGAGTGAAAAATGAGGAGGAGACAGAGAACTAACCAGAATGAGCCTAGGTCTCAGCAATACAGGCTTGGGGGACGGCGGGGAGGATGGAGAAGAGGGAAGCGCTACAGTTCAAAGCTCCTCTCTGCTTCTGCTTCATTCTCATCCGAATGAGGGGTAATCAGCACCACGGACAGCTCTCCAGCCACTGACCATGGCAGTGATTGATTTCTCTCTCTGCCAGGTGAAAACTTCCCCTTTTCCTTTTGGACCGCTTTTGTTTTGTTTTCCTTCCATGGGCAGTGGTTCCTGAGACATTTCTGACTTTGATTCCAACCACAAAGAGATACCACTCACCACCACACACTGCTTCTCCTGTCCTGGTTAATGTCTCCTGTTCTTCCCGCCTTCCTTTTTTCATTCTCCCAGGCCTTATCTCTCCGTCTTTCTCTACCCTATCCCTTTCTTTCTTTATTCTTTCCTTCTTTTCTCTGTGCTTCTCCATCATCTCTCCTTGAGTGAGAGTAGGCATCAGTAGCCCTGCTGGGAATGTAGTTTTGAAATCAGTCTGAAACAACCTAGTTAGGTAGCTTCCGAGGAGGCCCGGGTTACAGACTGATTCCTCTTAGCTCTTCTCTCTTAATCAACCTCCCAAGGTGGGCTGTGGTCCAGATGCCTTAGAAAGAGAGGACTTAACACAGTGGAACATTTCCCTTTCTTCCTCTCCTCCACCTCACACAGCCAGTATTTCCCTCAGGAAACACAGAACCCTTCCCAGTTCCAACTATTGTGAGAATAAAAGAGGGAATGAGAGGATTTTTGAACTTTTACCATGCACCTGGAATTTCATTTGAAGCTTTCCTATTTTATATTTGATAATTCTCAAAATGCTGTGAGGTATGAGGTAGGTAATACTATCCCATTTTTACATCATAGGAAATGAGAGTTTGGAAAAATTGAGTAGCGTACCAAAGGATAATTCCACACTCAAGTCGAAGTCCAAAATCTTTACTGCAGCTTCTGGAAATAATGGAGAAGCATTGGGGTAATTGGAAAAGCTTAGAATTTTAATGGGGCCACCACACTCAACCATAAATATGAACTTAAATGGCTGAGACCATTGCATCCTTTGTGCCAATGGAGTGTTTATCAGCTCTTGTCCCTGCAGAAGGAGGTAAAGGCTTTGCATGGACAGATGTAAGACTTAACCAAACCCTATGGTTTCTGGGTTTTGAATAAAACTCCAACCTTTCCAGGTCTTACTTCATTTGCATTTGGCTCTGTTTAGCTTCCCTGTTTTGTGAAGAAAGGCTAAGAGAGCCATTTTTAAAAGTCTCCAAAGACTCCTTGGTCATCAGGAAAGTTCTCAGTGTAAAGTATTCCTAATGACTTATGGAGAAAGCAATCGGAACCATATGGGTAACATTTCTGCAGAAATACACACGGGTAGGAAAAGGTTTAGAGGCCAAAAATATATTTCTTTTTTTTCTCCTTTGCCAAAGAAAGAACATTTAAGGCAGCTTGAGATATGTGAGAAATGTCTTGTTCTTTCTTTGGGGTGGGTGTTGGTGAGCAGCTGTTTGCTATTTCCACTGAATTTACCAAGGGCTTGCATGTGGAGAAGGTGCCAAAGAATTGGGGTAGACTTAAGAAAGAACTTCCTGTCTTTAGATCTTGGGTGATTTAAAATGGGACCTTTTGCCAAGGACATTTTAATGAGACAATGTGATGGCTCATTTTTAGTTTTCCCATTATGATGATTTGATAAGCATGGTATATGTGTAGTCATAGACCCCTCTGAGAACCTCACAATTTAAATAGACCCTTTCTCTTCTGAAAAATATACTTACAAAAATGCCTACAAAATTTTGCATGGCATTTCATTTGCCAATCTCATTCATGGATATGTTTACCTGGACCCAGCTTCAAGATCTCTAGAGTAGGTGATTTTTCTGCTCTCCAGCCTGACCTTAAATTTTATAGGTTGCTTCATTATATTTGAGCTTGAGAATTTGGAAAGTGGGAGCCAATAGGGAAATAAAAAAGCAGGTAAACAGCCCTTTTTTAGAAATAGACAAGAAATATAGGTAAATGTTCAGTGACAAAAATGCAGGTTTTATTTCCCCCTCTGTAAATAAAGATAAGATTGAGCCCTATTTGTGCAGGACTCTGAGCCACCTGCCACTGCCTCAAAAGCTTAAGTTTACTACTCCTGTCAAATCTCAAAGGAGTTAAAATACCTTAATCTGGGGTTCTTTGGGTTCAGAACAGACTGAACAACTTAAGCCCACATGTGTTAAGTGCCTACTGAAGATTCAGAAATAAATATCCTCTGTGATATCTGTCTTCTAGGAGCCCAAGTCCATTGTTGAGCCATACTTATCTCTAAACAATCACAATGTACCACAGTATGTAGCTGGCATGGCAGGGTCTACAGGAAATGCTGCAGGAGCTAAGAGGAGAACAAGTTTGCCTTTATATGAGATGCAATGTTTTGTACCTAGCAAGAGTTATTTTTACTTTGTTTTAAAGGCAGCTGAATTAATAAGAACTAATATTTACTGAGTGATTACTATGTATGAGCAACATTCAAGCCTTTCATATCTTTCTCGTCTAGGTTTTTATTAGCATGCCCTAATTGAATAAAAATGAGATGCCATTTACTCTCTCTCTCTCTCTTTCTCTCTCTCTCTCATTATCTCCCTCCCTCTCTCTCTCTCTCTCTCTCTCTCTCTCTCTCTCTCTCTCTCTCTCTCTCTCTCTCCCCCCTACCCACCTCTTCCTTTTCACTGTCATCCTTACCCAAATCTGCTGGGGCAATATGCTTAAAACACCACTCTTATCCAACATTCTATTTATCCAAAACCTGGAGGATTTTGCATTGCGTACCAAAGTACCAAAATCAGAACCTTTCTGCCCAGAATTATATGCCCTCCATCATCTGGCTGGTGTTCTTTACTGTATTATTTACACCTAGTTATCATCCCTGTATATTCACTGTTAACAAAAATCAACTCCTCATTGCTTCCAGTTCCAACTGTCCCTCTTCCTGTGCACTAATTAAACCCAGTCCTTCTACTTTCATGTCTTTTTCTCCCCAGTTACCCTTTAGTTCTGCATGATAACAGGTGCCCTATTATCAGCTTTCTCACATCTGAAGGTCTCCATTATAACATGTATCATCATTGTAATTAAACTGTGATAGGTGATATTATTTAACATACATTTCCTGAGCTAGAACTAGAACTTAAGGGCTTAAAAGTTATATCCACAATGAGACCCTGGCACATAAAAAAATATAGTGCAAAGGTATTAACTGTGCCCTGTGTGCACAGGAAGTACTTTGTGTACTTCACAAATATTATTTCATATCCCTCCAGAAATAAATATCCTCTGTGATATCTGTCTTCTAGGAGCCCTCCAAGAGTCCTGTGATATCAGTACTATTATTAGGATTATAAGCCCCATTTTCAGATGAGAAATACCGAGACACTGGGAGGCTAAATGCATTTCCCAATATCATATATCTGATCCAAGATTCAAACCCAGGCCACCCCGCTACAGAAGCCATGCCCATAGCCACTGTGCTGCCCCAGGCCTTTGCATGGCAGGAGCCCAGGATATATTTATTGCACAAATAGGAATTCTTCGTAAGCCCTTCAATCTTTGAGAATTTTGATACCCTAACTTTCTGCTTTTTCTGATGCCTATTTGCATATGTGAACCTTGATCTTGGTATTCCTGGCTACTGGCTGTGTTCTTTCAGCAAGCACACTGGTATTCTGGAGCCAGGCCCTCACCTACGAATGCCTGGAGGAGGAATTGCATCCTGATCTCACAACAGGCTCCCTCGGCCAGGAGAATGGATGCATTTGGACATGAGTACATGCAGGCTTCTTTCACTATGATACGCCTAGCTTTCTCTCTCAACTCCCTCTCTCTTCCATGTTGCCAAAGTTCCCGTTTCCTGAAGCCCGAGCTTGCCATGGCCGTTATCTTGGTGGCATATGATTTCTAAAGAAGGGGTTTTCTTTCTTTATTGATTAAGGTGTTACATATGTGTCCTTATCACCCCATTGCCCCCCCCCCCAAAAAAAAGGTTTTTTAAAAAGACGTCCAGAAAAATACTATCCTGTTGGCTTAGTGTCAAAGGATAACTCTATTGCAAATTGCAGTAGTCTATGTGAATTCATAACTCAGCATATGTAAGCCCTTTTGAAATCTCAGATAGTTTCTCCTTTGTTTAGCTTTGTGTTTTTTGTTGTTGTTGTTGTTGTTTGTTTGTTTTTTAACCTTTTGCGAAGACTGAAAGATGAGGTAGGCTCGGCAGGTAGCCCCACTTTACAGAAAAGGAAACAGGCACAGGAACTTAAGTATGACTTACAGAGGAACACACTTTTGTAATGATGGGCCCACAGCTTGACCCAGGTATTCAAACTCAGCAAGGCTGCTGGACTGGCTCTCTCTTGATTTCTCTGTTAAACATTGTTTGGGTGGCTTAATGATCAATTCAATCCACTCTCCTCGCTCTTCTCACCTCCCTCTTTGTTAATAATAGGCCTGCCTTACCCCAGCTCTAACTCTCTGCCACATTCCACTAGGGGGAGCTCTACATAGGCTGTTGGTAGGGTTTGACTGCCTTGCATCCATTTTCCTCTTGTGCTAACACCACCTTTAATTTCCTTGGGGAAACCAGCCTTTTAAGTCTCTCAGTACATGTGGTTCTACGGGTGCTGATTCTAGCCCTGGCACTAGGGTACATGACAAAGATCAGCCAGGCCGGGTGTTCTATCCCAGGGGTCACTGTGGTGGGTTTAGAGATGGGTACAATCTGTCAGCCCCGGCACATTTACTGGAATCATTATTAAAACGTACTCATAAAAAACAATATGATAAGAACGAACATACTTAGCTGGTAAAATCCAAACCTGGAGTTCTGGCGATTACCTATGTCACCACAATGAGGAGGCCTGGCGGAGGCAACACGGAGAAAGGCTTATCCACAAGATAGACCCAGGGATACCTGGAGTCATAGATGGACACTTGACCCTCTCAGCCAATAACATTCCTTTCTATTTAAGCCAGTTTGCTTGGGTTTTTGCCACTCACTATCAAATGTATCCTGATAGCATTATCCATCAGGATGATTGAGTTTTAGATACACAACATTGAAGCACTTGATTTACAGAGATCAGAAGTAGAGAGATGAACTTGGAGCCAGGTGACCAGCCAATAGTCTAGTTCTGTCTCCAGGAAGCACCTGTGCTCCAGACAAATCAAGCCTATTTGTCCTTCTGGGACGTGTGTTCTCAACTTATTTGTCAGGCAGAATTCTGGAACTGACCCCAGTACTCCTGCTCTTGTATAATCCCTCTCCTTGGAGTGTGGGTAGAACCTGAGAATATAATGAGATATAACTCTCATGATGATGTTAAATTATCTAGCAAGGAACAGTGGGTGGTCTCTAGGTTTCTGATCGACAGCTAGCAGGAAACCAGAAACCTAAGTCCTACAACCAGAAGGAAGTGGATTCTGCCTACAATGTCTGAGCCGAGGACACCAAACTCCAGATGATAGTTACAGCCTTGGCTCACCCACTGCTTTCAGTCTGATGAGACCCTGAGTCAAGAATTCAGTCATTCCGTGCCTGGACTTCTGACCTGCAGAAACTGTGAGACAATAAATGTGGGCTATTTTTTAAGCCATTCAATTTGTGGGAATTTGTTGCACACCAACAGAAAATTACTATAATCTATAACTTGGGTAGTTGTATCAAATCATCTCTACAGTCTCCCCTTTCAGATCTGAGCATGCACGATCAGGTGACAGTATCTGCTGCTGCTAAATATCTGCAGGTTCCTATATGATATCTCAATTCCCGACAGCCTACCTCACAGCTATTCACAAATACCTTCCAGGCTAGAGAAGCGAAAATCCCTCCCACTCAGCTTGCAAAGCTATCCCCTCCAGTGCTTCCTTGCCCTGTTGATTTATAATTCTGAAGTTAATTCCATCTGGATACACATGATTACTGGGGGTGGGGGAAGTGAAAGCGAGTGTCTATTTGTCCCACAACTTGCTCTCCACCAGTAAGACAGTCTTCTGATCTGGTGACATCATTTTTTTTTCTTTCTGAGATGGGAATAAATACTAATTATTTTCAAGTCAGTGAGTATAGTGGATGTGAGAAATAGAGTTTGAAGTCAAACAGATTTGGACCCAAACCTGGCATCACCATTCCCCAGGAAGGCACAAAAATAAGCCTTACCGGGAACTGTACACATTAACCCTTCAAGTCTCTATATCTTCATTTGACAAATGAGAATCCAATAACTTACCTGGAATTTATTTATTGAATCCCTTCTCTGAGTCAGACATCTGGTCGACAGCAGTGAACAGACCATTCCCCTTGGGAGCATAAAGTCTCATTAGGAAGTAACCCTTATCCCAACAAGGTTGTCGTGTAATGATTAAATGAGATAAGCACTTAGCATGAAGCCTGACATACAGTACCTAAATCAATGGGAGCCAGGATTAGAGGTGTTATACCTCCCACTAATTATCACATAATTATTAATAACAGCATTTATTGAGCACTTACTTTGGACCAGGCATTTCTCTGTTTTCCATGTGTCAACTCATAGTATCTTCATAAAAATTCCAATAGGTAGGTGCTATGATTATCATCCCTAAAGAGAAGAAAATTAGTAAGACATAAATTCATATATGTGGGCACTGCAGGCTTTACTGGGGACAGGTAGCCCAAAATTCAATGCACTTAACCATGATTCCCTGTCACCTCTAATTTGATGCCTTTAAAGTAAAAGGGATGAGACAGGGGAGAGAGTTGTTGTTTTGTTTACATGTTTCATTTTGAGTGGTGAACCCTGCCCTATACCCCGATTGTATATACTGTGAGTACCCCATACATGACAGATTCTGAGCAAGTTACCATCACTGACTAGGTCAGACAAAATCATATCACTAGCATTGCTGTTTTTCCTTATTGTTTTTATTTGCCACATATTTCATGCCTAAAATGTGCCAGGAAGTTTGCTAAGAGCTTCACAAATATTATATAATTAAATTAATTTATTAAAATAAGCTTCAAAAAAGCCGTGAGTCACAGGTTTTCTCCATTCTCACAGATGAAGAAACTGAAGATCTGTGAAGTAAAATGAGCCTGGTCAGTGTGGCTCAGTGGTTGAGTGCGGACTCATGAATTGAGAAAGAGGTCAAGGTTTAATTCCTGGTCAGGGCATGTGCAGGTTTGCAGACTCAATCCCCAGTAGGGGGCGTGCAGCGGGCAGCCGATTGATCATTCTCTCTCATCACTGATGTTTCTCTCTCTCTCCCTCTCCCTTCCTCTCTCTGAAATCAATAAAAACATTAAAAAAAAAAAAAGAAGTAAAATGATTTGCTCAAGAACCCCAGCGAGCAAGAGCTGATGTTTGACTTGAAATCCCAACTCCATGAGTCTGTGTTCTTAATTGCTGTGCTTACTCAGCATGCTAGGTCGCACTTTTGCAAACTGTAACCCAGGACTGCAAGCGCCACTTACTTGCGTCCACAGTGACGTTAAAGTAGCAACGAAACACATTTTCATTCAGCTTCAGCATCACTGTCCTGGGAAGGTATGGTTGTCTTAATATTTTATGACATAAATATCCTTTTGTCAGTGTTTATAATTGACTTCTATTGCAATTAGCTTGAGTTTAGCTGGCTAATCCTAATTTTGTTTTTGGTTGGGTTATTAAAATTTAACTTTATTGTTGAAAGTACTGCAGATGTCCCCCTTTTTTTCTCCCATTGACCCCCCTCTGCCTTGCTCCCGCCCCCCTTTTGTTTCAAATCACCAGATATGCTTAGATTTTCAATATTTCTTGGTGTCTCCTTAGTGTTACTCCTTGTCTATCTCTTGCCTGGGGCAGCCATTGCCAGTGGATCACAAGACCCTCTCCCACAAAACCCCCGAACACTTCTCAGTACAACCCTCTCGGCAACAACTACCCATCAATTAGACTAGTCACGGGAGATGAAACCCAAGTGTCATCCCTGCATGTTCTCTGCCTGAGACAGGTGAAGGCCCTCTGTAGATGCTAGAGATAAAAGCATACCTGTCTGATGGCAAGATCAAATAGAAAGAATTATCTAAATTGTGAACTAAGGATATCTTTCTCTTTCCATCCTGAAGGCCAAGCACCGTGTCACTCTTACCCTCCCCCATGTTTCATTACAGATGTCAGCGCAGAAAAATTGTTTACAGAGCCCGGGTCCCAACTGCTAGCTTGTAAAAATACAATATTTATGAAATCCAGACATAGTTGTAGGTATCAAACCTAATTTCATTGGTATGTGGGCACTGCAGGCTTTACTGGGGACAGGTAGCCCAAAAAAACAAATTAATGTCTGTTTGCTTAAACAATGAGGGGGTAAACAAAGCCACGGTTAATGAATGTAGGCATTGTTTTTCTCTGCCAGGACAGGTGCCTGTGTTAGATGTTGCTGATAATAACACTGTTAAGCAAGCACGCCAGGATACAACCAAGCCATGTGCGTTTCCACGCGAATCATCCTGCAGGGTCGCTGCACACACCAGGGGCTGCAACAACTCTTCAGACAGGCTTTGAACAGGAGCACTTAATCAAACTGGCAGTATCAATTAGCATCCTCTTGCTTATAAATGACAAGAAACTCATATGAAACTAACTGCAGCAAAAAAAAAAAAAAAAAAAAAGTATCACTTCATGTAACCGAAAAGAAAAAAAAAAAGACATAGAACCTGCTTGGATTTGACTTCATGTCATCAGGACACATCCTGCCTGGCTCTCTCAGTTCCTTATTCCTCTGGGTGGCTAAGTGGTCAAGCAGAAGTTCTTTGCACGTAGCTGAAGAGTGAATGCTAACTGCTCCTGGAAGTCCCAACAAAAATCCCAAGACTGGGAGTCTAAATGGCTGCAACGGGGTTGTGTCCCCATCACTGAATTTCCATCATGGTGTTCTGTGCTCCATATCCCGAGGATAACTCACTATCACCTCAGTCAGATGGATTAAGGGGAAAAGGTGGCTCCTCAGAAGACAATTTGGGGGTGCTATCAGCAGAAATATGGGGAAAAAGATAAGTGATACAAAGAGCAACAAATGTCCGCATCACCAACCCGTTTGACCCAAATCACAGCTGGCTACTAGTCTCTCTTAGGAAAACACACACACACACACACACACACACACACACACACACTCACACACAGACATTTAAATTTTAAATAATTTTTTAGTATTTCACCTAGAAGCAACAGTGGATGCTCAGGATATTCACCTTCACCGATAGTTCTGTCCTCCTCAGTATCTTAGAATCAGTATCTTCATCTCTTAGAACCAACACCTCTTTTTCAACATGCAGATCATGTTTTTCTTACATCTTTCCTAGGGTTCTTTTAGCATCCTAGAACTTTAACAGAGAGATGCTTAAATATTGCTGAACCTTCCACATTTTACAATTCAATGATCACAGTTAATTTTCAAATATTCTAACGATGTCATTAAATATCACCAAAGATAGTAAAAATTGATTTTATTCCTTTTTATAAATTTACATGCCCAAACTCAAAAGCATCACAAAGAATAGAAGAAATGTGTTGTTGTTTTTTAATTGCCTCCTTTTCCTGTCTAAAGAGACTACAGAGCATAATCCAGGTATCTATGTATTGAAAATATCAAAACAATGAGCAATAACCTGCATATGGCATTTCCCACTCTCTGATCTCCATCAGTAGCTCTAGTATACTGATTGCTTTAAGCACATGGACGGCGACGTCTAATCAATATGTTGAGAGATCTATGGAACGGGCATGTAAAAAGAACCCAAGAATTAAATTCAAAGCTCATATTCTCATGGTGGCTTTTGTATTCATTCAACCATGTGGCCCTGTGATTAGCACAGACTCTGATGTCCAGGTCTCAGCGCTATGGCAACCGAATCTCAGCTGATGAACTGCGCCTAAAGATGACAACAATCTACTTCTCGCCTACCAGATCATCATCAACCTTCTAAAAGCTGTCTGGTAGAAGCACTCACAAAACTCCTAAGATCTCATATAGATATTTAAAGTTGCTATATGAAACTAGATATATCATAAAACATGGCAGGAGACTAGTTCTGTGTGGTTATAAAGACTTGCACATAGTGGTAAAGAGCATGTTTGCAGCCAGACAAACATGGGTTCAAATTTCACCTCTGTCATTCATTTCATTGGGCCATATTGCTTCACCACTCTGAGTACCACTTTTCTCATAAGTAAAATGGGCCCCATAATATTTAGTTTAGGGAACTGAGTAAAGATCAAAACTATTTCTGCTTGGCAAAATGCCTAACACCTTTAATTCTCAGTCCAGTGAATGATGAAATCAGATTGTGTTATCTCATTGTCAAGGGAATTAAGGTTAACAGAGTGGCTTACACTGCATGGTTTGTAAATGGTAGATCCAAGATAAAAACTCAGAACCTAGGTTCTCATCTGGCATAGAGAATGCATTCACTAAATGTTAGTTGAGTGAATGAATGAAAAAAATCAACCTACATTCAACAACACCTAGTCCAGTCTTCTTTTTCCTCTTTTTTTCTGCATACAAGGATTAGAAGTTCTAACATATGACGAGCAAGCAGAATATATATTCTGCTTGGTACATTAGCCTAGATAACAAACTAGTGAAACAATGAAAAATACTCCCCTAGTATGTATAATGTTACCATTTCTTACTGGGAAGAATGTTGTATACTCTTTTATATTCTGTTAACAGAGTATATTTTTTCACTCTTTAAAAAAATAATTACCTGTAGCCAGGATGGTGTGGCTCAGTGGTTGAGCATCAACTTATGAATCAGGAGGTCACAGCTCGGTTCCCAGTCAGGGGACATGCCTGGGTTTTGGGCTCCATCCCCAATGGGAGGTGTGCAGGAGGCAGCTGATAGATGATTCTCTCTCATCACTGATGTTTCCATCTCTCTCTCACTCTCCCTTCTTCTCTAAAATTAATAAAAATATTAAAAAATAATAATTACCTGTAAGGTGAAATGAACCTAGTAGTTGAAAAAACTCTGGCTGGTTCCCCAAACCCTTGACAGGCCACCCAGGATGGGCAAAGACATGTCCTGCTTGCTCTGCAAATCTCTGAAGGCCACCAAAGGGTTCCCTGAAGAAGAAACCCTTCATTTCCCATAGGTATTTTATTTTATTTTTAATATATTTTTATTGATTTCAGAGAGAAAGGGAGAGGGAGAGAGAGAGAGAGAAACATCAATGATGAGAGAGAAGCATTGATCAGCTGCCTCCTGCACGCCCCTCACTGGGGATCAAGCCCACAACCCAGGCAGGTGCCCTTGACCAGAATCGAACCTGGGACTCTTCAGTTATTGAGATACTGAAGTACGGCTGGTCTGAACTGATATGTACTGTGAGTATAAAATATTCAGAGAGAATGGAAAAGAAATGTGAAATGTCTATAATATGTTTATGTTAGTTACATGTTGAAAGGATGGTATTTTTGATATATGGAGTTTAAGTAAATGTTGTAATTAATTTCATCCATTTCATTTCCCTCTTTTTAATGTGGCTACCAGATGTTCCAAAGGACTTTGGAAAAGGGAATGGTCACTTTAGATGATGGCAATGGAATGATCAGATCTTGAGAGGGAGGAGTGACTTAGTCATGGCCTTGGAGAATGTGTAGAAGGTAAATAATAAATGGTAACTAAACAACCTCATATTTATTCTCCCATTAATATGCAGAACAACTCTATGGTGAATCAATCATTGCATTCCCATTTGAAATATCAACTACCGTATTTTCTGGCGTATAAGACGACTTTTTAACCTAGGAAAATCTTCTATATGCCCAGTCGTCTTATACGCTGGAAAATACGGTAACTGAGGCCAGTAGAGTTGAGGTGTTGTGTGAAAGATCTAGCCAGAGGAAATTGTAGAACTGGGTGCATAAAAACAGGTCTTTCCACTGTCAAACCCATGCTCTCTGTCCTATACCAGATTGTACCTCTGTAAAATGTGTTTACTCTACCATCGCCAGTAGGCTGAGGATTTTTAGTTTTGATTCTTCATCTTCTCTTATCTCCTTTTGCCCATCACTCACAGAACTGCAAACAGGATTTAATATTGCTGTTTTATTTACTACAACCATTTCCGGCCCCTGAACTCGGCTTGGTGATACACAAAAATAGTTTGCCCTTTGGGAAGAGAGTGCTGGGTCTGTGCACCTCCATGCCTGAGTCTGTGTTTATGAACCAGCCAGCATAGAGGGAGATAGCAAGTTGGCAAAGTATGGCTCCAGGGGGAGTGGATTTCTGGCCGAGTTGATAATGGAAAATGGAGAATTTCATCTCCAGGTCAGTGACTGAATCTGGTCCAGTCTTTCACTGTCTGCTCTATATGATTACTTGGTAGATAGAAGCTGGGATTTGGGACATTCTCCAAAGATTTCTCTATTCTCCAAATGCTCTCCCTCCCTCCTTCTAGCCCAATTCTATGTCATTCTTCTAGGCTTAATTCCTGCCCCCACCACCAAAATCTTCCCTTATTAATTGGAAATAAAAAGTTAATTCCCATTGACCTCACTTCCTCTCATACAAAATGAGAGAAAGAATTAAGAGCAAATGATACAGAAACAGAGGATTAAATGTCATCTCTGTATATTCTAATATAGTTACCTTTATCATTATTAAATAGCATTAATTTAATAAAATATAATATGTGATTTGTTTTGGAAATGAATGTTTTACTCATATTATGAAGGATTTTTGAGTTAATGGTAGTTATTAGGCTGTTGGATAATGTTGTCCATATATATCAGGCATGAAGTATCATTTTTCAAAGGGTGGGACACAGTGGTGCAAAGAAAAGTTCATTAGACTCAGAATGAGGAGACTTGTATTTAGATAGGACTCTTCTATTTACCTTACTAGAGGCCTGGTGCATGAAATTCATGTACTCGGGGGGGGGGGGTTCCCCCAGCCTGGCCTGTGCCTTCTCACAGTGCAGGAGCCCTGTGATCGATCTCACCAAAGAGGTAGACCCCGCCCACCCATCTGGGGATCCTCAATGGACTGCCCCAAAGAGGTAGGTGGGAGCCGGGGGTCCCGCCGCCACGCTGTGCATGCAGTGTCAAGTCCCCACCCACCCACGTGTGCCTCGCCGTGCACGCAGCCCCGTTAACCCACCCACCCTCTGTGCACGCAGCCTCCTGGTGATGGATTGTGACGGCGTGAAGGCATCACGGCATGAGGGCGTGACAACCACATAGGCTTTTATTAGTACAGATATGTCATCTTAGATGAATTCTTACTATTTAAGCCTCAGTTTCCTTATGTATAAAATGTAAATAATAAAATGTGTGCTTATTTGAGTTGTTATGTCAATTCATTAAGTTGGTTACCCTGACTGTTCATGCCATATTTTTACTATTTTAGTTTGAGAGTAGTGTTTTCCAAGGTGGGTAAGCATACATCTTAGAGATGCAAGAAAAATCCATTATGAGTTTTGAGAAGAAATTGTTAAAATTCTACTTTTCTCATTCTCTGAATTTATTTTCTAATGTGTGTAGGTTATGATAAATGTACGATATATGTGTAGCAGTGTATGACATTTATGAATAAGCAAATCACATATATAGAGAATGTATTTGATGATATTTTACTGTTGGAATGCACTAACCAAAGCATTATAAATACTGCCCTGGCCAGTGTTTCTCAGTAGTGAGAGCATTGGCCCATGCACCAAAGGATCTTGGGTTTGATGTCTGGTCAAGGGCACATACCTGAGTTGCAGGTTCGATCCCTGGCCCCAGTCAAGGCGCACGTGGGATGCAATCAATCGATGTGTCTCTCTCATATTGATGTTTCTATCTATCTATCTCTTCCCCTCCCTCCTTTCCTTCCATTCTCTAAAAAAATACATCCTTAGGTGAGGATTAACAACAACAAAAAATTTTAAGTACTATTAATACCACTATTTTAAAAGAATCTTTTACATTTTTTCTAAGTTATAGACATAGAAGTTGAGAAAGGGAAGGCAACTGAACTAAGTTAATTATAATGCAAGATCATGCCTTAGAAAATAAATTTTAAAATTACTAAATCATGTAATTTTCATGTATCTTACTCTTTTGCTCATAATTTAAAATATTGTTAAATGATAATTATCTTTTTTAAAACAGATCATGTTAGTAGTGTTTTGTGAAGTCTATAATATTTATAGAAGTAAAAATGTATGAAAACAACAGTACAAGGCCAAGATAAGAGAAATGGAAGTATGCTGTTATAGTGTTTTTGTGTTTTTTTGTGTGTGTTTTTTGTTTGGTATTTTTTGTGGGTGGGTTTTTTTGTTTTTTTTTAGGATATTTTTTTCATTGATTTTTAGGGAGAGTGGAAGAGAAAGGGAAAAACAAAGAGAGAAACATTAATGTGAGAGAAACACATCAATTGGTTGCCTCCTGCATGAGCCCCAACTAGGGCCTGGGAGGAGCCTGCAACCGAGGTATGTGCCCTTGACCAGAATCGAGTCAGGGACCCTTTGGTCTGCAGGCCGATGCTCTATCTGCTGAGCCAAACTGGCTAGGGCTGTTATAGGGTTTTTATATAATACGCAATTTGATATAATACTAGTTAAAAATAGACTGCAATAAGTTAAAGATGTATACCATAAGCCTTAGAGCAACCACTAAAATAAACAAAATGAGGATTAACTAGTGAACAAATAGTAGGGATGAAATAGAATCACAAAAAATGCTTAGTTAATGAGAACAAAAGTTAGGAAAGTAAATAAGAAAAAGTAAACAAGGAACAGATGGTATAAATATAAAGCAAATAAGCCTAACAGTAGCTATAAACCCAATTCATATAATTAATTAAATATAAATAATCAGACTAAAAAAAAAGCAAAATAGACTGCATAAAAATAGCAATATTTAACTGTATGATGCCTACAACCCCTTAAACATAAAGCTAAAGATATGGTAAAAGTAAAATAATGGAAAAAAGTATACTACCCTAACATTAAATTTGAAAAAGAAATCTATAGTATCTATACTAATGATCAAATAAAGTAGTCCCAGAAGAGAAATATTAGCACAGGACAACAGCAGAATCCATATTCTTTTCAAGTAGATAAAAACACAGCATGACAAAAATGTGGCTTTCAGGTAAACCACTGCCTAAACAGAAATTTATAGAATTATATACTTAACTTATAAAAGAAGTCTCAAGTTAATACTCTAACTTCTATGCAAAAAAGAGCAAATGAAATCTAATGTAGAATTGAAGGTCATATAAAGAGCTTCACAGATAAGAAAAAGCTGAGTTCATCACCACCAAACCAGTATTACATGAAATGTTGATGGGTATTCTTTAAGAAGAGGGAAAAAAAAGAAGGATAAGGAGAAGAAGAAGGGTATGGGAAGGGGAAGGGGAAGGGGCAGAGAGAAAAAAGGATTTAAAATGTGAACAATAAAATGGCAATAAATACATATCTATCAATAATTGAATCTTTAAACATCAAAATAAATGAACAAGAACTATAATGAACAAAATAAACTGATAAATAAAATATAATTAGAGGATTGGAAACATGAAACAGACTGATGAATCTCAGAGGGAAGGAGGAAGGGGGAACTGGAAGAGATTAACCAAAGGTCTTACATGCATATATGCATTACCTATGGACACAGACAATAGGGTGGTAAAGGCGTGGGGTGGGGCGGGAACCTGGTCGAGGGGGGCAAAGGGGAGACATCTGTAATACTCTCAACAATAGTTTTTTTTTTTTTAAAGAAAAATCTAATGTAAGTAGAAAAAAAAGAAATACTCATGATAAGAATGGAGAACAAAGAAATAAAAGAGCATCGTGCACATTAAAGTTAAAATGTAATATTGGAAAAAATAAGAAAGCAGGCAAATAATTGAGAAAATCAATGAAACAAGTATCTGATCTTTGGGAAAGGTCAAATTTTAACAGAACTTAACCAGATTTAGTAGGGATAGAGGACACAGAGTACTAATGTCAGCAATGAAAAAGGAGACATCATTATAGACTCTATAGACATTTAATGAATAACAAGAGAATATCATATCACAAACAACTTTGTGACAAAAATTTTAACAACTAAGATGAAATGCATGAAGGATTTCAAAGGCATTAACAACCAAAGCTCAGTGAGGAAGAAACAGATAACTAGAACACTATATCTGTTAAAGATGATAGATTCATACTTAGAAACCTTCCCACGAAGAAAATTCCAGGTCCAGGTGACTTCATCCAAATATTTAAGTAGGAAATAACACCAATTGTACACAAATACTTCAGATAAATATAAAAAGATATAATGCTTCCCAATCTGTTTTATGAATACAGCATTATCCTGATCATCAAAACCATGAAAAGATACTAGAGAAAAAGAAAAATATATAACAATATCTCTCATAAATATAGACTAAAATTATTTAATTAAAAATTAACAAAATAAATTGAGTGATCTTTTTTTAAAAAATATATTTTATTGATTTTCTAGAGAGAAAGGGAGGGGGATAGAGAGTTAGAAACATCGATGGGAGAGAAACATCGATCAGCTGCCTCCTGCACACCCCCTACTGGGGAAGTGCCCGCAACCAAGGTACATGCCCTTGACTGGAATCAAACCCGGGACCTTTCAGTCCGCAGGCCAACGCTCTATCCACTGAGCCAAACCGGTTTCGGCGAGTGATATCTTAAAAGGATAAATCTTTATGAGTAGGTGAAAACTTTTTTTTCCAGAATACAAAGTTGGTTAGTAATATTGCAAAGCCATTCTGACACCAACTTCTCTCAGTGAGCACAGACTTCACCAGTTAAGAGCACAGTCCTCAACAAGACTGCCATGACTTCAGAAACTTGCCACAAATTGCAGGGTTCCCAGGCTACCTGCACTTCTGACCAACTAGCTGCAAAGTCAGGGGTTTTCACTCCACCTTGGCTTCTATAATTCACTAGAACGACTCACAGAACTCAGTAAAGTGCTATACTTATAACTTTATTTTAAAGGCTGCAAATCAGGACCAGCCCAAAGAAGCAAGCACTAAGAACAGGTTTGGAAAGGTGCTGAACATGGAGATTCCATGGCGCCCCTTGGTTGAATCAAGACATGGCATCCACCTGCCGCAGCAATGTGTTAATGAATCAGGGATTGATTGGGTTATTGGGCATGTGACTGAACTCAATCTCCAACCACTGTCCCCTCCCCAGAGGTCAGGCTGGTATCATCTGTTTCAAGCCTCTAATAACATGGTTGGCCTTTCCAGCAAGGACAGTCCCCATCCTGAAACTATCAAGGCACTCATCATGAATCACCTCATTAATGTAAACACAGGCTTGGTCTTAGGGACCCACCATGAATAATAAGACATTCCTATCAATTGGGAAGTTACAAAGGCTTAGAAGTTCCCCACCCCAAGAGCCAGAGACAAAGATCAGACAAATTCTTTATTATATAACAACATCCAAAACTCTATCAATGTTATCTACCATGTCAATAGACTAACAAGAAAGTCTATATGATTATTTCAATGTAGAACAAGTATTTGAAAAAAATCAATATTTATTAATGATTAAAATAAACTTTCTGCAAATAAGGAAAAATATTATCAACCTGATAAAGGGCATTTAGGAAAATCCTATAGTATTGTATTAGCTTATCTAATGGTGAAAGACTGAAAGACTGAATGAATATATTCCTCAAAAGGCCAGAAACAAAGCAAGTATGATAATTCTCATTATTAGTAGTCATTATTGTATTGAAGATCTTATAATGTGCCCTAAGATAAGATTTAAAAAAAAAGATACTGAGACCCTCGCTGGTTTGTCTCAGTGGATAGAGCATCCGCCTGCGGACCAAAGGGTCCTGGGTTTGATTTAAGGGCATGTACTTTGGTTGCAGGCTCCTTCCTGTCTGGGGCCCTGGTCAGGGCTCGTACAGGAGGCAACCAATCAATGTGTTTCTCTCACATCAATGTTTCTCTCTGTCTTTCCCTCTCTCTTCTCCACTCTCTCTAAAAATCAATGGAAAAATATCCTCATATGAGGATTAACAAACAAAAAGAAGATATTCAGATTTTAGAATAAGTAAACTCTCTTTATTTCTTCATTTGCAGATGACATGATTATCTAGTATACCTCCCCCTATCTATTGTAAAGCTACTAGAACTAATAAGTGAGTATACAAAATGTACAAAAATAGTTTTTCTAGCCTTAGCCAGCGTTGATCAGTTGGTTGGAGCATCGTCCCATATATCAAAAAGGTGGCAGGTTTGATTCCAGGGCATATACTCAGGTTGCTGGTTCTAACCCTGGTTTTGGGGGGGGGGGGGTGACTCTCTCTTTCTTTCTCTGTCTCTCTCTTTCTTCCTCTCTCTTCACTCTCCCCCTTCCTCTCTCTAAAATCAATTTTAAAAAATTTTAATAGTTTTTCTGTATACCAGCAATGAATATTTAGAAAGTGAAATTTTTAAAAAATATGATTTTAAAGGCATCAAAAAGCATGAGCACTTAGATGAATTTAACAAAATATGGCAATATCTATGCACTAAATATTTTTAAATGTTGCTAAATATTTTTAAAAGATGTTAATAAGTGGAGATGTGCCGAAACCGGTTTGGCTCAGTGGATAGAGCGTCGGCCTGGGGACTCAAGGGTCCCAGGTTCGATTCCGGTCAAGGGCATGTACCTTGGTTGCGGGCACATCCCCAGTAGGGGGTGTGCAAGAGGCAGCTGATCGATGTTTCTCTCTCATCGATGTTTCTAACTCTCTATCCCTCTCTCTTCCTCTCTGCCAAAAATCAATAAAAATATATATTTTTTTAAAAAGTGGAGATGTGTGCCATATTCGTAAATCAGAAAAATTAATATTTAAGCTGTCAATTCTCCCCAAACTAATCAATAGATGCACATAAATCCCAATAAACATCCCAATAAGCACTTTTTGTAGAACTCAAAAAGTTGATCATAAAACATATGTGAAAATGCAAGCAACCCAGAATAACCAAAACAATTTTGAAAAAATAACAAAGTTGGAAGACTTAAACTACCTGACTGGAAGACTTACTATTATAAAGCTACAGAATTCAGACAGGGCTGTTTTGGTAAAAAAATAACATGTAAATCGATGGAACAGAACAAAATCAGAAATGGATTCAAACATAATTGGTTAATTGATTTTTAACAAAGGAGCCAAGGAAAGTCAACGGAGAAAGGTATTATCCTTTCGACCAAATGGTGCTGGCACAATTGGATATGCACATATTAAGAAATGAACCTCAACCCTTACCTCACCAGTCACAAAAATTAACTCAGAATAGATCATAAAATTAAATGTAAGAGCTAAAACCTAATTCTAAAAGACAATATATATGGAAATCTTTGTGACCTTGAGTTAGGGGAAAATGGATGACTATAGATACCGAAAGGAGAAACTATAAAGAATTTTCAAATAGGGACTCACCAAAATTCAACTTCTTTGCTCCTCAAAAGATACTGTAATGAAAATGAAAAGGAAAGTTACACACTGGGATAATATATCTGATAAAGGGCTTGGACCCAACATAAATAAATAACCCATTCAACTCCGTAACAAAAGAGTACACAACTACATTAAAAAAAAAAAAAAAGAAATATCCGAACAGATTCTTCACCAAAACATAATATACAGATGGCAAAATAAGCCTGGGAAAGATAATCAGTATCATTAGTCACTAGATAAATACAAATGAAACCACAGTGAGATATTTCTCCATGCCTATTTAGAATGACTAAAATTTAGCATGACTTCAGCAAGTTTTGTTCTCACACTGCTGCAGAAAATGAAAATTTCCACTCTGGATTTTTGTATGCAGTTACAATTTAACTCTGCCTTTCCATTCCTAGATATTTACCCAACCGAAAGAAAAACCTATGTCCACACAAAGACTTGTACAGGAATGTTAAGAGCTTTGTAACAATAGGCAAAACTGGAAAGCTAAATGTCACTCAACTGGTAAGCGGATAAACAAATAGTTATATAACCATAAAAATGGATCAGGAACAAACCAATGACACCCAACAACGTGGATGAATCTCAAAAGGTCTGTGCGATGTGAAGAAGCCAGACATGAAGACTACACACTGTGTGATTCCAGATGACTTTGAAATTGCTCAGTCGTTTCAAGGGACCAGGGATGGGAGAGCAGAGATTGACTACAAAGCGTCACAAGGGATTTATTGAGATAAAGAAAATATTTTGATCTTGATTGTAGACATTTTTCAAAATTCATTGAACTGTATACTTAAATTTGATGACTATTGTATGTAAATTATACCTCATAAAGCTGATTTTAAAAAACAAACACGTATAAGTTTGTCAGTGAAAAGTCGAGACAGAGGTCCACTTCATGTTAATAGTGATTATTTCTGTGGTTTGGCAATAGGTGTGCTTTTTGTCTCCTCACTGCCATTCGTTTAATGATTCATATATTCAGAATCTATTTACTAATTTGTCCTAGAAATTCTACAAATCACTGGAGATACAATGGGTGGCGAGTAAGACATAGTTCCTGGTATCAGGGACTCAAACTGCCTGTTTCTTCTCTGAGTGTCCTCATCTCTCTCCAATTAACATGTTTTATTTTTGTCACAGGAAGTAGAAAAAAATCTTTGTAACTTCACGGATCATAGTGTCGTTTAATCCTCTTTTCATGTAAGTTTGCTTCTTTACTGTGCAACTTTCATAACCATTGGCATATGTTCAGTATACAGAATGTATTGTATAGGTCAACTGTTGTCACCATGAAAAATAAGAAAAAATGAGAATCTGACTGCTTCCCAATATGTTAGAGGAAACACATGACACACTTCACATTTTACACAAAATGAATCAATATTGGCATTTTAAATAGCTACAATGTTTATACAAGTAAATACCCTATTTAAGTAATCTATACAAGTGAAAAGGAGGAGAAAAATGTACTGGCAGCTCAGGATGGAATGTGCTATTATATGAGGGTGCATGTTTTAATAATCTAGTCATTATAAACTTCCTATAAAATCACAGGCTACTTCAGCTGGATAAAACCTTACCAATCATCTACTGCAGTATTCAAATTTTACAGACTCATAAAGACCCTAGAGGAAGAAATGGCCCTTTGAAGACCACACTGGTCAATATTCGAGGAGTTAGAAATAGAATCCACGTGTCTCAATGACTCAAAACCCAGATTACACAGATGGCTAGTACTTTGGAACTTATAATTTACCAAGTTTTTAAATTATATGGCATATGTTCTGCCTTTTCTAACCACCAATGCAATGTCCCTGACAGACATTATTAATCAACCACCACACTTTCTGGCTCAACTCTGATACAACCTCAGAATCCTTCCTAATAGATGTCCCCACAGTTACTACTAATAGGTCAGAGTAAACACTTGGGTTGAAACCCATGTGAAACACACACACACACAACCTTTTGTATGTATAGCAACCCTTCAATCTTCCCAAACAAGTCTTTACTTCCCTGTCTGTGTCCCACAGTGTTCAGCTGGACAATGCACATGATAACCTCCATTTCAGCTTTACTTGAAGAATAAATGAGACAACAGATGGAAAAGAAGAATCGTAAATTTTCTCTATTTCTTGATCTCCATCTCCTTGTCTCCCCCCAAAGTTTATGTGGCTGTAGAGTAGTACAAGCTCATTTCTTCTACCAAAAATCAGCTTGTACCTTAATTTACTAGTAGAACTAAGGTGTAGTGAAAGGGATTTATGTTGAGATCTTTAGTTCCCTTCCCATCATATATAGTTGAAAGAAATTAGCTATAAATATGGGCACTGAGTAAGATGCTCCCAAAGAGAATAATGTCGAGGCCTTGGGTGGAGAAGTTAGTGATTTGAAATCCTCCTGCCCTATTCCCTCTGACCCGCTGAGCAGTGAATTTCTTCAGCCACGAACTGGAGGAGACAAGGGTACAGTTGCTATTCTTTAAAGTTCTTTTCAGCATGAAAGACAGATTTAGAAATTACTCTTGAGCCCTAAGCACTACATTTGCAATAAGTAAAGACCCCTGTGAGTAACCCCAAACTCTCTGTTTTGCAAGAGCGATGCATCTGAGGAGAACAGCCTCCTGGGGCTTCCACTCTACATTCAATTTTATGGCTAAACTTGCTCTCCGATGAAGAGGACTAACCACTCACTACACAATCAAACAACTCAACAACAACAAAGCACATAGTGAAGAGTTGCAGGAGAAGCAAAAGAGGAAAACATACCATTTTTCAGATGGACAGAGCAGGTACACTTGAGAAGATCCTATTTGTTGAGCCCAGACCTGGGAGATTTGAAGGAGCCAGCAGCAGAAGGAGTGACAGAAGCAAGAAGAGGGCCTGGGGGCAGAAAGGAGCTCACTCCAGACAAAAACCCACTGTGCACCCGGCCGGCATGGCTCAGTGGTTGAGTGTGGACCTATGAACCAGGAGATCACGGTTCGATTCCAGTCAGGGCACATGCCCAAGTTGCGGGCTTAATCCCGGGTAGGGGACGTGCAGGAGGCAGCCGATCAATCATTCTCTCTCATCACTGATGTTTCTATCTCTCTCTCCCTCTCCCTTCCTCTCTGAAATCAATACAAATATTGATTTAAAAGTCCCACTCTGGATAGAGGTAGAGAGTACAGGTACCTAAGGTGGTAGTTGGGGCCGTGTGGGTGAGAGATATCCATAGGTTGGGAGTATGTAAGTAGGTCTTCACACAAGATGGTAGGTGTTTGGGTTGTGGTTTTCTAAATTGTCCCAGGCAGCCTTGGCACAGCCTGTAAAAGCAACATGGACTCCTCAGCCCTGGAGAGAAGGAAGAGGAGAAGGGAGCTTTTAATAAGATGCAAATGCTCGGTTTGTCTGCAAGACTGCAGGGAGAGTACAAGCGCCTCTCCCGGCACTGCAGGTTTAAACCCAACAGATCTGCGTGGGCTCCCAATAATCCCATGGAAATGCAGACACATAAATAAACGCCATTCCCTTTCTTTTAACGAGGCAGTGCTACCTTGAGCAAAAGGCTTGGCTTGGCTCAGAGACAATTAATTGTAGCTGCTCGGGGGACAGGGCATGTTGTGAGCGAATTAATGTGCTTCAATAGCACTGTGCGTCTGACTTTTCATGTTGTCTAAATTTGTAACCTGGAAGACTGCATTTCCATAAGTTTTGAAATGCAATGTGTTCTGGGGCGCTCGGAACTCGATCAGGATGAAAAGAGCTTTAGAAAGTAAGATGTTATTATTGTATTTGCCTTCACAAGAGAAAACAGTCAAAGGAACACAAACAGAGAAGAAGGAGAAGAAGAAAGATGCCATATAGATTAGCACTCCCACACACCCTGCAATCTGCGGGAAAGAAAGAAAAGAGAAAGAGAGCCAGGAAACCTAGTATAAGAATAAACCTGATCAAAGACTGAGCACTATAATCAGGCCTCTGTGGGGTGAAAATTTTACCTTTTGAACCCCAAAAAGAAAATTATACTACCTAGAGGAAGAAAAAGAGTTATTAACAAATCAGTTATCTGATGCTTAAATAATATACCTGCTAAAATGAGCCTTCTAAGAAAACCTGCAGCAGGGGCAATTAGTTCAGCTTTTCGGCAAGAACCTCATCTCCCTTCCCATTAGTTAAAAAAAAAAAAAATGGGCACAAACTATTAACACATAATGCCAACTATGTGATAAAATAGGTATTTTAAAGGAGTAAACTTGGTAGGCTGGTCTTTCAATCTGACTGCTCTTCAAATGGAGGTGAATTTGGAATTTTCATTAAGGATTCTGAGCAGAGCCCTGGTCTGGAAATTGGCAAGGCTGGGCTCCAGACCTGGCTCTGGGGTTTACTGCTTGGGAGACACAAGGCAAGCCATTTAACCTCTCTCGGCATCCGTTCTGCCATTTCTACAGAGGGGACAGTAATATCTGTCCAGCTTGTCTCATCAGTGGTCGTGATGAGCAAATAAACCACCACAGGTTCAAGTTCAACATACATATAATGACTATTTTACAAGGAAATAAATGTAAAAACAAGGTAAAATGCTACACCTGTGTTGTGCAAGATGGGAGCCGCTGGCTACATTTGGTTATTGAGAGCTGGAAATGTTGCCAGTGTGACGAGGAATTCAATTTTTAATTTTATATAATTTAAATTTAAACTCAAGAGCTGATACTCAAAAATTGTTAATGAAACAATTTTAAGTATGGTTAGAAATCTCAGGTTTATGAATCCACTTTTTCAACTGTATAAATCTTATGAAATCTAAATCTGGGTCAAGTTTTTTAATTTAGAGTCTGCACTGAGATATGCTTTAAGTATAAAATATACATTGGATTTTGAAAATTTAATGTAAAAAGGAAAACCATTTTATTAATAGTTTCATATTGATTATATGTTGAAATGAGAATATTTTGAATAAAATATATTTCACCTGTTCTTTTTTTAATGAGGTTACTATAAAATTTAAAAGGACCATAGGACCTCACTTATATGTAGGACCTAGTGAACAAAATAAACTGACGAACACAACAGAACCAGAGGAATGGCTACAGGGAACAGACTGGCAGCTGTCAGATGGGAGGAAGGAGGGGGCCTGGGTGAAAGAGGTGAAGGGATTAGCCAAAGAACATACATGCACAACCCATAGACACAGACAAGAGTGTGGTGATGGCCAGAGGGAAGGGGGGCCAGGGTAGCAGGCACTGGGGAGTGGTGGGCAAAGGGGGGATGGGGACACCTGTAATAGTGTCAATAATAAAAACAAAGTTAAAAAACAAAAGACCAGGGTGTCATGCTTTCACTTGTATTGGACAGCGCCAGGTGAGGGTGTGAAATGGGGTCCCATGTGAACCACATCAAAATGCAAATGTTTCCGCAGCTCCAAGCTGTGCACCATCTCCACTTCGTGAAAGGCTGGGGAGGGTTAAGCACTTGTCAGAAACTCAAGCAGCCACGGATGTACAGCTGGGATCTGAACCTATGACTCGGAAGGCCCTGTTTTCTTAAAGCACCAGACAGAGGCATGGAGTTCACCGCCGGCTGCTCAACTGAAGGAGAAAATGTGATAGGGTTTTGGTCCAGAGCCAGCAGGTCCGAGCACCCAGCCAGTGATGCCACCGAAATCCTGTGGGACCTGCTCCGAGCTGAGGCTCGGTCTCCTCACTGTCCAGGGAGGGCAGGGCCCTAAAAAAAATGTTTTAAGAGTGAAACCGGTGTCCCTGGTAGAGGCACAATCAGTTTGAGGAAATACACTGAGACTTACAGTTACATATAAATATTAACTATATTTTCATTACAGTAAAATAGCTATATATTTTTTATATGGCGAATATATGTGATGTGCACATTGTGCTTATTTTCAGAGATATTACTGCTTTATTTCAGAAATAAATTCATGTAACTTTAGCAAGCAGAAAGATTTAGGGAAAAGGAATCACTGTGAGTGTAACAATAGCGATGACAAAGAATTTGGGAGCCCAGGGGTGTGGCTAAGTTGTTGAGGGTCGACCTCTGAACCAGGAGGTCAGGGTTAGATTCTCAGTCAGCACACATGCCCAGGTTATGGGTTCGATCTCCAGTGTGGGGCCTGCAGAAGGCAGCCGATCAATGATTCTCTCTCATCATTGATGTTTCTATTTCTCACTCCCTCTTCATTCCTCTCTGAAGTCAATAAAAGAAAATAAAAAAGAAAGAAAAAGACTGTGTAACATGCAAACACCTGAGTTTGGGAAGCTGCTTTAGAAGACTCTCAAGGCCCCTCTGAGTTCAGATTGTGGCGATGCGTTGTCTGATTTTGGAGAGATGACCTCCCCTGGAACGCAGTCCTGCTGGGAGGTAAGGTGGAAAGCGCTGAGGGCAGGTGGAGAGGTGGGAGCCCAGCTCCTCAAAGCAGAGCAGGGAGAGTGCTCCCGGCTGCACAGGGAGGAGCTGGGAAGGGGTCACAGGCATTGCCCTTGGCTGGGCCCTGAGGACGGGGAGAAGGGAGAGGCCTAATGTGGAAGGGGTAGGGGATTTCAGAGGGAAGCTTTCCCAGCCCGACCCCCCGTGGATGAAGAGTGAGGGTTGGAGTCCAGTGAGGAGCTCCAGGCACATCCCAAAGCATATGTTTGTTTAAAAGGAACAGGGTAGCAGGCGCTGGTCTTCTGCTATGTAAATGGCATCCAGCATCCCGACTGCAGGCAAATTCAGATCCTGACACAAAGAGTTCCAACTGTGCCCACTGGACACCTATTCACAGAGAAATTTAAACAGTAATCACCGCCTCAGCATCCGCACCCCACCAGAGCCTCTTTGATGCGATTGTTATGCACTCTTCCAGGTCCTGAATATAAATCAATTTTCATGACAGCAGGGTACAGAGAGAAGAGCCCCAGGCAGGAGGCAGGAGCCCCAGGTCCTCTACTCTGCTCTCTTGCCAATTAGTGAGGTGACCTTGCCCTCGGCACACTCTCAATGGACACCTGGTATATGCCAGGGGTTGTGCCAAGCACTGGGGAACCACGGTCAAGGGTTGGTTGGGCCTGCTCCTCGCACGTGCTGCCTGGTCCTGGAGAAGGCAAGTAACTGAATTACTACAAGCTCACTGCCATTCTCTGGCCTTGTTTTCCCTTCTCTGACACTAGTGAACTGTATTAGGGGAGCTACAAGACGCTCTTCCAACCTACTTCTTCATTCACAAATACTTGCCTAAGTTCCTACCAGGTGTCAGGCACTGTTCTAAGCCCTGGAGCGGAACTGTCTGATAGGGGAGCCCCCACCGCATGTGGCTTTGGTGCACTGAAATGAAGCTGCCCTAAACTGACCTGCGCAGTAAGCACAAAATGCACTGGATTTCAAAATCCCAATATGAAATAAGGAAGGCAAAGTTTCTCGTTAACACTGTTTTCTATTGGTTGCATGTTGAAATGACATGTTGGATATAGTTATTCAAATAAAATGTATTATTAAAATTATATTCAGCCAACCTGGCTGGCGTGGCACAGTGGATGAGCATCCACCTATGGATCAGGAGATCACAGTTCCATTCCCGGTTGGGGCACATGCCCAGGTTTCAGGCTCAATCCCCAGCAGGGGGCATGCAGGAGGCAGCCGATCCAAGAGTCTCTCTCATAATGATGTTTCTATCTCTCTCCCTCGCCCTTCCTCTCTGAAATCAATAAAAATATATATTTTAAAAATTTGCCCTAACTGGTTTGGCTCAGTGGATAGAGCGTCAGCCTGCGGACTCAAGGGTCCCAGGTTCGATTCCGGTCAAGGGCATGTGCCTTGGTTTCGGGCACATCCCCAGTGGGGGGGGGGGTGCAGGAGGCAGCTGATCAATGTTTCTCTCTCATCGATATTTCTAACTCTCGATCCCTCTCCCTTCCTCTCTGTAAAAAAATCAATAAAATACTTTTTTCACCTGTTCCTTTTTACTTTTGTCAACTGGGTAGCAGATGCAACTCTCATTATCTTCCCATTGGATAGAGGTGCTATAGAGAGAGACAGAGAAGTAAACAAAACAGGAAGCCCTTCAAGGACTAAAGCCCACATAACAAGATGAGAGGGGACCACAACTCCACATGCACTCACAGATTCCTACAGAATTTAAACCTGCTGAGGGGCAGAGTCATGCTTTGCTCATTTTGGTTTCTCTGTTCGGTTGAGAAACACTGAAGTCATCTTTGCGTGGGTCTTACGTCAACAACATTGCATTGGGGGCCATGAAGGCAGGTGGGAGGCCCGAAATCGGACTCTCTTTCCTGCTCTGCCATAGCCTTTGCAGCCTTGACCAAGTCACCGCACCTCTGGGCGAGGTTCCCCATTCCGTATAATAAGAGATCAAACGCAATGATGTCTAAAGCCCTTCCCAGGCCTGGAGTTTTATGAAACTGAAATGATGCAGCCCGGGCACAAACTGTCCCATCAAATGTCAGCCTCAAACAACTTCTGATTTATTAGGAGTCATCAGACAACATTACAAACCCCTCTCCTGCCCAGAAGGGTGTTTATGGAAAATTAGAATTAATGAGGAGTCCTCTAAATATACTTTGTCAAACGTTAAAATAGGAACCCGCCGAGAAAGGGGCGGAGGCCCTTCAAGTGGAGGCACGGGCTGTGCTGCCACCAAAGGGCCTGGAGACTGAAATTCCTCGGGAGATTATCCCGGAGAAGGTCCCTCGGGGACCAGGGGCGGAAACAGAGGGAGACTTGCAGAGACCAGCTTGGGGCATGCGCTGTAACCAAAATAGGGATTTGGCAAACCAGGTGGCAGCCCGCAAGGCGTGGCAGTGTCAGGATTCCGGGGCGGGGCCTATCCCGGGCACCCAGGGCCTTCCAACCAGCAGCCTCATGTTCATGAAAAGCCCCAGGTTGTTTTTTTCTTGTTTTTTTTTACATGATCTACCAATGAAGTTAAACGTACAGTCATCCCTGTGTGTGGATGTGGAGAAAAAGGAACCCTCATGCACTGCTGGTGGGAATGCAGACTGGTGCAGCCACTGTGGAGAACAGTACAGAGTTTCCTCAAAAAATTAAAAATGGCACTCCCATTTGACCCAGCAATCCCACTTCTAGGAATATATTCCAAGAAATCAGAAACACGAATCAGAAAGGATATATGCACCCCTATGTTCATAGCAGCACAATTCACCATAGCTAAGATTGGGAAACAGCCTAAGTGCTCATCAGCAGACGAATGGATTAAAACACTGTGGTGCATCTACACAATGGAATACTACGCTGCTGTAAAAAGGAAGGAACTCCTACCATTTGCAACAGCATGGATGGACCTGGAGAGCATTATGCTAAGTGAAATAAGCCAGTCAGAGAACGATAAATACCACATGATCTCACTCATTTGTGGAATATAGTGAACAACATAAACCAATGAACAAAAGTAGATTCAGAGACAGAGAAATATCGAACAGACTGTCAAACCTCTGAGGGAAGGCAGGGGAGGAGGATGGAGTAAGCGATCAACCAAAGAACTTGTATGCATGCATATAAACATTACCAATGGACAGAGACACTAGAGGGGTAAGGGCATGTGCTGAGGGGTGGGACTGGCCGGGGAGAAGTCACTGGAGGGAAAAAAATAATATTGTAATAGCTATGTACAGGCCCGGGGCGGGGGGTGGTACTTGACATATCAGGGGGACCACTCTGTAAAATATATGATTGTCTAACCACAAAAAATTAAAAATAAATAAATAATCAAGAAAAAATATTTAAAAAAATAAACATACAGTCATCCCTGTGTGTGTCATCTGCGTGTGAATGTATGCGTGTGAACACCGTTTGGGCATTTATCCACTCGGCATATGGCCTTGGCGGCCCCATCCTTCAGACGTGGTTGTCATATTTGGAGGTTATTTGGCCACCTCTCCAGGAACCCCTGTGTGTTTCCTTCCTGGAGGACAGAGGTATTCAAATGCAAATACCACTGAAGGAGAAACCTGCTCTGCCATGGTGAATGACATTCACTCTAGGCTACAAGGGAGAGATTGATTAGCAATGAGGATCAATAAACCTGGGTTGCTGTGTGGCCTTAACTAAACACCTATCTCTGAGCCTTGTTTTAATCACTTGCAAAATAAGAATGGACTAAATCTAAATTCCCCTTCAGTGTTAATATTCCTGTAGTGTACTGAACCTTGAATACACATTAGAATCACCTGGGGTGAAGTGTGTAAATCAGAACCAACTAGGGTTAGGTCATCAATTCCTCCATGATTTGATGATTTCAAAATTAGGAAACCCTGCTCAAGGTGATCCAGCACTTTCTGATGAACTAGTTGGCTAATATTCCTAGCCAAGTGGTCCTTCTAAGAAGGGGAACAGTGGAGACAGGTCTCAGGGTAGGAGGGTGCCCCTCATATTAAAAGATCAATGAGAAAATAAGCCAAGGGGAGTCCAGAGCAGTGCAGTCCAGTAAAAATATAATGGGAGCCACACATGTAACCTAAAATGTCCTAGTACCCACTTTTAGAAAAGTAAAAAGAAGCAGGGAGAATCCATCTTAATCATCATTATTTCCATCAATAGATCCAAAATAGGTAAGCGTGTAATTAATATGTCACTAAATTTTTTGTAGTCACATTCAAAAAGTAAAAGCAAGTGAACTTCATCTTAATGACATATTTTATTTAACCCAACATATCAACATATCATTTCAACAGGCAAACAATAAAAAATGACTCATGATGACTTTACATTACTTTTTTCTATCGATGTGTAGAGGTTACATCTCAGTTTGAAGCAGCCACATGTCAGTGGCTCTGTAGCCACATGTGGCGAGTGGCCCTTAAGTTAGAAGAGATCTAGGCCTTCTTACTCCTGTTAAATCAGAACCTGCGCTCCTCGGTGATTCCTTTTACATGAAAACCTGAGAAAGTGCTGTTCTTTCCCGGAGCTACCACCAACCCCACCTGTGTCAGCACAGGAGCCTGCGTCCCGTAACCCCTGAGGATCTAGCCACTGCCTACTTCGCTAGACAATTTGCTTGCAGTTTCCCCTCCCAGACACAATGAGCTGCTCTTGGTGACTCAAGGCAGCACGTCCCTTACATCGTTAAGCATTTACACATGTTACTTCTTCGAGGAAATTCTCCGTCTCCTCTCCCTCCCTCCTCATGGCTGATTCCCAGTTGAATTTCGGCTTTGATGTCATTTTCTTAGGAAGATGTCTATAACCCACCCCTCACATCCCCTCCGTTCTTCCAGCCCTTGGATGTCTCTGCTCCTCCACTTTCTGTTACGATTTAGCAATGGCCTTGTCTTTCGTTCTAGACACAGCTTCCTATCTAGTGACAGGGGTGGCACCCTGGAGACAGGGATGGCATCGATCTACTCAATGCTCCCTCCCAAGCATCTAGCACAGATCTGGCACACAGTAGGTGGCCATAATGGAGGGGTGGGGTTCAATACCTTTTGTTGGAAGAGAGGGAGAGAAGGAAGGCAAGAAGGCAAGAAGGCAAGACAGAAGGTAGATTCCTCCTAATCTGAAACTGAAATCGTATTTTCTGTTTAGAAAATTCTCAATATAACACTGAATGTTTGGGCCAGAGGGAGGGGAAGAAAAGGGAACCGACATGGATTCAAGGCTACTGTGGCACGTGCTTTACCCACCACCACTGCCTGGGGCCCACACGGGGTCTGGACAGTCGCTTCCTCTCTCCTGGCCCCAGCCCCTCAGTGTGAAAAAGGGAGGAGGATGCCAACATCAGGTGGAAAGCTCAGTGGAAAGGTGCATCTGCAGGGCTCTGTAAACTGTAAAGTGCCGTGAGAGGGAAGGCATTGTGCTGGGTTCCCTGACATTGCAACCCCTCTCCCGCTCCTCTCCAGGCTCAGAGCTTCATTTTCCACTTGAGTTTAGAAGTCAAATATTTAGCTGTGCTAATGGGGTATTGGATCTTTTCATTATGGCCCCACCACTCGGAGCGTGCAGCTTTGCCGAGATAATAAAGGATGTTAGACCTGGTCTCGCAGCTGCTTAATGCAGAAATGCTACGGGAACACACCTGGGGTGCGGCTTCGAATGGATCGGTGGTGAAGTCAGCCATGTCCCCAGCAGAGATAAAAGCATTAATATCCTATTTCACCCTCAGCCCACACTGGCATGATGTTGATTAAAACTGTTTCTGAAGTTTGCCTTCTTTTTTTTTTTTTTTTTGTAAAGAAAATTTGTAAAGCTGTGTGTGTGAGAGTGAAAGACACACACACACACACAGAGAGAGAGAGAGAGAGAGAGAGAGAGAGAGAGAGAGAGAGAGAGGACAGAGTGGGGAGGGAGGGGGGAGAGAGAGAGAGGACAGTGGGGGGAGAGAGAGAGAGATTTTTATAGGAGTTGGATTTGATGCCTCTGCTTGAAGTCTGGTTCCAGATCTAGTTTTAAGGGCACACATTTTCACAGTCCCATGGCTTGAATGGGGTCACAGGGAGTTTTTGTTCGTGTGCTGGGCCTCGCGCCCCCAGCCCTGCCCGCTGCTCCTCTGTGCTGGCCCATGTGTTCATGTGCCTGTGCAGCCTGTTGTTTCGAGCCTGTTTCATGTGACATGAAAGAGAAAGCCTCTTCTGTGGAGTCGGTGTGTCTCATGAGAAGAGGTACAGGTGAGCGGGAGCACGCCAGCTCCCTGTGCAGGCGCACACACGCATGTGTAGATGCCCGTGTGCCTGTGGGCGTTGGGATGGTGGGGGGAGATTGCTAAGAGGACTTACCTGATGAGGGAGAGGTGAACTGTACATCAGGTGGAAGGAGGTGGGTGCGTGCAAGGTGTCGCTTGATATTGCTTCATAACCTAAGGGTCCTGTATACAGAAGAACAGGCATGACCACTGAGAGGAAGGTCTGTGTGAACATGGTTTGTTCACAGATTGATGCAAGGGTGTGTATGTCTATCAACTACAAGTCGGTCAATGTGTATGTGGTCCCATGCAGGACATGCGGCTATGACTATAAGAGCCAAGGTCTCCATCAGGGGAAGCCACCATCTGTGCATGGTAAGGTTCCTCAACCATGGCATCACTGGCATTTTGGGCCGGATAATTCTTCCTTGGGAGGGGCCTGTCCTGGGCATTATAGGGCATGTGATGTGGCGATGTCTCTAACTAGACACACCACCTGTGACAACCAATACTGTCTCCACATGCTGCCCAGTGCCCCTTGGGAGCGAAATCACCATATTGACAATCACTGGAGAATGAAAGATACTTTAAAAAATCACAAAATTGACTATATAAGCAAGTGCATGTTGTGAAGGAGTAGGGCAGGGAGCTGTGAGGGTTTACCTTTGGGGTAAGCTGGCCAGAATGCAGGGCTGAAGGGTTAGGAAAGGCCTCTGGGGTGGAAGAGATGGCTGTGTGGGCATGAAAGGTGAGTTTGACTCAGCTGGGCGAAGTGAGCAGGAACAGATGCTCCAGAGCGGAGGTACAGGAAGTGAAGAGAGGCCCCGAGAAGAAGGAGGGAGCACTCCACTCAGCCCAAACCAAAGATACTAGGAGAGCCTTGCTGGCAGGGAGTGAGTGGGAGAGGGGAGGGGGGGAGGGGGAGGGGGAAAGGGGAGAGGGGACAGGCGAGAGGGGAGTGGGAAGTGGGAGGCTGGAGAGATGAGGCTGGCTGTTTGGGTGGGACCCAAGCCCCCTCACCAGAATGTGGGAGCAGGCAGAGGTCAGCAAAGTGGGCACTGGACGGGGACCCACAAGGGTCATTCCCATCCTGAGAGGCACTGTCTCTGAAGGAATCCTGTGTTTACAATGATGAAAGTGAGGATGATGTCTAGGTACCTGCCTACACCAGAGGCTTTGCTTAATGAAGAGAACTTGAGGCAGCCTGGCGTCAGCCCCATTTGTCTACGAGATCCTCTCAAGAGGGCAGGTGGTTTATCTGTATGGAGAGTGAGAATCGGGCTTTTCAGGAGAGTGTTTCCACTTACCTTGGAATAGATACACCTGGATCCCAGCTATTTCTCAGGCTCACCTCAAAACTGCACAAAACCTCCTTCATCTATGTGTGCACACGCACACACTTACTCCCTCACGCAAACCACTTCACCTACTTATAATTAACCAATAAATAATGGGCAGCATATGAATGGCCTTTTCAAATACATCAAGGCCTTTCACAATTGACATTTCCAAGGCTCATTCTTCAACTTCCAGAAAAGGAAACGAAAGCTCTGAGAAGTGGCAGGACGGCCCCACAACACACATTCAGGCCGTGGCAGAGTGGGGATTTGATCGGGTCTGGCTGGCCTCAAGCCACCTGCTCACAGGCCTTGCCTCCCCGGGAAGCGGTGCACATGCACCATCTCGGATCAAGTCAGTCCTTCTTTATACACTCAGCAGCTCCACAGAACTTTGCCAGGGTTCCTGCCGCCAGGTGTCCACCCCTGATCCAGGCCCTGTACTATCCCAAACCGGGTATTCACATCCCCCCTGCCAGTCAGCCCACAGCGCTCAGGAAAGGCAGCCTTCCCAGGGGGCTCTCACAGTTTCTTTACAAACTCCCTTCTGCCCATCTCTGCTGTTCTCAGAGCAGCCATGTTCTCTTGCAACTTCAAGTGTTTGCATATGTTCTTCCCATCCCTAAGGATGTCCTGGCCCATTTTTGTCCTTTGCTTTAAGAACCTGTAATATGTTTAAAGACTTAGCTCATTTGTCACTTCCCTCAGAACTTTCCTTGACCAGCCATGCGACATGTACTCACACCTATCCTCCCCAGGTCTGTTCCATCAAGCTCCCTGCACCCTCGACTGTAACTGCGTATCTGCTGTTTCTCTTGCAAGTCTGGGAGGTCCTCCAGGGCATTGGTTTGATCTCTGTATCCTTAGCTCACAGTAGAAGCTCAAGAAATACTTTATTATTCTGCTCCTACACAGCCCTCTTAAAATGCTTTTGCTATCTTTAGGAGAGTGAACACCCAATAAACCTAATAGGCTAGTCACCTGTTGAAATCATTAGAGAGAGAATGGCATGGGGTGAGGTTGGAGCAGAGGGAGGAGTAATGGTGTGTGTGTGTGTGTTCATGTCTGTGTGTGTATATGAGTGTATATGAGTGAGTGTGTGTGTGTGCGTGTGTGTGTGCAGGGGAGGATGTTCATCTGTCAACAACTATCAACAGAGGCTCCTAGGGAGGGCCTATTGACATTTGTCTCTTTTGATCTGCCTACCCTCTAGAACTGGAAGGGTGTTGTCCAGTCCACCAATCCTGGCTCTAGGGAGAGTAAACCACTGGGGCTAATTAAAATCTGGAGACTTCCTTCAGGGATCCACAATGGGAAGTCCAGGGACTACTGGTTATCCCACCTTCAAGCTGGCAGACAATGCAGTAATGCCACCTTCCGAATTCTTGCTCAAGTGCTCCACTACTCACCGAATGAGTCTGTTTCTCTGTCTGCCTCCAACTAACAATTTCTGTCCTTCCAGTTTGAATTCTCCAAGAAGACTTTTGATAGATGCGACTCACCTTCCCAGGACAAGCTATTTCATGCTTCACTACCAGCCAATGAATTAACTCTTCTATGTCAGGTGATTACACCTAATGCAATGAGTGTCTGCCCCAAAGAAACAGGACTCTATAAGTGGGGAGTGTGTCTGAAGGGGAGGCTGGGCACAGGGGACACAATAACTGGTGTGCTCCTTAGCAGCCTGGTTAACCACATAGGATAAGGCAGGTTCCGTGGCCTAGGGCCTGGACAAGTCCCAATCACTGAGGTGAAGCCAATACGAGGACCAGAACCCACACTTTCAAGGGGATTCCTTCTACAGATAAAACAAAGTCATCAGCGGCTGGGGTAATATGCAATGGGCTCAACACAGTAGACTTTGAGTTTCCAATGTGAGAAAGTCAGCACCCAATGAGCATGTGACATTTGGTGTGTTTGTTATAAAACTCACCATGTTCTGACACTCTCTGAGCATCTAGAAAGCCTGGGTCATGTCCTACTCCTTATCTTCCAGGGCCAGGCATAGTGTCTAGCACAGAATTAATGATAAAAATAGTTTATTAAACTGAATTAAACTCCTTAATATCCACCTTCAAGTCTGCCTGCTCTCTCACCAGCTTGAAAGCAGGACTGTGCCATCCTCTTTATTTAGGTATCACCTTATTAGCCTGGCATGGGGCCTGACAAATAGTCGGTGTGCAATACACATGCCTCTCAGTTATTCCTAACACACAGAGACGCCTTCTACAGACACTGACAACCTCAGCTCTGGAGTCTGTTGCCTAGGCACAAATCCGGGTTCACCACTTACTGACCATTTGATCTTGAACAAGTTACTCTTTGTACCCAAGTCTCATATTTCAAATGGGAATGATGCCCATCTTATAGTGTTGTTGTGTGTATTAAATGAGTGAATACATGTGAGGTGTTTAGAACAGCACCTGGCATGGAATAGATGCACACTAAATTGTGTTAGGCTTGTTTTCCCTCACATTCAAATACATGCTACAAATAGTTCCAAATATACATGCACCAACCCAACAATTATTTTTACCTCCTGCTTTATTTACCTGGAATGGTTCCAAAGCCTTTCTTTGTTCCAAAATTCTCAGTCAATTGACAGCTTCCCAAGCAGAACCAAAGCCTATGACACTGTTCTCACAAGCTCAC
This sequence comes from Cnephaeus nilssonii, assembly GCF_951640355.1. Lineage (NCBI taxonomy): Eukaryota > Metazoa > Chordata > Mammalia > Chiroptera > Vespertilionidae > Cnephaeus > Cnephaeus nilssonii. The sequence goes on from NC_137085.1 coordinate 13,920,204, forward strand.
ACAGGCCTCTTGCTCATGGATACCCATCTAGGAAAAGGACGTTCTGTTTTCTTATTTTTTTACAGCTACTCCTGGATGTGGATTTTGTGTGGCCTCCGTGGACAATCTTCCAGAGGCTCCTGACACAATCTGCATTTGTATATTAGGTCTGGGTATTAAACCTAGTCCCCATGGCTACCCTATCCTAAAGGCGAAATCTTGTATGTCGGCCCGCCCTGGGGATAATAATAACACAAAGGAGGAAGAGAATGAGGATGAGGATGAAGAAGAACATATGCTGAGTTCTTACCATGTCCCAGCTCCCCTGCTAAAGGCTTGACAGGTATGAATAAGACACAGAGCCTCCTAAGTGATACTCACCACATGATCATGATTTGGTGAGGGTTTTGGCAAAGAGATGTGTCCACAGAAGGGGACCTTTTGTTCTACTGAGAGGGTCTGAGAAGACATCACAGGAGAGCTGGCACTGGATCTAGGCCTTGCAGGATGGTCCAGGTATATGATCATTCATCCATCCTACCTTTCATTAATTCAGCCAATATGTACCAAATCACTACTTGGGGTTAGGCATTTGGTTAAGCACTGGGCATAGAGAGAGAGCCAAACTTGATCTGTGTACCCACAAACATAGTGTAATGGGGGAGTACACAAGTGACTATTAAACACAACATTCAACGCTATAATTGCAGTCATTGATGCACATTCAAGGTGCAATTGAATCATTTGTGGAATGATGGAAACAGCACCTAAGTCCGCATGTGGGACTCAAAGAACGCTTTGTAGAAGAGGTAATAGTTGAGCTAAAATAATAATGAAAATAAGCCATTTACTGAGTATTTTCCATATACCAGGCATTGTTTTCCATACTTTCTGTGCTGAATTCCCACAACAACCCGGAAAGATGGTGAGCATTTGTTCTTCCATCCCTTTTGGGAGCTGACAGAGATAGTGAATAGCTTGTCAAGGTTGTGTGGTAGGATGGGACAGAAGCCAGCATTCAGTTTATCAAGACGCCAGTATCAAGTCTACTTGATGCCAAACTCCTGGCTGTTAGCTGCTCCCTGTATGGCCTGAATTTCTCTGAAATCAAGGAAAGATCCAAAGTAGAGGGATTTTAGGAGGAGGAACTTACACATACAAAGGCAGACAGATGTGGAAGAGCCAGCAGATTGGGGAACCCACCCATGCACATTGCTGGTGGAGCAGGCATTGGGTGGGAATGAGCTCTGATGGATGCAGGAGGTGAAGGGAGGTGCCACCATGAGGGCATTCGTTCTATGATGAGGAGTCTGAGTTTTATGCTATAGTCTAGTAGCAGGCAAGGGAGATTTTGAGCAAGGGTAATATAAAAGCTAGACCTGCCCTGGGAAAGATGGATTAGGACAGTCACTAGGGGCTTCGAACGTCAAGCTAAGGAGTGTTTGCAATTATGTGAAAAGGTATTGGCAAGAGTTAAAAGAAACCCTCTTTCGCCTTTTTCTCTCTGCCTGTCAATCTAACCCATTGAGATGGAAGGTTGTTGAGTTTATTTGATTTCAGGAAATGATATATTCTTTATGTGTGTTTTTTCTTTCTCTCACTATCTTCATTTTCCCCCTGGACTGCATATCATTGCATGCAGTGGCCTGCACATTTTCAGTTTTCGCCAAGAAATGTACTTTCGGGGTTGTTGGGCCTGTAAAACATGAAATTAACCAGTGTCATATCTTTCACACCCTCCTCCCTGCTCACCCAGGAGCCCAAATTAAATTTCACACTGAACAATCCAAGCAGCTGACATGCTCCACAGACACCCAGCACATGGCTTTGATGGCTGAAAGGTGGACGTCTCTGACACCACTCTCTTTTTGATGGCAAAATTTAGCTGATTTTGAACTTGGTCTCAAGCTGCTGTAAATTCCCCCCGGGCTAACAGAATCTGTCCCTGAGCACATGAATGTTTGCACAGAGGTGTACAGCTTACAAAGTAGCATCCATGCAAGTCTGTTGAGCAGGGAATATTACACACATCTCACAGGCTGGGGAACCAAGGCTCTGAGAGGTAACCAAGGCCACAGGGGTCTTTGGTCACATGCAAGTCCCTTATATCTATAATAATAAAAGCTTAATATGCTAATTAGACCGGACAACCTTCCAGATGAAGCCGGGGGTGGGGGGGGTGCGGGGGGAGTGCCGGGAAGGAGTAGGCCGAGGCAGAGGCCGCCGCAGTGGCAGGGGCCAAGCCCCTTACACAAATTCTGTGCATCGGGCCTCTAGTCTTCAGATAACAGGCATTTACAGATAGCAAGGAAAAACCTAGTAAAAGGCTGTCCCTTGGTAATTTCTCCAAAGTAGGAATTGCCACTTTTTTTCTCTCCCGCCCCCTTCATTGTAGGCCCCATCTTCTCTCCCAGTTCTACAAGAACCACATCATTATTATTCCCACAGCCCTTTCGATAGCTTTCTCTCTCACTGTGTCCAGATCCAGCTCAGCACATACCTACTAACCCTGACTCTACCAACTTCTACTCTCCATCCATCATGTTTTTCTCCAGAATACCCATCTGTCCAAGATTTCCCATCTTCCACCTCAGCTAAAACTGCCCATCCATGAAAATGGAGTTCTTGGTCCTCCCTGTAATTAATCTGTCCCCAACTGTGGTCCCATCCAACTGGAGTTCTCACAGTACATCTGTTACATGCCGTGGATTTCACTGGGCCACAGTGATGCCTGAGGCCGGGGCCTTGCCTAGTTCACATCGGGTTGTTACACAAAGCAATGTGGTGCACACAGTAGTCACCCGCGTATGTTTTACTAAATCAGGTTTCACCCATCAAATAGAAAATGTTACTGTGCTGCATCTTTCAGTGCTTTTGCTGGTGAGAGTATCTAAATTGGTTTTAGAGATTACCCTGGTGATAGACAGTTAATCTTGTGGATAAACCTAGAGAATGCATCTGATGGCTGCCAATGAGTAATACTTCTTCCGGGACGTGTTTACATTTCATGTTGCTTAGCAAGTCAGTTGACAATCTTTGGCAGCAGGGAGGGTCCCGGGGGAGAAAAAGAGAATAGTCACACTGCAAGGCATTTTTGAATATATCTAGTCCAAAATGTAATGTCTTCTACATGGTTCTCCCCCTGATAAATCCTCCCTTAGTTGTTGTTTAAACTCTTCCTGGAGCAAGGGGGTCATTATCTTACAAGGAGCCCCTCTTACAGTGGAATCTCATTGTGAGGCACACTTTCTTTATGACGCTTAAATTTGCATTTTTCCTTCCATGAATGGCCCTGGTCCTGCCCTCTGAACAAGCCTGGGTGTTCCTTCCATCACCAACACTTTCAAATATCCAAGGACAACTCTCATGCCTTCCTCATGCTTCACTTTCTTACTCCTCTTTCCACCCCGCCCCCCCCCCCCCCCCCTTACAGAAGTTAACACTGAGTTTCGGAGAGACAAAAAGACTGGCCCAAGATAACAGAAAGTTAGAGCCATAGCCACTATCTGGCTGACCTTTCCATTATACCATGAGGAATGCAATGGTTAGTCTTATGTGCCAACTTGGCTAGACTAAGTTATGCAATTAACACTAATGTAGGTGTTTCTATGAAAGTAATTTGTAGATGTGGTTAACATGGATAATCAGTGGGTTTTAAAGGAGATTATCCTCCATAATCTGGGGTGGCCCTATCTAATCAGGTAAAAGGCCTTAAGAGGAAAAGAAATCCTATTAACAGACTGCAGATCCTGCTCTAGAAGATCCACTCTACTGACCTGCCTATAGACAGACAGACAGACAGACAGAGACAGGCACACACACTACTGGCTCTGCTGCTGCTTTACTTGTCAGCTTCTGATTAATACAAGGACTTCATGCTTTACCCAAAGACTTGATTATAAGGGGGGTGGGGAGGATTTCAGACTCTAAGATAAGACTGAGAGCGGAGACATTTATGGAAAGGGAGCTTCTGAGCTCCTCTTGCTGCCGGCCATGTGACTAGGGCTGGTCCTGGCAGCGCTGCTGGGCTGCTGGGCTGCTGGCCTTCCTAGTGCATAACAGAGGCCCATGCATTCTCGAGGCATGTAGGGAGGGGAGCCATGTCTTCTTCCTTTGCCCCTGGAAGAGGAGCTACTCCGGCCCCTTTGCGAGCAGGCCCCTGGCTCCTCCTGCTGCTGCACCAGGCTCAGTGGGGAGGAGCCCACCTGACTGTGCTTCTCCCTGAGGCGGATGAGATCGATCAGATGCAGGTGACACGGGTTAGGCAAGCACCTGCTCTTCTGAGGCCTGGGGCTCTCTACTAATGGGGGAAGGAATTTGTGCAGCAGCCTGCTCTGGAAAGGTGACCTGAGAATTCCTTGCAGTGATGAAGACTTGGAATGCTTTTAAAACTGCCCCAGGGCACCACTGAGTACACAGAAGTAGCTGGGGATGGAGGTGGGGTAGGAGGGTTCAGCTCTTGGGATCAGCCTCCTTAGGTCTGAGAGGTGGTTGAGTGGCGGGATAATAGCATGCTGTGTGGCTGAGCTGCCCAACACCTAATTTTGGATTTCTTACTAGTTTGGTGACTTCTCTGAGACTCAGTTTCCTCATTTGTAAGACAGTACTTCTCCTGATAGGTTTCCATAAGGGTTATTTAGCAGTTGTTAACACATGTAATACATGTGACACATACAAATGTCCTAGCACATAAGCGCTCCATAAATGTTTGCTATAGTTACTGCTATTCATTTCGGCCTTAAGACATTGGACTGCAGTTCCGTTTGTTCTCAGTCATGGTTGGAAAGGTGCCTTAGCAGACAGATGAGTGAGGAAGCGCATAAACATTATCATCACCCAAGCCAGAGCATTTCCCTCTTTCTGACTTTGAACAAGTGATTTGACTGCTGCGTTAACTCATGTGAAAATGGGCATAAAAATACCCCGAATGGTGATGTAACATAATGTGCATGAGAACGGCACTAGGGTCAGGCTGCCAGGGTTCGAATCCCAGCTCAGTCACTTGATAGCAGTTGGCCTTACTAGCAGACAAGTTATTTAATCTCTCTTTGCAGTAGTTTCTTAATTGATAAACTGGAGACAACAATGGCACCTATCTCCCAGGGCTCTTATGGGGATGAAATGCATTAAATACAAATAAAAGCTTGGAACAGTGCCTGGCACTTAATCAGAACCTGGTAAGTGACACGGTGCTCTGAGTAAGGATTAAATGAGATAATGCTTTAAAGGGAGTTACCTGAGGTTCAGCCAGGTAACATGACTCCCCAAGGTGCTAGTTAGTCCCTAGCTGCGTTGCTCAAGAGCTTCATTATCTTATATCCATGGCTCCTTATTTATTTTTTAAAAATTAGTTAAGTATAACATGCACAGAAAAGTAGAGATGTCATAAACACATGGTCTGATGAATTTGTATAAACTGAATATATCTGTGAACTAAGTCAAGAAAGAGAATATGAATAACACCCGCAGACCCCTCCGCTGCTACTTCTAGCACCTATTACCCTGAGGGGAACCACCATTGTGATTCAGTGTATTTGATGACACATGACTCCTGTGTTCATGTGTTCAATGACATGGGTTATTTTGAGATTGTTGTACTTGATAAAAATGGAATCGTCTGTCCCTATATCCTTTAGCTCAAGATATATGTGTAAGATTCATCCATGCCATTGCCTACAACTGTAGATCATTCCTTCTTGTGGCTGTAAGCATTTCGTGTTGAACTACTTACAGTCCTGTGTTGGATGGGCCTGGCCATGTGCAAAGCTTCAACAGAGAAAGTCTATGAATCTGAATAAACATCACAGCACTCAAGTCTTGGAGAGATAGGGTTGGTGCTGTGCACATAAGCAGGCAATACACATGTGAAAAAGTAAAAGGAGGGAGGATCAGCTGACACCCTTCAAGTTCAACACCTGATGCATGTGTTATTTTAAAGGCTGTGTCTAAATCCAAGCACACAAGCTTACACACATGATTAAGAATTTGAAAATATTTCAAAGAATTTCTTCAGAAAGACGGGAACCCCCAATAGAGAATAGAGTGGACTATTTCTGCCCAAGAGTCAAAAATGCCCAACCCTGTTCACTCTTCTTATTTCTGTCACTCTCTGACCTCCATGACCAGATGCTGCCTATATCCCTCTACCTCAGCTGACCACCCCGGGCATGATACCATGGTCAGCATAACCCTGTAGCTTCTGCCAGGTGCAGCCTGCTCAGGGCCCTACAACCTATTTATCCTTCAAATGTTTTTTGTTTTGTTTTAAAATACATTTTTATTGATTTTAAGAGAGGAATGGAGAGGGAGAGATAAATAGAAATATCAATGATGAGAGAGAATCATTGATTGGCTGCCTCCTGCACACCCCCTACTAGGGACTGAGCCCACAACCAAGGCATGTGTCCTGACAAGGAATTGAACCATGACCTCCTGGTTCACAGATTGACACTCAACCACTAAGCCATGCCGGCTGGGCATTTATCCTTCAACTGTTTTGGGTATTAGCATAGTGTCCAGTTTTCTGGATAGTGCTGCCATGAGCATCTTAGCACCCATGGATGCACTTCTGGTCTCAAACAGCTTTATAGCTCTGTGACTTGCATGTAAGTGGCCAAGCTGCATGCATGTTCCCCCCTAAAGAGGAGAAAAATGAGCATGCACAGCCACACAGGTATTACTGCTTTATTATTTCTGACAGGGAGCGGTCTTTGGAGGAGGTTGAATCTGGTGACTAGTTACTGTCACAGGGACCTCAGTGTCAATTACACTGAGCAGAATGAGCCCGTTTTGGCAGGCATTATATAACATTTTAAAGAGAGTCGCGAATTATCTCCATTCAACAGGTTAATTTAGACAGCTATTTTAGGGGATCTCTCCCGGCCAGCTCATTCAGCAGGCCCATCGGGATGTAGCCATATTCAATAATAACAGTGACACCTCGCATTTGCACAGCACCTTATAATGCAGAAAGCACTTTTTACATGTGTTTCTGAATGTCATGGCACGTGCATGTATACTTTATCAATACACCCCCTTCTGCTGCATTTTACAGACCAGAGAACAGGGTCAGAAGTACCGCTATTACCCAGGCTGCACAGCTGAACCAAGCCTCACACGTGGCTCTGGTGGCCTTAAATGCCCTTTCAAAGACAACCTGTCTTTTGCCTAAAACACAATATTTATTTGGGTGCCTACAAAAATTACCTGATGATTCTTCCCTTAAAGAAAAAATATGGGGTTCAGTTAGTCTCTCTCATGCTACCCAGACATGTGGGTCCACCATCAGCTACAACTTAATTCACAATCGCTATTTGTATGTGAGGATGGCCCTAGAACGCCCTGTAATAGCAAGGTAAAGGGCAACTCCAAACCTACAAACCCTAGTCCAACAGCGTTGGTCTGGACCACCCTGATTCCCGACACCTGTAGCTTCTGGCTTCTAGTTCCAGAAGCCACACCTACTCAACTCAAGGTACCATCCCTTTCTGAATCTCCGTAACTGATCCAGCTTCACTCCTGACGGTGTTCATGTCTCTGGTGGGCTTTGCCACTTCTCTGGTCAGCATCCAGGTCTGAATCTTGTTCTTCTCTACCCTTTTGCCTAACCAATGCCTGGGGAGCACCTGAGGTTCTTTTAGGGAAAGAAATACTGGTTGTTTGCAGACATCCCCCTCCCCCCATCCACACCTGCAGTGAAGTGGGTTACCTTTCTCTTTGGATGAGAATAAAGGTCTGATTCTTCAAGTCTTCCAATGGGATGACTGTGTGGTCTCCTTCCCATCTGGCATCTACAACACAGATAAGTAAAGAAAGCACCAGCAAGAAACATAAGATTCTCTCTCTGATCAGCGACTTGATTACCTATATCAGAAATCATCAAACTTTTCCAGATAGTGAATATTTTCAGTGTTTGGACCATTTGGTGTCTGTGGCAACCACTAAACTCTGTTAATGTAGCATAAAAGCAACCATATAGAAGAGGTAAATAAATGAGATGGCTGTAGCCCAGTAAACCTTAATTTATAGAAACAGGCAGTGGGTCTAATTTAACCAAGGGCCATAGTTTCTTGACCCCTGATCTATAGGACAAATCCTACCATCAATTTCCTGCAATCTAGAATCTGCCAAAAGTTAGTTATGACATCAGATACTGGACAGCAGAGTCAAATACCCATGTTCTTGTCTCTTCCTTTAACTCTCCCAGTTAAATGGACAGGTAGCGTGCGAGGTTGATAAAGCCTCAAAATAAATTTTCTCCTTAAATTTTAAGGGGAAGAAATGCTACAGGGAAAGACAGAGAACAGAGAAAGTTGAGAATTTTTGGGTTACAAGAATGGGTCTTGACTTCCAGTGGGTTAATCCAGTACACTCATTGTTCATACAGTTAACTTAGAGTCAGTGGACCTCAGGGTGGACTGACTGGCTCTAAACTTGTATTCAAGGACATAGACCCTTTGCATTTTTCTCCCTGCCCCTCACACCAGAGTGGCTGCACATTCTTGTGTTGGTCAGCTCGCAGTTGCAAGACAGATGTAGCACCTGCAAACATCACATCACAGGTGTGTGTCCAAAGTAGGAAGGAAAGGGATTGAGCAAAAGACCTTCCCCTTAGGTAGATTCCTTTTAAGAAATGAGGAATAAAAATGTTTCCAAGGAGCCCCCTGAAGACTTTGTCTCACCTTACCCAGAATTTAATCACATTTTCATCCATAGCCAGTAACCAGCAAAGGAGAACGGGAGGGCCCAAAGGCTGAGAAAAATCATGATTCTAGATACAGAGAACAGACCGATGGCTGCCAGAGGGGAAGGGAGTTAGGGGGCTGGGTGAAAAAGGTGAAGGAATAAAGAAGTACAAATTGGTAGTTACAAAACAGTCATGGGAACAGAGAATATAGTCCATCATGTTTTAATAACTATGTATGGTGTCAGGTGGGAAGTGGAAATACCAGGGGAACGAATTGTAAAGTATATGATTGTCCAACCACTGTATGCTGTTATGCTTGAAACAAATACAAAATAATATTCAATGTAAACTATAATCGAAAAATAAAATTTAAAAGAAAAAAGACATAATGGGCACTTTATGAAGTTACATGCTGTAATTTCACATAAAAGATATAACAGCTTTGAAAAAAAAGGATTCATCCTCTAGGGTGGGGTACATTCTCCTCAATGAAACTGAATGGTATGTGCAAGGAAGCAGGTGTTCAAGGGAGGAAGGGATGGCTGGTGGGTAGGAAACCAGCGTTCAGGTCACATAAAATGCGAGGAAGATGCTAAAATCCGCTGTGAAAGTGGCGTCACGCAGAGCCCGCTGGGGTAAGGGGAGGCTGATTGACTGCCCTGAACTCAAGCTCTGGCTGAGGCACGGGTTTTCATTCCCAGCGGTTCTCCAAACATTAGTGCTGCTAACCATCACCAGGAGCCCTGCTTAAATGCAGTGTCCTGGGTCCCTGCCCTAGGAATCCTGGAAGGGGACCAGGCGGATGTTTTCAGCAAGTGCCGCCGGGGAGACTGGAGGCAGGCAGTCTGCTGCTCACCCCACCGGAATCCCTCACTGCATGATTCTAAAGCCTGCGTGAGAGCGATGTACACGGTAGAAGCAGCTATCATCCCACACTTCCGGGTTATCTTCAAGCAGAGATGCAGCTATAGAGATAAATACCAGGGGCATAGAACTTCCTTTTGTTGTGAGGAAGAAATCGATCAGGGACTTTTTCCTCGCATGACTATCAGGCCCAAGTGCCTGTATCGAGTGAATCTCCTCCTCCTACGCATCCACAGAGCTGCAGGCTGAACACGCGGGTCGGGGAACTGATGTGAGTGGGATTTTATACCGACAACATAGGACAAGGGCTCTGCCTGCAGAGAAACGTGGGTTTGACCCCTGATATTGTAAACTTAGAAAATAGCCTAAACTTTTTTAGCCTGAAGGTCCACTTACAGGAAATGGAGGAAAATCGTTTCCCTCCATTCTTTGATAGAGCGATTATTTACAAAAAAATAAGGAAAAAGTATCCATGTAAAGCATCTATGGGGCTGAGGGCCTCCGAATGCTCAAGAGATGACAGCAGTCGCCACCGCCTTTGTCCTCATCATATTTGTAGCAGCGGCGAAGGTTTCATTTAGATTTATGCGTGTTTATAGTTATTAAGGTTGTCTTACTAATTTTCTCATTTATAGATGTGAAATTGAGTCCCAGCTATGTGAAATACCTTGCCAAGTTTACCAAATTAGTTGGCCGAGTTAAGTCTCGAACTCAAATTCATTTCTGATTCTCTCATCAAATTCTCTACTAATCTACATACTAAATTCACAATGAACAAATGTGACCCAGTTTCCTGGCACAAGTTAAGAAAGCACTCCACTCTGGGGACAGCTATTTCAGTTTAGCCCCCACTTCTCTTCCCCCTTTTTCTCTCTCCCTCCGTCTCTGCCTTTCTCCTTCTCTTTCTCCCTCTCTCTCTCTCCCTACCTGTGCCCTGGCCACTGTGCAGGAGGCCTACTGGGGTAATTAAAAAGGGAAGTCAAGGTGCTCATTGGTGGGGCCAGGAGACAAGTTGATGTGGCTCAATCTGCTGGGAATCGACTGCAATCAATTTCCCTGAAGGCCTGTCCAAGGCTGCAGCTGTAAAGCGCTCAGTGAGCTGATCAATGGTGGCCTTGAGTGCAGCGGAGGGAGAGACAAGGGTGGCGGCAGCCGCGGGGCAGTCTGCAGCCAGCAGGCCTGCCTGCGCCCAAGGTCAGCCTCCACACCCTCTCCCCTCACCACACAGCTCCCTGGCAGAAGTGTCAGAACAAGACGGGGCAGCTGGAAACACATGAGAAATGTTCCGGGAAGCTCCGGGGGAAGCAAGAAAACTCATTTGCTAAAGATAATAAAAATAATAATAATCTCATATTCATCATCATAACTATAATGACAGTGGTGGTAATAATGGTAGGGTACCTGATTTTATCTTCTGCTCTCTGAACGTGAACTACATCTCTATATCCAAATGAAAGTCATTTAAGGGCCGTTGTTTTGTGGCAAATAGAATTCATTACCTTTAATAAAATGTTAATTGATGGAAGGAAGGAAGCCTAGTCTTTCTATTGTGTATTTCTTTTCCTTTGTAAAAGAAATTGTCAAGTATTACAGCACGTAGTAGGCACTGCATCCTGCACAGAGTAGGTTCTAACTTCTAACTTCATTTTTTTTATGTGCAAGACACCATGTTATAGGTTGCGAATAAAAATTTAATGAACACAATATGCCTCTTGCTTTCAAGAAATTCATATTCTAAAAGTAGCTGGTAAACAGTCTATTTAGCCCATTTGGGCTGTTACAGCTTATAAACAACAGAAATTGATTTATTTCTCACAGTTCTGGAGTGCGGAAGCCTGAGATCAGGGTGCCAGGGTGGTGGGGTGAGGGCGCTCTTCCCAGATGCAGACCTAAGTGTATCCTTACGTGGTGGGAGGGTCGAGGGTGCTCTGTGCAGCTTCTTTTACAGGAGCACTAATTCCACTCACCAGGGCTTCACCCTCATGCCCCAATCACCTCTGAAAGGCCCAACCTTCCAAGACCACCACACTGGGTGTTAGGAGTCTGACATGTGAAGTTTAGGGGATATATGGTGATCATAGCACAGGGCATTGGGATGATAAAGATACTGACTAAGCAGTTGAGAAGCCAGAAGAAAATGGGTTGGTGCTGGTGGGTCACGGTAAAAGTGGGGGGAAGGGGGGTGGTGGTAATTTGAGCTCCAATTTGAAAATTAGATATAATTTCTCCAGGAAGAAAAAGCCATTCAAGGCAGAGAGCAAAGCACAAAGGAAAGACAGTGTCAGCAAGTTTGCTGGAGGCAAGAAATTAAGTGTACTTAGAAGGTGCTTGAAGGAAGTGTTACCAAAAAAAGGCTGGAGAGGTGGGCAGGAGCGTAGAGCAGAAGGCCCTCATTTCCTGCAGAGAAATTTACACATTTTCCTTCTCTGTCCCTCAGCCAATGGGAACCACAAAAGGTTCTTAATAGAAGAATGTCCAGTTCTCATCTGGAAAGTGGATCATTATAAATAGAAAAGAAGAGAGAGAACTGAAACAGTTATGCAGAAGACAGAGGCTCAAAGAGGCGAGATAAATCGCTCAGGTCAGCAGCCAATGGTAGATTTTGTCCCCAAGGGTTTTGACTCAAATTTCAGTACACTTCTCAATACTTTATAGCAGAAAGGCAGGTCAGAGAAATTAATTTAGAATTAAATAGATGTAATTTAAATCCTGGCTCTGCCACTTTGGGGCTAAATGACCTCAGGTAGGTCACTGAACCTCCCTGAGGCTCAATTTCTTCATCTATAAAATGGGGACAAAATGCCTATCTATTGGGATAACACTGAACATGATAAGATATATGTGAGGATTTCAGCAGAGTTCTTAGCATGTTGTGAGATTCTGACAAATGTTAGATATCATTATTATTAATATTAACTTCAAATACCCTCCCCGTGTTTCCTTTCTGAACCTTTCTTCCACATCTTTTGACATCTCTTTGAATGCTTTAGTACCTTGGATTAATTTTAGGCATGATGATGGACTATCAGAAAAGCTATTTTGCTCACCGTTTTTAACACACTACCCGAGTATCCTATATCATATGAAGAATGGCTGGGGGAGATGAGAAAATGGGGAAGGGCATGCAAACCATCTTCATGTATTTCAAAAGCTTAAAATGGATGAGACTCCTTCTTGCTTGGCTTCAAAGGTGACAGTTTTACCAGGATGTGAGAGTTACGGAGAAGTTTGTTTTGTTTTGATAAGGAGAACTCTAATGACAAAGGCCATCTGTGAATCAAATGTGCTAAATCATACGAGAGCAAGTTCTGCATCACTGAAAGGTTTGGAGTTGAGATTGATGACTGCACAAGATTGGAGCCTGAGTTAAATGATCTCCAGAGCCCTTTCATTAAAACCATGAAGTCATCCACTAAGTGTAAATAACGCACGCCATTTATAAATGTGCTGGAATTTCTACAGGAGATATTTGATGTGCAAGGGTATGCTTACTGAGCGCCAAGAGCCAAACCATTCTGAGAGATGTGTGTGTGTTTTCCAGCATGGGGGCAGATCCTATTCTTTCCAGTTCACCACAGTCCACACCGTCCCCTACTGCCTTATTCTAATGAATTTTGACCATTTCCTTTTAACTGCTTCACCCTGTTAATGGAAAGGAGGAGACTAGGTTCTGCTCCTGGTTCTGCCAATGATTTGCTCTGTTACTTTCGGTCAGCACCTTCCTCTGTCTCGGCCTCAGTGTCTTATTGAAAAAATAAGGGTGTTGGATTCAATACTTCACAGCTTCTTCTGCTCTGGCATCCTGAGATCTATTATCATAAGGAGAAAAACTCACTCTAATGACCTTCCTTGGAAAAGCAATGTCGTTCTCTGAGCTCCCTGGAGAGAATGGGTGTATATGTGTTGTCTTTTCTGAGAAATGTAATTTATAATCATTAACAAAAACGGATGAATATGCCATCAGCCTTCTCGCCCTTTCCTGGATTTCCAAATAATTCTGAATAATTAAAATGAGATGAAACTATCCTAATATCTCCAATGTGTTCTTTTTTTGAGATTAACGCATTGTAGGCTTTGTAATCCAAATAGCTAAAGCCCCCGCCCCACCCTCTTTTAACCAAACTGATTTAACTGGCCAAAGCTTGATTTGTGGTGGTTGTTGCTGTCATTCCCCTACAGAGAGTGACAGCTAAAAATATGAAGGAAATGATAAGGAAAGGGGGAAATCTCAAAGACTAACAAAATGAAAAAAAAAAAAGCAATTAACTGCCTAGAAACATGTGGAATGGTAATTCTGAAGCTTACTGAGAGGTTCTTTCACTCCAAAAAGCAACTCCACTGTGACTGGAGTCCATTTACTAATTGTGTAACACTGGGCGCTCCTCCTGCTCCCATTACAGGCAAGTCCCTCTTATCTGTTGAGATGAGGATCTGTAATTGTAGGTTAATGGAAGGCAGAGGAAGCAGAAGAGCACTGGAGGATTCAAGAGCAGTCTACTAGCTGGGAGGGACTAACTTGCAGGGACTCTAGTCAAATCTTCAAAGAAAATGGGCAGCATTGGTTAATCCAGAGAACTGACGAGTTCAGAAGTCAAGGATGAGCATATTTAAATAATTAGAAAATACAGAAAAACATAAAAAGATAATTGTCTAAATCCACTCAGAGACAGTTCACATCCTAATATATAAAAAGCCTGGGGCTATCATGACCGAAACAACTGAACGGACCACCAAACACAGACTGTGTGAGGCGACAAGGCCGGCAGAGGGGTTAGTGAGGGATGACCAAATGACTGAACAGCAGGCTGCATGGGGTGACCAGGCCGGCAGGGGGGTTAGTGAGGGATGACCAAATGACTGAACAGCAGGCTGCGTGGGGCGACCAGGCCGGCAGGGCGGCAGTTGGGGGCAACCAGACTGGCGGGGGGGGGGGGGGGGGGGAGGAGGAGGGTCAGTTGGGAGCAACCAGGCCAGCAGGGGGCAGCAGTTGGGGGCAACCAGGCCGGCAGGGGGGCAGTGAGGGGTGACCAGTTGCGGGTGACCAGGCCAGCAGGGGGGGGGCTGTTAGGGGTGATCAGACAGGCAGTTAGGAGCCAGCGTTCCTGGATTGTGAGAGGGATGTCTGACTGCCGGTTTAGGCCCAATCCCCGGGATCAGGCCTAAACCGGCAATCGGACATCTCCTGAGGGGTCCCGGATTAGAGATGGTGCAGGCTAGGCTGAGGGGACACCCTCCATGCACGAATTTTGTGCACTGGGCCTCTAGTTTTTATATAAATACTTAGAAACCTTACTCTTCACAAATATTTTCAATATGTAATTCACAAATATCCTATATCTAAATATATTTTATATGTTAGTAATATAACCTATGTAAAGAGGTTATATAAATACATCACTGTATAGCCCATATTTCACTTAATATGTCACAAGCATCCATTAAGAGTCATAAATATAAATAACTATCACTCTTTTTTAGCAATTTTATTTCCTCATTTCAAAATCCCAGTTATTCACAAAATTCCACCTATGAAACACTTCTGATTTTTAGGTTTTCTACAATGAGTATGCATTAATTATGAAAATGTACTTAAATTGTGGAAAGCAGAAAAACAAACCAAAAGTGCAAATATACAGGTTAAGAAGAGGCATATTAAAGCTTAGCAGTGTGGATTTGGGAATTAAACATACCTGGTTTCAAATTTTAGATTTGTCCCTATAAACTATGTAACCTACCTAGAAAATGATACGTATCATCCTCATCAGTGCATTCTCTGATTTGGAAAAGATAAATGTCAAATATTTGGAAAAAAAAAAAAGACAAAAAATTCCACTTTGCTTTGGAACTTCCCGATACCGATACCTAAGAATGTTCCTTCCTTGTTGGATATCATATGTTGGAATGTCCCAATCCATTTAGAGAATATTCCTCTTCCCAATTATAAACAGCATGGCACTTTGAGTTTAGGGTGGTTAAGAACAATTTAGGATGATTTGCAACAATAATGCAAAATCAAACAAATAATCAGTCACACAATTTTGCTAAGAGGCTACTGCTGCCCCTATATTGCTAAGAACTTTATCGAGATAATATTCACAGAGTACACAGTGTACCCAATTTAAGTAAAAAATGCAGTGTTTTTTAGGATGGTCACAGTGTTGTGCAACCATCATCATGATCGATTTTAGAACATTTTCATCACCTCCAAAAGAAAGCCCATATCCATCAGCAGTCACTCCCCATCCCCACCACCCAACTTCCTGAGGAACTGCCAAACTGATTGTACCATTTTACATTTCCAACAACCGCTTCTGAGTGTTCCAATGTGTCCACATTCTTCTCAACATTTGTTACCTTCTCTCTGAATTCTTTCAACATTGAATATGCTGTTAGCTGTGGGGTTCTTTGTAGGTGCCCTTTATCAGATTGAGGAATTATTTCTAGCTGGTTGTACTTTTATCAGGAAAGACTATTGTATTTTTGTCACATGCTTTTTCTGTGTCTACTGATATTATCACGTGGTTTTATTTGTTCTATATCCTATCAATAGGGCATATTGCTTTGGTTTATTCTCATGTGTTGAACCAATCTTGCATTCCTGAGATGAATCCTACTTGGTCATGGTGAATAAACAATTTTATATCATGCTGGACTCAGTTTGCTAGTGTTCTTAAAAGGATATTTGCATCTATATTTATAAGGAATATTGGTAGTTTTGTTTTCTTGTGACATATTTTTCTAATTTTGGTATCAGAATAATACTGGCCTTATAGAATGAATTAGGTAGTATTTCCTCCCCTTATATTTTTGGGAAGCTTTGTAAAGAATTGATGTTATAATTTTTTTAAAAAGAAACGAAAACATATATAAAATATTTCTTTTTAAGCTTGCTAAAACTCACTAGTGAATCAGGTCCTGGGCTTTTCTTTTAGGTGCTTCTATTATTATTATTAATTTGATCTCTCGTTATTCAGGTTTTCTATTTCTTCTTGAATCAGTTTTGGTAGCTTATGTCTTTCTAGGAATTTGTTCATTTATTATAGGTTATTAATGTGTGGCATACAGCTATTCATAGTATTTCCTTACAATCCTCTTTATATCTGTAAGGTAAGTAGTTATGCTTGTTTTTTCATTCCCAATATAATTATTTTTTTTAATGCTCACTGAAGGACATGCTTAGAGCAACAGGGGAGGAGAGAAAGAGAGAGAGAGAGAGAGAGAGAGAGAGAGGGAGGAGAGAGAGAGAGAGAGAGAGAGAGAGAGAGAGAGAGAGAGAGAGAAGAAATATTGACCAGTTGCCTTCTGCACATGCCCCTACTGGGAATTGAACCACAATCCAGGTATGTACCCTGACCAGGAATTGAACTGAGCCACTCTGGCCGAGCCCACTTTTGACTTGAGTTTTCTCTATTTATTTCCTGGCCAGTCTAAAATAATTTGTCAATTTTGCTGATCTTTTCAAAGAACAAAGTTTTGGTTTCATTTTCTGTATTTTCTATTCTTTATGTTTTTTCTCTCTCTCTAATCTTTATTATTTCCCTTCCTTCTACTCACTATAGATTTAATTTTTTGTTTTGTTTTGTTTTCCCAGGGTGTTAAGATAAAAAGTTAGGCTACTTCTTGCCCCTACATTTTGATGGAGTGCCGACTCAGAAAAAATAGTCATAAATAGTAAGAGCAACTATTTATTGCCTACTGTGTTAGATATTTGTATACATCATTGCTAGACTTCATAACAGACCTGCCAGTCAGGCACCCTTATCCCCATTTACAAATAAGAAAAGTGGGTTCTAAGGAACAAACTGAGTTGCCCATGACTACATAACAGAGCCAATACATAATTATATCCAGTTCTATGTGGCCCAAAATTGGTGCTGTTTCTTCCCCACAAAGAGAAAGAACAAAGCATGAAATTGGGGGTCATTATATCTGAGCTCATTTCCACTGAAAGCACCAACATAAATCCTGCCTGAAACTCAATTTCCCCAATTCTCTGCAGAGTCAGTGCCTTCTCATTCGTTGGGTCTTAGCTTTAGCATCACTTCTTCTGAGAGTTTCTCTGACCACTCTTTCGAAAAGAGGTCCATCTCATCAACCTATTCCTCAGAATTCTATGCGTTCCCTTTGTTCATTTATTGCATTTGTTAATGCGCTGCCCTTTACTTGTTTATTTATAAGTTTTGTTTTCCTATCTTGCTTTTGGGCTTCCCCCACTCCATTAAATTTTAACTCCACGAGGTCATTGTCTTGTTCATTGACTTTTCTCAGCTTCTACTAGAGACCCTGTTTCATAAAACATGTTCAAGAAATATTTGTGAATTGAATGAATTGGTAAGACAAGAGGTAACTAAAGTCTGCTCAGATACAAAGTCATGGAATTCTCTTATAGTTGTTTTCTGTGATAAAAATTCACTCAGAGAAAATCAAGAAGTGAGAACTCTTACAGAACTCAACTTCCAGGCCTCACAAAAACCAGAACCTCATTGGGTATCTGTGTTCTCTCTCTCTCTCTCTCTCTCTCTCTCTCTCTCTCTCTCTCTCTCTCTCTCTCTCTTCCTCTGTCTCCCTGGCCTCCCATCTCTGCTTCTGTCTATTATGTCTTCTAGTCTCTGTCTAAGGACCAGCTTCTTCATTTTAACCAGAGTCCACCTGGCTATTCCAAAACAGTTGTTTTAGCCCTTTAGATAACTGGCTCTTACAGCTCCAGTGCCCACAGTTAACTGAGTCCCCTTTTCAAGTACTGATTTCAAATTTCTGAGAGATACAGCCTGATTGGCCCAGTGGGTCAGTGGTGCTTCTCTGGGCCAATGAAGATCAACAGGTTGGGTTATATAGCACACAGAGAGGTCCTTTCTCTGCTGTGGGGCTATACATAACTGGAGTTGAGAAGATGACTGGCAGGTCTATTACAAATTTAAAATTCTGTATTTAAGGTTTAAATTTTGTATTTAAATTATCTATGTCCAAGTCACATGGATAGTGAGTGAGACTAAACCCAGGTCGTCTTACTCCCAATACACATAGTTATTTTGGACAGAGATTTAAGATATCCTGCCCTGGGCCCACAAAGCAGAATCCCTTTGGTAAAGACCCTTGTGTTTCACGGGCTGTGCATCTGGCTACAATCCACTCCTGGGACATTCAGTCTAGAGAGGAGAGGGCCTTCTAACTCCTGCTGTGAGGAAATTGCATTATTGGATTTTTAAATAAACAATGGGCCAGAATATCTAAGAGCCTTTCTTGCAGACCTTGACAGGTTTATTATTATTTTTTTAAAATTAGAAATCCTGGCCTGAGGCGAAATGAAAATGTCTTCAGAATTGCAATCAGTGCTCATGTTTCAGATTTGAAATGCACGTTAGCAACTGGAGTTTCCTGTGACCCGATCTTGTGACTCCATGCAGGGAACTGCTGACTTCTGTGAATGAAGGTGTTCTTGATGGGAACTGTCCTTGGTCATCACCAGGGGGCAAGGAAGACTCCCAATTACCCCCTGAGTGAAGGCCATTTTCCTCCTTTTTCTTTCCCACAGTCTGACAGCAATCAGTCAAACTGTGCGTGGGATTGAGAAAACAGAGGCCTCATGCAAGACCCAGAACAGTGTATATGGCCCTTGTACAACAGCAGCCCTAACTCAGAAGAGATTATGAATGTGCACACACTCCTGCCAATTTGACCAAGAAATGTCAACACCGAGGCAGCATCTTCAGGAAATGCATGAATTAGGGGTCCAGTTTACATTTCCAAATGCAATGAATTGCTAGAAGAAAAGGCTTTTAGTCTCTACTAAAATAGCAGGCACATACAATGATACTGTGCCGGGAATTTTCACAAAACTGTTTGGATTTCACACAGGTACCTCAGAAGGCAATGCCTCGGGGCTTGAACTAACAGAGGATTATCTTCCAATGTAAAAGGGTAAATAAAACGAAATTCATGTATTTACTTTATTTACTTGTTTATTAATAGTACCCTGATTCCATAAGGATTAATGAAGAATTCTGAAAAGTGTTTTTTTTTTTTTTAATTTCCCTGGTAGAAATCCAGTTTACACCTAAGCTTAATTCAGAATGGTAAAGCAAGGTGGAGATTTCTGAGGTCCCTCTCCGCACACACCCCTCCCAAACGTCATTACAGTACCTGTTTGAAAGCAAAACTCATGAGAGAAGCAACTGACCTGAATCCTCCCAATTAATAAAAACTGGAATTAATACTTGCACTCTACTCCTCTGACTCCAAACCTAGGCCTCTTTGCATGGTTTCTGCCACCTCTGGTTCAAATCACTCCAACTCAACAAACCACACATCTGCTCAGGGCCAGGCCCTGGGTGGGAATTAGGCTCAAACAGGCAAATGAAACAGGGCTCTGGCTGTCAGGAGGCCATGGTCCAGTGAAGAAAGGAACCGAGATGTACTCCCGGTCTCATTGGAGCAATGGCTACGAGAGCAATTGAAAGAGTTATCAAGGAATCACTTCTCCGAAGGCTGCTGATCCCAAAGAGTATTTTTGCCAGGTAATTTCACTCAAAATTTCAAGAAACAGATCATTCTTATACTTTAGAAGCTGCTCCAAGAGCAGAAAAGTTGAACGGCTCTTTCATTCATGGTCTGAAATCAGCAAAACTTGCCCCAAACAGGATTCACAGATTTCAGAGGCAATGTTTTTTACTGCAGGGCCCAGCCCCCACCTTGGCAGCGCTGCCTGGACCAGGTGAGGGCCCCTGAACCAATGGCAGCTAACCCACTGGCTGGCCAGCAGCTAACAGAGTTTCTCTTGTGAGCTGTTGGAAACAGAATTGGAGAGAACACGGGCCCATATTCCATGTCAGTACTAGGACAGTTTAGATGTGTAGATGCATCTGTCAGCCAACAAAGTTTTCTAAGAAAGAGAATGAGAGACAAGGAGAAATCAGAGGCTCAAGAAGCCAGCCGAGAGAGGCAAATATCATGTAACTCTGAAGAGACAGCGGGAGTGGCTTTGGTTTCCATAGGTTGCCTAGCTCCAGTTCCCATGAGACCACGCTGTAGGCTTGTTTCCATGGTGTTGCCTGGTCTGTCCTTTCAGTAACAGCCTCTACCACCCCCACCAGATGCATTCACTTCCCCTGTGCTGTGCAGGGTCAGTTTCCAGTCTCTGCCATAAAGATAGCCTTGCTAGAATAACAATGGCTTAAAACAAAGAGACAAAATTACCATTATTTGCAAAAAAAAAAAAAAAGATATTTTGATACCTAGAACATTCAAGAGAATCAACTATTAAAATTAATACGAAGGGGTAGTCTAGAAGAGGTCAATGTGGGAGGTGGGAAGGGGACATTCGTAATACTTTCAACAATAAAGATCCTTTAAAAATGAAAAAAAAAATTAATAGGAGAGCTCAGCAGAGAGACTGGTTATGGGGTAAATATACCAAAAATAATAGTGTTTTTCTTTACTGGCCATAAGTACTTGTAAATATGATTTTTAACTTATTCACCACCAATAACAGAAAATCTAAAGTGCCTATAAATAGCTTCAACAAGAAATATACAAGGTGCTTATGAAGAAACCACAAAACTTTACTGTGAGATGTAAAAAGTACTTGACTAAATAGGAAGATAAGCAGCATTTCTGGACAGAAGGGTCAATAATGTAAAGAAATCAGTTTTTCCTAAATTAACTTACAGATTTATCCTATTTTCCATTCAAAATCTTGACCAGATTTTTGGAAACGTAACAAGATGATTCTGAAGCCCATCTACAATCATGACAGGTAAAAGGAGGTAGGCCAGTTTGGGAAAATAAGTATTATTGGGAAGATTTACCCTCCTATATTACACAGCAAACATAATAAAAACATTATAGTTTTGGCATAAAACGACATGTCAATGGACAAAAATAGGAGTGGGTCTACATACACACACATACACACACACTGAGAAATGTAATATATCATTAAAATGTTTCACAAATTTGTGGGGGAAAATTGCTTTTAATGCATGGTTATGGGGCCCTTTTACAAGGGGGTAAAAGACATGGAGTATAGAGAAGCATTCAACCATCCTGCTTATATTAAGGTTACAGATTTATAAAATAAATAAATACTTAAAAATGTTAAAAACAAAAATTATTAACTAAGGAGGTAAAAGACCTGTACTCGGAAAACTACAGGACACTGAAAAAAGAGATAGAGGAAGACGTAAACAGTTGGAAGAACATACCGTGTTCATAGATTGGTAGAATCAACATCATTAAAATGTCCATACTACCCAAAGCAATCTATAGATTCAATGCACTTCCCATTAAAATACCAACGGCATATTTAACAGACCTAGAACAAACTCTCCAAAATTTAATCTGGAATAAAAAAAGACCCTGAATAGCTGCAGCAATCCTGAGAAAGAAGAACAAAGTAGGAGGGATCTCAATACCAGATATTAAGCTTTATTACAAAGCCACAGTTCTCAAAACTGCCTGGTACTGGCACAAGAACAGATATATAGATCAATGGAATAGAATAGAGAACCCAGAAATTGACCCAAACCACTATGCTCAATTAATATTTGACAAAGGAGGCAAGAACATACAATGAAGTCAAGACAGTCTCTTCAATAAATGGTGCTGGGAAAACTGGACAGATACATGCAAAAAAAAAAAAAAGAAACTAGACCACCAACTTATACCATACACAAAAATAAACTCAAAATGGATAAAGGACTTAAACTTAAGATGGGAAACCATAAAAATATTAGAGGAATCTACAGGCAGCAAAATCTTAGACATATGCCGAAGCAATATCTTCACCGATACAGCTCCTAGGGCAATGGAAAGTAAAGATAAAATAAATAATGGCCTTGGGACTATATCAAAATAAATAACTTTTACACAGCAAAAGAAACCATCAACAAAACAACAAGAAAGCCCACTGCATGGGAGAACATATTTGCCAATGTTATCACCAATAAGGGTTTAATCTCCAACATTTACAGGAAACTCATACAACTTAACAAAAGGAAGATAAACAACCCAATAAAAAAATGGGCAAAGGACCTAAATAGATACTTTTCGAAAGAGGACATAAGGAAGGCCAAGAGACATATGAAAACATGCTCAGTCACTAATCATCTGAGAGATGCAAATCAAAACAACAATATGGTACCATCTCACACCTGTCAGAATGGGTATCATCAACAAATCAACAAATGACAAGTGCTGGCAAGGATGTGGAGAAAAAGGAACCCTCTTGCACTGCTGGTGGGAATGCAGACTGGTGCAGCCACTGTGGAGAACAGCACAGTTTCCTCAAAAAACTAAAAATGGAACTCCCATTTGACCCAGTGATCCCACTTTTAGGAATATACCCCAAGAAACTAGAAACACCAATCAGAAAGGATATATGCACCCCTGTGTTCATAGCAGCACAATTCACCATAGCTAAGACTGGGAAACAGCCTAAGTGCCCATCAGCAGACGAATGGATTAAAAAACTGTGGTACATCTACACAATGGAATCCTACGCTTTGGTAAAAAAGAAGGAATTCTTACCTTTTGCAACAGCATGGATGGAACTGGAGTGAATTATGCTAAGCGAAATAAGCCAATCAGAGAAAGTTAAATATCACATGATCTCACTCATTTGTGTAATATAATGAACAACATAAACTGATGAACAAAAACAGATCCAGAGACAGAGAAGCATTGATCAGATGCTCAAACCTCAGAGAGAAGGTAGGGGAGGGTGGGGGTAAGGGGGAGAGATCAACCAAAGGACTTTTATGCATTCATATAAGCCTAACCAATGGAGACAGACACCAGGTGGGTGAGGGCATGAGCGGGGGGGGGGGGGGGGGGGGGGCGGGGGGGGTGTCGAAAGGAAGGCAATGGGGGATAACGACAAATATGTAATACCTTAATCAATAAAGAGAGAAAAAAATTAAATAATAGTGAGAATTAATCAATATGAGGGGCAAAGGGAAAGAGGATATTTTAACTTAAAAAGGGAAGAAATTATACACGAGAATAAAAATTAGATGTTATGTAAAAATATAAAATAATCGACTTAAACATTAATGACAAGATTGAAATTCCAGGGGGCAAACTGGAAAATTTTTATACAAACATAACAGAATAAGAGCCATCCGTAAGACATAAAGGAAACTGATAGAGAACTTTCAGATTCCAATTGGTAACTGGCCATAAAATGTCACAAGAGGCAATTCGTGAAAAGAAAATATAAATACTAAATAAACATGATTTAAAAAGGCAACCTCACTAGCAATTAAATAATGCAAATTAAAACAATGAGCTATTATCCTCACCTCTCAAATTAGCAAAATGAGGGAACAAAATTCTCCTTTAAACAGGGACCTCCTGTGAGATAAGGAACCTCTCTGCTACTGGGAACATAAATATGTATCTTTTGAGAGAGCAATTCAAGCATTGTACCCAGAGTTAAATATATTGAAATCTTTTAAAGCAGTATTCCCATTTATAAGATCCAAAGAAGCTAATTTGCACCCCAGACTAAAAATACACTGAGATATACATTGCAGAGACTAATGTGTGCACATGTGAATAATATCATAATTAGAAGCAAAAATATACTCAGAAAGAAAGAACTGATTAAAACTGTGGTACATCCCGTATGATGGAAATTAATGTAGGCATTGCAAATGAGACTTGGGGAGGATTTTTCCTTTTTAAAAAGTCTTTATTAATCTCACATTTTCAAAAATAGACAACAGCCCTTCATGTAAGTTATGATCTCAACTAAGTTCACACACACGCACACACACACAGCAAAACACTCAGAACATGGAACCACTGTCAGTGATTTCGTCTGGGAGACAGAATCACTGAGGAGTCTCAAAATTTGTAAAGTCCTTTTCTCCATTGTTTTTTAAGTATATGTGCAAAGGTATACATATTGCTTTTATAATCAGGAGCAAGAAAGGGAGAGAAAAGTGGGGAAAGTCCTCTGACTACATGGAAGAAGAGCTTTGATACAGGTCCTTGCTTTGAGACCCCGGATCTGTCTGGAGGAGTCAAGGAGGAAACACTCCAATTGGAGCTCCCAGAGGTGAGCTCTGGGGGAAGGTCATGGAAGGACATTCTTGGCAGCTCCAAGTTCCACAACAGGAGATGTGAGAAACACCAATTTAGGGTTAAACACTACTGTGAGAGATGCAAAGGGGGAAATTAGCATCTGTTTAGGGAAAAAAGCATGAAAAAACTGGTAAGTTTATGCCAAAAGAGAGATGAGTAACTAAGCAGTAAACAATGAGATCTGGGGATAGGTTTGGGGTAAGGGAGAAACCAGGCAAAGAGAACTCAGAGGAAATACCATTGGCTCCCGGTTGTGTCTTCCCCTCCAGCCTTCTAACCTATCCATCCATGTAATCCTCTCCCTGTGTTCATTCATTCCATGCATTCCACTTCTCAGACCCTCTCTCCCATTTTGCCATATTTCTCACTCTCCACGAGCCATTTCAGGAAAGAAGGAGAATCGTGGCCTGTTCAATGCTGGTGAACTCTGGGGCCGCTGATTTTCTCAGCAGGGGACCCCACTAAGTTTAGGGTGAAAATGTAGCTATGATTTCAAGATGTTTGGTTCGTGCTTCTTTCGAAACCTCCCCACCAGATAAAAGAAGGCAATTCTATATGGAAGGTAACTGAACATCTCATCAACCAATTAGATGCTGACTTAATACACTGGCAATCATTCCTATGCCAGATTGATGCAAGATACCTGAGTGAATGGATAATAAAGAACCCTCACTGCAATACATTTATAACTTCAACTACTGGGTCTTAAAGTTGGCTGCCCATTGGAATCACCCAGGGAGCTTTAAAAAACACTGATGCTCAGATCACACCCCCAGAGATTTAATATAATTGGTCTGAGGTGTGGTCTGGCACCAGGGGTTTTAAAGGTTCCCCCAGTGATTTCAATGGGCAGCCATGTTTGGAAACTACTATCCAAAGCACCGCTAGCAGGCCACCCACAGGTTGAGAACCGCTGATGTAGAGCCTAAGACCATCGGAAAACACAGATATTTACATTAAGATTCATTAACAGTAGCAAAACTACAGTTACGAAGTAGCAGCGAAAATAATTTTATGGTTGGGGGTCACCACAACATGAGGAACTGCATTAAAGGGTCGAGGCATTAGAAAGGTTGAGAACCACTGATCCAAAGGGAGAAGAAGACAAACTGACTAATCATTTAAGGGTCCTGATCATGTAACTTTCCTGGATCAAATCCTTAATGGCTTCCCTATTGCATGTGGAAATAAATTCAAACTCTTGGTTGGCATTCGTGGCCCTGTGTAACCGAGAACCTACCAGACCTCATTCCTCTGAGTCTCCCCAATAAAAGGTCTATTGCCTGAACATGCCTTTAGTGTCTGGCTCTTCTCCAGAAACAGAACAGAGGCAGGTATCTTAATTGTTTGCTATTGGCTACCCAGAAAAGTGTGCTTAGAAAGATCCCGAGACCCTTACAGCACTCAAAAGGAAAAAGGACTGTGATCTATTAGTAATATCTGCCACAGGCAGGGAATAAGCAAGGGCAGATCCAGTGCTAGATGTCTGCCATGCCGGCATTATTCCTCCCCGCTCCCTCCAGCTCCCACCCTTGGTCTGTAATGTCTAGACCAGCGGTCACCAACCTTTCAGACCTCACAGAGCACCAGTGGTCCGCGGACCACCGGTTGGCGACCGCTGCTCTAGACCATTCTTCACAGCACACCACAGGGACCTCTCCTCTCTGAAGCCTTCCTGTTGTCCTCCAAATTCTCCATACTTGCCTCCTAGAGTTTATGAAGCTTTCCCCTTGAATCTCCATTAGCACAGTGTTGCCACCTTGACTACAGAAATCAATACCAGCTTTTGCGAATAAGCCTCAAATACTACAGGACTGATTCTCAAACTTTAGCTTGCATAAGAATCACATTAGAGTTTTGTTAAAACACACACCCAGGATTTCGGTTAGTAGGTCTTGGGTATGGCTTGAGAATTTGCCTATCTAATAACAAGTTCCCAGGTGAGGCTGATGGCCACTAAGCTGGGTTCCACATTTGAGAACCACTGTTCTAGAAGGCCTGTCTCGACGTTTAGCAATATCCTAAACATAGTAGCTGCTAATAATTTTTCATCAAATTAAACCACAGCAATCCAAGCCAGGTATGAAAAGTGAGAAATGATTGGTACAGACTTACAGTGTAAGAAGTCACAATGGTTTGGGAGTGATAAAAAAAACCATTTAGATGCCAGATTATGTTTCAGACAGAAGGAGAGAAGCCAGGGTGATCCCTGGCTCAGTATCCAGAGCTGGGGTCACAGAGATGAGAGAGCATTTCAGAAAGATGCCAGACTGGTCATTTGGAGACATACTTACTGTCTCCATCTGTCTCGAGCAAGCAGACCCTGAAACTACTGTGGATTTCACAAGGAGGAAAAGAGCCTGCCAGTGAGATCAGGGGTGAAATGGGGGGCGGGGGGGGGAAGGGAGGGAGGGAGAAGGGAAAGGGAAGGAGAACACTGGAGGAAGACTCCAGAAGAACTTCATCTTGCACCTCTGGACATACGTCTCCATTGGCTTTACAGAAAGCCACCCCAAGGCTGCTGGGGAGGTGGGAGAGCTGATGGGAGAGGAATGAGATGACTCTCTGGGAAGATTTCCCCTACTCTCACTGGCTGGGTTTTAAAAGCCATTTCGGCAATTGTTCAGAGCTGTCAAATGTCTCTGTCAGATCGATAGGTTACTGTGGAATTTGCCCAGACTGTTGGCCAATCAAAATGTAAATTCCAGATAAATTTAATACACAAACCAACTTGTCTTCCTCAAGCCATTTTGAAAGTCATGAAAAGCAATTTGACTTTTCCTCATGACTGCCATACAGGAGACACATTTCTGCTGGTGTTAAGCATTTATTTGGCCTCAAAATTCATTGTGGGCCCAGGGATGGCGAGGGAAATGCAGGGTCTATGTGCATCTATGACCCTGTCATCCATGTGCTTCAAAGGGGCCAGCAGGTTCAATTATTTGGGTGGCCTTCATGAGAAATATACAAATTGACATGAATATCTGTGGTGTATGTATGCACATGGGAGTGTTAGATTTGCTCGTGGGATGTGTGATGAAAAAGTCATGAACTCCCTATTTACGTTTCCTAGGGGCAGTCTCATTTTCTAAAACATGCAAGTGCGTCTGGGTGCATGATTATGCGTATGCATGTTGCAACCTATCTTTTCCAACAAGAACCATAAATCGTTACATGGAAAGAAAAGATTTATAGCCCAGCCTGGATGGCTCCAGGCCCCATGGGAGAGTAAGCATTAGAGACATGTCCTAATTTTTCACGTTAAAAAAAGTCATAATGGGGAAATCATGTAAGCAAGATGTATAAAGCTTTAAACTCAGGAATGTCTAAAACAGCGACTTCGCATTGGATCATTTTCCCTGTGGTCCTTAGACTGCAGAAGACTTACATCTATGTGACATTAGTTTATAAAACACTTTCACATCCATTCTGCCATTTGATCCTCGCAAGGCACAGGAAGTAGCCAGGATGGCCCTCCCTTTATAGATCAAGCAACTGAAGCTCAGGTGGGTGACATGGTTTGACCACAGCTGTATAGTAAGGGGAGAGCCTAGACTTGAACCCATGTGTGCAGAATATTCTCCTTTGTACCTCAGGTACTTCCTACCCTCCCCCATCCTACTCTGCCCTTTTATGTAATGCATTAGGTAGGCTTTTATATCAGTCTTTCGTGGCTGCTTCTATAACACATTACCACAAACTCGGTGGCTAAAGACAACAAAAATGTATTCTCTGCCCTAACTGGTTTGGCTCAGTGAATAGAACATCGGCCTGCGGACTCAAGGGTCCCAGGTTTGATTCCAGTCAAGGGCATGTACCTTGATTGCGGGCACATCCCCAGTAGGGGGTGTGCAGGAGGCAGCTGATCGATGTTTCTAACTCTCTATCCCTCTCCTTTCCTCTCTGTAAAAAAATCAATTTAAAAAAATATATTCTCTTACAGTTGTGAAATGGGTCTGTAGGTTCAAGTCATGTGTCAGCAGGACTCTGCTCATTTGGGATGCTCTAGAAGAGAATTGATGTCCTTGCTTCTCCCAGCTCCTAGCTGCACCCCTTACCCCCTTCAGAGACTTCCAGTTGGTGGAGTCCTTCTCATGCTGCCATCTCTCTAGTGTTCTTCTTCTGCCTCCCTCTTCCACTTTTATGGACCCTTCTGATCACACTGGGTCCACCCAGAATCTAACACAGGGACATTCTCCCAATCTTAAGGTCAGCTGATTAGCAGCTTAATTCCACGT
Source organism: Cnephaeus nilssonii (assembly GCF_951640355.1). NCBI lineage: Eukaryota > Metazoa > Chordata > Mammalia > Chiroptera > Vespertilionidae > Cnephaeus > Cnephaeus nilssonii. Next base: position 13,949,055 of record NC_137085.1, read on the forward strand.
ACAACCTTAACTTCCTTTGGCCATACAACCTGACATAGTCACAGATTTGGGAATTAGGACAGAGACATCTTTGAGAGCCAGTATTCTGCACCCCATCTTTGAGAGCCAGTATTCTGCACTCCCAATCTTAAGGTCAGCTGATTAGCAACTTAATTCCACGTACAACCTTAACTCCCTTTGGCCATACAACCTGACATAGTCACAGATTTGGGAATTAGGACAGAGACATCTTTGAGAGCCAGTATTCTGCACCCCATGGCTCTCCTGTTTCTTAACTTCTAATGGGTCCAGCCAGTGGAAGGGGGGGTGGGCACTGGCAGGAGATCAGGGAGGGGAGAGAGGTCGGTCCAGGGTCCAGGTATTTATGTCCCCTGTTCTCTCCTCACTGTGCTGTATTTTTGCAGGAGCTGCACCAGTCTGCCCAGGCTACAGCTCTGCTAGGCAGTCCCCTCCTATGCGAAGGCTTCCTCTGGTTCCCACCCCGCCCTTGTTCCATCAGGCCTGGGGTGGTAACTGCTTCCCTTGGTTATCTCCTGGCTGCTTTATGGCCTTTGGTGGTGCCCTTAACCTTCCCCACACCTTTGTCAGCAACCCTCCCATTAAGCCATCTTCAATCACTCCTTTAAGTGTGGCATCTGTTGCTTGCCAGGACCCTTGGCTGATGGATGAAGCAAACACCTTCCAAGGTCAGCTCTTTCCCTTACGCCACACTTGGCGGAATTAATGGGATGACAACAAAGGCTACAGAATGAGGAAAGGCATGGTTCTATTTCAACCATAATTTCCTTCTCTCCCTTCCCTGTCTAGGGCATAAAATCAGGGCTAAACGGAGAGCAATGGCTACAGATAGTCTCGCTTTAATTAATGGAAGGGGCCTGGTGTTGGAAGTGGGAGAGAGAATTCCCACTGGTTCAAAGTGGCTCAACAAATAAGGAGAAAAATGTACTCAATCCTTAGGTCTAGTGAACTCCGACACTCAGAAACAGCCCCGTCTTCTGCTGAGCCTGGTCCCATTTCTCACTGGACTCTGCAGCTAGCTGGCTTCATGATGGGGATAAATGCCACGTACCCCCTACACACCATGAGCCCTGCCGCCTGGACTCTTGTTCACTTCCCTGGTCTCATCTCCTACCACGTCCGCCCACCTCGCTCAGTCCACCTGAACCACCCTGGCCTCCTTTCCGTTCCTCTACCTGGAAAGTCTGTTCTCACCTCAGGCCTATGTCCTTGCTGTCTCTCTTCCTAAAACCCTCTGTTCTCAGAATCTTCAAATGGCTACTTCTTCGCAATATCGGGGTCTTCACTCAAATGCCACCTCCTCAGGGAGCACGTTCCTGACCAACCTTAACAGCAGCTCCATCACGAACCCTGTGTTTCTTCATAGCACTCAGCATCATCTGAAATTACCTTTAAACATTGCTTTATTTTCCATCATCCCATAGTGGAATATATACTGTGTGTCTTATTGCAATATCCCAGCCCCTAGAACTATGACCGGTCCATAGTCAGAATTGTTATTTCATTCTTAAGTTTAATGATATTAGCTAACATTTACTCAAAACTTGTGTGCCAAGGCACTGTTCTAACAGTGCTATATGCATTTACTAATTGTAATTCTCTACAGCAACATTATGAGGTTAGTACTATTGTTATGCCCACTGTACAGGAGAGAAACTGAGGCTCCCAAGAACTGTGAGTCTGACCATCCCCAGTTACAGATGGCCAAGCTGGTAAACAGCAGTGAGCTGCAGAACCTCTGTTTTCATCACTGTACTCCACTCTCTGGCCCCTAAGCAAGGGGGTGCTTTGGGCTTTTCATATATGTTTCTTGACACTCATTCTCCCTTTCACCTTCTTTGCACAATTGAACGTGAGCTCTGACATAAATTTAGACATCCATTCCTGACAGAATCCTTCTTTGCTATCTTCCTATTTCAAATGATATCACTTACGTTAGGATACGTATCAAATCATGTCAGAAACATGGTCTAACTTTCCAGTTGATGACTCTTTAAGGTAGAAACTCTCACTCACATCTCTAGTATCCAGCAAAGTACATATTAGGCACTCAGTAACTGAAACATATATCAGATAGGCTGTATTTTAGACACTTAATAATTATTGAATACATAAAGATAATTTATGACTTGTAAGCCATGTAGGTTGGTCCAAAGTTTTGCCCATTTCGTGCCAGAGTTCCAAAGGACACTGATATCAGTAAACTCGACAAGGAGAAGATGCGACAGGATGTGGCGAAAGCTCCATCATGCACGGAGCCTGATCTGACACCAGTGTCCACAGAAAGGTCAGGGGATGAACATATGTCCAGAGAAAGTAGCTGCACTGGAACCACTGGATAAAGAAGGGGGGCAGTGGTGGGGAAACACAGAAAGGGAGTGAGATGTTGCTATGAACTCAGCAGCTTATCAAAGTGGGGATCCCAGCCTTGGGCAACACACACCTAGAACTTGAGTCTGGCCTTCCTTCTTCAGTCTCTCCTAGCTGTGCTTTTTCCCACCTCCCAGCACTGGCTGCTTCTGCTGGGCCCACTGCACACACCCTCTCTGATCACCTAACCAAAGAGAGCAATTTATCCTCCAGAGATTTCAAGAAGAAAGTTGAAAGTGTTAGGGATTAATTAGGAACCGGGAGTTCCATGAAATGGCCATTGGTTCTAAAGTGATGGCAGTTCAGAGCAACAGGGATGATGAAGAAGAACACTGAAAAGAGAAAGTGGAACGTTGGTGGTGGTGGTGTGATTCACACAGCTCCTTTGTTAGAGAGTTTGTTAACCAAAAGTGTGGGTGGCAAAAGTGAGGAGGATGAGTAAGAAGCCTGCAGGAGTCATAAAGCTTGAGGTGGTGCTAGAAAAATCATGGAGGAAATCAAACACAGGACTGGCGCAAGATGTTCAGATTTTATAACCCTGTAATCATCTAATTTAGTAACCATAACTACAATCCTAATGATAACAATAAGTAATGGATGTTACTGAAACTCCTGCGAGAAGAACTGTGACTGTTAGCATGAAACATTCCACTCCTAGGAGTGGGCTAGCCTCGGTTTTGCAGAGCAGGCTGAGGTGTCCACCCTGCTTGGTCTAAAAAGGAAGCCTGACTCCTTCCTCCACCAGGCTGCTCGGTTCCATCCCACCACATTCCTGTCTTCCTGGCATCTTTGCCATCAAACATCTAAATTAATGATTTGGATGATTTTATGCACATTTGGTTAGATGGTTACCATGCACATTCCTCTCTCCTACCAAGGTGATTATGAACTTGCAGAAAAGGAGAGCTCCCCACAATGTCTTTAAAGCCCAGCAGTGACAGGGATGGGAGCAGACTGACCTTCCATGAATGCAGGTTAAGTTGAAGTAGAATAAACTTTGCCAAAAGGATTTGCGGAATGTTGACAGATGTTGTATAGGAGTGAGAGGCCGGAGCCCAGGGGGTGGCAGGCTTCCCTGGTCAAATCCTTTTGGGAAACACTGGGTTAAACAAAGTGTAACAGGATTCCTCCCTCCTGGGCTCCTCTGTCCCTTTGCTATGCAAATATGCATTAAGAATCTCCGAGAGGGGGCTTTGCTGGGCAGAATTTGCAAAACATATTTGTCATAGGAGGCTTTATTTTACAGAGAAACTTAAAAGAGAAGCCCACCACTGAAAACCCTTAGAAAGCATTGAGTGTAATTAAATACAGATTTTTAAAAAAAAACAAACCTTCAAGATTACTTTTTCCACGCCCCTCAGTGACCTCATCTAAAAAATAGGAATGATAATGTCACCAATGCCCAAAAGTTGTTGTGAAGATTAAATAAATGAATATATGTAAACGACTTAAAACAATAGATGATTACTATCAGCATTTTCTAGGTGAACATATCAGTGTCCACTGCATATGGCTTCAGGGTTCAAAGCCAAGGCTTTGGAATCAGACCAAGATGAAGTGGGTTTGCAAGACCTTGGACAGGTGATGCCATCTCTCTTATCTTATCCTCCTCTTCCTTATCTGCGAAATGGGACTGATAGAGCCAGCTTCCTGGAGTTGCCCTGAAGAGTAAAGAGGATAATGTGGTCCTAGCCGGTTTGGCTCAGTGGATAGAGCATCACGCTGCGGACCAAAGGGTCCTGGGTTTGATTCTGGTCAAGGGCACGGACCTCATTTGCAGACTCCTCCCCGCCCAGGCCCTGGTCAGGGCTGATGCAGGAGGCAACCAATTAATGTGTTTCTTTCACATTCATGTTTCTGTCTTTCCCTCTCTCTTCCACTCTCCCTAAAAATCAATGGAAAAATATCCTTGAGTGAGGATTTAAAAAAAAAAAAGAGGACAATGTGGGTCAAGGGCTTAGCCCAGAAATTGGTACCCCAGTAGGTGGTAGCTCTTAGTTATGAGATATTCATTGAGAGTTACCCTAGATGCAAATGCTATCCTAAAGGTTGATATGTATTAACACATCTTAATAAACAAGAGGTGGATGCCTCTTCAGTCCCATTTTACAGAAATGAAAATTGAGGACCAAAGAGGTGAAACAACTCTCCTAAGGCTCATAGCTAAGAAGGGCGAGTCAAGGTTGCAACCCCATCAGGCTGACTGCAGAGCTCTCTGTGGGGCCCTGCCTCTCAGGGCCTGCTCCCCATCCACAGTGCATGGCACTGGCTGAGTCTGGTCCTTAGCTCCTGGCTTACTACTTACCTGCCAGCACACTCAAGACAGAATACATTCTGCCAGGCGGCCAGGCTTTTCCCAAGCCTGCATGATTCTTGTCCCAGGATGAGCAAGCTGCAGCCAGGTAGTGTGGCTTCAAGAGGCCTTGTCTGCATTACTCAGGCCAGGCCTACCCAGGAGGGTAGGATCCAAAGTTAGAGACCCTTCAGGCCCTCTCCCAAAGGGCCTAAGTATACTCAGATATCTGGGGACAGTGGCCCCCACTTCTTACCCAGAGAGACCCAAGGACCTGGGTTCACAGGGTCACCCCAGTTGGATACCCTCCTGATAAAACCACGCAAGGAAGAGAACACCACACCCACCCTCTCTTCCAGAGGAAGCTTTGAGTCTGAATCGGACTGAAGCCCATGACTCAGGCAATTGTCCCCCCGTCTCGGAGTAAACTGAGACTTAAGAGAAAGAGGCCATTTGTCTTTGGTCACTGAGCCAGCAAGTTATTACAAAGCAGGGACCTGAACTTCCAAACCTTGTCCTTTCTGTACTTCTCCAAACATGCCCGGCAAATAAAGAGGGGTCAGAAGGAAGGAACTGTGGGTGAACTTAAGACAGATCCGTCCACAGAGAGCTTTTCTCTGCGGATGTGATGCAATGGGCCTTGGGTTAACTAACGCCGCGAGTTCAGAGATGCCAGGAGAAGACACTGTGCCTATGTCCAGTTCCCTAGAGTTATAAGCTGAGACCAAGCCATCCATCTTTCCTCCTTCCAAGGCGTCACCTGCTGGTAACTGAGGTTATGTCAGCATTTCCAGGAGCTGTATTTATGTAGTGCTTTTATCAGGCAAGGCCACGGCCCTGATCCCACAGCAGGGCCGGGTCAGGCAATTGAAGCATTACATCATCTCAATTGAGCTGTTTTGGAAGGAGGCGCCAGAAGAGAAGGGGAAAGGGGCCAGCCAGGATGGTGGGTAAGAAAAAAAAAACTTCACATGTTAAACAGATAATATATGTTACACTCGGTTCAGGTGCCTCCCAGACATTGTCTGAATCAATCTTCACAGGAACCCTGCAAGATAGGTATTAAAAGCCGCTATAGAGCCTGGCTCAGTGGTTGAGCATCGACCTATGAACCAGGAGGTCACGGTTTGATTCTGATCAGGGCACATGCCTGGGTTTCAGGCTTATCCCCAGTGTGGGGTATGTAGGAGGCAGCTGATCAATAATTCTCTCTCATCATTGATATTGCTATTTTTTTCTCCCTCTCTCTTCCTCTCTGAAATCAATAAAGATATATTTTTTAAAAACCCGCGATACAGATGAAGGAAGTGGTCAGAAGGGTTAAAGAGGTCCAGGATTCAGCGTATGTGTGATTTACTGCTCCGCAGATTCCAAGGTCCGCCCTGTCCGCACCATCATCCCTGCCTCCGGCCTCAGAGCTGGGGCTGTGTCTCACTTAACTCACTTCAGACAAGTTCCTTCCCACTCGGGGCCTCTGATCTCTTATCCCCACGTAATAACAATCCTTTCCTCCCTAGAGACTGGCAGCACATGAGGACCAAAGATTGGAAAACACTTTGATCAATTAAGCACTAGGTATGTGGTACTTTTGTAAATAGCAAAAAGAGCTATTAAAAAAAAGGCAAAGGAGTGAATATCTATTTATTTGCCTTGTTTCTTCTTTTTAGTAGCTCTTTTAAGATATCCATATCTATGTACACTGAGTCGCCAGGTTATTATGATCTCTGAACACATAATAATCTGGCCACTCAGTATATATATATTAGAGGCCCGGTGCATGAATTCGTGCATGGGTGATGGGTGGGGTCCGCCTGGCCAGGGGGAGGGGACATGGTGGTTGGCTGGCCTGCCTGCTGGTCGAACTCCTGGTCGAGGAGATAATTTGCATATTAGCCTTTTATTATATAGGATATACACTGAGTGGCCAGATTATTATGCATTCAGAGATCATAATAATCTGGCCACTCAGTGTATAGACAGGGTGGGGCAACAGTAGGTATACAGTTGTGAGCACATGAAACAGTTTATTCTTGTATTATTGTTGATTAATTATTGCATTATTTTCCATATGTATACAGGGGGTAAATGTGTATGGATATAGACAAACACACAGATGAACACACTGTATAATAATTAACTGCACATATGTATTACTGCAGCCAATTTTTCATAAAGTCATTCATAAAGCACTGGTGTGCTTCCTTTTTTGACATGTTGATCTCCTTATGTTTTCTTTTTTGGGATAAACATGTCAATTTAATCATACAACACTTTACCTTCAAATGTTCATTTAACATCCCTTTCAATATTCTACCCTAATTGCATCAATCCATGACTTCTCTTCATGGTTGTGTGCAAAAGGTAGAATACTTCACGTGCTTTGTGAGTCTTTCTTCCATACAAAGCTAAGGTTCTTGAACACCTATGTTCTCTAGTGTGGTGTGAAAAACATGGTCCCTAGAGTTAGCCTGGATTCAAATCCGGGTGCTGCCACTTACCTGCTGTGTGACCTTGGGCACATCACTGTCCCTTCTACATGTAAAATGGGACAATATCAGTGGTCACCTCTGAGGCATTACAAGTGTATATTTAAAATGCCTAGGACAGTTCTGGAACATAGCAATGCTCAAGAAAAAAATCACTGTAGTTATTTTATTCCAGCTCTAGGAACAGAGAAGAGATTATGGTAAATTATCTCTGACCATGGTTTGTTTGCATTTGCTTTTGGGTGTGACTAACAAAAGTGCATTTGAGCTGGTAAATCATTACTTCATTGAGGGATTGTACAAATAAACACAGAAATAAATGTATGATTACAAAGTCTTAATGAGCACTTTGAGGGGAAATGAGCAAGGCGCTCTGATAAACAGAGAAGCCTATTTTATATAGAAGGAGAGGCCTGAAGGATAAGGAGAGGATGGCCAGGCTAAAGATACGAGAAGGGGGCAGATTTCCAGGCAAAGGGTAACATGTTACAAATGCCACGAAGAGCTTGGGATGCTCCAGAAAGAGCCATGTGGCTGGATTGTGGGGAGCAAGGGGAAGAGAGGAGAGAAAGACAGAAAGTTCAGGTGGGGCTCAGAAAATCACCATGGACAGTTCAGATGTGAGTCTGAGAAATGGGATGCTATATAGGGTTTTGCATAGATGAATTTTGTGGTCAGACTAGCATTTGGTATAAGACCAGACTGGTGGCCATGTACCAGGAGCAGATGTAAAAATCAATTAGGAGGTCACTGCTATAACCAGGGCTGGAGGTGATGATGGCTTAGCCTAGGGCAGTGGCGATGAAAACAGAGACAAGTAGATGGACTCAAGAGGCATTTTGGAGGTGGAATCATTACAACTTGAATGGCTTGGATAGGGGAATTACTACTGTCTCAGGGAACATGCTTTGAGACTCAATGTATCGAAATAATTTCCATTAAGACAAGGGTAGAACCTAGTCATTGCATGGGATTCAGTAGGAGACCCATCCAGATTCAACATGAAGAAGACACTCCCAATAATTAAAGTCATCCCAGAGTGATATAATCTGTCTAAAGAGGTAACAGATTATTTGACTTTGGAAATGATCAAAAAGGGTCTGGGCCATGGTATGAGATTTTATGGAAATCCCCCTTGAGGACATGTTTCAACATTTTGGGGGAAAATATGTATCAGAATATTCATAGTTGACTTAACATACTAACTAATACTTATGGACTGTTCATTGTGTTCCAGTTTTAAATGTTTAACTTGGATTAGTTTATTTAACCCTCCCAGAGATATACAGAAAAGGAAAGAGAAGGGATTGTCAGGGTGAAGGGAATATAGCTGAAAAAATTTTTTTCCTTTTTCTTTTTCAAATTTTCCCCACTGTGGCAATACTACCTTTACTCTGAAAATGTAGTTGTAATTCAAAACAGATGATACCACTGGAACCAAAGAATGATGAAAGGAGATTGGACTTCTCAGAACTTTCCCAATATGGAAATTCTATGATTCTATTAGAGGGGGCTTTTCTATGGGCAAACTGGGTATCCAATAAGAGTACTGGATGAAGACAAATCCGTCACAAATGAAATGCAAAAATCTCAAGTGAAAACTTTCATTTTGATTTAACAGTCAATAATCCAAACTAAACACCAGTCGATTAAGACAAATATGTTTTTGGGGCCTCACAACTCTGTATTATTAGTCACACATCCCTGACAAAGTTGCTAAACTTCCATAAATATGTTTTTAATGATCGGATAATATTTATCCAACGCACTCTATCTCTCACATTAAGTTGAAATTAAATGCACCGTTTACTATGTCATATGCCTTCATGGCTTCAACAATCTTCTCTTTTACTCTCTTTTGAGTTCTGATAACAATTTACAATGCAGCTGTGTGACATCTGGTAGCTGAGGAATGCTGCTGATGAGGTTTTCAATCTCAGAGTTTGATGGGTCCTGATAGACAACGAGAGGCCATTTCTCATCAACTTTTCCCAGAGGACACAATGGGCCTAAGGAAAACGCGTTTGGGAAATGTCCATGTGTCTGCCATTGTCCCCCCACCTCCAAGCTGAGGAATGTTCCACAGCAAGTCAATATACCTCACTGCAGAAGAAAATAAGAGAATACGTCAAGTTCTCTCCTTTTTTTTCCAGTTATTAGCAACTACATGACCCCAGAGTAGGTGGTTCAGTACTGTTTCTTAGAGGGTCTATTCAATTATGGTGTGATGAATAATAATACTGCTTCACCTTTTCTGGAGGACATTTCCATTGATAATACACACTCCTGATTTAATAAGCACTCTTTGGGGAAAGGAGAGAATCGCTACATTAATGTACATGTTAACTGTAAGACATATCCCAATTTTATAAATGTTGAAAAAAATGACATAAAAAGAATATATCTCAAAATTTAGAAGCTACGCTATCTGATCTGTCTAGATTGGCAAAATGTGGTTGTGTTAATTTTTCCATTTCCTTTCCTTCTCACAATAAGACTGCAAGGTACATCGTTTGCTCTCTTTCCTACAGAGGTTAGGTGACTTGGTGGCAGAGATGGGGCTCTGCCCAGCTCTTCCCAAGCACATGTTCCCATGAGGAGACATGCTCCCGCCCTCGCACTGGGACCTGTGGGGAGGTGGGAGGAGAACTTGCTGGCACATCAAGCAGAGTCCTTCCCAAGGCGTGGCCCTCTCGGCAGCAGGCTGTGCCAGAAGTTGCTTGCACGACTCAGCAGTTACTCACAGTAGCTGATATTTAAAAGTTATTTCCAGTGTTAAAAGTTCACAAATTACTCATTTTAAAAAATCTACTGAATTTCACAGAATATTTGCCAACTGTTTAGTTCTTTATCATCGCTTTAGGAAAACAGAGGAATAAGCATCATCAAAAATCTAACAGCCCCTACATGCTATGGTTTACCACTTAACATACATCATAACAGCTCATATGCATAGCAAGTCTATGTGGTAAGTGGATTATTTTACAGGTGAGGACATCGAGTTACAAAGAAAAGGAGTAACTTTCTCAAGATCTGGAATTCAGGTCCAGATAGTCTCCTATTCCAGAGCAGGTTTTTAAATGACTAAGTTAGCCTACTTTCAGGACATGGGGGAAAAAATACCGGGAGAAAGATTTCTTCCCTTAAGGAATTTGAAAACTAGCTAGTGAGATAAGAGTAAGACACATAGCCTTGGCCAGGTGGCTCAGTTGGTTGGAGCGTCATCCTGTACACCAAAATGGTTGCAGGTTCAATTCTAGGCCAGGGACATACCCAGGTTGGGGCGTGTACAGAAGGCAACTGATCCATGTTTCTTTCTCACATAGATCTTTCTTTCTTTCTTTCTTTCTTTCTTTCTTTCTTTCTTTCTTTCTTTCTTTCTTTCTTTCTTTCTTTCTTTCTTCTTCCTTCCTTCCTTCCTTCCTTCCTTCCTTCCTTCCTTCCTTCCTTTCTTCTTTCTTCCTTTCTTTCTTTCTTTCTTTCTTTCTTTCTTTCTTTCTTTCTTTCTTTCTTTCTTTCTTTCTTTCTCTCTCTCTCTCTCTCTCTCTCTCTGTCTCACTCTCTCTCCCTCCCTCTCTCTCCCCCACCCCTTTCTCTAAGAAAAGAAAAAATATCAATGAGAATATATCCTCAGGTGAGAATTTAAAAAAAGATCAAAACACATAAATGATCAAAGGAAAACGACATGTGGTACCCCATTTTGCAGATGGATAAATAGAGGTAAACATTGTAAAACAGCAGTGAGACAGAATTCAAACTCAGGGTTTTAAGCCCTGCTCCCATTCACTTCTGCCTCTCCATTGCATCTGCCATCCCATGTCATTTCTGAGAGAGAAGCCAGGTCCAAGTGATATTCATTAACCGTCCCAATATGAAAGGTTGATCAAACTTTGATGATGTGACTGCACCAGTGATTTATGTCTGAAATTCTGAGGATGGGCTGTGACATCTGACAGGCTCTGTCTTTTAGATTCTCATATTTCCTCCATCCCCGTCACTTCCTGCCCGGCACTCACTCAGCCCTGATCATAAATATTGCCTGCCACTTTTACGATTATTGGTGATTAGATATGATGAATTCTGATACTAGTCAACCGTGGAGGAGATATTAAATACATTAGCTAATTTTCCCTTAATGCCTCATCCAATATGAATCAATATTGGTTTAATAATTAACATGTTTAAACATTTTTATGTATATTTCATGATGAGACAATCCATGTTTATTTTATGAAGATGAAATATTTAGCTCCCCGCCACCAACAGCAAACCCATTCCAACTAGCAGCTTTCTCTGTAGCCTGCTCTGGGGCCATCTTTTCGTGACCTGGGAGAGCTGGCTGCTCCTCTCGGACTGCAACCTGGTAGAGGAGGCTGAGCTCATAACAGAGGTTGCAGCATCTGGAAAGAGGAAAGGCTAACTGCTGAAGAGTGAGTCCTGAGAGGAGCCTGCTGGATCGGTGGGGCCTGCGCCCAGCTCGGCCCCAGCTCTGCCTCAATCCTACTCTACTCTCGGGCTGGAAGCATATATGAGTACTGGCTCCACTCACTCCAGGGGAGAGTCATGAGGAGGGTTAGAAGCACGATGTAGAGCAGTGGCTCTCCAGCCGAAGTGGGTTTGCCCACCTCTCCCCTCCAGGAGACATTTGCAAAGTCTGGAGATTTGTTTTGGTTGTCAAAACTGGAGGACATGCAACTAGCATCTATGGGTCAAGTCCAGGGATGCTGCTAAATATCTTACAATACACAGGACAGCTCTCCACACAAAGAATCATCTAGTCCAAAATGTCAGCAGTGCCAAGATGGAGAAACCCTGGCCAACAGGCAGACAGCATAGGCCTGGCTCCCAGTTCTGCCAAATGTGGTTATATAAGATTGGAAAGTTTCTGTTCATTGCCTTCCACATCCCTAAATTAGGGAGGATAATCATAAAGGGACCTAATTTACAAAGTTTGGTAAAAATTAAGTGAGAAGACAAATATTAAAAAAATTCAGTGTTTGGCATATAGGGACAGCAAAGCTTCAAAGCAAAATCAGACTGTGAACAAAGTTGTGCAGCCACAAAACCTGAGCTTTGTCATCTGACTTCCTGCCACCGGTAAGTCTGTGTAAATAATCAAAATATCCGTTCTCTCTGAGAAATACAACCCCCTGATCTCCTATCACGCATCAGGAAGCATGGCAGAGCCTTTGCATGTGGTATCCAGTTAATCAGCACCCCATTGATAATAATACATGCTGTTTATTGCATTCCTGCTCTGTGCCATGCATTTCATATATGCCATCTTGTTCCTTATAGCAATCTTACAAAGTAGGCAATATTACATCCATTCTTAGAGTTGAAGAAACCAAGATAGAGGAAGGTTAAGTAGATTACCTGAAGCCACTCTGTTATCTTTTTACTTAATTTTGTAGCTTCCACTATATGTCAGGCACTGTTCCAGGGGCTGGGAATATAGCAAAGGGGCCTGCTTCCATTCTCATGGAAAAAGATAGATCATGATCAAATCAATCAATAAAAATCAATCATGTGAAAGGTGATGAGTGCCATGGAAAAAAAATATAAAAGAGTTTAAAAATAGAGAGTGCAGTGAGTGTGTGTAGAATGTGCTAATTTTACATGGGATGGCTAGCAAAGTCTTCATCGAGCAGCAGCACTGAGTGAGAAACCAGTAAATGAAGCCATCTGGGATAAGAGCTTGTAGGTGGAGGAAACGTCACAAGCCAGAGTTCTAAGGAGAGAATGGGCTTGATGGGGTCAAGGAACAGCAGGAAGGCACATGAGAGAAAGGGAGAACTCTTACCCTGATGAGGTCCAGGTTGGCAGGGCAATGTATATGATAGTAAGGACTTATTACTCTGAATAAGATGAGAAGGTATTAATCAAAGGAAGGTTTTAAGTAGAGAAATGCCAAATATGGTTCATATTCTAAAATAATTACTTGGATGCTGTGAAAAAACATTGACTGAGTTGCCCAGGGGTGGCAGCAGGGAGGCCCATGAGGGGCTCTTGTTCTTTTCCTGGAGAGATGGTAGTTAGCAGGAGAAGTTGTGAGAAGTGTTCATATTTTGAATATATTTTTAAGGAGAGTCCATAGGATTTACTGGTGGATTAGAGGTAGAATGTAAGAGACAAGAGTCAAGAATGGGCCCAGAGTTCTGGTCCGAAGAACTGGAAGAACAGAGCTGGCATTTACTATACATGGGGACATCTAGGTGGGTCTGGACTCCAGAGAACTTTTTTTTAACCATGAGAGTCACTGTTTCATGTTTTTATGTTAATTGGTAAGTTATCCGGGAGCGGGGAGGGGATGATTCAAAAAAGCCAGAATGCTTTCTAGATTGTAAGAGCTGTGACCCTGAGCAAAGGTTGGACTAGGGGGGTGGGAGAGAGCAAAGGGGCAATATCTAAAGGAAGAAGTGGACAGATGGCCCTTAGATAAAAGTATGAACAACTAATCTGTAGTAACAAGAGGGAAAGCAAAGTGTGTGAACACAAATTCCAGTAGGCTGGTACTGAAAGTGGGGTACACAGATAGTCTCATTGGTTTCCTAGTGAAATAGGGAGCAAAGTCTAAGCAAAAAGTGAGACATCAGGGAGAGATGCTGGAGATGTGAGGAAAACAAAGACAAAATAATCATGATAAACGGATTAGGGAAATGTGGTAGAATTCAAATCCAGTTCCACTGGGTTCCAATGTCAGCAAACTTCTCATATACCATATGGTTTTAAAATTATCCTGAAAGGTAACTATATTTTATTCCTATTTGAATTAACAAAATGGAAATTTGAGGAGTTTATGTGGCCCAAGACCATTCAGTTTGTTTTGCTGCCAAATCAGATTTCAAACTAAATCTTCAGACAACTAATTCACAGCCCCGTGGGCCTGTTCACAATTCCTCCTGAAGTGGAAGAAAGGGCACGGATGACAACTCCGTGAGGGGGAGTAAGGTCCTGGGTCCCCACCGCAAGCCCCCTGGAATGATGGGAAATGTAGAAAGGATCCGTAGGTTTCCTTGGGTTTTCTCAGCTGCATTTTGTCCTCATCCCTCAGCCTGATTCTTTGTGTACTTATCCCTCTTGCCTTCAGCTTTCCTTCTTTCTCAGGTCACAGGGAAGAAACAGATACAAGACGAGCTTTGATCTGCCCCGGTGAGTCAGCGGCACATGGCAGGATGTCTCTGTGTTGAGGGCTTTGAAAAAGTGCTGAACTTTGCTGGGAAAGATGAGGTCAGGATCCAACATCTGCTTTTACTTTTTATTTATTTATTTATTCTTGCTCAGGGTTTTATCCCTTCATTTCCTTTCTCTATCTTATAAAATATGATTGATAGCCACTCCATGGAAACTTTGGGTACCAAGTAATTTTTATGGATTCAAGTCTTAGAATCTTCCTCTGGGTTAAAAGAGATCTTGGAGATGGCCACACACAGTGTCACTCTGCTCAAACGAGGAGACTGAGACCCAGAGAGAGGAAGTGACAGAAAGTGCAGGATCAGAAATCGTGGCTTTCAGTCCCTTCAAGGACGGAAGGAAAGTTCCAGAAGTTTGCATAAGATTCTATGACTCTTCAAACTTTAGAGTGGACCCCGGGGGGGGGGGGGGGGGGGGAAAGGTTCACAGTTTTCCCATTGTAGACTCCTCAGCCCTACAATGACATTTGCAAATAGCATCAGGGAAAACATTTTTTCCCCTTTGTGTTCAAAGTCTAAAGTGTATAGGTTCTTTAAAGGTTGTATTCTAAAAAGGTTGAGTTCATGGTGATCAGTGACTCCAAGGCAGACTGCAGGGCTATTTAAAAGCAGCCCTGCAAATGTAGCGCCTTCACCACAAAAGGCAGCGGTGGGCCCCGCAGGGACTGGCTGCAGTAAGAGAAAGTGGGGACAAGGAAAGGGCCTCCAACCACTCAGACAACATGAGGATCTCAGTCACAGCTTCCTCAACCCACCGCCTCACTATCCCCCCTGCAAATGTAACCGCATCTGTGCTTCCTCCCTTCTCTCCTACACCTAAGATCCCCCTCTGCTTCATGTCTTTGAACTTCTCTCTTCACACCCCCTCTAAGACTTTATTCCATCTGTTGGACTCCACCGAGATGCCTGACGCTCCTCCTGACTCCGGCCTCCTCTCAATAACCACCTCTCCCACGGCAGCCACACCTGGAGCCACGCTCTCCTCTCACCTCCTCTTTCTGCGGTCCTTCAAAGGTGAGTGTGTGAAGAGGTCCTCTACCTTGACTGTTTCTACATTCCTATTTTCCATTCATTCCTCAACCCAATAACATCAGATCTCATCCCCCCAAAGTTCATTCAAAACCTAATTGCAAAACCCAATGGACATTTTTAGCTTCTTTTCTTATTTTTCTATTTTATTTTTGGTGAATCCCCACCCGAGGATATTTTTCCACTGATTTTTAGAGAGAGTGGAAGGGAGAGAGAAACACTGATGTGAGACACATCAATTGGTTGCGACCGGAATTGAACCTGGGACCCTTCAATCCAAGGGCCAAGGCTCTATCCACTGAGCCAAACCAGCGAGGTTTCTTTTCTTATTTGATGTCTATGCCATTGGTACTGATAACTTCCTCCCTGAAACCATTTCTTCCTAGGAACAAAGGTTCTTCCTCTTTTACTGACTTTGTAAATACTGATGTTCCCCAGGGTACTTTTTGACTCTCTCTCTTTCCCTTCAATTTACTTTTCCCTCCTTTTCCCCCTTTTCCTTCCTCTTCCTCTGTTTTTCTTCCCCTAGACTTCTCTTTCCATTCTATACTCTCCCCTGTGATGATAACACTTGATTCAGGGCTTAACCTACCACTCGCGGTCTAACAATTTCCAGCTTGACATTTTCTTCTTAGCTTTTTCCTGAGCACCAGGCACATATTTTATGACTGCCTGTTAGCCATCTCCACCTGTGCACCAAGATTTCTATCAACATAAATCTGCTCTCCTAGGCCCTCAATGCTACTGTCACCTCCAACCCCAGCACACATAACTGTTTACCAAGTGTGGCTTTTGCTACATCCTAATTGTAGTACAGCCTGGTGGAATTTTAGGGAGCTGTCCAGTAGACAGCTGCCCAGGCATCTGCATTACAAGAGAGATGGCTGAGCTGGAGATCCAGATTAGGAATGATCCAAAAGAAAGGAGAGCTGGAAGTTGATGAAGTTACTTAAAAAAAGCTCATAAGAGAAATTCAAAACCTAGACGTCTATGATTGGCCCCCTAAATTATGTCCAAGTTTACATGTTGGGTATATACACTGAGTGGCCAGATTATTATGATCTCTGAACGCATAATAATCTGGCCACTCAGTGTATATCCTATATAATAAAAGGCTAATATGCAAATTGTCCCCTTGACCAGGAGTTCGACCAGCAGGCAGGCCGGCCAACCGCCCATGTACCCTCCCACTGGCCAGGCTGGCCGGACCCTGACACACACACACACACACACACACACACACACACACACACTGAGTGGCCAGATTATTATGCGTTCAGAGATCATAATAATCTGGCCACTCAGTGTATGTGCATTTGAAAGATAATACATATCTTTTACCAGGTTCTTAGAGGGACATATGAGCCACAGAATTCTTAAAAATCCCTAGTTTAGAGCAGAGAGAATTTTTAAAAAATAAATTTTTATTGATTTCAGAGAGGGAGAGATAGAAACATCAATGATGAAAGAGAATCATTGATTGACTGCCTCCTGCACACCCCCTACTGGGGATCGAGCCATAACCCGGGCATGTGCCCTGACTGGGAATCAAACCGTGACCTCCTTGGCAAAGAGAATTTTTAAAAGTTATTGCAAAAAATACAGGCAGGTTTACAGTTGTTTGTATGGAAAATAATACAATAATTAATAAATGATAATACAAGAATGAACTCTGTGTTTTGCATACTCATAAGTGTAAACCTACTTTCGCCCACCATGCATAAGAAATGACTGCATGCCATTAAGCAGACTGAGGAGCTATCCTTGACTTTGGCCCTGGCAGACTGTATGGCATCAGGAATAATGCCCTGAAGCTCCAGGCTCCTATGAAGCCTTCCCAACCCTGAATTTTCCCTGCAGCACTTCCGTACATCTGCCCTACTGACTTCCTGTCTGTCTGCTCCATCGGATGGCAAGCTCCAGAAGAGCAAGGTCTGTACAGGAAACAGTGCACAGAGTATGTACCACCCGCCCCCCCCCCCCCCCGCCCCGATTTCCTTCAGACCTGCAGTTCTCTTCTCTGGCCTGCAGTGTCTCCGCCTGTAATGCCAGAAATTCATTTTTCACAATTCACTTCTTCAGGCGCCAACAATGCAGCATAGTCTTGGTCTTCACCATTGTTAGGTGTCCAGAACCTGCTGAGGCCCAGTGCTGGCTCCCCCACTGAAGCAGAGCAGGCAGGCCGAGGGGGATAATTATAACACACTGTGATGTGTGCTACAATAATGGACTGGAAGGTGCTAGGGAGCGGGGTGGGGGATTCAGGCATAAACCATCCTGTAAAGCTTTTGGCCAGCACACTGGACTCCTCAGGTGACACTGGGTTCTGGTCACATGGGCCCCATGCAGGCACTCCCTTGTTACTCCTTTCTAATCAGTTCAGATGCCGTTTTCCCCTTTCAATTTCAATTCAGTGCTCATAATTTATAAAAAAATAAATTACCTGCCTCCGTAGTGTGTAATTCCCAAACTAACTGTTCACCACAGCAAAGCAACCATGCCTAGCTCCCAGAGGAAGCGTCAGCTCTCTGCCTTCCTCCGGCCTCACTGTGGGCCGGTCACATCGAGTCCAGGACAAGCGTCCAGAATTCAGCCCCCTCGTGGCTGTGCTCCCCACCCTGCACGGCCACCATATGAATGCATTTTTTTGTGTGTGTTTTCAACTAAAGTTCCTTCATTTTTTTCTCCTCATGGTTTCTCAGCTTTTCTTGCTTGGAATGATACCTTCATTTTTATTTTATTTAAAATACAGGTCTTGAATTACTTCCATTTCCAGCCTGTGCCATATTAAAAGTAAGAACTTCTCTCTTCTTTAGTCCCATATTGGTGAGATAGTTTTTTGGTGTTTTTTTGTTTGTTTGTTTTTTAGGTTTTTTTTTTTATGTAAAAAGAGTTGTATTTGTAGAGAAACGGGGAATGAGAGACTTAATCAAACAAGCCAAATCCCAAATCATCATCTGATTGCTCCTCCTCCTCCTCCTTCTCCTCTGCAGCAGCTGGGGCAGAACCAGCTGCGGGGGCTGCGGACCCTGGGGCAGCTGAGACCACACAGCCCCGCTGGGAACATTGGCCAGCTTGCCAATACCTGGGACAATGACATCTTCAATGTTTGACGTTTTGCCCGTTCAGCTCACTGATGACCTTATTGCTCCGACCCTCACCAGCCTCAATGCCCACGCTGTCCAGGATCTTCTTGATGTCTTTGGTGCTGGGGGAGGCATTGCCCCGAGGGTGGCCAGCAGGTAGGAGGCAATGTAGGGCATCTTGGCGGCAGAGATGCCTCCACCGGGCATCTTGGCAACTTTTTCAGGTTGTTTTTGTGTTGTTGTTTTTTTTCTAACTTAGGATTTGGGGGAAAAACACAAAAAAAATCTAGTCTTCAAAACTCAATTTTATGCCATCATAGCCAATTCATGGACAGGCTGAGCCTTAGTTCCCTCATCTGTTAAAGGAGGCAGCAACAGGATAGCACCGTCCCGTATCACTTTCGTTGGTGATGCTTAGATCACAACTCATGGGGCCGAGTGATTTTATAATTTCTGAAATGCTCTGGGTAAGTGTATAATCAGCGTTATTTTTTTTCACACTTCATGGTATGGCTCACGTCCTCAACTTTGCTGAACTACCTTTCTTATCCATCCTTCCTCCAATTGAAAAATTTTAATTAACCCATTCAAAATCCATCTCTCTGTGGTAATGAAAATTTGCCTTTCTAAAAATTAAGCATATCAGTTACTCAAAGAAGCAATTTTGCTAGCTGTTAATTCTCCATTTAACAAATAGATGTATCATGCATGTAAATGTCTAAGATACGGTCTTTGACTTTATACAATTCTGTTCCAACGTTCTCTATAACCCCCAGCACCCTCTATAGCACCGAATGGTTGCATGACTGATCAAGGCTGGTGGACTGAAAAGGCTGGAGCAGGAAGCTAATTTTTAGGAAATTATTCTTCATATTGAGCTGACCCCGGTCTTGCTGCAATTTCTATCTATTGTGCAATTCTAACATTTAGTATCTTCCTGCACAAGTGTTCAGATGTTTGCTACCAAGTTACTTCTCCCAAATTTCCCCTGTCCGGGTAAGAATCTAAAGCTCCCTCAGTCATTCTGGGTATCTGATTTCCTCTTCCTCTCCTACTTGTGGCCATACTCTGGTTCATCATCACTGAACCTAAACTGAGATTAAGCTCAGGGCTGCAGATATGGTTGGACCAAGGTTAAGTAAGAGAAAGTTATCACTTACCTCCACCAAGCATGAAATTACTCTTAGGTTAGCCTGTAGGAGCACTGAGGTTTTTGGATCCAGTCAAAGCTCATTGCTGACTCATGCCACCATTAAATAAAACTATAACTTCAGACTTTTAACCTGTCTTTCTTCTATATAATAGCTTCCTCAGCCCATATTTATAGAGTTGGGGATTTGAACCCAAGTGAATACTTGAGATTGGTCCATATTTAATTTTCTCTACTTAGATTTGACCCCGTGTTCTCACTTACCAAGCATTTGTTGAATCCTGATTATTATTATTGGCTGTTCCTCCAAACTTCATACCATGGAAGGTTTTAATCAATAAACCTTCCTTGTACTCCTGCTGTTAGCTAACGTGTTGCAAACTGAGATCAAGAATGAAGTCTACATATAACATAATTATAACCTGAATTATTTTTTATTAATCTTCAAAATTACTATAGTGTACAAAGATAAGACATTGTAAGTTATATAAGAGATACCACATCGAGCACATAATAGGTGCTCAATAAATACCTATCACATATCAATGAACAAAATAACTTGATTTCTAAAAAATCAAAGAAAATACACAGGAAAAAAAAAGAATCTGCTAGACAAAAGTTGATGATAGGGAACGCAAAGTTGTAAAGACAAATTAAATTCTCAATGGAAGTCAAATGCCAGAAGATGTAGCAGTATTTGAAATCAGACTACTCATTCTAAAACTAGGAGGGTACATACAGCACTTTCCCCAAAATAGCTCTGGGCTGATAGCCAATAGTGATGGCCTTCTGTGGTTGATTTGATGAGCATGTGCGAGAAGAGACAAAAAGTAAAGCAGCCCCTCACCACATGCAGGTGATAACATTAGCTAACTCCCACTGAGCATCAGGGCGGGTCAGGCATTCTGCTATCTCATTAATCTCCCGACCCACTGAGGTGGATACTACTGTCATGCTCACTGCATAAAACAGAAAACTGAACGTTGTATAGGTTACATAAATGGCTCTAGGTCATGCACACAGTCAAAGTACATAGAACTTGAACTTTGGTATATCACTGCGACCAATGTCCACCAAAGTCAGTATGTGAACTTAGAGGGGTTCCTTCCTAAACTCTTACTGCCAGATCAAGACTCAAAGTATCAATACTTAAACACAAATAAAGGAACCCCTGTGGGTTATAGCTAGGTCAGATTCCTCTCCAAAGAGCCTGGTCTGGGTTTTCTATACACTTAATGTTTCCAGTTCCCCTAACCTTGTGTGTTCTATCATCCCTGCCAATTCTGATATATTTTATCTGTAGTCTACACACACAGTTTAGACTGAAAAATTAACTTGACAACATCAAATTCTTGACTTTGGGTCGCCTTCCAACTCCACATCCATCCTACTCATTGTCAACTTAGGTGATCAACTGTCTTACCTGAGCCAGCCCACCTCGCCTTTGGCTCTCCAACTTCTATGTACAGGCCAGGGTCTGACACCTGGCTTAGAGAAAGGTAGCTGGGACTAAGAAAGATAACTCTGAGACCAACAACGGGCTGGTTGGAAGTGGGCAATATTCAAATGGGAAAGCAGGCACTGAAGAAATGAGGACCAAAACAGTCAACTCACACACACTAACCTCAGGCCACCTGCTCAGGGGAAAGAGAAGGGTTTCCAAGGGGTGTTCCTGAAACCCCACAAATACTTTATTTCTTCATCAAGTTTTTATGAAGAGCCTACTATGTGTGTGGACTCTGCTAGTTACCGAGGGGACGGCAGTGCGCAAGATGAAACGAGGAGTTTACTGTCTACTGTGGAATAAATGGACAGACACCAAAATCTTAGGACTAACCCAGCTGACAGCTAACCTTGGAGAGACACCTCAACTCCTTGTGACTCGGTTTCTTCAACTGTGAAATATTCAGGTGAGGAGACAATGAGCAATGCAGCAACTAAGCATGATGACTGAGCTGGTTCCCCTAAAACAGTCACTATCCTGGCTCCCTTGTCAGTCTCAGGTTTGCCACTGAGGGGAGGGGATGGGAAGGCTACCTGGCAGAAAAAGTTCTTTCTCATTTTCATAATAGAATTATGTACTCCCCTCTGCAGGTCTTTAATCTTCCAGCATTTATCCCATCAGTTCTGTCTCTAGTGAGCCCTTATCCCAAGATGTTTGTCTATTAAATTAAGAGTTTTGCAGAAGAGGAGAGCCATTTAAAGGCTGTAAATCACCAGGCAGTCTCTTAGCTGCTCTCTGCTCCGAGCCCCACTGCATCATCCTACACTCAGCCTGCCTCAGCCACCGCCACCTCCCCTCCGGCCCTGGCTCAGAGGCAGACAGCTCTGGAGCATGGGGCCCGCACAGACCTGCCTGCTCCCAACCTGCTCCAGTTCTGGGGCCAGCCTGACCTGGGGGCGGGGGTGGGGAGTGTACATGAGTCCTTCATTAACCCTCAGGAGCTCCAAAGGCAACTTAGCTCTCACCCCGCTTTTTCCTTTGCCACCACGGGGGTGCTTTTCATGCCCCCAAGCCCTTGCGTAATACCTCAGCTTTGAGAACTGTGTCTTTTGATTATATTCAGGCCCCTGACTTGTGATTCTAACCAGAAAGGCAGGAAAATAACACACTTCTGGGACCTGATCCATTATGAGCCAGATGCTGTATGTACCCTCTCCCACTTGCATTTTCACTGTTTACCTAGATGTCAAGTGACACTGTATTCCTATATTACAGACAGAAATGGAGGCCGAAATAAAGAGATGGAGGCCAAGACGGATCACCTACACTGCTCAAGGATTTATAACCCACTAGTAATGGAGTTGGAATTTCGAATCTAAAGCTCTTTTGTACCAAAGCCTTTGATACACAGTCATTCATTCCTAGGAGCTTTCTGAGTGACTACTATGTGTCATGCCACGGACCATGCTAGTTAAAGTGGTAACCAAAGCAGTGAGGACTCCCACACCCTCCCAGAGCATGTCTACCCTGCAGCGATGCCCCCCCTTATCCCTGCCCCAGGATGTTGGAGACCTAAGTACACACTCCTTCTCCCTCCCTCTCTACTTGGTGGTGGGAGACCTAGCCCTGGACTCCTACCACCTTCCAGCTCTTGCTCTGGCCATACTGCTGGCTCTCAAGCAATCACCACAGACTCTGCCACCATGCCCACAGGGGGCCCCTGCTTGCTGCACAGGCCCACTGACGATCTCATTGTTGGCTCTACCACGCGGTGTGTCTTTCCCGCTGCTCTGGACCAACTCCTCCTGCACTTACTCTCCTGTGCTTCCTCGTTCCTGGGGAGGCCTCCAGGCCCAGTCCCAACCTCGGCCTGCTTGTTCCTTCCTGCTGTGAGTCACCTTTGCCGCCCTTCCCTCACAAGGTTTATCAGACTTCAAATCAATCACGCACGATGGAGAAACACAGGGACGAAACTGAGGTGTGTTCTCCATTGATCTCTCATTCCTTAAAAACCCACTGCCCTCTGGCTGCTCCCTGAGGCCTGCTCTCCTGCACCCCTAGGTCGGCCTTCCCCTAAAGGCCCCAGCCTCTCAATGACCCTTTCCCTCTCTCACTCATGAGACACTGCCACAGATAAAAAATGATATGAAAGATTCATTCATAGTTTGTAGGATGGGAATCACGTGGCGCTTGATCAGGAGGCTTGATTCAAGCTTCCCTTTGACCAATTATCAGCCGTGAGTATTAGTCATGTCCCCCCACCCTCCCGAGGATTCTCTTTCCTAATCTATTAAATGGGAATCTCAGAGACTATGATGGTTTTGTAATGTTTCATGTTGGCTAATCTAAACTACTTTTT
Organism: Cnephaeus nilssonii; assembly: GCF_951640355.1. Classification (NCBI taxonomy): domain Eukaryota; kingdom Metazoa; phylum Chordata; class Mammalia; order Chiroptera; family Vespertilionidae; genus Cnephaeus; species Cnephaeus nilssonii. Next base: position 13,972,483 of record NC_137085.1, read on the forward strand.
CCAGAATCCTCTTTCTTGCATGATTTTGGGTGCAATATGGCACAAGGGAGACCCTGGGCAGTTCTGGAGGGTGGAAAGGGAGCAGCCGCCGTTTCATAAGCAGCTGACCTTCCCCTGAGTCCTCCTTCAACATCTCCCACTCTTGGGCCAGGTGCATATGTTTACCTCTGTGACAACTGATGCCAATTCCTTCTGCAGAATACCTACATCACCAAGGCCAAAGGCAGTTCAGAAATAGCATGGGTTTCAGTCCGTTCTCATGGGGTCCAGTTTATTCTTGTAAGTTGAACCTGCAACTTTATATCCCCAAATTTATATCCATCTTCTCCTCCTGACTTCCAGCCCTCTAGGCTTTGGGCTCCAGCAATGGATGTGGAGAAAACACCTTACAGAGATGCTTAACCAGCTCTCATAACTGCACCAGGTCAGATACTGTAACAGAGATTTGTACATATATGCATACGTGTGTGTGTGTGTGTGTGTGTGTGTGTGTGTGTGTGTGTGTGTATGCATGTGTGTGCGTGTGCATATGTACTCTGGGGTCTGCTTCTCTGGTTGAACTTGATCAATATAAAGGACATATAAAAAGTCACAAAGTCTCAGGGGCATCGAAGAGTAGCTCTTTATTTAACTTATGGATCTCCGGGTCAGCTGGGACGATACTTCTCCATGCAGCATGTCTATTGTCACCAGGGGCGACTTTGCTCCCCTGGTGTTTATTCTAGAGCCCAGTGTGAAGAGACAGCAGCTACTTGGGGAGGTTCTATTCTTGGGGATGGCAGCAGCTCAATAGGACAATTCCCACTGAACAAGCACATTTCAAACACCTGGGATCACTAGCATCCCATTGGCTGAAGTAAATCGCATGGTCAAGCTCAGACTGAAGAGGCAGGAAAGAGCATTCACCTTTTGTGGGAGGAACGAAACTACATGGTGAGGCTGCAGAGTGAAGAACTGAGGCCACACTTAAAACACAGGGACTCAGCAAAGTGTCTAGAAACCGCTCCTGCTGCTCACAAGCAATGCCATATTGGCTACAGTTATGAATAAACTGAGCCATCTCTCTTCCAGCTCCAACTCTGCTATCAGCGAGCTGCAGGTTATTGGGAAAGTCAGCTCATAATAATCCTTATCCCTAGAGTAAGATCAGTTGAAATAATCTCTTGATTCTATGATTCTGAGATGGGTTTGTTTTCTCTAATGTATGCCATCATTTTAAATTCCCTCATCTTAAAATACATTTTATAATACAATTTTTAAATTATAAATAAAAATGAAAGACTGCCTTTAAAATCCTCATACCTAATGCCATAATCAATTCTCCCCACAATGGAAATCATTGTTGAAAGTTTGCCTCTATTATTCCACATCTTTTCATGACTCTATGTTGATGCATGTGTTCACATACACACGACCATATTCTTTCAGATGGCAGCTTGCTCTTGTACTCTGCTATATCTTGGTCTGTTCATTATGGTCTACATAGATGTTTTTCAGCCTTTTAAAGTCTTTTGTATTCCGAAGTGTGAATCTGCCAGAATACATTTAACATTAGCTCCTTTAATGATCACTGCAATTCTTCCAGATACAGTACCCCCCTTACCCATATGTTCCAAGGACCCCTGAAATCATGAATGCATGAACCCTATATATGCTATGTTTTTTTCCTATACAGACATACCTATGATAAAAATTATCAATTTAAAACAACTAATAATAAAATAGATCAATTATACCAATATACTGCAATAAAAGATTTATAAATGTGGCCTCCTCTCTCACTCTCTTAGAACATCTTGTATTTCTTGGGATGACATGAGATAATAAAATGCCTCCTTGATGAGATGAAGTGGGGTGAATGCCACAGGCACTGTGCTTAGCCTTAGACCATGATGGAGACCTCCTGACCACACATGACAAGCACTTTATGGCTTCTCTGTGGTACACCTGCATTGCAGCATCACTACCCTTGCAATTTGGGGTCACCTTTCAGTAAAATAAGGATCACTTGAACACAAGCACTATAAAACCAGGACAGTGGATCTGATAACCTAGAAGGTTACCAAGTGACTAACAGTTCAGGAGCACATACAGCATGGAGAGGCTGGACAAAGGGATTACAAAGCAGGGTGGAGCTGGACGGAGCGGACAGTACAGCATTTCATCACACTGCTCAAAATGGCATGCAATTTCAAACTTATGAATTGTTTATTTCTGGAATTTTGCCTTTAATATTTTCAGACCGCAGCTGACCATGGATCACTGTAACAGTGGGAAGTGAGACTGGAGATAAGGGGAAACTACTGGATGACTTAGCAAACAAAATGTCAATGAGAACATCTTTGTACCCGCCTTCGCATAGTGTGATAATGTTTTCTGTAGGATTAGACACCTAAGAAATAGTCAGATGTTTGAAATGTTGATAGATTACTGCCATACTGCCCTCCAAAAACAGGCAGATCCAATTTACAAACTCACCAACATTATATAGAAACTAGATGCCCGGTGCACAAATATGTGCACAGATGGGGTCCCTTGGTCTGGCTGGTGATCAGGGCCGATCAGGGGGGCCAGCCGGCCAGGGGAGGGACCGCAGGAGGTTGGCCAGCCATGGGAGGTTAGCTGTGGGAGTGCACTGACCACCAGGGGGCAGCTTCTGTGTTGAGCACCTATCCCCTGGCGGTCAGTGTGCATCATAACAACCGGTTGACCAGTCATTCGGTCGTTTAGGCTTTTATTTATATAGATACCATTTCTCTGAGTCCTTACCAACACAGAATATCATCAATTTTTAAGATTCTTTTTTTTTCTATTTGAATGAGTTGCATGGTTTTCACAGGACTGTTATGATGACCGATGTCAATAGGCACAGGCAAAGGATATGAGCGCCTCTGACGTTAGTAAAGAGCACAAACTTGAATGCATGAGGACTAACTTAACTCGCATCAAAGCAGCAAGGAGACATGCAGTGTTCTCACTGAAGGGGCAAGTTCGTCAGCCTACAGCCTAGCCTGCAGGAAGAAGCCTTCAGCAGGTGATACCATCTAAACATATTAAAAGTCCCACTGAGTTAGCAAGAAGCTTCCGAGCAGTTGGCAGAATGATGGTCCCCCAAAGATGTCCAAGTCCTAATTCCCAGCACCTATGGATATTTACCGTACAGGACAAAAGGGAAATAGCAGATGGGATGACAGTTAAGGACATGAGATGGAGAGACCATCCTGCATCATCCAGGTGGGTTCCATCTAATCAGATGAATCCTCCCAACTCTGGTCAGAGGGAGAGCACACAGAAGAGTGCTCAGAGAGATTCGACGTTGCTGGCTTTGAAGATGGCAGAAAGGGGCCGTGAGCCGAGGAATGAACAAGGATGCGGATTCCCCCTTAGAGCCTCCAGGAGTACAGCCCTGTCAGCATCTTGATCAGTGAGATCCGTGTCAGACCTCTCACCTACAGAGCTGTAAGATAACACGTTTCTGTGTTTCAAGCCTCTGAGTTTGGGGTAATTGTTACACTAGCAATAGAAAAGGAATACAGCCCATCCTCACTGTGCGCTAGAGGGGGGAGCAGCCATTGTCTCCTTTTGGTTCCTTCTTAATGAGACATGAGCCACCCTCCTGCTTACCCACCAGGTACAAGGAAATGACAACAGCCACAGGACATGTATCAATAAATCTGCTATAAGGACTAGAAGAAGGTCCATTTAGACCATTTTTTGCAGGTATCATCTGCTTAGCACAGTGGTCGGCAAACTCATTAGTCAACAGAGCCAAATAGCAACAGTACAACGATTGAAATTTCTTTTGAGAGCCAAATTTTTTAAACTTAAACTTCTTCTAACACCACTTCTTCAAAATAGACTCGCCCAGGCCGTGGTATTTTGTGGAAGAGCCACACTCAAGGGGCCAAAGAGCGCATGTGGCTCACGAGCCGCGGTTTGCCGACCACTGGCTAGCAGATACAGATGCAATTTCAGGCTTGCTTGGCTTAATGAAAAGTAGTATCTCAATTGTGCTTCCATTTCATTTCTTTGATTGTGAAGATGTTAATCAGCTTTTCATATGGCAATTGACCATTTTTTAATTGCTGGCTTACAGCTTTGACAAATTTCTCAAATATATTTTTGGCCTTGTCTTAATGATTTGTTAAAAACTCTTTATACATTCTATATACAAATATTTTGTTGCAAGTATCTCTCCCAGTACTTCAAATTGATACACACACACACACACACACACACACACACACACACACACAAGATATAGCTAAAGCAGTGCTCAGAGGAGGATTTATAGTTTTAAATATTTATATTAAAATGGTACAAATGCCTAGAAGCAATAATCTAAGTATCACCTTAAAAAACAGGAACAGAGAGCAATGTGAACTCAAGGTAAAAAGAGGAAAGGGAATGCCAAAGAGCAGAAGGCAATGGAATACAAAAATTAACAAAGCCAAAAGCTGGTTCTTTTAAAAGAACAACAAAATTGGTCAACTCTTAGCCAGAATAATTAAGAAACAAGTATAAGAGCACAAATTACCAAATGTACAGAATGAAAAAGAAGTTATCTCTACAGATCTTACAGACATTAAAAAGGTAATAAGAGAATAGTATATAAATGACTTAATACCAACAAATTGGACAACTTGGAATCCCTTAAATAATACAGCTGATCCAAATTAATATGGATGAAATATACCCTATTATCATGATGAAGTTTTTTATCAATGACCTTATCACATAGAAACTCTTGGCTCAGAAGTCTTTATTTGATTAATTCTACCAAATGTTTAAGAAAAAATAATAGCAATATTTCACAATGTCTTTTAAACCACAGAGGAACATGAAACACAACCCAATGCATTGTATGAGATTAGCATAACTTTTATACCCACAAAGACATTACAAAAAAATTACAGACCAATTTACTTCATGAGCATAGACACAAAAATCCTTAATAAAGTAATTGTATTAGTAAGTCGAATACAATTCCCAAACAGGATAATTTACCATGCTCATAAAGGGCTTGTCCCAGGAATGCAATTCACTGAATTGTTCACTTTAAAGTGGATGATTGAATGATATGTAAATTTCACCTAAATAAAAATAATCAAAGCATGTAGTTTACCATATAAACAGAATAAAGGGGAAAATCCTAAAATCATTTCAATAAATGCAGAAAACACTGTTTTTTACAAAATCCAGCATCAATTTCTCAGAAAATACAGTATACAAGAAAACGTCCTCAATCTATTTAAGGGCATCAATAAAACTGAGAGACATTATCCTTAATGGTATTGTATTGACCACTAAGATCAGAAACACGATGAGGATTCCCACTTTCACCACTTTTGTTCAACATTATACTGGAAATCCTGACTATTTTCAATAATAGTAAAAGGATATAAAAGGCATAAAGATCAGATAGGAAGAAGTACACTGTTTATTTGGAAATGACATGATTGTTTACAAAGATAGCCATAAGGAATCTGAAAAGTTATTACAAGATGCAATATGTAAATTTGGCAAGATTGTAGGACTCTAGGCTTTCTTTAGAAATCAATTTCATTGGTATATGTACAAATATGCAATTGGAAAATAAAACTCAAAAACAATTCCCCTTATAATAACATAGAAATGTAAAATATTAGGAAAATATTTTTGAATACACGTATCACATCTTTATTCTGAAAACTAAAACAAATCATTAAGAAAAAATTAGGAAGACCTAATTACCAAACTCTATGGTACTGGCATTGGAATTAACAGGTTAATGCAATAGAATGTCCAAAAATAGACTCACACCCATCTTATTTTTGTTTTAACAAAGGCACCTGAGCAATTGAATAGTAAAAGAAAAAGTCTTTTCCACAAATGGTAGTGAAGAAATTGAATATTCATGTGAAAAAAAAACACAAACCCTGAATGTCAACATTTACCCAAAAGGCATCTGAAATAATAAAGTCATTATTTTCATGATCAGGAATAAGCAAAGTTTTCTTAAACAGCTCATAGAAATCATAGCCATCAAAGAAAAAAAAATGTGATAAATAAGACCTCAAAATTGAAAAAATTTTGCTCCACAAAAGATACCATTAAAAGAAATGAATGGACTAGCCATAGACTAGGGGAAAATATTCATAAAGACTCAAAAGGGTTTTATGTAGGGCAAATAAAAAATTCTTATAACTCAACAATAAAAAGATACACAATAAAGAGCTAGCAAAGTCTTTGTCTATTCTTCACAAAAGAAATGTAGAAATGACCAGTGAGCAAATGATGAAGAGTTCACTACCGTTAGCCATCTTGGAAATGCAAACTTAAATCACCAAAAGAGATGTCACCACACACCCACCAGAATGGCTAAAATGCTGCTAACATTAGACATGGTCCAAGACGTGGAACAATCAGGTTCTCTTACATTCTTGGTGGCACAATGGCACAACTACTGTGGGGAAAAGTTCTGACAGAGTCTGAGAAAGATAGGTATATACCCACTATGATCCAGCAAATCCATGAAAAGAAATGAACGACTGACTGATAGCTCAGAACATTAGACGGAGTGAAAGTGACTGCACCTGGGAAGAGGGTGAGTTAAGAGGCTGGCTGAGAGTGGGCATGAGGAAACTTCTTGGAATAATGGGAATGTTCTATCTCTTGACAGGGATTTGGGTTGCACAGGGTAATGCATTTGCTAACTCTCAGTGCATGCCTCAAGATCTGTGCATTGCTCTGCCTGTCAATTTAAAAACAAAAGAAAAAATTGTAAGTAAATATTGAATCCTGTTAATGCCATGAATGCTGAAGTCTTTAGAATGAATGTACAGATGCCTGCAGTTTCCTTAGAAAAGCAAAAAAAAAAAAAATCAATTAACGGATGGGTACATATTTTATAGAACAAGTATAGTAAAATGTTATGGTGCTTTGAAAATAGTCTGGCAGCTCTTCAAAAGGTTAAACATAGAGTTACCATATGACCCAGCAATTCCACTCCCAGATCTAAACCCAACAGAAATGAAAACAGATGTCCACACAAAAAGATGTATACAAATGTTCTTAGCAGCATTAGTCATAAGAGCCAAAAAGTGGAAACAACCCATATGGCCATCAACAGATGAGGGATAAATGGAATGTGGCACACCCACACAATGGAGCATTACTGGATAATAAAAAGCAGTGAAGTTATGATCCAGGCTGCAGCATGGATGACCCTGAGAGATTCTGCTAAGTGAAAGAAGCTAGTCACAAAAGGTTACATATACTAGTAGTATGATTCTATTTACATGAAAGGACCAGAATATGCAAATCTATAGACACAGAAAATAGACTGGTTTCCGAGGGATGTGGGATGGTGACAAGGACACGGGAATTGGGAGTGGGAAGGGGAGTGGCTGATAATGGGTGTGGTTTTTGTGAAGTGATAAAAATATTCTAAAATCAACTGTGATGGTTGCACAACTCTGTGAATATGCTAAAAAGCATTGAATTGTATATTTTAAATAGATTACTTGTATAGTATGTGAATTGTATCCCCAAAATGCTATCATTCAATGTATTAATAATAAAATGCAGGTGGTGGGTATACAAAATTATTTCAACTCTGCTACATATTTGAAAACTCTTAAAACAATCTTAATATCTTGACTGGAACTATTACAGGTTTGGAGATTAATATGGACAAAACTGGGTTTTGTACACTATTGAGACTTTCCAGTTAGAATAAGTCCCCTGCTGTTTAAATCCCTTTTCAGCATCCGCGATGTATATGATCTCAGGCCACCTCCAATGATGTGATAGGAGCCATTATGCCACCACTGCCCACCATAAATGGAGCACGTGTGTGTGCATGCCCACCATTCTTTGCCACCCCGTTTACAGACATCATTCGGGTGCCCCAAGAGCACAGGATGCCAAGGACTCATGATGCATGGATGTTCAGAAGACTCAAAGCATGTGTGTTATACCTACCACTGAGCAAGCGGGGACACTGACAATCCTACGTCCACACATCCCCAGTTCTGCAGGCTTTACATGCCTGACCTTTTCATTTGCGTGATTCTGAGACCTTTCAGTATCTGCAGTACCTTCCTCTTTAAATCTTTAGTTTCTCCTAACCTCCCAGGTATAATAAGAATGGAGCAACATGGCTCAGGTAAGGTCTGATCAGCGAGGAATAGAGAGGAATTATCCTTCCTCATCTAAAAGATTTTACTTCTATTAGTACAATCTAGAATTACAATAGCTTTCCCTGGAAGCCATAGCTCACTGCTATGAAACTTAAAACCAGTTAGTCTATTCCCATGTGTTACCAAGTACACTATGTTTTTTTCCATCTTTACCTAAAATGCCCCCTTTTTTGTAAACTAGAGGATTTTCCTCAGCATGTGTGTTCGGAGTGCTAAGTGCCTGACTGCCTGGTTTAGTAGCCACCTCGCTTTCAGAGAGCTGCTTCTCTGGATTTGCGTCACTTTCATGATGAATAAAGCATAGAGAATCACTCTCAGCTGGCGGCGATATTCATAGACTTCCCAGATTGGAAGAAACCTTAAAAGACCATCTTGTCCCTCCTCCTGTCACCAAGCACCATGACATCTACACCAATCCTCTTCAGAGAGAGGGCAGCAGCTGTCACCAATCCACCCAGATCTATAGTCTGTCCCTCCGTGACCCAGCCTCAGGTTAGCAGATTCCTGTTGATTAACGGTTTTGAAAGCCTTGGGTGAATGCAGTACTGAAATTAGCAGGAAGTCATGGAAATAATTCGCCTGCGCTCAGCTTCTTGTGCCGACAGCATCTGACAGACGAGGCAAATGTGGACAGGCGGAGATGCTGGGCTGGCCAAGGGTGATGGGGGGCTTGGAGCTCCCTGCGCCGAGGCCAATAATTACTGACTCCCAGGCATCCACATAGAAAAGAGGATGCTATGCATACAACTTCATCTCAGCACATGCTGCCCTCAGCCGATGAAGGGCGAGATTTTCCAAGGAAAATGGATAGAGGGTCACTTCTGTCCCAAGACTTAGGTCCTCTTCCTGGTGAGCGACCAGCGTTTGGAGGGCAGGGAGGTTTATCTTGTTCTTTTACATTCCCGCCAGCCTCTTGGGACCACAGATCTGGAGACAGGATGTGGGTCAGGGGATACCAAAATCAGTCCTTGAGTTATGGGATTCCAACAGCATTAGCTACTCCAAAATGCTTATTAACTACTGTGGGGGTTTCAACGTGTCCCTAATTTTTTTGAGACTCCTCCCTCCAGAGATGGAAATGCACTCCCCTCCTCTCAAGCGTGGGCTGGATTTAGGGATCCGCTTCTAACAAGTGGAGTGTGGCAAGGGAAAGGTGCCAAGTTCACGATGGAGGAAACTGGCAGGCGCCCCCCCCAAACCAAAGGATTAAGGGTAAACAGTGAGGTTGATGTCAGGTAGCAGGGCCGGCTTCTGGGTGGGCGTGCCGCCTGTGCAGCCACACATGGCTCCACCCTCCGAGGAGCCCCATCCTTCGTTCAGCTCCGCTTTTGGCAGATTGAAATCCTTAATGCTTTTCTCTTTGGATTTGTGTTTTGTAAATTAAGTCGGATGGAAAAACAGAGCCTGTGTGTGAGCAGAAGAGATAGATACATGCAATATGCATGCCCACCATGCCTTGCCACCCTGTTTACAGACAGCATGCGGATGCCCCAAGAGCACAGGGTTCTAAGGACTCACGATGCGTGGAAGTTCAGCGAGAATCAAAGCCAGTACAAAGCACATGTGCTACACCAACGACTGAGCAAGCAGGGCCACTGACAGCCTTTAGAAGTCACACTGCCCATTGGAACCAGACTTGCTTTGAAGGAAGGCAATCTTACCTAATAAAAGAGAAAAATGCTAATTGACCGTACCTTCGCTACACCCACAGCCAATCAGAGCGAGTATGCAAATTAACCCAACAAAGATAGAAGATAATTTGCATATGCAGGCGCATAGCGGAGTGAAGCCTGCTATGAGGGGAAGGGGGGCGGTGGAGGAGCTACTCGAGTGGTGCTTCAGACAGAAGTGAGGACGTGCTGGCTCCGGGCGGCCTGGAGCAGGGAGCGGGGACATGCTGGCTCCCAGGCAGTCAGGGAGCGGGGACTTGCCAGCTCCTGGGTGGCTGGGAGTGAAGCCAGGGGCCTATTCTTGCACGAATATCGTGCAATGGGCCTCTAGTGGTTCTATAAAACATAAATCACCAAGAAACCCTATCCTATTCTTTCTTACTCATGTTACTTCCATGCTTCAGTCTATTACTAACATTAAAAATGATAACAGAAGGAAAGTGAAATACAAGGCCACCAATATTCCTTTTCCTTTTAGTCTTTTCTTATTCCTGAATGAGCAGAAGGTAGAGAGTGATGGTAGAATCACTCTGCTCTTTGGGTAAGAACAAAACGCATGTGCAGACTTCAAAATACAAATTGTGCAATTTTGATGAATCTGCATGTAAGTTAAATGTTCTTATATTTTTCCTTAAAACTGTCATCACGCAATATAAACATAGGCGATAATATTCATGGCATCATGTAAAATGTTTTCTTTATTTAGGGTGGCATTAAATAAATGGCAAATAAAAAACAATGTAAGAAGTTGAGAGGGAAATGGTAGAGAAAAAGGGAAAGTTATATTTTAGTGCCTTTAACATTTTGGTTTTTTTTTTTGCTTTTTGAACACACAGCTTCACTTTTTTTCATTTTACACTGAGCCCTGAAAATTACATAGCCACCCTGCATATACCCCAATATGATGTGAACACTTCTGATATTCTTCCCCAGAATCCTTAACTCTAGTCTAATCACACATAAGAGTCAGGTAAACTCAAATTCAGGGAAATCCTCAAAATACCCGATCAGCGTTCTTCAAATGCATGTCCACCATTCCTTGCATGCACGTCATGAAAGGGAAGAAAAGACCAAGACCCTGTTGCGTAGGGAGGAGAAAAGAAGACAAGATGACTGGATGCAACATGGTCCTGGACCAGGTGCTGGACCAGGAAAAGGTGGAAAGGAAAACTGGTGAAATCCCAGTAAGCCTGTGGTTCAGTTAAGCACACTCATATTAGATACGCACATTAACTACTTAGTTTTGATAAATGTACCATCAGTATATAAGCTATGAACACTAGGGGAAGAAATCAGATGGCAGGTATATGGGAACTCTATGTACTACCTTTGTTACTCTTCAGTAACTCTAAATTATTTCAAAATAATTTCCTTTTTCAAAAAAAGCATCAACTCAGGGTCTACTATGTGCAGAGCACCACTAAAGGTGTGTTCACATTTTTATTCTTCTTTACTCTTCATAATAGCACTATGAAATGATATATATATACACACTAGAGGCCCGGTGCACAAAATTCATGCACTCAGGGATGGGGGGTTCCTCAGCCTGGCCTGCGCCCTCTTGCAGTCTGGGAGCCCTTGGGGGATAGCTGACTGCCACGAAGGTGGGAGAGGCTCCTGCCACCGCCACTGTGCTCGCCAGCCGTGAGCCCGGCTTCTGGCTGAGCGGTGCTCCCCCTGTGGGAGCACACTGACCACCAGGGGACAGCTCCTGCATTGAGCATCTGCCCCCTGGTGGTCAGTGAGCCTAATAGCAACCGGTCATTCTGCTGTTTGGTCGATTTGCATATTAGCCTTTTATTATATAGGATATATGTGTATCCTATATAATAAAGATGTAATATGCAAATGGTTGTTACTCCGTGAAGTGTAACGACTGACCTCATTAACGACCGGATCACGGATCAGCAGGAGGGTGGGGCAGTGAGCTACAAGTGGATAGCGGAGAGCTACAAGAAGGGGCAGGGCAGCAAGCTATGGGGGGAGAGAGATGGGGGGAGCTACAGGAGGGCGGGGCAGTGGGCAGAGAGCTACTGGAGGGCAGCAGTGAGCTACTGGCAAGCTACTGGTGCACGAATTTGTGCGCAGGGCTACTACTATATGTGTGTGTGTGTGTGTGTGTGTGTGTGTGTGTGTGTGTATTTTCCATTTTACAATAAAGAAACTGAACTCAAAATTCCAAAGTGGTCACCTAAGACCATAAATATCTAAAGCGAAGAAGCCAGGATTATACCAAGACCAACAATCACTTTTTTCTCTAAACATCATTGTTCCTCATTGCCTCCCAGATAACATCCAAATTCTAAGCCTTGTAAACCAAGGTCTTCCTTCTCTTGCTTTAGTTCCAGGCTTATACTATTTTCCACTGTGTTGCTTCACACATATAACTTCCCACCAAATTTAGCTTCTTTCTGATCACAAGGCACATAATGCATTTTCCCTACTTTATGTCCAGATTCACACTGCTTCCCCTGCCTCCACGCCCCTCGCTCCCCACCTGAAATATCCACAAATCGAATCTTCCTTGTTATTTAGGACCCAGTTCTACTGCTTCTTTCTCCTTGAAACCTTCCCTTATCTTTCTTCTGGAGTGGTCTCTCTCCTTTTCCTCAAATGCACAGTAGTGTGTGAAATTATTTATGATGAATAATTAAAAATAGCAATAATAACCAACAGTAATGTGAAACAGTTACCATGCCAGGGACTGTCCTGAAGTTGTGTGCATGTGCCATCTCATTGCGTCCTCACACACAGCAGTCCTCTGAGGTAGATACAACTGTCTCATCTATTTTACAGATTTCAAACAACAACACTGAGCCCAGCTGGTGTGGCTCAGTGGTTGAGCACTGACCCATGAACCAGGAGATCACAGTTCAATTCCCAGTCAGGGCACATGGCTGGGTTGCGGGCTCAATCCCCAGTAGGGGGTGTGCAGGAGGCAACCAATTGATGATTCTCTCTCATCATTGATGTTTCTATCTTTCTTTCCCTCTCCCTTCCTCTCTCTGAAATCAATAAAACATATTTTAAAAAAAAACACACACACAAGGAAACACTGAGACTTATAGAATTTAAGTAAATCACCCCAGGTCACAGAGCTACTACTAGTAATACCATAAAATTATATAATTTCTAAATGAAGGATTTCTTAAAGGCCAACTAACTTAACCAGTTACCCAATGCTTAAACTTTCTTTAGCATGTGAGGAATCTAGATCCACAGACATTATAATGGCTTTTTACAAAACAGGTCCCTGGAACAAATGGGCTAGACAGAACCCGACAATCCTAACACAGGGTTGTCTCCATCAGTCCACATTCAGCTTCACACATTTTTTGCCCGACTTATATTCTCGGCCCATCAGGAGCACTGGCAGAACATCATGGCAACTCAAGGATGAAGAAGCCTTCCCACAGTTCTTAGGAGAATCTACAAACGGTCTCTGCTGTGGAGCATTATGACCTGTGGATGGAAGTAGTCCTCAGTCTGCAGTACCCAGACCAGCAGCATCAGCATCTTCTAAAAATAAAATCTTGTTTGAAATGAAAATGATTGGACTTGAAATGAAAATTATTGGTATGGAATGAAAATTATAAACCCAAGACCAACTAAATTAGGAACTCTGAGGATGGGGTCCAGGATTCTGGTTCATGAGCCTCCCAGGAAATTATGCTACATGTTAAAGTTTGAGAACTACTGTACTAGGGTGAATGATAAGGCACAGATGGAGACGTATGTTAGCACCATGGCAATTCCGTGAGTTCTCCAGGCTACTGCGTGTGATTGAATTGTTTGTTTCATGAGGCCCCTGGTTTTCTTTTTTCTTAATAGACTCACTTGTCCATAGCATCTGAATCAGGAAGAACAGGTGAGAGGAATCCTTTGAGCTGGACAAGGTCAGCATCTTGGCTTATCTCAGATCTATTCTTCTCCTCTCTCTTGGGTGAGAGTTATCACACGGGTCATCCTTATAAAAAAGGTTAATGCAAAAAATGTCAGGGATTCCTCTTATGAATGAGAGAGCTTTCTTCAGGCTATTGTTAACGCAGCTGTGCCTTGATGTTCTGCCTAACATGGCAGATTGAGTTAAGTTTTCAAGCTCTTAATTCCTCTATAACAATGATTCCATCCACACACTTGGCCTTTGCAGTATCTCCCTTTATTGGTGGAATATATTTCTCTGTCTCACCGATGCTGACCTTGGCATACTGACCTGGTTTTCGCCAATGGAGTGTAAGCAGATATGACATGAGCAGAGGCTTTACACTTGCTAACGTAACAGGGGCCTATTGATCATCTTAACCCAGTGGTCGGCAAACTGCGGCTCTGGCTCGCGAGCCGCAGTTTGCCGCTCTGTTGACTAATGAGTTTGCCGACCACTGTCTTAACCCATTGTAAGAAGAGCAAGCCCCAGATAACCAAAGAGGAGGGTGGAGCATGTGGATCATACTTGAATTCAATCCTTTTCCTAATGCCAAGCTCAGATGACACCAGCTGACCCACAGCCAACTCAAAAAGGTTCATGAATAAGAATATAAATATTCGTTGTAAGGCACTAAGAATTTGATGTGTGTTACCAGCAATAACTACTACACTAAGACTATCTCGGAGCTACCAAAATCTCTGCAGCCAACCTTCAGAAGAGAAGAAGAAATATAAGCATCCCAAGTACCTCCATGAGGAGGTCTGAGAATATGACCAAGACACCAGAGACAATTCTGCTTCTGCTTAGGATGGAGGAGTTCAAGATAGACTATTGCTCCCACAACTAAAATTATCAGGAAATATCATATACCTTTTAAAGACATTGGAGGACTCTAGACATTAAGAAGTCTAAAAGAATGAAATATCAGGGAGAGTTGAGCTTTACCTACATGAGCCAAGAATACTGGCTGCTTTTCTCTCTGGTAGCATCTGCCATGTTTAGGCAAGAGAGGGTGGAAGGCTCAAGCCTGTCATAAGCATAGGTTTTGTAAGGGGTAGTGATAAGTTAATAACGACTTTCATTGTCATACGATGAACTGAAACTTGTAGGACTCCACACCTCAAAACAGCACTAGTTCTCCTGGGCACCAATTCTTCCCTCCAGGACTTCAGCTAAGTGCATGGTGTCATTGCAAAAGGTTGAGGACTGGACTGAAAAGAGAACACTTTCCCTTCACTTTATGGTCCCCAGGGCTCAAAGTTCTACTAGAGAAAGGGGCCAATAATACACACAGGATACATCTTGATCTTGGATATTTGAAACCAGAGGTGAACTGAAACTAAATAAAGCTGCAACTCAGATGTGACCTAACCCAACTCATGACTGAATCTAACTGAAGTCATCAACACCTTATTCTTCCTCACTGAGGAATTTTGTCTCTCTGGGGTAAGAGAACATTTACTCCAGTTTCAATGGTTGTTTAGAACACAATATGTGACATACAATGAACTGTCAAAGTCTGCAAAGAAACAGGCAACTGCTACCCATAAACCAGAAGAAAAATAGTCAATAAATACAGACCCACAGGTGACTCAAAGATGACCCACGGGTATTGGAATTAACAGATGATGACTTTAAAAACTTAAAATTGTGCAATAAAAGAAGAATTAAAAGATAGGTAAAAATGAGAAATGTAATGGAGAAAGAGAATCTGTAAAACAGTTCAAAATAAACTCTCTGAAACGGAAAAGTAAATTATCTAAAAGAAAGATTTAATTGGATAGGCCTAACCATCAGTCCTGACACAGTCGAATAAAATAACAGTGAATCCAAAAACAAATCAATAGAAATTATACAACCTGAAACACACAGAGAAAAAATAGTAAAAAGGTACTTGTAAGACAATAACAAATGATGTAATTGGAGTCACAGAAGGAAAGTATAGAACAGAAAAAAAAAATACTGGAAAAGCTAATGGCCAAAGATTTTCCAAAATCGATGAAAGATATCAAATTGTAGATTCAAAAATATCTCTGAAACTCAACTGGGTTGATGACAATCCTAACCAATCTCTAATTTCCCCTTGCGCCAGGGTCTGTTTTCCCTTTGCTCACTCTCATGGATGAATCTCCTGACTCTAACGCTTACTCTAGGGGCTCTCAAACTCTCTCATGGAACCCTCACTGTACTGAAGAAGTCCAGCTTGAGGTGTCAATGCCTCCATTTCTCTTGGCCTCGGACTAATCTCCCCACATCAAGCCACCAAGGCAAGCGGTGACTGGGTGCTCTCCACATCGACATGCTGCTTGTACAGTGAACACCTGACCCAAAGGCAGCTCCTTTATAAGGCCGGTGATGTCTAATTATTTTTATGAAGTCAAGTTTCTGCCCAGTAGGAATACTTTTAATTAGCTAAGCAAATCTCCAGGAAAGAAAATTGAAGGGATTGGTAAATCCATAAGAAGAAAAGAACGAAGCATTAGGTTTAGAGATGAAAAGCCAACATGATAAGGAGATTGTGTGAGGCTTGGAGAGAAGTTCCCTGGAGCCACCTTGGATTATTCATTCTTTTAATCTGTGCAAGACGCAGAGCACTCAAATTTCATTTGCAGGTAGGTCTGCAACAAATGCTTCTAGAGTGTCTGCTGTTTTTGCCAGCACAAGTAAAGCTGTGGTCCTGCCAGAACAGCCCACATTTTTGTCTGTGAATGATATGGAGGCCTTGCCTGCCACCTGATTCTGTCATGGTTAGCCCAATGAAACGATCCTAGATTCTGAGGTTGCTATACCACCAGGTCCTAATGGTTGTGACCCCTCTCTGTCCTACTTCATTCTACCCTTACCCCACCTACCAGTCTTCTCCTCCATTAGATATGCCTGTTAGGAGTTCGTTAAAGTCAACAAATATTTACCGGATACCAACAATGTGCAAGCCACTATGGTACTTGTAATAAATAGATACAGCAAATAGTTTTGGGTGTTTTTTGTTGTTGTTGTTGTTGTTGTTTGCATGAAAATTGATTAATCAATAGAGGCAGTTAAGGGAGCTTTGTTATGAAGGATTCTGAGGCCTTTTCCAAGTAGTATGGTAAGGAATGTGGTGATTGATTATCAATGTCTGCCTGGAGCAAGGAATGAGGGAGAGGCCGCACATTCCATACCTGACAAACTGCTGTAAGGGATATAAATGTGTATTAAGGGAGCCCCTGTCCCAACGAGTCTCTCCATCTACTGGAAAGACAGATAAATATAAGTTGCTAAATCACAAACACCCAAGCCAATAGTGAAATATCAACAAATGCTATGACAACACACGTGGGAGGGCAATTTATCTTAACAACAAGGACCGAGAAAGGTTTTTGTAGAGGGGGAGGCGTGGATCTGAGCTCTGCCTTAAATGCAATTAAAATATTTGTGAGTCCAGGTCAAAGTAACAACTGCAAGTGGCTTTTGGCCATTTAATTTTGAGCCACTTCTTTTTTTTTCTTTTCAAAGCCAGCACTTCATTTTGGACTCTGCGAGCTTGATGCCTGGTCTTATTTGAGTTGGGGAAGCCAATGTCAAGCATGATCTCCTGGTTCCTTCCCGAGTTCCTTGAAGGCAACATTTCATGGCCTCCAGCACAGACTATGAAAAATCCCACTCCCAACCTACCCAACCTGCAGCACATTAAGGGCTGGGATCCATGAACAGAAGAGGATTTCCATTGGCTGACAATATACCAATTGGCATACTCTCAAGTGTTAGTTGCCTTCCTTGAAACATTACATTCTCCTGTTCACAAATGACACAAAGGACTTGGAAATAAAGTAGTATTTATAAATTTAATTTGTCCTTTTTTTTTTTTAAATCAGAGACTGTCTGTCTGGTGAAATTCAAATGTGGGAATCAAACAAAGTTAGGTTCTCCACTGTATGAACAGAAGGAGGGGGATGGCTGGGTCTACTCAGGAGGTAAGCCCTGATTCAGCCATTTGCAAGGGTAAGCAAGTAACTGACCATATAGTACAAAGGAAGGGCAAAAGCCAGGGCCACACAAGAGCAAGGAGTTTTCTACACAGTAGCCCTGCCCACTAGCCAAAAAGGCTGCAATGAATGTTCTGGGAAGGACTAGGAAGGAGTGAGCAGATGGGCAGAGGCATAGGAAAAGAAGGAAGTTCCCGCCTCACCTGTCAGTTTTAAAGATTCTCCCCAGACTCAGTAACAGCTTAAGAACCTGGCATATCAGGGCTAAACTCAGCAGTCATCTTCCTTTTGAAAGCATAGGACAACCACTGCCAAGACAAAGCACTGTATGAATCATTTGAGAATAATAATTTTGACTAATTATAAATGTATTTGGAGTTCAGAGAAGAAAGGTAAACATGATCTGAAAAGATTAGAAAACCCCCCTGAATGAGGCTGGATTTGAACTGACCTTGAAGAATAGGAGGAAATATTACATAAGGTAATAATAAGCTTTAGAAAAGTAGGGGTTTAGATACGAATACGTATATCGATTTAACAACAGGTAAATAACAAGAGGATACATTTCAGGAAAGGTAAGAACATAAGCAAAGGAGCAGAAACATGATTCAACATGACTTGCTTGGGGATGAGAAAGCTAATTTAAAAATTTATCTTTACTGTTAAAGTATTACAGATGTTCCCCTTTTTACCCCATTGACCCCTCCATCCTGTCCCTGCCCAGCCCCCAGGCCTACCGCACGATTGTCTGTGCCTATGGATTATGCATACTATATGCATATGAGAAAGATCATCTTTATTTGACTGGTGAGCAGGTAACACTAGGAGATGTTTGCATGGGTGGGAAGGAGTCAGATTTGGGAGGGCCTTCAAATCGGTGAAGTTTGGACTTAGGTCAGAAGCCAGCATTGAGATTTATCAATAGGCAATAGAGCACAGAGGAGTGGCAATATGAGTGCAAGACTTGAAGAAGATAATTTTTGTAGCTCAGTAAAGAGGAATTGGCATTGGGGGGCTGGCTTGGAGACTGTTCCAGAACTCCAGCCAGAGGCACTGAAGACCTACAACATATGGTTAGATGCTCAAAAATAGCCATAAATTGAATGGATGAAGTCTAGATTGGGAGAAATGGTGGCAGGAATGGAGATAAAATGTCAACTCAGAGAGACAATTCAAATGAACAGATATCAAGTCTCCATGACAAACTGGATATACAGGTGAATAATTTGAAGAAAGAGCTCTCTAGATATACATGTCTACCTTAAATGACTTCCTATATAATTTCCTCAGGGAAAATAATATATCATTCCACTTTGGAATTAGATTTCACTTCAGGTCTAATTCAGGCAACCAGGATGAAAAGACTTTCTAATGCAAGCTTTCGCTCCAGCCAATGGTGGGGACGCCAACAAAACCCATCACGAAGGCATTTAAGGATGGTTCTCACCCAATTTGGCGAACTCCATCTTCTCAAAATTTCTCAAGGAATCCACCAAATCTGCATCGTGTGAGAAGGGACTGACCTTCCCGGAGGGCCTCCCCAGGTGTTTTCTATGCATTTAATCCTCACACCAACCCTGTTGATATTGCACACGACTCTTCCCCCTTAATGACAAAGAGACAGTGGCAGGAAGAAGCAGCTGTAGGCCCTGGGGTTCCAGTCTGCCTACCCTTCCATCCGTGCTATGCAGGGCCTATGCTTCCAAACCCAAGGGCATTTTTATTCTTTGATTCAAAGCAACAGGTTGTAAATAGCTCTCTCTTTCCAAGTGCCCAGGTCAAAAATAGCCTTTATAAGTTAAAAAGAAAAAGAAAAAATCATAAGACAGGAAAGTTCCCTGAAAACAAGACTTCTCTCTCTAGTGTGACTTGATTCAAGATCAAGTTGAAAACAGAGCTTTTGTTCCCAAAAGAGCTTTTAAGAAAGTGCACATTTTGCCTTCCAGGCCTCACGTGTGCCTGTTCCTCAGTCACCTTGATTCTCCCCTTCTCTCAATGGATGCATGTTCTGACCTTTGCCTGGCTGATCCCTTGGATTTCACGTGCAGACTCAGCTCACAGCTGGATTCAGGGCACTTGGCCTTACATCCCTACTAAGGCAGCACCTGTTGACCTGAAGCACCCGAAAGGCCACTTGATGATAGTTGGAACTGCTGCAAGGCCATCTTTGGTGTCTCCATAATTCCCACTTCAGCTGCCTATTTCTACTTCCAAAGACTCCTGAGATGTCATTGCTCTGTCCTGAAGGAGAGATACAGATAGGCCAGGGCAATGGCAAGTGCCCTGGCAGGAGATGGGATCTGAATAAAAAAGCATATCAAGCTCTAGCTGGATTGGCTCAGGGGACAGAGCATCAGCCTGCGGACCGAAGAGTCCTGGATACAATTCCAGTCAAGGGCATGTACCTCGGTTACAGGCTCCTTGCAGGAGGCAACCATCTATGTGTTTCTCTCACATCCATATTTCTCTGTGTCTTTCCCTTTCTCTTCCACTCTCTCTAAAAATCAATGGAAAAATATCCTCGGGTGAGGATTAAAAAGAAAAAAGAAAGCATATCAAAACCTTCCCTAGGATTTATGTAGACTGAGCTTCCATCAGAACACGTGAGTCCATTTCAGCTGGCCAGTGAACACACCTGCAGGGGGGGTGGGGTGGGGAATACAATGGATGATCCCTAAGTGTAGGCTGGAAAGGAAGATATGAACATCTTTGCTGGTGAATGTATGTGATGGGGGAGAGGCATGAGCAGGGTCTGGGAATGATTAGGGTTTTCATTCATCAATATACATGCACTGACTCCTTTTTGAGTGCCAGATAATGTGCTAGTTGGTGGGACAAAGCAGACAGAATCCATATCGAAGGCTGACACCCATCGTGTGATCACACAATGCATATATTGCAAACTGCTTAATGAAGAAAAATAGTCCTGGGAGTTATGAGGGTTTATAAAAGGAGCCCTGACCTAGTCTTACGGGGTGGGAACTGTCGCAGGCAGGAGGGGCTCAACATGTGAAGGTCCTGAGAGGGAAGCAGTCCCGCGTGCTCTGAGCCCAGTGTGTAAGGTGGGGTCAGTGTGGCTGGAGGCAGAGTGGCACAGCCCAGGGATGAAGACGGGGTGAGACTCAACCTTGGCAGAACGCTAGGGGCTACACAGAAGTGTGATGACTGGTTGACAGAGAACCTGTTTTGCTCACTGATTGTTGGGCACCATTGATTGGGTTTGAGGGGGCAAGTGAAATGACCAGATTTGCAGTGGTTAAAGATTACCCTGGCCACATGGAAAGAACTAGAATGCTGAAAGCTCACAAAGGGTCACTGGTTTCTTGCAAGATCCGCTGATGTGTGGGTGGATGTAGGAAAGAAGCCAGTTTTTGCTTAGTGTCTTTTACAGACCAGGTATTGTGACAGGAGTTTATCGATTCTCATTTCATTTCATCTCCATGAAATTGTTGTGAAGTAGATGGTACTTCTGCTGTTTGATACATGAGGGGACTATGTACTTTAGCAAAACCATCCGTCTATCCATCCATTAGCTTATTTAGTCACTTACCAAATATTTTATGGAGCACCTACAATGGAGGTACCTAGCTAGGCACTGGGATTACATTTGTGAACAAGACATGGTTCTACTCTCAAAGAACGCATAGACAAATGGAGATACAGATGAGGAAATGGGTGATTATAGTTCAGTGGAGAAAGTTCTATGACATGGGTAAGCCCATTGTGGTTGGAAGAGCAAAGGCAAAACACCCATCCCTGCTATGGCAGGTCAGAACTCTCCCTCAGGTCTCGCCACCTGTGTGTGTCAGAGCCAAATCTCACATCTATGTAAATGCACCTTAAAGCTGAAACCAGCGCGCTTTTAATAAATATGATGCAAGCAGTTACTTTGGATTTTGGTAACCTTTCTGAAAACACACGACACATGTTTACTAAACCCCGCGGGAGGCTGAGCTGTGAAGCACTGTGTAAACAAGCTCAGCCCGGCTGGCAGACCGCAGCCACCTCCCCCGCGCTGCCCGCCTGGGCTGCAGCCAGGCCGCTCTGGAAGCGCGCAGCACTGAGGCCTCTGGAAGCACCTGCCCAGGACAGGCTGTGCATTTAATGAGCTCCGCCACCGCAGAGGGCACTTGGCACCTCAGCCGATGGAAATGGCCCCTCAGGCCAAACCTAAGTGAAGTGCACAGGCTGCCAGCGTGTGGGAGCATGAGAGAAAGAAATCTGGGTTGAGTGGGGATGAGCTATTAATTATAACCTCAGCTCGGACCTAAGAGTGGTGAGAAGTGCTTCTTCCAAAGATCACTTGTCTCAGAGAAAAGGGGAGTGCCGTTGCCCATCCTGTCCCAACTCACAGGCCCACACACACCACGTGCACATGTGCGCGCACACACATATACACAATCTCACACACACATAGACTCATGTACACTCACAAATACATACTCTCATACACACATAACTCATGCACACTCAAACACATTCTCACACACATATACTCTCACACACACTCACACATACACAGTCACACACACACAAATGCACTTACACTCACACACACTCATACATTTGCACACTCACATACACATACACTCACACATACTCACAAATATACAAACTAACATCCTCATATACACATACACTCATGAACACACACAAACACATATACATACACTCACACACATGTTTTATGAAGCACTAATTATGTGCCAAGCATGGAATGTAGTGTTTGTCTGCATTCTATTTCATTTCATTCCTATAATTACCCCTCATGAATATGTCTTGATTAATTATTACATCTTCCTTATCACTAGACCAAAAATATAGAGCCCCCACCTCCATGCTCCATTTGACTTTCTAGGCTATTTTCTTATTTTAAACAAATTTATGAAAAAAGACAAGTTCCTTAGAAAAGATATTACGTTGCATCAGTTTCTTTTTCTCCACTAGGACCCCAGGAAGGGACCTGACATTTATGATGTGGGCCTTGGAGGGGCTTCATGCTGGGTCAGCCCAGGAGACCACAGGAAGAGGGGAAGTGGTCCGTTTCGGGGAGTGTGGAGAGAGTGTCACAGGAATGGAGAGATGGAGCCTGAGCTGCTCCTACCTAGAGAGGAGATGCAGCCGGGTGGCAGACCCTGCCTGGCGGACACGCTGGTGGGGAAGGGGAGCGGGCTGCCACACCTGTGCTCCATGAAAAAGGCCACTGCGCCAGGCTCCTCTGGAGCAGCTGCACCTTGGACAGAGGAGGCCAGGATCCGTACCGGCAGCCGAAGAACCAAGCATAGGGGATAAGGCACCCAATGCACCAACCGAGGACCTGTTCCCTCTGAGTTCCAAAACTCATCCCACCCGCCGGGCATAGAGAGGCCTTCCTGGAGGGAAGCTTGCATATTGCATAATCATCTCCAAAGACACTGCTCATTAATCCACAAAATAGGTCCCTCCCCTTATGTACATATAAACTCAGCATTAAACACAGTGCTTCTATCGTTTACTCGTTTTTTGCATTAACTGATTTTTAATGCCTCCATGTGCATGTGTACGCATGCATGCTTGTGGTGTGTATGCATGTGTGCATCTATGGGTGGGCGCATCTGCGGAGGCAGGAAAACGGGGGGCCATCTGAATGATTCTCTTAGAGCTGTACATAAAAGTAATGCACTTCTTAAAGACTCAAATTAACATGTTTGAGTGGCACAGAATGAAGGAGAGAGGAAGGGAGGACGGCAGCCAGCAAGCGAAGCCTCTCTGACTAGCGGCCAGCATGTCTTTCACCACAGGAAAAAGCAAGGCCAGGCTCAGAGCTCAGGCAGACTGGGCAGCTGCCTGCCTGGCATGGTTGAAATCTCTTCCATCCCAAAGTCTCCCCTCCGTAATCCTTCAGCACACTGGATCTCCTCCCATATGTCACTCTTTGGGTCTTGGCAAAGCCCTCATTTTTAAGCAGGGATGAGGAGGCATTTACATATGAACTCTGTATCAGTATAATGAGTTACTTACAACCGTGGCCCAGAGATGAGATGGAATAAAATCTGCATCACTATCTGGTGATTTTTGACAACATCTTGTACCTCTTTTTGCTTCTAACTTCTCATGCATCCAATGTTTTTTTGGTGGTGGTGGTGGTAATTTTTTTGTGGTTGGTGTGGTGTAACTATAGTATGGTGGGGAGAATTAATAAATGGAGAGATGCAAGTAAAGTAAATGGCTTAGTCAATGCTAACCTCATCACTACCATCATGATCACCATCCTCATCACCACCACAAATCACTACCATTATCATCTCCACCACCATCTTCATCATCACCACAATCATTATCATCACCATCACCATCATCATCCTCACTAGCTATTCATATCCTATGCAGGATGTGGTTTAAGATGGACCAGCTTTGTAATTGAGTAACATGAAACACGAGCAACAGCAGGGACATGTTTTGATGTGGGAGAGTGAGTGGAGACCTGCCAGGGAAGAGGAGGTTTTGTCAAGATAAGCAGAACCCCACAGGGTCCTGAGCTGATGGTGATGGGGAGGCACCCTCACATGTGTGTGGTTGCGGAGACAGATGGCCTAGGATAGCAGCAGCTCCTTTAGCCCCTTCAAGCTTGATGGGAGGAGGGCTAACTGCAGAGACCAGTCAAACATCCCCTGTCATCCGCACTGCCCCTTTCTAGGGCCCTGCCAGAGTCCTGCAGTCTTGCAATGTGAGAGCTCACACCGACTCCGGACATCTGCAACACCAAACCGTTCCTGGTACAGAGGGGAGCAATGCAGCTCAGAGAGGAAGAAAGCTCATCCAAGGTCACATAGCAGGACAGCTCTGGAGTTGGGAATTGATACTCATGCCCCTGGGCTCCCATTCCAGAACATCTTTTGATGCCTACAAGGTCTCAATTCCAAGTTCAGCACTAGCCTGTGACAGATATTTATCACGCAGATCCCGTGTAGCGTCTTTCGGTCCTAACTCGGCCCCTTGCTAACCGTGGTCTTTAGTGGCACCCTTCTCCTCCCTGAATTTGTAAATTGGGTGGTTTATCCGGTAGGTTCCTAAAGTCCCTTTAGCTGTGATGATCTGTGCTTCCCCAGCTCACGAGTCATGGAGGCTGGCAGATGTCCGAGTGGGAGGAGGCACAGCATGACAGGTGGTGTCCCTGACTCTGGGCGGTGGGGGGCTTGGCAGAGCTTCCTCGTGCTCTGGTGGGGAGGGTGGGCGCTGGCAGGAGGGTCCACCCACTTTGGACAAAAGCTATGATTCACCCAGTGGCAGAAGGAAAGGAAGGCAGCAAGTCAGCCAGCAGCAGGAGACTCCGCCAGAGATACACCAGTGACCTTCCAGGCCCTAGACCCACGTGCACCAACGGCCTGGAGCTGACTCAGGCAGACCCAAAAGCTCGAATTCACGACTCTCGCTGAGATTCAAGGAGGCCACTATTCTGGGGACAAAGATATTTCAAGATTATGCAGCCAGTTGTAGTGACTCAGTTCTTCATGGCTCAGCCAGAGGGGTCTTTCTAAAATAAAAACTGGGTCATGGCATTTTCTTGCTTAAACCCTTTTAGGGACTTCCCCAATCCTGGCCATGGCCTCTGGAGTGGTTAGAAGTGGCCTTTGCTGCCTTGCTGGCATCCTCCCAGCCTGCACCCCTTCCACCACTGCCTCACTCCATTCCTATTGGCCCTCTCCTTTTCCAAAGGACCCTCGCTCATTCCCTCCTCCCTCTTCTGCATATGCTGTTCCCACCTCAGGAATGCTGTTCACTGCACTCCTCTACCATCCGTCCCCAATCCTTCTTCACATCTCTGATTAAACACTAACTTAGCAGAAAGACTCTTCTTACCGTCCCCAATCTAAACTATGATCCCTTCAGGTATTCTTGCTCACCATAACATCACCTTTTTCCTCTTAGCACTTACTTTCTTTTTTTAAAAAAATATATTTTATTGATTTTTTTACAGAGAGGAAGAGAGAGGGATAGAGAGTTAGAAACATCGATGAGAGAGAAACATCCATCAGCTACCTCTGGCACACCCCCTACTGGGGATGTGCCCGCAACCAAGGTACATGCCCTTGACCAGAATCGAACCTGGGACCCTTGAGTCCGCAGGCCGACACTCCATCCACTGAGCCAAACCAGTTTTGGCAGCACTTACTTTCATTTGTAGTTATATATTTGCTTGGGAGTTTTTGTGGTTCTTGCCCCCTTCCACTATCCTCAAGCTCCCTGAGACCAAGACCCATGTTTATCCGTTACCTCTTTAAAATGCCAGTCCCTCGCACGGTGCCTAGCAAACTGTGAACACACAGGAAGTTTTTTTTTCTTTGTTTTAATAAAAGAAACGTGTGTGAGACCCACATTAGGAATAACTGTCCTGAAGTGTGAACCACCCACAGCTCCTTCCCAAGTGCCCTCAGGGGACGTGTGTGATTACGTAAACCACTGATTTGCATCACTGCTCCAGGGGGAGAGCAGTTTTAGAGCCATAAAAATGTCAAGGCCAGACAGAACTCTTGAAAGCCAAGTCTCTAACTACAGTGGGGGGCTCAGGGCACAGGGGAAGAGGTTCCTAGATTACTCTCCACTAGTGGGGTCCCTAGTGTGGAATAGTGAGGGTGGTCCACCTTGGGTGTAGGCAATAAGGGGGTGCCTTGCTCTAGCCGGTTTGGCTTAGTGGATAGAGTGTCGGCCTGCAAACTGAAAGGTCCCAGGTTCGATTCCGGTCAAGGGCACATGCCCAGGATGTGGCCTCGATCCCCAGTGGGGGACTTGCAGAAGGCAGCCGATCCATGATTCTCTCTCATCATGGAGGTTTCTATCTCTCTCTTTCCCTCTTCCTTCCTCTCTGAAATCAATAAAAATATATTTTTTTAAAAATAAGGGGGTGCCTTGTCTGTAGAGAATTTAAAAACAATAATGCAATCAAGCAATAAATATAAAACAGTAATGTGGACATAAAACAACAGATCAGGTAAAGTTTGGTTGGCTTTTCATGAGGCAACTCTACTAGTAGATAATGTGAGTGATAAAATGCTCCTTGCCAGGACAGATGTACCCCACTCCCTGGGTGCTGGAGATCACCATGGCCTTCCTCCAAGGAATATTACCCAAAGCCCTCATCAAGGAAGGAGCTGACTTTGTCAAACAGCAAGGCTTCCATGTTGGGCAAATTCAGAACGAGGGCACCCAAATGGAATGAAGTCACCCTAAGCACCAGCTCAGCTGGTTTTGTGCTGTCCTTGTGGCCTCTCCCAGGACAGAGGCTTGTGTCTTTGAGAGGCAGGACTGGGTAGGGTTCAAAGGCACAGACTGTAGCCAAACGCTGTGGATTCAGATCCCAATCATGCCCTTTCCTAGTGTGCTGAACTTGGGTACTTCACGTTTTTTGAGCTCAAGTTCTCATCTATAAAAATGGGAATACTTAATGACCTACTGCAATGTACCACTTTGAGGATGAGAAAAGACAGTCTGCTAATTATATGGCAAGGGAGCAAGCACACATAAATGTTAAGTTTAAGTCACAGCTTGGGATTTACATGTCTGGGGTCTTCTTTATCTTGGAGCATCGTTGATGGTTGTTGGGGAAAAACATGGGGTATTAGATATATCCTTGCTGCCAGCATTATAGGGACACTTTGCTCTCTCTGGGGGTGCTCCTTGGCAGGGGCTGAATGTGCAAAATATTTCCGTCAACAAGAAGCAGCAGGAGTACTGGTGAAACCCCCAAAGTGAACCTTCCAAAGCTTTCCCTTCTGCCTGGCCTTGATAACCTAACAAATGAACCGGATGAGGGGGACCGGGTGACTGCTCTCTGCACAGGCCCATAGAAAGAAAGCTTTCTTCTTAGACCTAGAGCTCTACTGCTTTTTCTGCTCCCATAATCCTAACGGGCCTCGCGAGCTTCCATAGACTCAAATAATTTCCCCTCTGTGTCGAGTAAGTCGCTTTTCATTTAGCATCTCATTTCATCCCTGCAACAATCTTGTAAGGTATTTCCATTTGGAAAATGGAAGCTCCAGAAGTAAAGCAACGTGCCCAAGGTTGCCCATCTCACAAGGAGCAGAGCAAGTATGAGAACCCGGGGCCATGAGAATCTGAAGTCTCTACTATGTCCTCCATGCTACTCTGTTGCTCTTTCCATGTTTTTATTTCTCAAGCATTCATTCATTCATTCATTCATTCTTATGCCAGCCTTGGAAATCAGGGTTCATCGTGCCCATTTTTGAGGGGGAATAGAGCTTTAGAGAGACCACAGTGATTACCCATTGCCACATAATAATTTGAGGGCACAGCTATGAATCTAAAAGGTGTAGACTATGGGGCTCATCAAGCTCACTCCAGTGTGCATGTGAGGATCCCCCATCCTTTCCAGCTCCCTCAAAGCTTTCCTGAGAGAAATGCAGAAAGGAGCAGGGAAGGCAAGTAATTCTTTCCATGCTGTGCAGTAAACCATTTCTCAGTCCTGCCTCTGTAGGACTTTGAAGAATCTCCCTAAAAAAGCTCTACTTCAAGATTTTCAGAAACAAAAGCTTTGTTCTACATCCCGGTAGCATCAACTCTCTGGTGGAGTGGAATTTTCCACTTACTGAGAGAAACTGACTTCTGAGTGAGGCCATCCTCCCACCCAGAGTCCTGGATCAGTCCCAGGCTTTAGGTTTCAGAACCTTCCATGAAATTCCTGAGCTTGCAACTCATGGGCTGGACTGTCATGTCTGGTGTGGGCAGCTGTCCATGCTGAGGCCCATCGCAGAGCTGAAGGGTGCATCCACTCTGATGGGAGCCCACAGAGAAACCCACTCCATCCTGCAGCCCTGCGAGGCAGAACTGGTCCAGGCCAGGAGCATATTAGTCATGGGGATGACTACTGCTGACTTGAGTGCAAGATGTAGCGCATGACCGAGGAGGAGGCCCTGGGCATAGTCCAGGCCAGCCCACTAATTTCCTGATAAGGAAACTAAGGCCCAGTGGGGAGCAGTCATTCATCTAAGGCCACCTACTGAGTCACAATAAACAGGAGCATCTGCTCGCTCTGAGCAGGGCCCAAGGAACCTGAAGGGTGGAGGTGGCCCAAAGCCCCCAACACGTATAGACACGTTTTGGAGACTTGTTCCATTAGTGTCCTGGAAAAATGCTGGCAGATTCTGGGCTGGGCGGCATGATCGAATCATGAGTCCACCATCCCTTCCCCATCCTTTGGACTCTACATATAGGGCATGAGGCCCAGAAGGCTTCTCAGGAAAGCTTCTAGTACAGACACAGTATTTACAAAAGATGATGCTGAGGTCAGGGAGGTGAAGGAATGCACTTGGGGTCCAGAGCTAAGTGAACTGGACTTTCACATACATGGCTGCGTCAAGAGAAAGCTGACTAGGCTCCTACCCATCACTTGTACACACCACCTGGCCATTGTAATCACATTCATGCATTCATTGAACAAATACATAGAGGAGGCCCACAAGTGCCAAGCACTGTCCTGGGTACAGGGATATAGAAGCAAATAAAACAAAGTCCATGCTCTTATGGAGCCTGAAATTTACAGACTCATCTCAAATGTCACCGCCTCGGTGAAGCCTTCTCAGGTCACCCCAGACAGAAACAATCCATCTTCCCATCCTTCTATCAGCAGACAAACCAGGAACTCAGGAACCCTTAACAAAGGTTGCTTGAATTATTTATTTAGCTTAGTCAGTCAGTCATCCACAAACACTTACTAATGAGTTCTATGGTTTTCAGGATGTCTTACCTTCTCAAATACCACACAAACTCGCTGACAATGACAGGGACTATGTGTCTCCTGTCCATGGATGGCAGACATGAAGCTTACTGGAGGCAAAATAGTCACTTAGTACATGCTATCAGAAGGAGGGAGGGGGATGACTAGTAATTAAAACTCTCTGAAGCTTCCTAATTAAAGATAATATTGCCACTATTTCAAGATTAGGAGTAAGTTTCCTAGGTAGGTCAGACTCAGAACTAGGATTAAAGTCAAGGACTTCTGACTATGGGTCTGGGAAATATATAGGGTTTTAGGGTAAAATTAGGAATAAGAGGTCTCCAAGGGTCACCACCTAGCCACCTCCAGACTAGGTCCATGGCAATCTTACTGTCATCCATCAAGACCCTTGGAAATTCATCCAGAGCTAACGAACCTTCATTTCCAGAAACTCCCTATTCCCAGTCACTTGGAATCTCTCCATCCTTCTGTGAATCTGTTTTGACTTGATGGAAATGGAGTTTCCTAATCTTAAAGGATTTGTTCAAAGTGAGAATGATTAAGGTCCTTAATTTTCTGAATTTCTGTACCCTCCTCTATCAATCAATTGATGACAGTCCCAACTCCTGGACTGCTGTAAAGATTAAATGAGGTCATTTGTGTAAGGCTCCTACCCCAAGTCGAAGCACATGGTGAGTCCTCAATACATGTTAGCTCCTGTAGTTGTTTGCTTTCAACAAAGATCAGCAGTCATTTGGCAAAACTCCTCGGAACCTGACATGTACAGAAGTTGTGTTCATCGAGGCAGAGTCTTCAACATAGCTGTGGGAATACCCACACAGTGAAGAGAGCTTAACTGTAACTTGGGTTTGAAGAGGGGGTAGCATTTGAGCCAAGTCCTGAAGGGTGATCGATGAAGAGGAGAGAGAAGCTCAAGGAAATCGCATGATCAAAGGGTTGGACAGTTTTAAGGAATGCCGCGTGTTCCAATGCAGTCAGAATGCAGGGAAAGCAGATGAATATAAGGGGGAGCAGGACTAGAAGACCTAGACTCATCCACTTGCAGGACATTTCAATACCATAAGAGTAATTTGAACTTTTTTTTCATTCTTTTTAAAAAAATATTTTCTTATTGATTTCAGAGAGGAAGGGAGAGGGAGAGGGAGGGAGATAGACACATCAATGATGAGAGAGAATCATTGATCACTGCCTCCTGCACACCTCCTACTGGGGATCGAGCCTGCAAACCGGGCACATGCCCTGGCTGGGAATTGAACCGTGACCTCCTGGTTCATAGGTCTGTGCTCAACCATGAAACACATGGGCCAGGCTGTACTTAGTTTTTCAAATGTCAGGGAGCCACTGAGAAGTTCTGAGGATGCAGGAGGCATGGTCTGACCCAAGACTGGATGGAGATTTCAAAGTCAGATGCACAGGGATGATGGAAAGAGGAGATGCTGGCATCAGGAAGAACAATGAGAAAGTACTGTGGTAGTTTAGATGAGAAGTAATAGCCTCTGCATCCCAGGGGACACCCACCATCCCTGGTCACAGCCAAATGACCTGCATAGGCTGGACCCCGCCTACCCTTCTCACCTCCTTTCCTATTACTCTAGCCCTTAATCACTACACTCTCGATGGACTGACACCTCATTCTGGGAGATCGCAGGCAGAGCTAAATCTCAGGGTCCTTACACGTGCTTTCCTCTCTGCCTGCAATAACTATCCCCCATATATCCACATGGCTTGGTTCCTTGCCAGATGTCACGAAACTATCTAAAATGGCCCCCAGTCATTTTTTAATCCCCTCATCATGGTTTATTTTTAGTCACAAAAATACACCATCATTATGCATACCCTTACTTGTTTATATCCTTATTATTTCCTTGAGGGTAGGGAACGTATCTTTCTCATTCTTGCCTATGTATCCTTAGTGCATACCCACCACATAAGAGGCACTTGGCTAAGCTTTGTTGAATGAAAAGTCTTCCTTCATCCCTAAATCACAGTAATTTCTCACCAACAAAGGCATTTTGTGGGGGAAAAATCAAAAAAGAAAACAATTCTTGTCCTTGAGGATCTTACCAAATGTTGTGAAACGTTTGCACACATGTGAACTCTGAGAGCTCATGGCACAAAGGAAGAGTGTCAATATGGTGGAAATAGTCACTTGCAGGCAGAGATTTCTGTCACTAAAGGAAGAATTGGGAATAAAACTTTAAGGATGGAGACCTCATCATGCTCCCAAGGACCTAGCACAGGACTGGCCCAGAGAAGGCTCTCAGTAAACACTGGACAAATTACTGAGTGAGAAGCATGTTTTGCTGAGTTCCTTCCAACACGTCCATGCCTATTTTAAGTGGCAAGATGGAACAAAGAGTAAAATACTGGCCCAAAGGCCAGAACAGAGCTGGGTGTAATGAGGGAGGATTGAGCAAGCACACACTTTTATTTATGAAACCCCATATAGACCATTTTCCTCTCGCAACCAGGAGTGCTCCTATTATGTGGTGTTACAAATGCTGCTACAACAATACCTTGCATTTATGGAGTGGCTGCCTCTGAGGGGCTCAGACCTTTTTACAGACATGATCTCATTCTTGCTGTCTCAGGTCTTATATTCAATTACAGAATGGGTCATTGTTCCAAACGATGCAAACTATTTCTTTTAGAGGCACTCTTAGAATTATCCACTCTCCTGTTACAGGTTCAGAGATTTACAAATCACAACCAAATGGCTCCAGAATTGCTACAGCAGGAAAGGTGGTGCGCGGAAATGGAAATTTTCTGAATTTATAATTTATGAAGTCTTCAAATATTAGGAAGGCACCCTGTATACTCATCTTAAAAAAAAAACAACAACAGGGAAAACAGGCTATGACTTAGTTGCAGTCACATCATGTAATAATGAAAAGAGGAAAAAAGAATATTAATCCTCCATAATGTTAGCGAGGACTATAAAAATAGGAGTGAACCACTGTGGCTAAGAAGCAGGGTAATTGTACCATAATAAGCATAAAAGCAGATGGTGATATGGACATATTCCCAAGCTAAGGGGAACAAGAAGTGGGTTCTTCTCTTACTCTGCTAGGGATTACTGTGTGGCCTTAACCTCCTGCCTTTTCTGGTCTTGGATGCCTTATCTAACAGTGGAGGCGATTGGATTAGGTTTTCATCAGTGAGATTTCACAAATCTGTGTGGTTCTGCTATCACCACTCCCACTATAACCACCCCCACCATCTCCACCCCTACCATCACCATCATCACCATCCCCATCAATACTGCTGCATTCGAAAGTGTAAATTGGAACATACTGGATATTCACCATGTTGAGTAGATGAATGTGTCTTGTTTTCAGTAGTTTGCATACAAGGTTTGATTTAATACATATGTGGTGAGTGCCTATGATGTTCCAGACACAAAGATGGTGCTGGGGCATCAAACTGTGTGGAAAAGACCATCACTGACATACATGAATGCCGTGACAGGATCCAAAATGATTAACTTCGAGTCAGTAGGGGCTTCTTAGAGGAGAAAGCTGGGTTTAAATGGATAATTAATAGTGGTTCAGATGATCTAGGAAGGAAAATGATAGGAAAGGCATGAAGTCAGAGGGAAGAGCATGTACAAAGACTCAGAGGTACAAAGGAGCTTGGGGAGATGTGAATGAAGTGTGAGAATGAATCGTTAGGAAGTCAGGCTGAAGAAGTAGGCATGAGTCACATGATCAAGAACCTCAAAACCTGGCTATGAATCTCAGACTTTGTAGGCAACTGTGCCATTGAAGGGTTCCTAATAGGAGATGGTTGTATTTGATTTTCATAAGAAACACTAGAAACTAATTTACCATCTACTTCATTCCAAGGAAAGCACGGACTGGTTATTATCCTTGTTTCACAACTAGAGAAACTGAGATTTAGATAGGATAAGGCAGCTGCCCAGAACCAAACAGCTTAACACAGCAGAAGATTCTATATAAGTGGCAAGAGGGAACCCTACACAAGCCCATGGTAGGAGAGAGCATGATGTATTAAGGGACAGAAAGGAGGCAGTAGTCATCAGCCAGGACACAATGGGGCAAGCAACAGAAACTGATTCTGATGAAATGTAAGCTCAATGGAAAATTATCAAAAAGATATGGAGACGTTCACGGCTTCCCCAGGAAGGTCTAGGAAGCAAAAAAAGTCCACACAACCAAAACCCATAAGAAACATCATGGCACATAAGCAATCTAATAGGGATACTGGGGGCTCCATTGTTTTAACATTGGGCTCTATAGCTAGCATCATCCACACCCCCAGTACAGGGCTCTGGCACCACCTCTGACACCTTCATCATCTTGCCCTGGAAGCAGGCACACGTCACTGCTGCTACCATGATGATTTTTTCCCCAGTCCCTTTTACCCCATGACACCACCTCCAGTCAGGCACCTCTGATTGGCTTGCCATGCTCTCATTCCCTGTGTAGCTGGGAAGGTTTACAACTGGCTTTTTCAGGCCCTATAGTGGGATGTAGACTATTTCTCATCAAGGTTTAAAAGGTGGAAAACTCCCCAAACATAAAAAAGAAGGTCCAGGTGCTGGGCACACAACAGCACAACTGGAGGATGAGAGTGTCCATAAAATTCTCTAATTGTCTTCTTTGTTTTCATCTCATCTGCCAAACTGTATTCGGATCTCCTTTGGGGACGTGTCCATGCTGTCTTCCTCCGAAGCTCAGACATGACTGACAGTCCTGGCCACATATTCCCCGCTCAATAAATTCTTGTTGACTTCAGTTTAGTTCATTCTGCAAAGGTCATTCCATTTGGCCTTAGCTGGAAGATGGCTTTCAAATGTAAAATATGAATAACTTGGCCCTGGAGTGAGTAACATCTGCAGATAATTATGTCATCTGGCCATGCAGAACCTCTGGGCATGGGGGCGCTTTCTGGAATGACAGAAGATATGGAATGAAAACTGCTACCTGATGTACACATCACTTCTCAGGGGCTTATTCCCTCTAGGGCAGTAAAGAAGCTCATGTCTTGAAAATGCATCTGGGCAACCCACTATTGGGTATGGGTTACTTACGTGAGTAAAGCTCCTTAAAAAAAGAGCTGTCCACACAGTCTGGTGCAGGGCCTCACAGCAAAGAGTTTCCCTCCCCATTTTCTTTTATAGGGTGTTGGTGGAAAGAGGGCTGCAGTAGGAACCAGAATATCTGAGTCCAAGACCAGGTTCTGGCCTTATTAGACAGGAGGTCTTGGTCTGGTCTCATTATTTCCAGGACCTTTAGATTCCCCTTCAATAAAATGGGTATAATGTAAAGTGACCTTTACAAAAATAGGGACTTTTTTAAAACGCCGTGGGACGCGGGACAAATTGTTAAAAATTGGGACTGTCTCGCCAAAAGCGGGACGATCTGGTCACCTTAGTATAATGATTTGTTAGGATGTGAACTGTGATAGGTATGTGTTGTTTCTGCTTGTTTGGCATCCTTCTATCTTTTTCTGGAAATTGTACATGCCTCTTCTTCTCGAACGATGATTCTCAAATTTGAGCATACATCAAAGTCACATGCGGGGGAGGGGCTTGTGAAAACACAGATTTCTGAATGCTCTTTCCAGAGTTTCTGATTTTTCAGGTCTGTGATAGTGTTTGAGAATTTGTATCTCTACGTATGTGCCAGGGGATGCTCATGTTACCGGTCCAGGGACTCCACTTTGAGAACCACTATACTGAAAAAACACCCCTCTCTTATTCTCAGTTTCTGAGGTTCAGAGGCTAATATAGCCTTTGACTCAAAAGATGGGAACATAAGCCAGGCCAA
The DNA here is from genome assembly GCF_951640355.1 of Cnephaeus nilssonii. Classification (NCBI taxonomy): domain Eukaryota; kingdom Metazoa; phylum Chordata; class Mammalia; order Chiroptera; family Vespertilionidae; genus Cnephaeus; species Cnephaeus nilssonii. Next base: position 14,007,749 of record NC_137085.1, read on the forward strand.
ACTAGTTAATTAATTCCAACCTAGCCGTAGAGGATTACTTGGGATGGGCAGGAGACCATGTCAAGCCAGTGGATATCTCTTCTTCCAGGGTTGCTCACCCAGTAGAATGTAAGCCTGAACCCCAGGGGTGGGGAGGAAAATCTTGTATCTCTCTGGTATACAAGAGAGAAAATCAGGGCTCATACATGCACAATAGATATTCTTAAAACTCAACTTGATCTTCTCTGGTCATCCTTGAAGCGTGCTGTAAGAGACCACGCATTCATTCTCTTTTTTCCTTGAGCCACTTGGATTTCTGTTACTTGCAACCAAATAATCCTGAGTAATACTTACACATCACTTCCCAAGAACAGAGTCCTTTAAAAACAAACAAGTAAAAATTTCAAGAAGTTGTAATTGTGAGACAATAACCAGATAGAAACATTATGAAATGGTGACATATTTGGGAGCTAGCCTGCCAGTCAGTCTGAGAACAACATACCAAAACCACCATAACAATTAGAAGAAATATATAAGGAACCTTTGTTGAGTATTTAATGAATACCAGGCTCTCTATTTAGTGAGTTATATGCATTATCTAACTTAATTCACACAATGACCCTTGGAGACAAATAATATCAGCTCATGGATGAAGATCCTGAAACTCAGAGATTTTAAGAAACTTGCCCAATGTTTCTCACCCAGTAAAAGGCACTGGGTTAGCAAAAAAAAAAAAAAAAAAAAAAAAAAAAAAAAAAATGAGGAGGAGGAGGAGAAGAAAATAAAGAAATAGGGGAGAGAGAGAGAAAAAAGAAAAAGTCAATCCAATTGGCCTGACACCAAAGCCATGTCCTGTCAGTTCTGTGAGATCAGAAGTCTTGACCTCCCGTTTCTATCCAAAGACCACATCATCTTGAGGATAGTCCTTGGTGCAAAAAAAGGAACAAACATAGAAGGGATGGATCCCCTGGAGAAACAAGAATACCTAAGACCCAATTTGTCCTGGGCTCCAAGGACTGAGATGCTCCAGCCTTCATAGTGCCAGCCTTCCAGAGTTGCCTGAGGGTCAGGAAGTAACTGCCTCTGTCTTTGTCTCTGTGATCAGCTGACCATCATTGCCTGACTTGAACTCTGCAGCACCTGCTTTAGGGACCCCAAACAAAGGCACCTGATGGCAGCATTCAGGTCCTTTCCTGCCCTGACATCAACAAACTCTTACACCATCCACTAGCCCCAACGCATTTTGTTTCACTGACAGCTGCCAGTTCTGTTGCCTAATCAGAATCCCCCATAAGCCTGCCTCTAAGAAGCTGTTTCCAAATCAGAATGTTGCAGATAATCCAAGGACACCCCCAATAAATATTTTATTGGTTGCCAATTTTTCTGTCTTAAAATATATACCCAGATGGTTTCATTATATACTAGTAAACAGGTTGATTTTTTTTTTTTTTTAATTTTCATAGCTTTCAGGTCTTTTTGGTGTGTTCTGTGTCTCCTTCGCACATCACCTCAATTGTTCCACTCTCCAATTTCCCTTCATTTGAATTTGTTTCAAGATACAACAGCAGCCTGGTGTCCTCTTGAGTATACAATGCAATGGCTGAGATTTGACCCAGTGTTTTCTGGTCAGTCCTTCTTTATTGCCTCATGAACTCTTTCACCAACTTCCAAACCTGAATTCCTACCTCCATTCTTACTCCATACATGTAGACCAGGCCCTACTAGCTGCCTTGCTCTTTTTCTGAAACACAAAGATTCCACTCTCTCATAAGCTAAAATCCTGCTATTGATCTGACCGCTGTGTGTGCTGTGTGAAAGTCTTCACAGACCTCGCAGCGACACCCCCGGCTCACCATTTAGTCTCCAACCATGGCCCATCCTGGCCAGATCCCTGTTCCCTGATTCAGTCTTTGCATCTCTGCTAAGAACTATTTCTTGACATGGTGACAACCACCCTCCTGCATCTTTGCGCATCCAAACATTACCCGTCCTTCAAGTTCCAGTAGAAAATCTCCCTCCTTCATGACATGTCCTCAGATCCCCTCAACTGGAGAGAATGTCCACCTCCTCGGGATAGACACAGCATTTTTATTGCTCCTCTCTCACAGTCTGTAGCCCTGTCTCTATCATCATTATTTATAGCTAGAGATCTCATCTCCCCCAACTAGTCCATAAATCTTTGAATATGCAGTCCTGTATCATTCATCAGCATATTCCACACTGGACCTGGCTCAGTACCTTGCATATATTGGAAACTCACACATAAATAAACCTATGTGGCTCTGGGATGGGGCCCTATCCCAAAATCCCTCTCATAGTCTGTCATATTGGTGAAAATCCCAAGGTATAAGATTAGTTGCCCTGGGCTACACACTAAGTGTCCACAGTAGGACTATCTCATTAGACCATACGTAGCAACAAATATCTCCAGTAATGTGTTCAGGTGGCCCTGGAGCAATTAGGGACCCAGTCGGAAGTCTCCCCGCCCCCCCACCATAAGCATGATTTTTTAAAAATGCTTTATCTTTTAAAATCCTTTGAATTCTATTCCATAAGATGCCAATTTTTCACTAAATAAGAGTGGAAAAACTACCTCCTCCCAATGGTCAAAAAAATTAAGCCCCAGGCATCTATGCCAGATATAACCTCAGGCTCCCCATCATAGATGATGTTACCCCTGAATGCAAGGCACAGCACTAAAGAACTCGAGTCATTAATATACTGTGAGTGAAAAAGTCCACTCTTTTCTAGCTGAGTGCAAAGGGATGACAATATGAGTCATGGGTGGCTTAACAGGGGCCAACTAGCATTGTGCTTCCTTGAGGGACAGTGTCAGACAGGCCTGGGGAGACAGGCAGAGAGAATGTCCTTGGCAAAGGAGACTAGTCCAGGTGCCCTGAGACTGAAGGTCATGAGGGAGCCAAATGATGGCCCTGCTTTGGCCTATCCTCTCCTCCATTGAGTTTGGAGGCATGAGATAGAGAGGTCATCCATTCACTTTGTTAGTGGAAGCTGAGCAAGCTTATCCACAGCCTGGAGGCTGTCAGCACAAGATTGTTAATGAACATGTTTCCTGTAGCTAATTATAGAAAGGGGAATCTTGAAAGCACTTAAAACATTTCATTCTTTTTAATTCATTAATTATATTGCAATTATCCCATGCTCAGGAGCTGTGCAGGAGGCCGGGTTCCAGCTATGCCTGCGAGACTCCGAGGGCAAAATGAGGGCTGAGGGCTTGGGGAGAGAGAGCCTGGAGAGAAACGCTCAGAAAAGGTTAACTGTGCAGATACAAGAAGCTAATTGGAAACCTCTTAAACAAAATCCAGGTTAATAAGAGTGGAAAAGAACAACACATCGCTTTTATAATGATTATTATGATTATTATCATTGTTTTCCCACCTACATTAAAATTGCTTGCATTCTGATAGAACTGTCATAAGCAATCTGACCCCTCCTGAAAACATCTGGCCTTGAAGTTAAATCAGAAAATACACAGACTCTTAGAGATGGGGTAAGTCTAGGGATGACTGTGGAATGATGGGGAAACAGATCTAACTAAGCATTGCATCTTAGACCTGTCACTCTTCTTCTCTCCTCAGATTCTTATACAGTATCCTATATAATAAAAGGCCAGTGACCATAAGTGCAACAACCAGAACAACCGCTCGACCAGTCACCATGAGGTTCACTGACCACCTCTCAGTCCCTCCACCCAAACCCCCACCCCCGGCCCGCAGGCTCCAATTGCAGCGAACAGGGAACCACAGTAAACAGAGGTGAGTGATGGCGAGGTGGGTGGGGACTGGCGAGTGGACAGAATGGCCGACCTCTTGGTCCCTCCCCCCAGCCTGCAGGCTCCGGGGAAGTGGGGCCATGCTGCAACTGGAGAACCACAGCGAACCTGGGGGATGGCGGCAGAGCGGGACTGGGGACTAGCAAGCGGGCAGAAAATGGCCCTGATCACAGGCTAGGCCTAGGGACCCTGCCTGCACATGATTTCGTGCGCTGGGCCTCTAGTTATTCATAACAGAGAGTTGTAAGTAAATTGGATAAACAGTTACATCCTGGACCCCTGCCATATGCTAGGCATATGAGAATGACAGCAGTACAGATGAGATATCTGACCTCATAGAACTTACATTCTGTGAAAAACATGGCCAATGAAATAGGCAACTAGGGTAGACAGGAGGGACTTGTGCAGAGGCCATGGGAGCTCTAGGAGAGAGCTCCTATTCTGGTCAGGAGGAGGGGTGGGGAGAAGACTCCCTGTGTGTTCTCTCTCTTTGCTACACATTCATCACATTCATAGTGTTACCCAAAGTATCAATGCTTTCAGACTTCACTCTCCTGGTCTCCAGGAATTCCAGGCTATCTTCTTCCCCATAAATTCCTAGAAAGGTGAGAAAGTTGCCCTCACATACAGTCAGAGCTACAGCCTAAAGGACTCCAATTGGCTAGCTTGATGTTCCCCGATCTTCCGCCCTGTTCCCTGTCCCTCTGCAATCCATGGCTTCCTTTTTGTCCCAGTGGCCATGCAACCGCCAACCTCCTCTGGAGTGCTAACCTCCATGGCATCCACACATAAGTGACCTTCTGACAGCAAGGATAGCGGTAAAGGTCTGAGTCATTAGTACATTTCTGTGAATTAATGATTCTGCTCTGTTCTAGCTGAGGGCAAAGAGAAGACAATATGAAACAGGGGGACTTAATAGGGGTCAACTAGCAGTGTTGTTCCTGAAGGGACAGTGCAAAATGGATCTGGGGAAGACAGGGTGTCCTTGGCATTGGAAACTAGCTAAGTGACTTGGAGCCAAAAGGTAGGTTTCTCCTTGTCTCCACAATGTGAACTAGCTCATGTCACTAACCATGTGGACAAAAGATGAGTCAACACAGCTGTCCCAGTCAAGGCCCCAAATATATAAAAATTCCAGCCAACATGTCAACAAAATCAACTTGTAGGTGACTCATAAATGACCATACATGTGGTGAAATGTACCTGAGACCAAAGGAACGAGTCAGCTAGTCCAGTACTAATTGATAACCAGCAGAATAATGAGCTAAACAAATGGCTATTGTTTTAAGCCATTATCTTTTTGGGTAGTTTGTTATGCAGTAATAGCTAACTAATACTTAAATATATTACAGTTCAGTTTAATTCAACCAAAGGTTTTGTGTGTGTTTGGTTGTTGTTTTTTTAGTCCTCCCCCAAGGATATTTTTTCCATTGATTTTTTGGAGAGAGTGGAAGGGAGGCAGGAGGGGAAGAGAGAGAGAAACATCGACATGAGAGACACATCAATTGGTTGCCTCCTACACACCCCAAACCAGGACTGGGGACTGAACCTGCAACCGAGGTATGTGCCCTTGACCAGGTATCAAATCAGCAAACCTTCCATCTGCAGGATGATGTTCTAACCACTGAGAAAACTGGCCAGGGCTCAACCAAAGGTTTTTTAATACTTACCTATTCCTAGTCTCTGAAGGCATAATAATGAATAAGAAAGACAGCTGCTGTTCATGCAAACTTATAATAATGCCTCTTAAGTGTAACTAAGCAATTGAAAAACTAAGATTTTTACCTTTTGTCTGTGGATCACTAGAGGATCTATGTTTAGGCCTCAGGGTGGTCTGTTTAGGCCTCAGGGACTCCTTGAAAATATGTTAAAATTTTCACATGTATGTGCTTACATACATTTTTTAAAGAGAAGGACCTTGGTTTTCCATCATATTCACAAAGGAATAAGTGACCCAGAAGCTGTTGAGAACCATTTGATGGTAATGTAATCTAAACCATTCACACAGCCCAACACTCACATAGCAGTCTACTCTACTTATAGATCCATTTCATTGCTGACTCATCCAATCAGAAAGGTGCCTTCGGAATGATATGCTGCCAGAGGCCACTGGGGTTGATGTGTTGGGTGATCAGAGTGGTATGGCTATCTTTTAAAAGGCTTCCAACAGATACTGTTATCACCTCCTTGTCACATAGAGCAGAACCTCTGTATGATCCAAAGCACATTTTCTTTAAATAAAACACGACAGGCTTATGTATGTTTTCCTCCTGCTCACACTCACTATAGGGTTGGTAAATTTTTCTCCCAGGGCAAGAATTCAGGTCTATCATTCCCTATAACCCCACTCTTCAGGCAACACAGTCCTTTCTCTTCAGCCTACCTTGCAGCAAGGTTCTTGTTTGAGGATTTCATTGAGATCTGTATGAAAGTAAGAACCATACCAAACCCTACCACAACCTCTGATTCTGATGCTTGGGGAGACAGTGTTATGAGCAGACACTTTATCCCTTTCTCTAAATTATTGACATTTTCTTCATTTTTAAGCTAAAAAAGAAAAAGAAAAAGGGGGAAGCCGGGTAAAGGAAGGAAGCTCGCTAATAACTAGGAGAACCATATCTTACTCCCAGTTCTTCTATAATTTTGCTTATTAGCATCTTCGATCAAAGCTGCCAACTCTGAGTCTAGCTTTCCTTATTTGTAAAACTGGAATTATAACCCACATCCTAGCCTCATCACAAAGGTGGTCCTGTGTAGCTCTATCAAAAAAATATGTGTGAAAGTGTTTTCTGAATTATAAAGTCAGAAAATGGTAAATTTCTACCAAACCCAAGGTAGAAGCCTCCTCTGCTTTGTGTTTCTGTAACTCACTTGGAGTCTTCTACCTGGTCACGTGTAATTCAATCCAACTGGCACCTATGGAGTTAATGACATCTTATATTATTAACAACCTTAGATGGACAATGTCACTCCCCAAATCAGCCCCTCCACAAAGCCTTCCCTGACTCCCACTGGGTGGCTAGAGTGGCTGAGGGTGGAACTTCTATAATCCCCGTGCTTTCCTGGAATGTCCTATTAAAATCACTGGTTTACATCAAGAGCAGGTTAAGAGCATGAATTTGGGAATAAGTGCCTGGGGTCAGATCCTATAACAACCAGTTACTAGCTGTATAAACTTGTAGAAACCAGTGAAGCTCCCTGTGCCTCAGTTTTATCTCATAGGTAAAGTCAGGAAGATCAGAGTGAAAGGAGTTAAGTGTATAAAGGGCTTAAAACAATTCCCAGCACTTAGTGGAATATAAAAAGAACTAAAAAATGTTAGCTAATATTAGATTTTTCTGTGCTAATTTGGAAGCACCTTTGGGAATGGTTAGGGTTACATTTAGCTGTCAATTTTCATATCTTCACTACCAGCATGAATGAATGAATGAATGAATGAATGATGTTGGGAAGGACCCTGGTTCTGAAGGCAGTACTCATGAATCCTGGTCTAAGCTCAATCTCTTACTCTTCTGACACCTGTGAAACACATTATTTACCACTCTAACCCTCAATTTCCTCATCTATTAAATGCAAGCAGTGGACCAGATAATCACTAATGTCCATTTCAACTCCAGAGGTCTATAAAATAAGATTATGAGGTGAGAAGAAGATGAGTTATTTTACCCAGAGTCTACTGGTGGGCTAGACAATTTACGTAGATAACACCTTGTGAAATCTTCCCAGTGTACTATCCGGTAAACAAGATGATCACCATTTTATAAATATAGAAGATGATGAGACTCACAGTTTCAGCAACTTTCCCCCAACCACAAGGCTAGTCATTTGTGAAGCAAGGCCTCAGACCAGTTCTGACTGAAGTCAAAGGTCAGTCCTTTCCACAGTCTTACTGAAATCTCAGATATAAAACTGAAGCACGGTGTGCTTGTAACTCATGTGACACCTTCCCCATCAGGGGGAAGCAGAGGTGGGAAGCAGGGGGCAGGACAGGTATACTTAGAACAGGTGTGGAGTGAGCTGTCATTTGACACACACATTTAGACACATCGGCATCTGTGTTGGGATCCAGATGGGGAGAAATTAAGCAGGGAAGACAGTAGCAGCTATAACATTAGCCTTGAGTTAATTGCTATTTTGGTGTCCTTATGGAAGGAAACATCCACTATACATATTCACACAGCGAATGGAATTCATAACAATTTCTCTGAGTTGGGAATCACTTGTTCCCTCCTCCCTGGAGCTAATCCAGTGTCTATCTTTAACCCGAGGGGCTGGGTGGCATTACATTTGCGTGATTATTTATAGATACCCTCAAGCACAGTCTGCTGAAAAGCCACAGGGGTTTTGCCAAGGCGGGGGAAGGAATATCTCCAGATGTGTGGCTGCATGTGAAACCAGGTCCAGGCCTTTGTTGGATGAGGATGTCTGGGAGCTCAAGCATACATGAGATCTCAGTGTCTCTGCTTTTTATTTTTATTACTAATCCCCAACATCAAGGGATTTATGTGAACATGGGGGGTAGCTAGATCATCAAATCTTACAGTTGGAAGGAATTTAGAATCATGAGCCCAACCTCCAACCTGATATTTGAATTTTATCTGCAGTATTTTCATTAAACAAATACTCTTTAGTTACTACCCAAACCATACCTATTCATCGATTCAGCAGATAGTGGCTGAGAACCTACCCAGGGGTCAGCCCGAGGCCTGCACACATGGCTAGATCTTGGTTTCTGCCCTGCCCTGAGATAGTCGTGTTTGGTTGGGCAGATGACAGGTAGGCAGAGATTTACAAGCCACACAATCAACAAGACAACTGTGATAACAGAATCAGGGAACATGGGGAGACTTCTAAGAACAAGGTGCCTGGCACAGATAAGGACTCAAAACATGGTGACCAGCCCAGCCAGTGTGGCTCATGGTTGAGCATTGACCTATGAACCACGAGGTCAGGATTTGATTCCCAGTCAGGGCACATGCCCAGTTGTGGGCACAATCCCCAGTGTGGGGCATGCAGGAGGCAGCCTTTCAATGATTCTCTCTCATCATTGATGTTTCTATCTCTCTCTCCCTCTCCCTTCCTCTATGATATAAATAAAAAATATATATGTATATAAAACAGCATGTCCATCACTTTCATTCCCATCTTACTGATGCAGCTGGAGAAGTTTCACAGCTGATTCTTGAGTAGTAAATTTTATTTCTCTAGGCAGAAAAGAGGGTAAATAGGACAGCATGGAAGAACAAAACAATAGAGCATTTTCAGGAAATGGTGAGAAAACCAGAGGGTCTGAACTATATTCTTCATGTTGAGGCAAGGATTGGGATGAGACTGTAGGGGTAGATTGGGCCCATGTACAAAGGGCCTTGAAATATCATCCTATCTAATAAAGAGGGAATATGCTAATTAATCCTCAAGCCATCGCAAAGATGGCGGCGCCCACAGCCAATAAGGAGGGAATATGCTAATTGACTGCCCTGCCCTCAAAGATGGTGGCGCCCACAGCCAATAAGGAGGGAATATGCTAATTGACTGTCATGCCCTCAAAGATGGCAGCACCCACAGCCACAAGATGGCAGCGCCCAGTCCCCTCAGCTCCGCCGGGGCAACAGGCGCGCCTGCCTCCAGAGTCCCCTCAGCCCCTCAGCTGCCCAGGGCTGGCCCAAGGTGCAGGCAAGCCTTGATGGTGGCTGACCAACTGCCCAGGGCCACCCTGAGGTGCAGACAAGCCTCAGATGATAGCTGCCCAGCCGCTCAGGGCCGCCTGAGGCTAAGGTAACTAGGGCTGGCCGAGGCTTGCGCTGCTGGCAGTGGCAGCAGCAGAGGTGTGATGGGGCATTGCCTTCTCCTGATCGCTGGGTCACCTCCAGCCCCTGAGGGCTCCCAGACTGTGAGAGGGGGCAGGCCGGGCTGAGGGACTCCCCCATCCAGTGCATGAATTTTCATACACTGGGCCTCTAGTACTAAATAAGAAGAAACTGGTCACAGTGATTTAATAAGTAAAGGAGTAATAAACTTTTTTGACTTAAAAATCTAAAAAAATATCCATAGCAGTTTATTCAAATTTTAGGATTTCTTGGGAATGATAGTTGGACTCTGAATCATTACTCCTTCTGTGCCTCAATTTTGATATCTTTAATGTGATTAAGATGCATTTCCCCTCAAGGAACTTATAGTCCAGAGAGGATAAGATTATTAATATGGTTACAGTGTAAGACAGCAGCTCATAATTAGTGCTATAAGATGCCATAAGGGTCTTGCTTTCCTAGTATATTGCTTAAATACTATAATTGTGAATGCTATTATTAATAGCTACTCTTTATTGATCCCTTACCATATGAAAGCTACTTGTCTATAATACTTCACTAAGTTTTTACAACAATTCTATGAAGTAGGTATAATTAGATCCATTTTATAAATTAAATAAAGCTTATAAAAACTAATTAATTTGCCCGGTCGGTGTGGCTCAGTGGTTGAGTGTCGCCTATGAAGAAGGAGGTTACAGTTCAATTCCCAGTTAGGGCACATGCCGGGTTGTGGTTTGGGGGGGAGGGGTATTATGTAGGAGGCAGCCAATCAATGATTCTCTCTCATCATTGATGTTTCTATCTCTCTCTCCCCATCTCCCTTCCTTTCTGAAATAAATGAAAAATATATTTTTTAAATTAATTAATTTGTCTAAAGTTGTACAGCTAGTATAGAGGAGCAAGGAGTCAATCGCAGGTGGTTCTGACTCCAAAGCTTATAACCTGTCACATTCTACTGTGCACTTTGAGGAGTATAGTGGGTCTCTGTGTAGACTGGGACAGTTAGGAAAGGAGGTGGGTGCTGTTGACCTGTCTTCACATGGTCTCAGGTCTAGAAGTTCTTAACTACTTCTGGAGCCTACACTCCAGACCATCTGGAGATTCAACTTTGTGAAGGACCCAGTTACTCTGCATTTATGAAGCCTGGGGAATTATGGCCATGAATGTCCCAGCCTATTTGCTTACATATCATTATTTACATGGTCATAGTCAAATATATACATAATCTATTAACATGATGTTAAGCTTTATTTTAACAAAACAGGGTTGGCATACTTTTAAAATTATCTTGAAGTCACAAATATACAACACACCCATCTCTGGTATCAACTCATTGTTTCATACAATGAACATCAGAAGGCTGTATATATTTTATTAGAACCCAATCTTCAACTAGCTGTGCAATCTGAGACAAACCACCAATTTCAGTAAAAGTAGTAGAGTAGGTTGGGCTGCTTTATGTTTAAGATTCTTTGCATTTTAGTTATTCTACCTTCTGGTCCTGGTCTAGGTTCCATGAAGCATAGAAATCTGAGGAGAGAACAGTCTTACTCCTCAAGGAAGGAACAATCTACTGCAACAGACAAAATCTACCTGAACTAAAAGTTCAAGCAATGTCACAGTGAAACACAATTATCTCCCCCCAAAAGTGGCTTGAGCAGTAAGTGCTGGCAATGTGGAGAAAAGATGGTCATTTGGCTGGGGTAGGTGGCTCAGAAAGAGGTCAGGGAAAAGCAGAACCATGAGATTGATGAGAAACCTGACCAATGTCATGATTCTCCAGAATTGACCTTGGAGATAAAGCAACATGCATGACTGTTGTTATATTTTCATAAATACTTATAGCCCCTGCATTCGTAGCTTATATAACAATACATGTAGAGATACATACGAAAACACATTGAACAAGAAGTCAGGGGTTGAATCTAGTCCCAGAACCACCAACTATGCAGCCATGAGCAAGTTCTAGAATCCCTAGGTCAAGATTTCTTCACTCACAACCTAAAGGCATCAAAGCAAAAGATCCTTAAATTTCCTTCCAGCTAAATATCCGAGTTATATAGTTCTGAATTTATAAAATCAAAGAAGGAAAAATGCATGAGAGAAAAATTCAACACCTCTTAATGGGTACTTCTCCAGTGCAAAACTTTTCTGCTGTAGCACAAACAAAATAAAAATTTACAGCACTTCCTGAAATATGTCCTAAATGTTCATTAGGTCCCAGTGACAACATTATAAATGAACATCCCAGTGACAGTCTTGTCACCTATTAATAGTGTACAATTTTCTACAGATGGAATTCTGGGATTTATGCAAATAAAAGATTGGATCCTCTGTTATACTTTCTTGGTAAACTTCCAACATGCTGACTTAATAGCTACGGTGTGCTAGAGAAAATAAAGAAGCCACTCACATATATTATAAAGAAGATAATGTATTATTATTCCAGAAGTAGGCTTGTTGCACTAATTTGCATATAATGTTTAATTTTTACCAAATATTTCATTTTAATACATGCAAAAATGATCAAAAACGATCAGAATATGCTAATTAACTTTTTTATTGCAAATATGTGCTGCCCTTGATTCTGGGGGTTTATTATAAAAACACTGGAAATTCTCAATGGTAAAGTGATTCTTTTAAAACAAATAATATTGAAGATATTCATAGTTTTGAATTGGAAAGGACCTTAGAGATCATCTAGTTAACACTCCTTATTTTATAAAGGTGGTTCCTGGGCTCAGAGAGCTGGAGCATTTGCTCATGGTCACACAGCTCACGAATGGCAGACACAAGGAGCTAACCCAGGGGGCCTGCTGTCCAGTTAAGTATATTCTTTACTTATCTACATTATCTCAAACTAACAGGCTCAATATTTGTATTTCAAATGTTTAGAGCTATAATAGTTAAGTTATTTGAACTTCTATGGAGACTAACATACAGGGTCAAGGTGGGGAGCAAGAGAAAGGCT